>NC_092874.1:435718042-436347066 GCF_028372415.1 Notamacropus eugenii
GGCTTTGATTCCTCCAATGGCTCAGCTGAGTAGGGGGATGAGGTGGAATTGGAGATTGTATGAGCCTATAATGGTTCACAGAGTGCTGCTGGATACTCTGAGTCCTACTCCCCGTGCAAACTGCTCCAGGAGGCCCCCAATGGCCCCCGAGGGGCTGGGTGTCACTGATTTAAGTCCCACTGTGCTGCTGTACGTAGCCAGAAAGGTTGAACGGACTTCTTCCAGCCTGGATTCCCGTTCAGTTGGTGCAGTAAACCTGGAGGGGGGTGGGAGAAGAAGAGTTGGAAAAGGAATACAAATTATACTGGACCAGTCATACTTGGGGATCCATGTGATCAGGAAAAATGTTTCTTCCTGTCTACCAGTGCCCCCTGCCCAAGCATTCATAGCCATCTATTTCAGTGCCACCCCCAACTACTCAACCTTTCAGCAGAAGTGGGACATGAGCTACTTTAGGTGGCTTCTTTTCCACATCTTGAGGGGAAAGGAAAAAAAGGCTTTGCTACCAAGTCTCTCACAGTCATCCCAGATGTGCACTAACAAAAACTAGGGACACAATCCTTTTCCAGTCTTCTAGAGCTGGAATGACCCTGGGTCTCAATTGTTCCTTCTTTAGGAGATGCTATTTATCCAGGGAAAGACTTCTTACCTCATGGTGAGCAAACAATACAATCATTAGGCATTGAAGGATAATGAACAGGACCCCAACCAATAGGAGATACCAGGATTTCCCCCAAGCCTAGGCCCAAAGGTCCCCGGGACAACCCTCTTGTTGTGAGTTATGTGGGACCAAGATTGAGTCAGCTTCAGGTACCTGAGCATTTACCGCATGAGGGTCTTACCTGCAGACCCCTGAGGGCTGCTCCTGACAGCTTTCCAAACCTCCTCTAAAAGGGAATTCATACTACACTTTTATTAGCATGTTGACCTTTCTCTACAAAACTGGTTTTCCAATTCGGTGTCAAGTCATTTCTGGCTCAAATGGGGAGTGGGGGGGGGAAGAGACATTTTATTCTCAAACTGTAGTTATTTCATGACAAGAGGAAACCATTACTTTGAGGGATAACATGATGGGGGAAGAAGGGGAAGAGGCAGGACAGGAATTGAGTTTACATTCCTGCTCGCCTATAGGACTATCTATATTCCACCTCTCAGATTTAAGGCTCACGCACTGCACCATTAACAACCCTCCCTTCTGCAAGATTTGTTTTCTCACAACTACCCTGTAAGGAAGGCAGAGACCAAATTGTTTAAGATCAGATCTGCCTCTTAAACGCTCTCCTGCCCTGTGTTCTGGCCTTATATTTGGTGAAGGATGAGGAAAAACAGACCATCCTCAGCTTCCAAGGATTGGGATCAGAGAAAAGGCAGCAGAAATCTGGAGGCTGCCTTTTCATAAGGCCACTGCTGTGATGGGGCTGATGAATGAAGTATGGGTCACCAGTCTGCTGGCACAAAGATAGAGGAGAATGACAGGCAAGGGGAAAAAAAAGCAGCTTCTGCCATCTTTGTCTCTAGGCATTCTTGTGACAGTTTCAAGTTAGGCCCCTAAGATTCCTTTCTACCCCACCCTCAGAGGAAGGAGTACAGCCTCCTTGTTGTTAATGAAAGAGCAGCCAGTTCTCCCTCCGTCACCACATTCCCAATTCAAGAGGGTAAAACACGCATCCAGAATTCAGACTTCTACAAAGAGCAAGCTTTGCATGGAAATTTCATTTTACATCAGCTTGTGATATGCAAACTCCATCCTCAGGCACCAAGTCACTGGGGACATGAAAATTTCATCACAATAATACCAAGCTTTTCAAGTCCCTTCTAAGAAGAAATAAGGGAATTAGGAACAACACACTATGCCCTGGCAAACAGAATACCCAAGAGAGGAGACTATCAGCACCACATGCTATGTCCTAGCTTAGCTATAAATGGAACTCTCCAGCTAGGAGAGTGCCCACCCTACAAGATGGCACGCAGATCATGTTTCCCCAATGCCTAGTTTCCCTTCTGGGACCCCTGAACCATAAGGAAAAGATGTTTGAGATGGGCAATAAAGTGACGGAGGAAAAAAGAAGACAGAGAAGAATAAAAGTCTCTACTGCTTAGCACGTATAGTTATACTTAAGAGAATATGGACAAATTAAGACAATCTAAAAGACACTTTTCCCCTCCAGTGGATGGCTTCTTTGGAACTGAAACTTGCCCATAGAACTGCCTTTCCAATAACCTGAAAGTTTCACTTAGGGCACATCTGCTTCTTATCTGCAAGATACTTAGCACATTACTTAACAGGTAGAAAATGGTTACTTCCCAATACATGACAATTTCAGGAGGTGCACACATATAAGCTATTTTTATGCTCCTCCTATATTACAAGAACAGGATGACTGCTCTTGTTTCACCAAATTTAAGTGTTCTGCCCAAGTACACACAGCATGTCAATGATGAAGCTGCCGTGAGAGCTTCTTAAAAGGCTGGGTAAGACAGGTAAGACAAGAGTCATTATATGGTTTCCATTTTGATTCCTCGCAGAAGTCTCATGGGCACTGAACACTATCATGAAATGTCTCATTCCATTTAAACCTCAAGACCTACTAGCTCTCCAACCAGAAAACAGAGTCCAAGGATGAGGAAAACAGGATGTCTACTGACAATTTACTGAAGGCAATCATGGGAGAAAAGTACAGCAGTACTAAGGATTCTCTTCCATTTAGAAACTGGGATGGGGAAAATAAAATTTTGTACAACTTTCTCAGGAAATCCCAGAAACTGCTCTATTCTAGCTGAGTAAACAAGGCAATCCTTTTAAAAGGTTTAAGCAGATTAATAATTTTTTTTTAAAGACCAGAACCCCAGATCTCATCAGAGCTACACAGATGCTTTCTATTAGTTATAAAGATTTCCCGCCTTTTAAGGCTGCTAAATTGTAGGTGGCTCTTTTCTGTTCAAAAGCTGCAAGATTTTACTACAGAAGAGGAAAAGCGTCGAAGGACTTAGGAAAGGACTCACCTATTAAAGGTATGGAAGAAATGCAAAGAAGAGATTTGTCACTTTCATTCTTTTGTAGTTTCCAAGTGCTGACTCTCCTTCCAAGATGATTCTATGCCCATGCAGCTGGAGGACAGCCCCAAATACCCACTTGCTTTTGCTTCTCAAAACAACCTGACTCAAGCCTTTCTAAAAGTCATCCAGTATGAGCTTCTAAACCAAGGTCAGGGAGGGTAAACTCTAAGTGACCAGAATTTTACTAGTCATATCTTCTGGCAATGAGGAATCCTTGGTTCTGCTGACATTTACAATCATGGAGCACCTGAGTAGCCCCTGCTCCACACACCAGGGGAGCTCCTCCTCTCCCCCTGAGAGATGCAGGGGTAGAAAACGAAGAAAACAAGAGTATTCACGTTTGGAGGTGGAGGGGTGGGGAACTGGGATAAGACAATGTTGACTAAAAGGCAGCCATCTAGAGGCTCTCTGATTCCTCCTCCTTAGACTGATACACAGGCAAGAACATTCTTTCCAAAGATCATGTCCAAGTTTTCCCCATGGAGGAATTTAATCTTACATAGGACACAGTGGTTAAACAGTTGATCTTTCCTTTGAAGGGCAAAGGGATGTGACTGGAAGGGTGAGTGGCTAAACTGGAGGTAGGAAGGGCCTACAAGGCTGTCTAAGAGATCACACTCCCTTTCCAGCTTCCCCAAATAGGAAGACAATCTCTTCTAGAAGAGCCCTCCTCAGCCCTCAGGGGCATGAGGACAGTTTTATAACACCTATACAGCCTTAAGAAAAAGCTCCAGACCAACAGCCAACAGCCTTACTTGAAGAGCTGAAGGGCCAAGGATAAGAGCCATTAGCTACACTCCCAATTAATGAGGAGACTTACTAGGAAGAGGAGGTTATTTTTGCTGCTCTCGGTCAGCCTTCCATCCTACCTAGGCTCCCAAAATCCAGGAACCATAAGGAGTTTGGAAACATTAGGCCCTTTGAAACAGGTGACCTATGTTCTATATAACAGAACCAGTGTGTTTCTTGGACTGTCTTCTGCAAAGATGAATTTGGGGGCAAAATTAATCTAACTGCAAGTTAGGGAAAAAAAACAAACACATCTAGCCCAAGTTCCAAATTAGCTTCCTCTCATGTCTGGCCTAAGCCACATGCTTGCCTTCACTCTCCCACATTCCTTTCCTTCAAAAGATTCTATCATGCAAAGGCTGGAACAGAAATAGAACTCTCTATAGTTGTAGCTTACAGAAATTTCCCTTGGGGAACACCCCCACTGAGAAAGCTGCTGATAGGCTTCAGAAGCTAGGAGGGGGAATTTAACATTACACGAAAACACTTTCCAGGCAGGTACCAAAGAGGAGTCAGGAACAGAACACACTTCATTCAGAAGCAGGTAAGATTCAGATAAGCTCCTTCTACATGCACTAGCTCCAGCACAGGTAGGGCAGCATCCTCAATGCACTTACAGACAACTGTTAGGGAGCTCATCCGAGAAGCTGAAAGGGAGAGAGGAGTCTGTGGTCAGGATTGCCCGCTCCTGAATACTGCCACAGCCTGTTACCATCTGCCAGCTGCCATAGTCTGTAGAGATGGAGGATCCAGGCAAGGAGTGGTCCTCTGATCTGGGGCAGAGAAACAAGAGAGAGGGGAGATGGTGCGATCAGTGCCAATCAGTCACATGCCTGCTTCTTCTAAGCCCCATCAAGGTGGCCAAGGTTAGATAGAGCAAGGGGAAGAAGGTTAAATCAGTTCTGGGCATCAAGGCTCTTGGAAAGATCAGAGAAACTCCAGTATCTCCATCAAAGTGAAAAGAAGCCAGATGGATAGTAGCTGAGAAAGCTGATCCTATAGGAAGGGCTTAAATAAAGGAAGGCCTCATGCAAGGAATTCTGACATAGAGAAGCCTGGTAGAACAACATGATCGGACAAGATCACCCAGGAAACCAAAGACACTAACCCCCAAATCAATGGCTACATGGATACAAGAGGTGGCTAGCATCTTGACTGGATGACTGAAAAAGATTGCACTGACAAGTCAGAGAAACTCCTGGCTGATTTGGCAGCAGAATGACACATCACAGACTCAGGCAGAATCAAGGAGGGAGACTTGGCATCCTGTGATTTCAGAGAGGTCTTTCAACAGCATCAGAAGGAAATAAGCTGAAGTCTTTTTCACCTAAGAAATGGTTTTCACCATCCTGGGATACAACGTGTGAAGCCATATGGTAAAGAGCATAGGATAGTGATAAAGAGACTTAGGGCCCATAGAACATCCTACTGAGAGAAGGCTGCCTGCCTCTGTGCAACCAAGACAGCAAAGAGAGGCAGAAAACATGACTTTAGGTTCTTCCTAAGACTTGATTATTGTTCATTTGTACAGGCAATTTACTAGCCCTTCCAAAAGCTAGGTCATATTTAGAAGCAATAACCCCAGCATCTGGGTTGGCCCATTTGCAAGGATAGTCATAATGAAAGTCATGGAGACTGAGTGACAGCTTTATTTTGGGGAGCTAGGGGAAAAGATTGTTATGGATAAATAAGCAGCCCCTCCCCAGCTCAGTTTACCCCTCATTGAAACCACCAGGACAGCTCTCTTTATTATCTACCTTCTGGGTGAAACCCAGTGAGGGCAGGTGTGGCTAGTGTGTATGGGTAGAATTCAAACAAGGTCTGTACCATCTGGGCCCAGCCTCATCAGTGCAGTTGCAGGTCCTTAGAGGAGAGAATTCTTTGATGTCCTTCTTTTTACTCTCATTACTGTCACTGTGGCTCAGCCACACTTAGCATACAGCTAAAAGAACAAGAACTGTAGGAAGGATTTCTGGACCTCAGAAACAAGGACAGAACAAGCCTAGCAGAGCTGCATTTGCTCTTGGCCCACGATTGTTGAATAAATGTCATGTGGATAGTCTCAGCGTTTTCCTTGTAACCATTTTAATCCTAAGAGGCTAGCGATACAGACCCCACCCAACAAAAAACAATTCTAAAGCCAGGACGAGAAATGGATGTATTCCTTCCCTTAAATCTAGCGTACCCCATCTTCCCACATCTGCCCCTTCTGGAATAACTCTACTCTTGCCCAGGTAGAGAAGTGCTCTGCACAGGGGTTGGGGAGACAGCTGTTAAGACTAAAGCTAGGAGATATTATGTTCTGTTAGCTCAACATAGTAGGCAACCTATGTCAGAGCAATTCAACCATATTTGAGAAGGAAGAAGTGCTTCCTTTTAGACACTGGCAATAAAGTGAAGGTAAGGTAATTACAAAAAAAAAAAAAGGGAAGAAAAAAAAAGAAAAGAAAAATCCACTTAATTGGCCAAGTATCCAGTTTGGGCCATTTGGCAGACATACATCATGCCTAGTGAGGAACCAGTGAGTACTGTCTGACCAAGACCTTAAGAGTTCAAGTATAACTTCCATTAAGCTGGTGCAGAATTAGCAGATCTTCTCCACTTCTGGAGCTGGACTACTCTGTGACTACCAATTCCCTATGATTCTCCAATCAGAGTTGTGCTCATCTGGGTACTCATAGTGATTCTCCATGGAGTCACAAAAAACACTTAAGCCTTCGGTTTTGAAAAACTTGGCAGATGTTAGAAATTCTACAAGAGGCTTTGGCCATAATTTTGTAGGCCAATAAGTTTCTTGAGAACTCTGTTTTTTCTCCAAGTAAAGAAATCCAGCACCAATGTGGCTGCACTGGCTTGGGTTTTAGTATAGCTAAATAAAGAGTCAAAGTCTTTGGTTAAGTGCTTTCTGCTACAAACATTCCTCCACTATTATGGGATATTTGAAAACAGAGTTGGTTTGTTAGCCTCAATCTTCTTGATGAAAGAGCTAGTTGCTAAAAATAAGAAAACAGGGGTGGAGCCAAGACAGTGGAGCACAAGCAGGGACTCGCCAGAGCTCTCTCTCAAACCCTTCCAAATATCTGTAAAAAATGACTCTAAACAAATTCTATAGCAGCAGAATCCACAAAAAGAGAGAGTGAAACAAATCTCCAGCCCAAGACAACCTGGAAGGTTGATAGGAAAGGTCTGTTGCACCAGGCTGAGAGAAGAGCACAGTCCAGTGCAGGAAGGGTCCCAGAAAACCTGGAGTAAAGCCTCTCAGGGGACTGAATCACTGGCAGCTGTGGTGGCTGAAAAGAGCTGCACAAAACCTCTGAAGCCTGGGACAGTAAGCCCTGCACACTAGAAGCAGATTAAAACCAAGAATCACCTACCCAGCAAAACTGAGTGTTGTTCATGAGGGGAAAAAATTGACATTACATTCCTATGTGGAAAGATGATACTTATAACTCATGAGACCTTTCTTATTATTAGGGTAGCTGGAGGGAATACATATAGAGGGCACAGGGTGAGTTGAATGTGAAGGGATGATATTTAAAAAATAAAATTAAGGGGTGATACAGGAATGTACAGGGAGAAGGAGAAAGGGAAAGGTAGAATGGGGTAAAATATCTCACATAAAAGAGGCAAGAAAAAGCTTTTACAATGGAAGGGAAGAGAAGGCAGGTGAGAGGGAATGAGTGAACCTTAATTTCATCAGAACTGGCTTAATAAGGGCACTAACACACACACTCACAATTGGTAGGGGTGAAGGGGATGGGGGGGATGATAGAAGGGAGGATTAACTGGGAGTGGGGGATAATCAGAAGCAAACACTTTTGAGGAGGGACAGGGTGAAAGGAAACAGTATGGCTTTATGGAAATGTTTTACATGACTACACATGTATAACTAACCTATTTTGAATTGCTTGGTTTCTCAGTGAAACTGGGTAGAGAGAGGAAGGGTGAGACTTTGGAACTCCAAATTTTAAAAATTATTTTTACATGTAACTGGGGAATAAGATACACAAGGCAATGGGGTTTAGAAATCTATCTTACCCTACAGGCAAATAGAAGGGGAAGGGGATAAGAAGAGGGGTGGTGGTGGTAGAATGGAGGACAGAACAGGGGAAGGGGTAATCAGAAGCAGAGCACTTTTGAGGAGGGACAGGGTGAAAGAAGAGAGAAAATATAATAAATGGACGTAGGAAAATATGATGAAGGGAAATACAGTTAGCAATAGTAACCGTGAAAAAAAATTGAAGCAAGCTTCTCGTATGTAGGTCTCATTTCTCTAACATACAGAAAACTGTCAAATTTATAAAAATAAGAGCCATTCTCCAATTGATAATCAAAAGATACAATCAATTTTCAGATGGAGTAATTGAAGCTATCTATAATCGTATGAAAAAATATTCTAACTCACTAATGATTGGAGAAATGCATGTTAAAGCAATTCTGAGGTACTACCCTCATATCTATTAAGTTAGATAATAGGACGTAAAAGGTAAATGACAAATGTTGGCAGGGATGTGGGAAAAATGAGACATTAATGTGCTGCTGTCAGAGTTGTGAACTGATTCAACCATTCTATAGAGCAATTTGGAACTATGCCTAAAGGGCTATAAAACCATACATACATACCCTTTGATATAGCAATACCACTAGTTCTATATCCTAAGAGATAAAAAATAAAAAGGAAAAGGACCTATACGTACAAAAAAACATTTACAGTAGCTCTTTTTTGGGGGTAAAGAATTGGAAATTGAGGGAAGGCACATCAGTTAGGGAATTGGCAAATTTTGGGATGTGACTATGATGGAATACTATTATTGTGCTATAAGAAATGATGAGCAGGATGCTCTCAGAAAAACCTGAAAAGACTTATATGAACTAATGCAAAGTGAAATGTATTGTGTACAAAGTAACAGCAATACTGTACGATGATCAGCTGTGAATGACTTAGCTATTCTCAGCAATACAATGATCCACGACAACTCTGAAGGGCTTAAGATTAAGAATCCACAGGGAAAGAACTGAGGGGATCTGAATACAGATTGGTGCAACTATTGGTTTTTTCCCCCCACTTTATTTTTCTTGAGTTTTTTTTTTTAATCTATGTTTTCTTTCACAACATGACTATTATGGATATGTTTCGCATGACTACACGTATATAAATTACTTACTTTTTCAATGGGGGTAGGGAGTGTGGAGGTAGGAAGGGAGAGAATTTAGAACTTCAAGTTTTAAAAACAAATGTTAAAAATTGTTGTTCACATGTAACTGGGGAAAAATTAAATACTCAGGAATTTTAGCCATCCCTAATTGCCAGTGAAAAATTCTGAAATTTTGAACACATCAAAATTAGCACATACAGAATTAGCTTCTTTAAGGGCTGAACATGTTCCCTTTGTATTATGCCCAGTGTAGATACTGTGCATCGTACTTCAATGTTTGAGTCAAATTATATTCCAAGACAAGGCAAATTCTACATGAATCAGAGGGACACTCAGGAGAAAGACCGTGAACTCGATTTAGCTGAGACCTACTGTTCTAGTGACCAGTCACGTGCCCCATCAACAGCTTGTCTTCTGTTTCCCTGGTATCACAGCAGTCATTAGCAATATAGCAGGTAAAAACAGAAAGGAAAGAACAGCAGAGGATGAGACTGCACTGGAACATGAGCAACAGGGTGATGTGACCTCAGGAGGCCAAATTCCTGCCTCTCTCCCCCCATTTTTAAAAAGTTGCTTAACAGAAAAATTTATGATTTCCAAGTAATGCTGATAATGAGAATTCCAAATGAGCTCTTCCAGCCTCATCCTCATGGAGGATCACAAATCTGTGTCAGTTTGTTTTGCAGGAGCTCCAAGATATAGTGCTTCCCTAGCAGAGCAGAGGCAATCTAAGGCATCACACTAGATTACAGTAGCTAAGTCTAAAGATTAAAAAGAGATCTCACTCACAAGAGGATGAAAAGAACTGTTCTAGCTACTGGCAAGATGGATCGTGGAACTTCAGATAATCAGAACTCCAAGTGAAGTTGTTTAAACAGGGTCACAGTGTTCTAGTCCAGAAGTTGTGAACATCTTTCAGACAGTTTCTGAGCTTTGGGTTTTGGAAACCCTCGATTGTTAGCACCAAAAGATTTTATGTTATTAGAACAATAGAAAAAGAGACTCTGAAGGGAGAAAATAATCTTTGTTGGCTCCTTTTCTTTCTTGGCAGCAGAGCTGAGAGGTATTTCTTACCTGTAAGTGCAGCCAGCAGTTGATCAGCCAGAGCAATGGAAAGCCTACACAGTGAATGAAGTCCAAATAACCTCATTTTAACGAAAGCCTAAACTCTCTCCTAGCAACCTTTTTCAGAGCTGCAAACAAAAGGGTAAATATTGTCTTGAGAGTTCATGTCCTTCAAATGTGAAGCTTTACACCTTTGAAGGCAGACAGCAAAGTTCCTTTCTAACATACAAAGATCTATTTAAAAAAATATATGCCTCCCAATTGTTTGGTTAGTACAATGATGCACCTATAGGCAGGCAAATATTTTGTGTCAAGGACCTCATTATTAATATATTGATCCTCACAAGAGAACGCTTGTTAAAAAAACAAACAAAAAAAAAAACAAACCATAAAATATCAAAGTTGGAAAAAAAAAAGCGCAATCAGATCTAGTCCAGTCATCATTCCCTCTCTCTCCCTCACTGTACAGTGGGGTAACAAGAGCCTTTGAAAGATCCCTGACTTAGAGGCAAAATTCCCTCCACAACTTAGGTCTTGTGTTGAGTTGGGAGTAGGCAACTCAGAAATGATCTAATCAAACTCCCACCAAGTGAGAATCTCCCAGAACTGGCCCTGCTGATCAGTGGGCACCAAGCCTCTGCTTGAAAGCTCCCAGTGACAAGAGTTTGAGAAGAACCTTCTAAATTCACCTCAAACGTGTTGAACAGAATGGCATTTAAACTCTCCCTCACTGACATGTATTCATAATGCAGGATAGAAGATTTACAAAAAAAAAAAAAAAAAATCATCCTACTGTAGAAGTAGGATTATAGGTTTGAAGTGGAAAGAACCCTATAGAGTCTCTAATTCAAATCCTCAGATCAGTAAAACTTTAGTTCAAAAGGTTGTGACTTACCCAAGGTCACATGAGTTATCTTCCTCTTTCCAGCAGCCCCTCTATAGAGTGCAGGATAGAGCACTGGCCCTAGAGTCAGGAAGACTCAAGTTCAAATCTGCCCTCAGCCACTAACTAGCTGCCCCATGGCAAGTCATTTAACTTCTGTTTGCTTCAGTATCTTTATCCGTAAAATGGGGATAATCATTGCACCTACCTCCCAGGGATGTTGTAGGGATCAAATGAAATAACTGCAAAACTGTTAGCAGAGTGCTTGGCACAAAGTAAGAACTGTGTAAGTGTTAACTATTGCAACAATTATTATCCAAGTTATACTAAGAATTTAGTCTGTGCTAAATGAGGACAGACTAAGGTGACTCAGGATGATAATTTTGCCTGGACCAAACTGGGGGAGAAGAAGGCATGCTAGATCTCTTCCAGTACTTCCACAGTCAGACTAGTTCTATTTGAGCAGAACTTAGAGCAAAGGGTAGAAGTTGAAAGGTGGCAAACTTAGGTCAGACAGAAGGAAAGACTATCTGGCAGTTCCAGAAACCCTCAAGTGAGAGGTGGTGGCTATTGCAGCCTTAACAGACTTCAAGCACAGTCTGTAGGACCCTTGTTGGATGTGTTATCATAGGAACTCTTGGTCTGACTGGACAACATGACTGTTGGGATCCCTTCCAATTCTGTGACACAAACAAGTCAGAGGCACAAAATCAATCCTCCAGGCCCAGAAGAACATAGGTATCAAACTAAGGACAGGGCCTGAAAGATTTTTTGGTACTCTCCAGGAGGTTTTTATAGCCAGCAAAGTCTTCAGGTCTTTCATAATCAAGGCACATTTCTGACCATCTAATCTGGTCTATTAATCAGGGCAGTGAGATAGCCTAACGTTTGTAGAGGGTAAAAGATACTCCCAGAAAGGCCAGCAGAAACTAACCTCTGTCTATAAAAACAAATTAGCTAAGGGGCACTGGCAAAAAGACAAAAGATCCAGATCACAAGGACTACTGGCAACCCTAGGCCAATAACCTTCAGATCCCAGCTTAGAGATAGCAGCCTGGATTTCTGGCAGGGGTCACTTGTCACAAGAGACATCATGCTGGTCACTGAAAAGATCCTGACAGAAGAGCCAACAAGTGTAACATAAAACATGCAGCCAAAGTTCCTGGGCCAGAATGAGTGCACAGGGACTCCTCCCCTCGGGAGGCAGCCCCCTGATTACAGATTCAGTCCCACCCTGAACATGGGCTCCAATGCTGCTGCTAACAGCATGATCAGCAGAGGAGAACAGCATGCAGATTCTTCTCTTCCAGAAGCTAAATCAATGAAAAGCTTTATTTTGATTAGAAAAAATGGACTCCCATTTTAAGGGACAGAGAAATCTGATTTACTAACTGCCCCTCATATATGTTATATGTATACACACATGGATGTATATTATCATGTAATATGTAAAACTCTATATAGTATCATATATATGTATCATAGCATCTACATAGTATACTTTTATGAATGGATTCACTAAGGGTCTGATGGGTTGGTTGTTTTTTTTTTTTTTTTAAATTAAGGCATTAGGGAAAAATAAATGTTTATCGATGAGGAGCTGTTATCAGGAACCATGCCAATGATGAAGAGTGAAGATTTGATTTTACTTTCTCTTGACCTAATATCACTATGATTTAAGTGAATAAAATTTTAGTAAACGCAGTCTTACAAAACCCATTCCCACTGTCAGTTTGGTCAACAGAGCTCTTAAAAGATTGTGGCTCCACTGCATGGTATTCCCATCAAAAATCAAAGACAACACACTTGCAAACTCCACAGGAGACAGCGTTACTCTTGTTGGGCACCAGATAAAGGACCCCAATTCCACCCCCAGGACAACCTGGGAAGGTAGAAAGCAGAAGTGGTAGTGGCAGTGGCTACTTTACTTGCCTCACCTTGGCTCTCTTTTCATGCTCGTCTCAATTCCCTCCTCTCCAGTCATCCCAATCCCAAACCTTCTACAGGGAGGAAGGTTAGACAGGACAAGTTTAATAGACTTACACAGAACATAAGACGACCAAGATTATCCAGTTCTTTAACCCACATTAGTGTTCTCTGTTAAAAATTAATCCTTAACTGTAGGTACAGAGGATCCTTTGGTAGAGTTCAATCTGGAGGCACCAATCACACTAATTTTCTGAAATCTGAACTCAGGGGTTATGGACTTGACAATCTGTCCACTGTCCCCATGTAGGGGCCAAGGAAAAGCCAGGAAGGAGGATGTAGATCTGTTAAAGTCAGGGTAGCAAAGGGAACAGAAATGTCATACTGACTTCTCAAACTGATCACGTTAGGGAAAAGCATGAAGGGGAAGAAGGAATTTAGAATGGCAAGCAGGATGAGAAGCTGGCAAGAGTCAAATGCTCTTCAACCTCTTGGAGATTAAATCAGACATTAACCATACTAGCATTTCCTTGAGAAACACTTCAGTTCCCATTTTTATGCCCATTCAGTGTATCGAACTGTCCCTTTCATGTATCTAGCTAATAAGTTCCTTAACACATTGTTTTTCTGTCACTCCCTGTGCTCCTTCACCAGCCAGCCACATCCCTGCTATCCAGCTCTCTTACTGGGTCTAATCTTGGATTTACCTTCCCTCTACTGGGAGGGAAGAGAGACATTCTTTAGTTCAGCCACCTCTTTTCAAAGTTACAAAGGTGGAGGCCTGAGAGAAGTCACCTGCCCGAGGCACAGCTGAAGCTGGGCATCCAGGCCCTGAAGACACTGTTTCATCACAGAAAGCTTGTTTTTCATAATCTTAGGCCTCAAGCTACGACCAGCACATTATCAGATCTCTGTCCTGAGGGAAGGGGACAAACACCCATACTGATGCCTTTTTCTGAAGAGATCACCTTTGAAACTATCTCGTCATGACCACCTTCCAATTGTTTATTTGGTTTTCACATCAATTGGACTTCTTTGAGATGATAAAATATACACTTCTCAAAAATCACCTGAACAGCAGAACAAGCTAAGAGGGGAAGGACACCGCATGCTCCTGCCCCCTCCTAGACTTGGGACCAAAGAAGCAGCACAGACGGCTCCACCAGCAGCTAATCTGCTGTCTTCAAACATCTCACCTGGTTTTGGGAACTTCCAGGGGACTGCTTCCTGTTCGGAAAAAGTTGTCTGAATGGTTAGAGGACGAGGAACTGGAAAACTTGGCTTCCACAATCCCCTGACAGGAAGGCTGTCTCTCTTCTGATGGCTGGGGACGGTTCCAGGGCACAGTCTGGGGAGAAGATGTATGAGTCTTCCTCCTGCAGAGCAAGAAGCAGTCACCTGGAGATGCTCTTCCAAGAGGACCTCTCTAGTTTCAAAGTCTCAGAATTAAGTTCCAAAAGAAAACAACTTGGGAGAGGTCTGCATATTCAACACGACTTGTGCCTCACAGAATACCAAATGCAGTCAACCACTGGATTTAGGGGGACAGAGTTAGCCCTTAGCATTAAGGAGAAGACATACTAGAACATGGACTGCCTTTTGCCCATACACATAATAAGGGAGTAACTACTGAATCAGAGAAAATACTGACCAAACGTCTTCCATCCCCCCTCTCTAAACCCTAGTCACTATTTGCTTCCCTCTTGCAGTACTATTCCATTTGCTCCCTCTCTCCTTGACCTACCCAAAACCTGTCCTTTCAACCAACCTTTCCCTTTTCCTCATTTCCTGACAGAAGGGAATAAGGAATCAAGCCTTTTAGTACAGTCTGTTTGACATCTCTTTGTTCCCCTTTTCTCCGGAGGGGAGATATTGTCTATCCACTGACTCCCAGCAGGTATAGCAGGCTCACAGGAGTCAATAGCATCATAAAAAGAGACTCCTTATCTTTTGTATGGTATGCACTTGACCACAGTGGTGGCCCTTGGCAGATGGCTATCTTTAGAGGGGGCAGCGAGTCACTCAGGGAACAAAGCTTCATTTTGTATATCATCCACAGGTGGCCCGCTTTGGTCTTGACTCCAGCCAAGTCCCCAGCTGTGCTAGTTATGGCTACTGCCATACTTGGGACTAGTTCCAGGTTGGTGTCTTACCAAGAAGTCTGTGTCTGTGTTGCTGCTGAGCTTGGGTCCACAGGTTCATACTGGAAGCTCCCAGTTGCTCCTGGGGAACTCTCAGTGACCAGGGAGAAGTCACTACTTAGGCTGGTTGTGCTACCCCGATCCCTCCTTTCTGAAGAGACCAAGGGAAAAAAAAAGTCATTTTTGAGAGGAGAAAGCCAACAGTGCCAGGTACCAAAGACCCTGTACCATCTCCACCCCTGCTGCTACTGCTAGGTATAGGGGCTGCAGCCTGCAAATATTGACAGGACAGGGGTCCCACAACTCACTCATGGTACAAATGTCGTCTACAGTGAAGCCCGTGTCCCTGGCTGGAAGGCTCTTCCTTCTGGAGAAAAAAAAAGAGACACTGATCTACAGCACAGATGGGAGAATCAGCAAGTTTTAAGGCCAAAGCCTAGTTGCTCCTTTCCCAGTTAACTGTTTAGAACACAAGCAGATCCAGAAACTGCCAAGTGTTCAATGAAATAAGATCGGCTGACTTTATGACAAGATCTTCAAGCTATCAGAATTGCTGCTGGATTCTTTGACGAACCTTTCTCCATGATCAGGCAACCCCTGGGCATCCTCTGGTCTAATATTGATTTATACCATGTGCCATGGTCATTGGGCTGCATCCTAGGCTGCAATCCTGCATCACTAATGTCTCCTGATGCCTGAGAGACCTCAAGCTCATCATGCCTAAAACTTAACTCATTATGCCTTTACTCACCCTCAAACTCACGCCTGCTTTGAACTGTCCAGTTCTGTCAAAGGTACCACCATTTTTCTAGGCTTCTAAGCTTGGCTTTATCCTTGACCCCTTAGTTCTCTCTCACCCCAACAGTTGCCAAATCTTGCTATAGCTACCTTCTCTATTCCTTACACACAACACTCATCTCCTGTCTCTATATCTTTGTGGTGCTGTACCTCAGGTCTGGACTGTACTTTTTTTTCATTCAACTATCTTGGAAAATACTTCTCTTCAAGATGAGGTTGAAGCACCACATGAAGCTCTTTCCAATGTCTTTCCCCAACTGCTAGTGCCTTCTATCCCTAACTACCTTGTATTTATTTTTTGCGTAATTGTTGTACATATGCCTTAAAAAAGCAACATATAAATGCTAACTATATACTTGTCTCCCCCATTACAATGTAAATGCTTTGAAAGCAAAAATAATTTTCATTTTCTGTATTTGTATTCTGAGCTGGCACAAAGTAGACTAGTAACGCTCGTCGAACCCCTTGAATTTCAGGTATAGAAAGCATACCTTCCAACGCCAAGATTAAAGTTTGGATTTCAGAGCCAGACAAAGCATCTAAATATATTTCCTGGGAGACCAGACTTAGTGGAGGTGAGCTAACATACCTCAGCCTACCTAGGTGGGAGTTCTGTAGCAGCCATCAACTGAAAGGTCAAGATTCCTTAATGAAGTGAGATAATGTATTTAAAGGTGCTTAGTAACTACTATGTGAAAGCTATCATGATAATTACCCTTTACCATGTCCCAGGTTCCCAAGCTGGAAGCCGTTTTATTCCTCAATTATAAAGAAGAATGATGGTATGTATTTACATATGGTCAGAATTTAATGTGGCTACAAATCCATGTAAAAGTTCTTTTGACTCCTTGTGGCTGCTGAGGTTTTTTTTTTTGTTTTTTTTAATAAAGCTTATGTTAGGATACTATTCTCAGTAACAAAGGAAATGGAGGATTACAGCTCTTGAAAAAGAGATGAAACAGCTAGCCAGGCAATTCTGCTGTTTGCTATGAATGGAAATCTCTAATAAGAAACAGCAGAGAGAATGACATGACTTCTACTGGCCTCCAACCAGTAGTTCTTAAACTGAAATCTATGAACTTGTCTTCTGGTAACTATTTCAATATAACTAGTGAAGGGTTCTTAACCTTATTCATGACTTCTTTGGCAATGTGGGGAAGCCTATGGTCCCTTCCTTTGAATGTTTTGATAAAAACATAATAGGACCATAAAATAAATCCATTATGTTTAAGTATAGTTGTCACACTATTAAAACTAATTCACAGGGTAAGAACTGCAAGAGACTGATGAAGATCTGGCTGTTTCCTCATAGTAACAGTACAATGGGAACCACAAGACAGTGGATCTAAGGACCAACTCCCACCTCTTCACTAGCATATTGCCCTCAACACCAAAAATTCCCTTGAAGGATCTCAAGACGTTGCCTGAGCTCTGCTTACTCCAGAGATCCTTCTGATGACAAGAGAATCTAGGGGACCTTTTGGTGGGTGCTTCTGGAATCTGTCCCACTTCTTGATCTACCAAATTTGCAATACATTAAGGAAGAATTGGGTCAGGCCACTGGGGTCCTTCTCCTTGCCCACTGAAGTACAAATGGCCAGGACCTTGAAGGCAAGGCTCCTTACCTCTGTGACTTCAGAGCAGAGAACTCCTCAGAGGTGATGTGCTTCAAAAAACTGAAGCAGAAGAAGAAAATCTGAAGGAAAGACAAAAATCAGTCCATGGAGTGAGAACATTAGGCTCTGAAGAGAGAGAGCCAAAGCCTCTTCCTGTTCACTGGTGGCCTCCCCTTCCCTGCCCCCACCCCTAGCCTCCAAAACCAGATGGACTCAAGTATGGAGAATGACCTGTCAGTCCTCTGGGACTGACACAAAGTGAACCAAGCCAGTCTCCAGACAGACTTACTAAGAAGGTACACAGTCTATGGAATTCACAGAATACAGTCAGGAAGAGGGACCTAAGGACCAGAGGACAGGAATAGAAAGAAGAGGTAGCAGGAAGAGGGAGAAAGGCAGTTTATTTTCCTCTCCCAACAGACCAAGAGATTGGGCCAGTGTTTCTCAAGCTCCACCTGTCAACTCCCCAGGTTTCACATTCCCTGCTACCAAAAAGGGCCACATGATTTCTGTGCTGTTGAGAAGGCCAAGAGGATTAGAAGCTTTTTTTTTTTTAATCTCAGGAAAGGAGGCTACTAGGAAAGAACAGCTGGGGAAGGAGATAATGGAGGGATTAATGAACATGGCAGGAGGACTGCTGACAAGAAGCAGGAGAACAGAGGAGTTTTTATGGTGATGGTGGAAATAAGGAAATAATCAGGTTGACCCATTGCTGGTTTGTAGCTCCTCGGGACATGGGGAAAGGAAAGTTGGCCTAGAGCCACAGCATGATTCCACCGGGTCCCTCCAAATCCCCAGAGATAAATAAAGGACATATGTAGGTCACAGAGGAATGAATTAACACCTAGAGCTGGGGTCATATGAAAGTTCTGAGAGAGTTAGGCCAAACTGTCAGCATGAATAGTGTGGGCCTGGTTTTGAAGCTAGGAGGGGACAGAAATGGCCAAATGTCACCCCTTTACATAGCTTTCCCTGATCTCCTCCCCTCCCTCTGCCATAGCACTGTGTTTTATACCCAAACCCATCATTTGGTATTAGTTACCTATGCAACATTCACACAATAACTGACTTCCAAATATCGCTTCAAGGGTTCCCAAGTGCTTTCTATACATTTTCATTGAGCCTCATGACAATCCTGAGAGGTAGGATTAACCCTAACCCTTTTACAGATGAGGAAACTCAGGTTCAGAGGTCACATGGTCATATAGATCATATACATCAGAGGTAATCTGGCAAGTGAGCACTTCCTAACTCCAAGTCTGGCAAATAACTCCACCATGTCTCATCGTCTGTATCCCATTTCCCTCCTAAACCATAAGAAGTGCCATAAGGCCAGGGACCTTATCTAAACTTTTTGTGGCTCTTCCCAGTGCTGAAAAGTGGTCTACAGTTAGAAGTTATTTAGTTAACATCTGTTCAATTAAATTGTTCAGCAGAAGTAGTTCCACATTCTTCCCTCCCACTACTTGGTTGAAAAGAATCCTTCTTCCCCCTCTGCCCAGCCTCTTTCTTTCTTTTCCCACCCTAACTTCTCAGGCTTCTCTTGAGGGGCCAACTTAACACCGGAAGGGTTTGATGCCCAGCAGAAGAGGCCCTTTCCTGAGATACTGCTTGGGGTGAAGCATGTGGAAATTATTTGGTAATTATTTGGTCTAACAGTTGTACTGTGTGTACAAAAGCAGAGAACCCCATTTCATATTAAGTTCTCCTGGGCAAAGTGAGAATGGGTATAATGCGGAGTGACCCTGTATTCTCAGGTGTAATGAAAATGGAAGGGAACCAGAACAGAATCCTTTTAATGAAGTCCCAGACTTTGGCCAGTGTCAGAGGCTTGTGAATCAAAAAGCATAAGAGCCCTTTACCACTCAAGCGATGTAAGCAAGTATGGAAGAGCCGAAGAGGTAACAAGAAAGGCCAGAATGAGAGGAGAAAGTCTCAAGAGGGTTTTAGGAGAAGGAAGCCAGAAAGACAACAGAAAAACCAAAGGAAAGGACAAACACAATGGTTTGAAAAACATCACATCCACATATATCTCAAGTACTAAAAAGGCACTACGGTCATCATCAGGAGAGGATGACGTGACACTAACTGGCTTGATATTGCCACTGATTAACATCTGAGAAGGAAGAGGAAATGGAGTCCAAACAAGAAGTAATCAGAGAACCAGCAAGGTCTGCAGATCAGACCACATGACTTTGGGTAGATGTCCTAATCCTAGCACTGTGGTCGTTGCTCAAGGAACATGATTAGAATTGTTATTTGGTGTTAAAGAATTAGGAAGCAGGAATAGTGGTAAGACAATGAATTGGGGACAAGTGGGCAAGGATGAGGTAGGAAAAGTGGGAGTCAGGAACTGAGAAATCAAAGCGGATGAGATCACACACACAACCATAGGGTAAGACAAAAAGATCCCTGTAGAAGTTAAAGGAATAGAAGAAAAAGGAAAATTTATCTGGGATGGGAACCCTTAATACCAAATCCCAGTTCTGCTGGCATGGGCCAAGCCAGAAACCTCTTTACCAAAGAGGGAAGGGGGTGGGGATGGGAATCAGTGGATTCTGTTCCTCCTTGGCAAGAAGCCACTTAAGGTTATAGCTGTCCCATTCAGTGGATACACAAAAAAGTAACACTCACCTCCTCTCCTTTGCTGAGTCGATCTACCAACATGTGTCTGAAGAAAGAAAGGGAAATGAGGCCACTCACAAAAGGGGCCCAAACTAATAAGCCAAGGATAAATGTGCGTCATTCTAGATAGTACCCTATGATGAGGGCTGGGTATGTCTCAGCACTCTATTCCAAGGGGACAGAGGCTTCCTCCATTCCCACAGTCAGAGAAATATGACTTCTAAATACATAGTGACAACCAGAAGTAGGCCCCATATCCTCCCATAGACTCATGTGGGACCTACCCAAAGAGAAACCAGTCATAGGCCACAGTCAGATAGAGGATCTCAGCAGGCTTCAGGGTTACATGGATCAACCCATCCTGCGAACAGAGTGCAGACATCAGAAAATAGCCCTTCCCATGGGGGTGCGCGCACCTATGACCTGGACAGCAGACGAAGGTCACCCACTTTCAGTAGAACAGAATTCACAAGGTCCCACTGAACCAACCCAGAGGTCTAGAGCATAAGTGAATGGAGATCAATGGCCCAGAAATACAGCCACAGGTTCTTCCATAACGGTTTAAAATAGGGAGTTCTCTATTTCACCAAATAGCTACCTTTTCTAGGGGAAAACAAAAGGGTAGGGTTGGGGAAGAAATCAATCATCAGAACTCTCCCAACGTACTGAAAGTTAGATACTTTATACTTTAGGAGGCTTCCTAGTCTATACTTACTGCCCACAAGGAAAGGCGTAGGAGGGAGATGAAGAGAGGTGTCCGATCCCAGCCTGAAATACAGTGCACCAACAGCCCGCTGTCATCTGATCAAGAGGCAAGGGGAATGAGGACCAAAAGAGAACCAAAGAACAGGCAGTAAAAAAAAATGGAATCTGTGATCATCCTGACCAGTAGGTAGGAATGTCAGTCATCCTTAAAATCCCACCCCTTAAAGAAGTCTTACAGACTGCACTACAATAATTCAGGGAATGATACTCTCCTGGCAATGCTAATATGACAATGGCTAAATCCAAACTTATTCTAATTATCTATGAAGCTGATTACAGCAAACAACAGGCAGGAATCTTGGTCCCAGGAAAGAGATGAGGAAATGCAACACCCTTCCTTTGCTGGGAAAACAGAGGAGGACATTTATGAAATGTTGTATCTAATGGATGCAGCTGATATATGTTGCTTTAGTTTTGTTCAGCTTTTTTTTTGTTACAAGGAAGACTCACTTCAAGGGGGTGTGGGGTGTGATGTTAATATCTGTAAGGACTGATGTAAAAATCAAACAAATTTTAAAATCAGGCATTACATAGCACTAAGGGTTTGGCTTTAAAGTTCACTATTTCCATCCCCTTCCAAATTGCCTTTCCTAGCTAAATAGCAAGAGATGTTATGTGGGGATGGGAAGAGAATTTAACTCATTACAATGCTAATACTCATGACCTAAGAACAACCAGTTACCTTAACATATTGATACTTTGTCATGAGTTTACAAGAAACTCTGTGTACCAACCACAGCTTTCAAGGGTATTAACTAACTCAGTGGAGAATGCCTACACCCATTAGCTTGCTTACAGGATGCCTTGGGGAAGCATTCAATGGCGTCCAAGTGTACAAACTGTGCATGTGCCTTGCCCCGACAACTGGATGAGTGGGTTATATGAATGAGGGAAAACAAGGGGCATCAGCTCCAAGGAGCGGCACACTGGAAACGAGTCCTTACCCTCACTGTTGACTATATAAAGCAGTAGTTTCAGGTAGTTCTGAGTTTGTTGCACCAGGTCCCAGCTCTAAAGAGGAAGAAAGGAGATACAAGGCTTGTGGTTAGAAATGGTAGGGAACTTGGGAAAGGAGATTCTTACATCCTGAACACAATGTACAAACATATAAATGATCTTGTTCTCGATCAGATCTACTCATTGTGCTTATTACTATAAATTACAGTTAACAGTCCAAAATGTTAACTTAAAAAAAAAAACCCAAAAGAGAAAGAAATCACTAATCCTAACTCTCCCAAGGCCCCACAACCTTTAATGTGGCTGCTCAAACAGGATGATCAGACTGCAATATTCCCTTATCTGTTTGATCTCTTTTAACCAGAAAAAGGTAATGGGCATGGAGAAGAAAGAGAGGTAAAGGCCCAGACAACCCCTAACTTCTATCAGCAGATGTGGAACTCAGCAGAATCACTGAGGTAGCTTCTCCAGGTCAAGTGCCCTACCCCAACCTCGAAGACACTGCGTGTTCAGAATCCTCAAATCCTCAGGGCTTGTGACCCAGTTTTACCAGTCCTTCCCACCAGAAGCAAGGTCCTGACAACTGCTTATCAGAGCTAGGCAGCTGCATGAATAGGGAGGTGAATACCAGGAAGAGGAGAGCCTCCCAAGGGAAGCCAGGATGAATGCACCACCTGTAATTGGAATGGCTTTCCCAGGAATTTAAAGCAGACTCATCTACCTGACCCTCCCTGGACCCTAGAGAGGTCTGACCCACTTTTAGCAGCTCCAGAGACAAACACTGCAGCTCTGAGCTAATAAAGTCATTACCCGCAGTAACACACAGGGGTCTCACAACTGCTCCAGCTCAACATGTCAGACACACCCCTGTGAACAGCTAGCTATCTCCTGAGCTGCAATTTTTCAGAGAACTGGGGAGGGGAAGAAGGTATGGTTTCATCAATGCTGAAGGTAGGTCAAGAAAGATGGGAGACTTTGAGAAGCTGAGGCTCAGGGAGAAAGACAAAGATAAAGACAGACAAAGATGGAAGAAATGGAAGCTTCTAACCTCACAGGCAACATCTGAAAGCACCATACGATTACAGGGTAGAACAAAAACAGTGCTTCTAGTAACAGAGCTCAGCAAGTTAACCAAGTGCATCGGAGACATGGGCTAGAATTCAACACCAACCAACAAACTGCTACACTGGAAGATAGAATCTTAGAGACAGGAAAGAGCTCGTTCACTGGCCATAGACGGGATCACTGGAGGTAATATTTGCAAAGTGTGCTTAGCACACAAGTGCTATCCAAATGCTATTGCTGGTGTTATTATTCCCGGAGTAAGGATGATGTAATCTAAAACTGAACACTGAAATTTACCTGTTTCCAAACAGGATACAAGTCCTGACATTGAATGAACCAAAAGGACAACCTAGTCAGAATATATATCCTTAAGCATTTTCACACAACGCCTGTGTAGAAAGAGAAACAGCTCCCATGGAAGGAAACTATTGCTTCTCTGCAGCTGGGCTGCTCAAGGTCACTAGGAGGATAGAGAATAAAGCAAGTGGTTGATGTCACTGTTCAATGTGATAGCCAGAAAAGGACAAAAGGACAGGCTTTTCCTTAAAATTCCATCTCCCCTGAAAAAGTATGAAATACTGATCACACTAGGAAGAGCCTGTCTCCTGAAGTGGACAAATATCTAAAGAAACAGCATTTACTTGTAGCTAGAATTAGTTCTTCTGCCCAGGGACCCTTGGAAGAGACGTGAGGCCATATGGTGTGGGTGAGCCAGTACTGCAGATAAGGCAGTTCTGTAGGAACAAGGTATCTGTTTTGGGGTCATAAAGCAAAAGATCATTCTATTTCATGCTCATTTTACAGAGGAAGAAGTGAACACCAGGAGAGAGTTAAGTGACCTTCCTAAGGTCATATTAATAATAAATACCATTTATACAAAATATTATGGTTGACAAAAAGTACTTAATGCATGTTCACATTTAATCCTCAAAAGCCTTGTCAAGTAGGTGCTATTATTGTCATCTTACAGGTCAGGAAACTGAGGCTTGATGAAGGTCATGTAGCAATTAAGTTTTTGACTAGAGATTTAACCTTAGGTTCTCCTGACTCTGGAGTTCACAGGTCTCTACACTCAGGCATGCTAACTTGCAGAAGTAATTAGGATTCAGGTTCAACTGCTCCTTTCCTACTCCCTGCCTTCAGCTAAACCAATGGGAACAAAATGAAACAGACTATAAAACTTAAGTTTATGATAAAAAGACTGAAGATTGAAGGGCCAAGGAAGGCCTTAATACTGAACTTCCCAGTGTCTCTCAAATACATATTACATTTGAAAAATGATGAGAAGACAGCCTTCTCTAACCACTCATCAACGTCAAATCAACAAGTATTTAAATGCCTACTGTGTTTCAGACACTGTGCTAAGTAACAGGGATACAAAGAAAGGCAAAAACCAGTTCCAGCTCTCCAAAAACTCATGCCTAATGGAGGTGTACAACATGCAAACAGTTAAATACAAACAAGAGATACAAATAAACTGGAGATAATTTTGGAAAAAAGGCACTACCATACTTGACATTCATTTTTTGGATATCCGTCTTTTAAAGATGTGACTTATTCCAGAAACATTTAACAGTAATATGAACCTTTGTAACATAACCACTAGATCCGATTTCTCCACAGGTCACTGAGGAAAAGGGTTCTGACTGGGAAGAATAATTTGGAATGGAGTCCAGAAAGGAGATTTGGAAAGGTATCCATTGGAGCTTTGTCTACAGAAAAACCTAAACTTTGCACCTCAACCTCTACTCCAACCAATCCCTAGTTTTTACTTGGAAACTACTGTTGCCCTTCTACAGGGGAACAAAGCAATTGCTAAATGCACACCTGCCTTCATCCTTTCCCATAACTGGAGAAAATAAGCTCTATATGAAACATTTTTTTCTATCACTAACTACTCCTTTCCTATCTCAAGAATGTAGCAGACATAAGGCAGGAGAAGAAGAGTAAACACTGATGATTGCTGGTTGCAAGAATAAGCCCAATAATACTGCTCAGTGTTTAATCCTGATCACAGGCCAGCATGGGCTGTATGCCATAACCACGCATATGGGAAGATTTCTGGTGTACTTGCACATCAGGTGTCCTCAATAAGAGGTAATGGAGCAGGAATAATTTCAAAGCCCATATAATCTAATTAGTTTAAGCACTTTTTCACTATTCCTGGTCAGAGTACATTAGTCCCTTACCCTCCCTTTTTTGGGTGAGGGGGGAAAGGGAAGGGGTTTTAAATTCAAGACAGTAATCATTTATTAAACTCTATTGTGTATAAGGGATAAAGATAGCAAGACAAAAATAAGACAAAGTCCCAGCTCTCAAGCTTATACTCTACTGAGTGGATAAGAAGACAGAAGCAAGTAAAGATATAAGCATATACATAACATAACTTGAGCAAGAGAAGGTGCTACTAACAAAGTAGGTTAGGAAAAAATACAGCATTTTAGTTCAATGTTGAAGTTACGGATTAGTAAAATGTGAAAGACAGGAAGAAATCTATTCCAGGCATGAGGCACAACCCAAGGCAGGGAGGAAAGAGATGTCATGTGGACTTGAGGCAACAAGTCTACCAGATGGTTGGCTCATAGCATGTGTGAAGTAGAAGAATATGAAATAAACCTGGAGCATGACTGTAAGGGGCTTTAGACCAGCAAAGGAGTTTGGGATTTATCCTAGAGGTATCATGCCACCAAGGCTAGTCCTTGAGCACAGGATTAAGAAAGCCAGCTCTACTTATTCATCCAACACTTAGCTTGTAAATGCCAGGTACACAAAGATGAATAAGCCACAGCCCTTTCCAGACAATTTCATAGGGAAGACATACAAACAACGAGAATACAAAAGTGGAACGAATGTCCAAGACCAGTGAGAAGTATAGATGGTGGAAATGGAGTCAACTCGGGGTGTGGGAGTTGAAAATCTACTTGAGAAACTTTTATTAGTACTGAAGGCAAGTGAGGAACAGAATCCTAAGCAGGTTAGGCACAAACCCATTTTGTACCATCTGTCTCTCCCTCCTCCTCCTCCCCTCTGAGGGACCAATTTGCTTCAGATTACCAGAAGTGTTCATGAGTTAATCTCATCTGTTTCCTGTACCCCCAAATCCTTCCCTTACCTGGTACTCACTCCAGTCAATGTTCAAAGAGCGAGTCAGAGTGACAGGGATACTTAATGGCGCATCAACATAATCCTGAGAATAGAGAGACACTTGTCAGAAGCACAGGAATGTACATGAAAGGATGGAATGGTCATTTACAGGAACCATTTTCAGGTGGTATGAAAACAGACCCTTATCTTCTCTTATCCAAGTATTACAGAGGATGGATACTTGAGATCCGTGATAGCTTAAAAAATAGAGTTGGTTAACTATTAATGATGAACTATTTTCAGGCTGGCATGTGACTTGCTAAAGGCAAAAAGCAGCTCCCACTAAATCTCCAACTTACAGTATAAACTCCTCAACTCCTTCCTCAGTGAATGGGGAAGAGACCAAATCCTACCCCTAAAGGTCATGCTGGTTGTTGAGAATAATTCCTTTTTTTTTTTTTTTCTGTTATTGAAATGCTCACATTAGCTTGAGAATGTGCAAGGATGTTGGAGCCAAGTGTTTTCTAATAATAACATAGGAGGTGGGAATCAAGGATGAGAAGGTTGAAAAGGGAAAAGATGGAATGAATTTGGGAAAGAAATAGACAAGAAGTTGAGAGAATGGGGCGGGGAGAGGAGAGAGGGGGCAGATTTTTTCTCTTAAATAAATTCCCTTGGCTATTCTTGGCCTCCACTATGGCCTCCTCCACACAGATCCCAAATTAGTTACAAATTATTTCCTGTACCTGTTTCCAGTTAAAAACAAGCCCTTCAGCTGTGTAATCCCGATCTTTATACTCCTTGAAAAACTCACAGCCTGAAAGAGGAAGAGAGAATAAGCAAGGTGCCTTTTGGGAGCTACATCCTTCAAGGATTCACCTGGACTAAAAGCCAAGACTCTCAGCCCTGGAGGATCCGACTCCATGTCTCCCCACTCTGGATCATTCAGCTATTCAGGAGTCAGCATTTCTCAAGCTAGAACCTTAACTTTAACAACAGCGATTATTCTTCCCTTCTCCCTTTTTCCTTTAGTTTTAGTCACTGGTACCAATCCCAAGAGGCAAATACCAGAAAGGGGAGGAAGGTATTACTCACTGGAAGGATTCCCACTGAACACTGCACAAAGGTAGCAGTGGCACATACCAGGTAGCCTTAGCGAAGGAAGACACAGGCTACTGATGTTTTGCTCAAAGGGATCTTGGATAGGGCGGATGCTCAGATACCCACACAGTACACTACTGTAGGGAAATTAGAAACCACTGCCCCCAAAGTCTTTACTTTGTAGTTGATATAAAGAGGAGAGTATAACATTTGTTGTGCTAAATCTAGGGGAAACCTCACTAACACCCAGTGCTGGAGAGAACACTTTTGAACTAGATAGTTATAGTCTACTTTCAGTTCCTCAAATAATCTTAGTAACAGTAGATTACATAAAATAGCACTTTAGAGTCAGAAAATACATACATTAGGCTCATTTGGCCCTCAAACACCCTGTGAGGGTAGGTAATAAAAAAATATCACTTCCATTTTACAGATGAATAAGCTGAGGCTCATACAAGTGACTCATCCAATGTCACACAGCTGAAACTTTAACTGGGGTCTCTGAATCCAAATCCCGCACCTTACTCTTTGCTTTCTGAGGATACTGTTCCATGTCCAAGTCAGACATAGTCCTCAGAAGGCAATGATGCTGTTGTGCCCTGAACAAAGACTCTCTAGTAATCTGAGAAGCCAAGTTCATATTCAGGATTTTTATGGGGAAGATCCCATCTGAAAAGGGGGCCTGGAAAATGCTTTCCTAATGACACTGATATCATTCACTTGCTATTTAGTTTTGGTTACACACCACCTGCCCCATTTAATCCCTTGTGTTTCACTTCTGATGGCTTTGGGGTGAGATTTCAGAAAGCAATCTTCAGCGATACTTCAGGCTATTCTTGGGGAACCTCACTGGGAAATCAGACTGAGGCACCAGGCCCAAATTCATAGGAGATGTCAATAATATCTTAGGAACTCTTGTGAATTGCACTGTTTCCCCAAACTCTAGAAGATCACATCATGAACAAAGGGGAGGACCCAGGCTCAACTCAAATCACATTTCTAAAATAGCTCTAGTAGAGGGCAACAGAAACCAGACAGACTCAGGACCCAGGGCAATGCATATCTATGACCAGGCAGTCTTTCAAAGCCACCAAGAGATAAAAAGGCAAGTTATCGAAGTGAGAAGTGTGAAATCACAACATGACCAGAGGGGAAAAAAACACAAACTCAGATATGCTTCTCAACTTCCTGCTGATTCAACTGTAGGGTCTCTTCCTTGCTATGCCCCCATATCTTCAAGAAACTTGGACAACAGTCTAAATTAGAAAAGCTCTGAACTAATGCTGTAGTTCTAATCTAGACTATGAAAACCAATTCCCAATCACAGACCTCTCTGACCAGGGTCAGCAAAACTGCTTCCAAAGCTATGTTCACAATTTCAATCACACAGTTAAGGTTCTAGCAGTGTTCTAGGGCTACCTGCTTGGCTCATTGCTCTGTTCTGGAAACTGCACACTTGTTATAATAGGAGTCAACTATCTCTACCTTATTTTTCTGGCATGAGGAAGGTGAAAGATCAAGAACCAACACTTTCAAGAAGGCAATCTTTTCTTGAAAATTGCCTGAGATAAGACTTCCATTTAAATATACATAGATTATGTACCCTGTGGTGATACAGACAACTAGGAAAATGTGAGGATTAGTCACAATCTTCAGATTTCAAAGAACCCTTGGGGTGGTATTTGGTGAATACTGGAATGGAAGTGGTTTGGTTATTATTTCTTCTCCACCATCTGGCCTGTGGCCCTTTCTAACTAATTCCCTCAGCAATAGCTTCACCCTGGGAGTAATAGCTTAAGATAGGTCCCACTGCTCCTTCACTAGGAGTCATGCTTCGGGCTTGCTAGATTTGTAATCGGAGAAGACCTGTGGGCAAATCCCAGGTCTGCCACTTATGTGTGTAACCTAGGATATATTATTTAACTTTCCTGGGCCTCCTTCAATTTCCTCTCTCATAAAATGAGGGGTATTGAAATTCTATGGCATAGGGACTAGTTTGTCTCAACTACAAACCACACAGGTCAGGAGGATGGAAAAATGTATATGTAAGAATTTGGAGTGAAGATACCAAGCAGGTACAATCAAGCTGAGAGATTCAAGCATACCTACTGACACACTACTCCCTCCACCTTCTCCATCAAACATTTTGTTAGAAAGCAGTAATGTTGCAACATGGAACATTTACTACATCATTAGTTCCTCAATCCTGGAGTTATGACACAAGTACGCAATAGCATCATTGTCCACGGCCAATATTGTTTTACTATGTGGAGTTTAAATTACTGAGGACTTATCTGCATATTCTCCCAAGAACTGAACGGTCCCAAGATGCTCACAAAACTGATGTCTGTGATAATATCTTACTTCCCTTACCATGCTATCTGGATTTTACTATCATGCTATCCTGTGCCTTTTATGGTGCCAGAGCTTCTCTTATGTATGCCAATCTCCTTGGATAGTCCAAATTAAAGGGGCTGGCTCCCAAAAAACAGTCCCTTAAAACGTGGTTATGCCAATCGCTCAATGAATTCTGTTCCCTTTCTGGTTCCTTCTTTCCATCTTTTTCAGTTTAGCAAGACATATATAATCAAAAGCTTAAATACATCAACTAGTTATTGCCAAACCCCTCCTCCTCTTCCCATCCCAGAACACTGACATATTTAAGTGTTCATGAGAACGTCACCTCTGACCAGAAAGGACCCAACACTTACTATCCCATTCACCCAACAGACCAGCTACCACCTAGAAAGGGGAGTTTTCCAGTTTCATTCACACCCAGTACAAAGTGCCTAGTCATTAGCTTCCCAGAGCCCATGGTTCATGTGGTCTCAAATGAACTATACCTGGATATGGGATGGAGAGAAGTGTGAAATCGGCATATCGCTGGGCCTTGTCCACCTTCTCAGAAGAAGTTACACTAAGACAGAAGATAATATGAATCAGATTCAATTTCTGCTTTGCTCTCTCTAATTTATGCTCACAGAACAGAAGGGACCAGAGTGACCGCTTTTTAATACCACAGCAAAAGCTGACAGAATATAGGAGGAGGTGGGACTATCAGACTACTTGAATCTTAGGGCTTAGAGATAGCATTCTGCACACAGTTGAGAAATCTGACCTCCTTCTCCCCACCACCTCATTACACTATCCTGATCAAGGTAAAGACAAACAGAGAATAGGAAAAGAGGAAAGCGCATCTGGTAATATCTTTAATAGAAACTAAATAGAAAGCTATACCAGATTAACAAGTTACTTGCTGCTACTTGCCATACTGACCTCAACATGTACCACTTCTGAAGAAAACCACTGTTTCTCTTTAAATCTTGTAAGGATAAGAAATTCTAATTTATCTGAGGTTACTGAGGATTTAAGACTGAGGGGACAAGAAATGGTCTCAAGTAACGTTTTTCAGCCCTATAATCCTATGAAGTCACTACTCACACATTTATCTTAGTGTGGGCTCACGCACCATACTCACTTTAGGCCAAACTTAACCTTCTTGTTCTCTACCATCAGGTCACAGATGTATCTGACTGACAAATACCGAAGCAATTTGATGTCATGTCCTCTAACCTTATCAAAAAGTTGATTGTCAGCACTTCTGAAACAAAGAAAGTCAAGGTTGTCCAAGTTTTACAAGGAGGACAGTTTCTACTTACCTAAAGACTGAAGGCAAAGTAACCAATTGGTTCTAGGGAGTGCTAAGATGGAAGGGAGACTTTTGAAAAGGATGCATTTCAAAAAACAGTAATTGTGCAGCATGTAAATAGGAAAGCAAGCTATTTCTGACAAGTCAAGATAGTCTCAGCAAACTGACATGAGCCAAACTGGGAGATCACACTTTCATTTCTATTAGAAGATCATTTTCCACTTTTAAGTCAGTTTTCAATCTACATGACTTAAAAAACAAAAACGCATATCAGGAGGCTGTTTGTGAAAACAGCAGGTCCATTCATGTGCCCTAATACTTCTGCAGAACAAGACAAAGACCACATCTGTCTGATCCTTAAGCTGTCAAAAACTTCAGAGCAGTTTGTGCTCCTAATGCTTATTGCTATCATCCCTTTGATTCACCATGAAGCTGGTCAAGTGGGGGAAGATGAAGAAGCCATGACTAAATGCTCTTTTCACAGCATCTACTGTTCTCTTTCCTCTCACCCAAAGGAAGAGAGTATGGTAGACATCAGGACCAGGCTTGGACCTCATGATCCCAGATTTCTGCTACTCTCAAGTACAAGCAAAGCTCTCTAACCTTGTGGGGAGGCCATTAAGATCATGGGAATACAGATCCACTGGGAATCTGGAATAGGAACTAGGAAAGGGTACTTGTTAGAAAGGATCTAAGACAATATGGAATAGTGAAAACACTGAACCATAAGACAGAAGACACATGCTCCAGTCTCAGTTCCACTATTTCCTAGATCTAAACAATTCACTTCATTTCAACTTCTCTATGTCATAGAATGAGAAGACAGAACTAGGTTATGTCTTTATTCTCTTTCAGCTCCGATAGTCCATGATTCCACAATCTACTTACAGAACCAGAACTGGAAGCTGGCAGGGATCTTAGGTCATTCGAGTTCCATTCCCTTATTTTGCAGATGAAGAAAATGAGGCCTAGAGGAGTGACTTGCCCAAGGTCACAGAACAAAAGAGTTCAAACAAGATAATGCTGAAGCACTCTGGAAGCTGGACGGTGCTGAAGCAGTTTAAGATGTTGAACTTCTCAGAGTCCTGGGGACAAAGCCCAGGGCAGAAGTGGAGGGGAGCTCTGGAGCCTTTGTGTGGGGTGCTTCCTTCTATAGCACCAGGCATCTCAGACTCCAGAGGATCACAAAAGTGCTCAGTATGTTCACAATACCTTATTTTACCAGAAATTGTACTATTTCTTCTAGACAAGGAATGCTTCACCCTTGTCACATCCTCAACTTCCCCCTAAAAAGTTTTTATGCCATGTGATAGTCTTTCAAATAACTATTTAAATTCTGCCTAGAAAAAAGTAGGTTTTACTTAAAATTCAGAAAATCATCTAGTCAATTTCTTCTCCTCTTCTCTATCCTTCCCTCCCACCCCTAAATAGGGCAAAGAAATCAAAGGAAGTTAGCTTCCTATACTATTCTGTCAGGTAGAATTTTTCCCAATAAGGACTATATTTGAAGGTAAAAAAATTTTTGGTGAGAAGCAGTGAATCTAACTTTAAGAATGATCATTTATTCTAGGTAAGCAGTCAGAGGTAGGAAATGAAGAAAAGTTTCACAGGAATTTTGTGTTCTTACTTGGAAAGAGTCTTTTCTGGATTCTGAACTACAAAACATTTTATGCACTTACCACATTCTGACTTAAATACTAGTCTTATACCTATCTTCCTACTAATTAAACAAGGTCCTTAAGGGTAGCAACCATGTCTCAGGCCAGTGTAATCCTCGAGTCTACTTCCTACCTCAATGCCCTGCACATGGGAACAGTCTTGAAAAACAGTACAGACAGTGAATCTTCACCTTACCCAATCTCCCCAACTCCAACTCAATACTGACCGAAGTGTACAGTCATCTTCTGTAATGTCTTCTGGATCTGCCCAAGCATCATCTGAGCCCCCTGTCAGAAATCATTCAGAGTCAAGGTACCGTTGACAATGACACGGATGTTCTGTCACTGTTTTTACCCACAGCAGTGGCACAGACTACACACAAACTAGTGCTCCACATCAAAATGAACATTATTTACCCAGCACTTTCCAGGGCAATATCCCCTTTAGTTTAAGACAATTCTTATGATATGTCCTATATGCCCACTGTCTACCGACTCCATTCCTAATGTGGATACCTGGTTTTTTTCCCTCCCTCTTTTATCCCATTCCTCTACTACTGGTGGAGGAAAGACAGGCCAAGATAGGAACTTTTAGAATCCATATTTTTCTTATTCAGGGAGATTTTTGTTGAGCACTCACCTGAGAAGATATAGTTGTAGCCAGTGCGCCCATACAGCTCCCCCCATCCAGCCAGGGTTGCTGATCTGCAAATGTGCTAGAAAAGAAATAGCATTTTCAGAGTTAAAGGTTCATCCTAAAAGCACAAGGCTAAGGTAACTGGGAAAAGCGTGTAGACCCAGACTTCCCAAATTCAAAGTCAATCAAGAAGGACTCTCTTCAATGGAGGACACCTACAAACACTACCTGAGAATCTAAACATATGGATAATCTTTTTCTTTAAAATATGAAGTTTAAGTTCCACAAACAAGTACAAGAATATACATAAGAGCAAAAAAAAAAAAAGCCCACAAAACAAAAGAAATGACCAGAATTATGTCTATAAACTTTGTGACAATCCACCATTGTCCTGGTTTCTGTGAAATTTTTTTTTTTTTTGCTCATGTGTATGGATTTGTGACTGTAACTGTTGCCTTTAATGACCTGGTTTATTCAAAATGTACATTCCAGAATTTCAGAGCTGGAAGAGACCTTGTTTTTCTAGTCAACACATACTTTTCCCCTCAAAAGTAGCCATCCAGCCCTACTCTAATGAAAGGCAATTCACTACCTCCAGCTGTAGCCTGGGGTAGCTTTGGGGTAGCTCTCATCTTAAGAAATTTTACCTAGATGGCAGAGTAAGTAGTAAATTGATGTAATTCTCCCATATTCACCTCCCCCATATTTCCCATATTCATGCTCCTCCAAAAATCCTGGAACAGCAAAAAGACAGGGTGAAACAATCTTTGAGCCCAAGAAACTTGGAAGATCAACAGGAAAGATCTGTCTCTTTCAGGTAAAAGGGGAGTGCAGTCCAGGACAGGAAGCAAGCGAGTAAAAAGCACCACCTCAGCAAACCAGCAGTAGATCCTGAGCTCCAGTGCAGTGGAGAGGCAACCACCAACACCAGGACCTCCTCCTCCCCACTTGCCTCAGAATAGCCAAGGGACTGGGCAGACTCCAGCTCTGAGAATCACCATATTCTTTGTAGCCCCTGGCAAGAGGTGACCTCCAGGAGTCAACCCACCATGTACTTCAGCTACAACCTCAAGGAAATGCAGAAAAACCCCACTGGCCTCAGCCAGCACAGACACCAGCACTAGGACCCTGGCTCAGCACCAGGTAGCTGTCAGGTTCCCGATGGCCATCAGCAGCCCCAGCCACCCCACTCCCACCCTCAGGGCAGCACCAGATATGAGGGTCCCTCCTGGGTCTCAGGGAAAGAAGCCAGGGTCTGCAAGCCCCTGGCACAAGAAGCCTGAGACAGTGCCTCTTCTATTCTGGCAACAAAAATCAAATTTTAAAAGAAAAAAGGCCAAAAAAGATGAGCAAAAAAAACAACAAAAAAAAGAATCTGACCTAGAAAGTCATTATGGTGACAAGAAGACAAGACACAAACTCAGAAGAGGACAACAACCAGACACCTCTGGGCAAAACCCCAAAGAAAAATGGGAAGTGGTCTCAGGCCCAGAAAGAACTCATGGAAGAGCTTAAAAAAAATCATATAAGAGAGGTAGAAGAAAAATTGGGAAAAGAAATGAATGATGCAAGAGAATTATGAAACAAAGAGTCAATAGCTTGGGAAAAGAAAACACCTTCTTAAAAAGTTGAATTTGCCAAATGGAACATGAAATACAAAAATCCAATGAAGAAAACAACTCCTTAAAAAGTACAACTGGTGGGAGGTGGAGCCAAAATGGCAGAGAAAAAGCAGTTTCTCACTGAGCTCTCCCCCAAAACCCTCTGGAAACCTTTAAATAATGCCATAAAACAATTACTGAAATGGCAGAACCCACAAAAGGACAAGCTGAAATAATTTTCCAGACAAAGAAAACTTAGAAGGTCTGTTGCACCAGGGTGAGACTAGAGCACAGTCCAGAGCAGGCCAGCACAGACTGGGCCTTAGCAAACTACATCTTGGGAGCCACTGAATTAGCAGAGGCAGAGGCTGTTTCTGAAGCTCTCAGACCACAGACAGTAAGAACAACTGATCAGAGATCACAGGGATCTCTTTGCTGGCACTGGGGACAAAACTCTGTTGCTTTTCCCATACTTGGATTCAGGTCACTGTTGTGGGTGGCAGTCCCAGGGCAAGCAGGAGCACTAGCACACCAGAACTTGAGGGCCACAGTGGAATAAGGACCATCATCACAGTTCCAGGGCAGAAAAGAGTGCTTATGGTCACTCAAAGACCAGAGCACAGGCCAGGAGAGCAGTAAACATACTTCTCCTTAGATCATACCACCTTAAAAGAACTCTGAAAGTATCTACGTAAAATTCCTAAAGCTTAGAACAGTGCACCCTTTACCCTAGAAGCACAGCCCTACCTTTAACAAAGAGTTAAAAGTCAAGAAAAAGACTTAAAAAATTAGCAAACAACAGAAAACATTCTGACCATAGAAAGTTACTATGGTGAGAAGGTAGATCAAAATACACACCCAGAAAAGATAACAAAGTCAAATCTCCAACATCCAAAGCCTCCAAGAAAAATCTGAATTGTTCTCAGGCCATGGAAGAGCTCAAAAAGGATTTTGAAAATCAAGTAATAGAATTAGAGGAACCTTACTCTCATCAGTATTGGCTCAAAGAGGGAACAACACATGCACTCAATTGGGTATAGAAGTCTATCTTACCCTACAGGAAAGTAGGAGGGGAAGGGGTAAGAGGAGGCAGAGTGGTGACAGATGGGAGGGTAGACTGGGAGAGTCGGAAGTAAGAAGCAAAGCACTTTTGAAAAGAGACAGGTTGAAAGGAGAGAATTAGAATGAATGCGGGCATGGGGGAAGGAGGATGCAGGGAAATACATTTAGCAATCATAACTGTGAAGCAAGTTTCTCTGAAAAAGACCTCATTTCTCAAATATATAGAGAAGTGAGTTAAATTTATAAAAATAGGAGCCATTCTCCAACTGATAAATGATCAAGAGATAAGAATAGCTTTCAGATGAAGTAATCAAAGCTATTTATCGCCATATAAGAAGGTGCTCTAAATCACTGTGTGTGTTCATCCTTCATTGCCGAAGAAGACCATGCCATCAGAGAAATAATGACATGACTTACACTTGACTTTGTTTTGAATGAGGGAGGGCTGTGTAGGTCACCAGCCTCACTTCTCCTCCAGAGCCATCTGAATTCAGTGACCTGATATTCATCAGTATGACTGGAGATGACCTAGGATGAGGCAATTGTGATTAAGTGACTTGCCCAAGGTCACAAAGCTAGTGAGTGTCAAGTGTCTGAGGTGAGATTTGAACTCAGGTCCTCCTGACTCCTGCACTGATGCTTTATTCACTGCACCACCTAGCTGCCCCTTTCTCTAAATTGCTACTGGGTGAAAGAATGCAAGTTGAAACAATTCTGAGGTACTGCCTCATATCATTAGATTGGCTAATAGGATAGAAAAGAAGAATGACAACGTTGGAGAGATTGTGGAAAAAAATGAGACATTAATGCACTGTTGGTGGAGCTGTGAACCAATTCAACCATTCTTTTTTTTCTATTTATTTTATTTCACCCCCAGTTACATGCAAAAACAATTTTCTCCCTTGAATTCTTTTTAAAATTATTATTACTTATTTTAGTCTTCAGTATTCATTTCCACAAGATTTTGAGTTCCAAATTTTCTCCCCATCTCTCCCCTCCTCCCCAGTCAAGACGGTAAGCATTCTGATTACCCCCTCCCCCAGTATGCCCTCCCCTCTATTACCCCATCCTCTCTTCTATCCTTTCCCCCTCATTTTCTGATAGGGCAAGATAGATTTCTAAAACTCATTGCCTGTATATCCTATTAACCAGTGGCATGTAAAAACAATATTTAACATTCCTTTTTAAGACCTTGAGTTCCAAATTCTCTTCTTTCCTCCTTCCCCACCTCTCTCATTGAGAAGGCAAGCAATCCAATATAGGTTATACGGTAATGTTGTAGAAGAAAACAGACAGAAAAATCTCAAGAAAAATAAAGTTAAAAAAAAGAAAGCTGCAATCTGTCTTCAGACGGCATCAGTTCTTTGTCAGGGGATGGAGAGCATCTATAGAGCATAGGATTGTTCCACAGAATGGAATTGGAACTATGCCCAAAGGGTTATAAAAATCATGCACACCATTTGACCTAGCAGTGCCACTACTAGTTCTGTAACCCAAAAGAGATTGAAAAAAAAAAAAAAGGGAAAAGAACCTATATGCACAGAAATATTTCTTTTTTAAAAAAACATTTATCTTTAGTTTTCAACATTTACTTCCATAAGCTTTTGAGTTTTAAATTTTCTCTCCCTCACTCTTTCTCCTCTCCCCTCCCCAAGACAGTGTACAATCTGATATGTATACATTCATATTAAACAAATTTTCACATTAGTCAGGTTGGAAAGAAGAATTAGAACCAATGGGATGAACCACGAGAAAGAAGAAACAAACAAAAAAACAAACAAACAAACAACGAGAGCAAAGAGTATACCTTGATCTGCCTTCAGACTCCATAGTACCATCTCTGTCACAAGTCTTTTGGAATTGCCTTAGATCTTTGTATTGCTGAGAAAAGCCAAATCTACAAAAGTCACCTCATAATGTGGCTGTTACTGTGTACATGTTCTCCTGGTTCTGCTCAATTCACTCAGCATCAGTTCATATAAATCTTTCCAGGTTTTTTTGAAGTCTACCGTCTCATCATTTTTATAGCACCATAGTATCCTATCACATTCATATACCAAAACTTGTTCAGCGATTCCCCAACTGATGGGCACCTCCCCAATTTCCAATTCTCTGCCACCACAAAAAGAGCTGCTATAAATATTTTTGTACATGTTGGTCCTTTTCTCATTTTTATGATCTCTTTGGGATACAGACTTAGAAGTGGTATTGCTGGGTCAAAGGGTATGCGCAGTTTTATATCCCTTTGGGGATAGTTTGCATGGAAATACTTCTAGCAGCTCTTTTGTGTGGGCAGGGAGTTGAAAATTGGGAGAATGCTCATCAGTTGAGGAATGGCTGAACAAGTATGCTACGTGATTGTGATGGAATACTATGGTGCTATAAGAAATGATGATCAGGATGCTCTAGGAAAAACCTGGAAAGACTTGCATGGGCTGATGTAAAGTGAAATATGTGGTGTACAAAGTAACAGCAATACTGTAAAGATGCTCAGCCGTGGATGACTTAGCTCTTCTCAGCAATACAATGATCCAAGACAACTCTGAAGGACTTAGGATGAAAAATGCTATTCATCCCTAGAAAAAGAACTAGTGGTGTCTGAAGACAGACTGAAGCATACTTTGTAAACTTTATTTTTCTTGAGGTTTTTTGGTCTGTTTTTTTTTCTACAACATGACTAATATGGAATTATGTTTTATATGACTACATATGTATAACCTATATCAGATTGCTTGCCTTCTCAGTGAGAAGGGATGGGGAAGGAGGAAGGAATAGAATTTGGAACTCAAGTTTTAAAAATGAATGTTAAAGAAATTGATTTTTACAATGTAACTGGGAGAAAAATAAAATACTAATTTTTTTTTAAAAGTACAAAAGCTAATAGAGGAAAACATTTCCTTAAAAGTTAGAACTGAGTCAGTGGAAGTTAATGACTATATGAGACATTAAGAATCAGTTAAACAAATTCAAAAGAATGAAAAAAATAGAAGAAAATGTAAAATACCTCATGGGAAAAACAAATGATGTGGGAAATAGATCCAGGACAGACAGTATCAGAATTACTGGACTATCTGAAAGCCATAATAAAAAGAGGCCCTAGACAGTATCTTTCAGGAAATTATCAAAGAAAACTGCCCTGATATCCTGGAACCAGAGGTCTAAATAGGCACTGAAAAAATTCACTGATCATCTCAGGAAAGAGATCCCAAGATAAAAACTCCAAAGAAAAATTATGGCTAAATTTTGGAACTATCAGGTCAAGGAAAAAATACTGCAAGTGGCCAGAAAGAAACAATTCAAATACTAAGGAGCCACAAGCAGGATTACACAGCACTTAGCAGCTACAACATTAAAAGACTGGAGGTCATGGAACATATTCCAGAAGGTAGAGGACCCAGAACTACAACCAAGAATCACCTACCCAACAAAATTAAGCATAATACCTCAAGCGAAAAAATGGCCATTCAATGAAATGGAAGTATTTCAAGCTTTCATAAGGAGACCAGAATTAAATCAAAAATTTGATCTCCAATATCAAGACCCAAGAGAAGGAAAAGAAAATATAAGGGATTAAACATAACTAAATAGCTTATATCCCCACATGAGAAGAAATAATACTTGAGATTCTTGGAAAAAGTACCACTAATAATACAGTTAGAAGGAATATACATGGACAGAAGGTATGCGTATAATGTGAATGAGGGAATGACATAAAAAAAATTAAGGGATGAGAAAGAAGAGTAGACTGGGTGCAGAAGGACAGGAAAGGTGGAATGGGGTAAATTATTTCACATGAAGAAGTGCAAAAGACCTATTACAGTAGAGGTGGAGATGGGAAGGTGGATGATGGGCATCACTTGAACCTTACTCTCATCAGTATTGGCTTAAAGAGGGAATAATATACACAATCAGTTGAAAATAGAAATCTATATTACCCAACGAGAAAGTAGGAGGGGGAAAAAAGTAAAAGGAGGGAGGTGCTGACAGAAGGGAGGGCAGATCAGGGTAGAGGGTAGATAGAAGCAAAACACTGGTGAGGAGGGAAAGGATGAAAAGAGAGCGATGACAACCTGGAGGAAAAACAGGATGGAGGGAAATACACAGTTAGTAATCATGACTGTGAATGTGAATAGGATAGATGAATTCTCCTCTAAAACAGAAGCCGAGTGGATCAAAAACTACAATATGTTGTTTATAAGAAACACCTGAGGCAGAGAGACACAAAGAGTAAGGTAAGGAGCTGGAGCAGAATCTATTATATTCAGCTGATGTTTAAAAAAAAAAAAAAAAGGCAGAGGTAGCAATTCTGATCTCGGGCAAAGCAAAAGCAAAAAAGACCTAATAAAAAGAGATAAGAAAAAAAGATAAGGAAGGAAATTACATCTTGCTAAAAGGTACCATAGACAATGAAGCAATGTCAACACTAAACACAAATACCACCAACTATTATAGTATCCAAATTCTTAAAGGAGAAGTTAAGTGAGTCATAGAAATTATGAAATGTAAAATAGATAGTTCTTATTATATAAAAATAAAAAGCTTTCGTACAAACAAAACCAATGCAATCAAGATTATAAGGAAAGCAGAAAGCTGGGAACAATCTTTATAGCAAGCATCTCTAATAAAGGCCTCATTTCTCAAACATATAGAGAAATAAGTCAAATCTATAAGAATACAAGCCATTCCCCAACTGATAAATGGTCAAGGCAGTTTGCAGATGAAGAAATCAAAGCTATCCAAAGGTATATGGAAGTGCTCTGTCATTTTTTTATTAGAGAAATGCAAATTAAAACCAATTCTGTGGTACCACCTCACACTTATCAGACTAATATGACAAAAAAGGAAAATGATAAATGCTGAGAGGATGTGGGAAAATTGAGACACTAATGCCCTGTTGGTGGAGTTGTGAACTGATCCAACCATTCTGGAGAACAATTTAGGACTCTGCATACCCCTTTTGATCCAACAATATCACTACTAGGTCTGTATCCCAAATAGAACATAAGAAAGAGAAAAGGACCTACATATGCAAAAATATTTATAGCAGTCCTTTTCATGGTGGTAAAACATTGGAAATTGAGGGGATGCTCATGAGTTGGGGAATGGCCGAACAAGTTGTGGTATATGAATGTAATGGAATACTGTGCAAATAAGAAATGGTGAACAGGCATATTACAGAAAAACTTCGAACAACTTGTACAAATTGATGCAAATTGAAATCAGCAGAACCAAGAAAATATTGTACACAGTATCAGCAACATCGTATGATGATCAACTATGAATGACTCAGTTCTTCTCAGCAATGACTAGTAGAAAAGACTCAAAAGGAACACCTCCAGATAAAGAACTGATGGACTGTGAACACAGATTGAAGCATCTTTGTTTCACTTTTATTCTTTTTTTGTGGATTTTTTTTTGATCTATTTCTCCTTTCACAACTCTGACTAATATGCAAATATGTTTTATATAATAGCACATGCATTAAATATACCAAATTGCCTACCATTTTCAGAAGACCGGAGGGGAGGGGGTAAAATCTGGAACTCAAAATCTTGTAAAAAAAAAAAAAATGAATGCTAAAAATTCTCTTGACATATAATTGGTGGAAAAAAAAATACTATTTTTTAAAAAGAGATAGAACATTAAAATCCCAAGAATCGCCCTCCTCAAAAGTTTTACCTTACTCTAAACTTAGAATTCTATATTCACCCATGAAGCTCACCACAATTTTGAAGACAGATATGTTCCCTGCTGATGTTCTTTTGTGCAGATTAAACATAGTTAGCTCCTTCAACTGATTCTCAAATGGCATGATCTTGAGGTCCTTCCAAATTCTGGTTGACTACCCCTATGTACTCTTCAGGTTATCAATGACCTCTTAAGATGTGGTCTCCAGAAGTGAGCATAATATTTCATGTATGGTCTGACAGGAACAGAACAGAACTACCATCTCTTTATTCCTGGAAGCTATAAGCCACTCTTAAAGTCTCTAAGATCACAGTAGCTATTTTTGGCTGCCATATTATACCGTTGATTTGTAATCAACAGTTGGGTGGTTTCTGTCCTTTGTTCTCAGAGGAGTAAAAATGACATCACTATGTTGGAGTCAAGGTACAATGTGTCTGAAAGGCTGATCAGATCAACAGGAGCTTGGGTGACTGCACCACAGGTCAGGCACAAATGGGAATATGAATATTTGGAGTAGAGATGGCTCTAAATTTGTACATCTCATGTTTCTTTTGAGTTACTGCAATTATGCTTTGCTCAGAGTACAGTGCCTTCTTTAATGCAGGCACACCAAAGAGCATTCTATCCACAAAAATCCAATTTCATCTTAAAACCTACCCCCAAAGTCTTTTTCATATAAAAAGGCTGTCCAGCCACTTTTCCCATCTTGGACATGCAAAGTTCGTGTTTTTTGGTGTTTTTTTTTTGTAAATGTAAAGACTTAAAATTTATTGTAACCAAATTTGATCTTATTCAATTTGGTTCACTATCACAGCCAGTTAAGACTATTTTTTGGACCTAGACTCTTTCAACTAATCTGTTAGCTATCCCCTTCATGTCACTTGCAAATTTGACAGGCATACCATCTATGCTTTTATCCAAGTGGTTAACAAACATATTAAACAGCCCAGAGTTGAGTCCTGAAGATCTACTTAATACCTCTTTTTAGGTTCCCACTGGAGATTGGCCAGTTAGCCACTTATGAGTCCAACTGTACTGTCATGCATCCCACATGTCACTAACTGGCTCACCCTTCCTTGAACCTTGAGCCTACAGCACTCTGAAGCTCAGATAGCATGGGGCCCCTGCCCCTGCCCCTGCCTAAAGGCTCTCCTGGACCCTCCTGGCTTCTGAGTGATTATCAATAGTAACTGCTGCTGTTTCCCTTCCAGCATGATGTCTTTCTTTTCGTTGCCTCATTAAAAGGGCCGTGCCCTGACTACTTCTTAAAGAGGTCTATTCAATAAATGTGCGTTACCTCAACCTAAATGAGTACCTGTATAGACTTTGGCCTAAAGGGACCAAGGTCTCCCAGTGCATCTTGGGTCATCTCCAGTCATCCTGATGAATATCTGGTCACTGGATCCAGACGGCTCAGGAGAAGTGAGGCTGGTGACCTGCACAGCCCTCCCTCACTCAAAACAAAGTCAAGTGCAAGTCATGTCATCATTTCTCTGATGGCATGGTCTTCTTCAGCATCAAAGGAAGAACACAACTAGCCCTAAGAAACTTTATCAAATATTCTGTTAAAGATAAAGTATAGCCACAACATTCCCCTGATCAATCTGCCTAGAGATACTGTCCAAAAAAAGGACAGGTTAGTCTGGCATGACCCGTTCTTGACAAGACATGCTTGATTTCTGATCACTGTTTTCTTTTCCAGATATTTCCTAACTATCCCTTTAATAGAAGTTCTACACAGAAAGTAATTTGGAATTATATTCAGTAAATAACTAGATGTCCATACATTTTGACACAAGAGATCCTATTGCCGGTCACATATCCCCAAAGAAGTGTAAAACAGAAATGTCCCATACGCACTAAAATATTCATAACAACACTCCTTTTAGTAACAATGCACTGAAGAGGGTAGACAGATGGCCACAAATTTAGCGAGCATGATATAGAGCTCTGGACTTGGGAGACAGGAAGAACTAAGTTTAAAACTTGCTTCAGAAACTTAAAAGTCATTTATCCCCTGTGCCTTAGTTTCCTCAATTGTAATGAGGGAAGCTGGACTGCTAAAGTTCTTTTCATCCTTAAGTCTATAATCAGGAAACGGAAAAATAAATTGTGATGCATGAACATAAATTACTATGCAGTAAGAAACAGAGAATGTAAATAAAACATGGAAAGCCTGATACAGAGTAAAGCAGAATTAGGAAAACTACACAATTATAATGCAAATGGGAATTTAAAAAACTGAATGCCATATGTAATTATTATAATTAAACTTGATTTTAGAGAAAAGTTGGGAAAACGATTCCCTCCCTTTCTTGCAAAGGTGAGAGGCCTACAGGTGTGGAATGCTGCACATACTGTCAGACTAGGTTGATAAGTCGGCTTTGCTGAATTACCTTATTTTCCTCCTATTTTATTTTATTTTGTTACAAGGAATGTTTCCATGGGGAGGGGAAGGATATATATGAATATGAAAGTAACACAAAAAATTATTTTTTATAACTTCTAGAAATTTCCCAGGAAACTAAAACTCAATGACCTAAAATTTCTAGGCTTCATTCCCTTCCTTTTTTTTCTTTTAAAAACCTGACATTTATCCATCTCTAATTGTGAGAGACACCTTTCATTCTCCATGATCTTTCAGTGACTGCCAAAAGTGGTTCAGCAATTACATCTTTCAGTTCTTTTGGTATCAAGAACACAGTTCATCTGGCTTAAGTAACTTGAACTCAAGAAGGGTAACTAACTTCTTGAGCAAAACCCTAGCAAAGTATGAAATCTATTTTTTTTTTTAAATTCTCAGCTGCTTGGCCACAGGCTCTTCCCTCCAGTCAATGAGACATGAAAAAGGTGCATTTCAGCCCAGTTTACACAAGGCGGCAGCACACGCTAGCAGAAAGTATCTAGGATGACCATGGTGGAAGAAATGGATTTTAGTTTCCATTCTACCATTGAGATAAATGGATGCAAAGAAGTCACTTACATATCATCTGTGCGTGTGTAAGTTAGGGAAGATATGGAGCATGTTTGGTGGAACAGGCCTTCCCTTTCTATCTTCAAAAACCAAACCAACCTTTGTATTAACCCTTTTCTTCCTTTTAGGTACCAGCTTATCTGATTTTCACTAATAATCTTCAGGAACCCATGTCTATTCCTGCTCTCTTTATGTCCTATCTACAAATTCTCTTCCCCTGCCACAATTTGGCAGATTACTGCAATAGCCTGCTTGTGGGTTTAGCTGTACCAAGTCTCTCCTCACTTCTGTCTACCCTCCAGACAGCCACCAAAGTGATTCTCCTCAAGATCAGCTCTGACCATGTCACTACCCTAATTCAATAAACTTTAGTGGCTCCCTATGGCTTCCAGGATCAAACAAAATTCTGCTTGGCAATTAAAGTCCTTCATAACCTATCATTTCTACCTTTCCAGGCTTGACACCTTACTCCCCTTCATATACTCTTCAGTCTAGTGACACAGGCCTCCAGGCTGTTCCATGAACAGGACACTCCACCTCTCCATTCTGGGCATTTTCTCTGTCTCCCATTTTCTGGAATACTCTCCCTCCTCATTTCTGCCTAATAGTTTCCCTGGCTTCAAGGTCCCAACTAAAATTCCAGCTTCTACAGGAAACCTTCCTAAACCTCTTAATTCTAGAGTCTTCTCTCAATTATTTCCTATTTGTCCTTATATATAGTATGTACACAGCTGTTTGAATGTTGCTTCTGTCATTAGACTACAAGCTCCTTGAGGGCGGAGTCTGTCTTCTGCCTCTTTTTGTATCCCTAGCACTTAGTATATTTCCTTATCTTCCTACTTCTTAAAGCATGATGTCAAGACCTACTCAAAAAAAAAAAAAAAAGCAAAGCCCCTTCATGTCCCTTCTTCCTGTCTTCCCTGGTTCTCCTCTTCCCCTTGGACATTCAAAAGAAAACCTTAGAGGCCATCAGTCCATATCTCAAGACTAATCATCTCTGCAGCATCTTTCACATGTATTCTATGTAAGCTTTGCTTAAAGACCTCCAATGAAGTAATAGCAGCAACAAATTCCAACCCACAAAGCACTCTCCACATGGCATGGGGAGGCAGGATTGCTAACACTTATTTCCCAGCTACAAATGGGGAAAGTGAGGCTAAGATTAGATGGCTTGCTCAGCTGACATCTGTCAAATGGAAATGACTCAAAGGCTTTGGATCCCAATGTGTACATTCTTTCCAACAAACTCCCTAATAATAAAAAGGAGAAATTAGAACCAGTCACAGAAAGTACAAGTGTCTAGGTAAAGAGGAGTTTAATATGATCCACTGGTGTGCTAACACTAGGAGTAACCTTAGAGATCACCTAGTTAAAACTCCTCATTGTCCGGAGGGGTATCCCCAAAGCATAGAAATTCTCACCAGATAAACAAACTGCAACAAAGTTCTGCAAAGCAGATTCTTTTCCCTCATTGATTCCTATAAGTCAGATGAGTTTCTACATAAAAGATAAGTTCTCCTCCCTCAGCAAATGAATCAAAAAGATAAGATATGGATCTAAAGCATACCGGGTAATGGAAGATACAAGCAGGGTAATGGAAGACACAAGCAGGGTAATGGAAGACACAAGCAGGGAAATGGAAGACACAAGCAGGGTAATGCCTTCAGGAAGTTATATTTCCTGGCCCAAATTAGAGCTCTCCTCCAAATACCTACCAATCCCAGGGTGCATAACCATTCCTTATATGGTCAAAGATCTCCAAATTCTAGAACATTTCTCCCTTCTAAAAAAAGGGGGTAGAGGGAAGAGTGCCTGGTGTTGACCTATGATATCACTCTTTGGTACCAATGGTCACTGCTTCCTAATATATGTCCTCCGGAATGAAATTCCTTAAGCTTTAAATTTACAGGTCTGTAATATGAATTAGTTCCTTATTTTATCAACAGTTTCAGTTTAAAATTCAATACACTGAAGTTACTTATAATAAGGGGTGCCTGAGAAACAAGAGGGTATAATGTTCAGTCTGGAAGTGAAATGACTCCTTTGCTAGCTCTTTCTCTCATCCTGCTCATTATATTCAGACAGTCCCCAAGACTTTTCCCTCCTTCTATACCAGGGTTCCTTAACCTTTGTGTCATGGACCCCTTTGGCAGTCTGTTGGAACCCAAGCTTAAGTCTGATGTTGTATCCCTGTCTCAAACGAAAATTTTCAAATTCATGAAACACTTTGGAAACCAATTATTATTGAAATATAGTTAGCAAAATGTTTAAAAACCAAATTCACATAAATGGCCAAAGGATACGAACAGGCAGTTTTCAGACAAAGTGATCAAAGATATTTATAGTCTTACGAAAAAATGCTCTAAATCATCACTGAATAGAGAAATGCAAATTAAAACAACTCTGAGCTACCATCACACACCTAATCAGATTGGGTAATATGACAGAAAAGGAAAATGACAAATGTTGGAGGATATGTGGAAAAATTAAAATACTAATGCATTGTTGGTGAAGCTGCATGCTGATTTAACCATTCTGGAGAGCAATATGGAACTATGCCCAAAGGGCTATAAAACCATGCGTACTCTTTGACCAAGCAATACCACTCACTAGGTCTGCATCCCAAAGGATAAAAAACAAAAAGGAAAAAGACCTGTACATACAAAAATATTTATAGCAGCTCTTTTAATGGTGGAGAAGAACTGGAAATTGAGGGGATGTCCATCAACTGGGGACTACTATGTTATAAGAAATGATGAGCAGGATGCTCTCAGAAATACCTGGAAAAGACTTACATGAATTGATGCAAAGTGAAATAAACAGAAGCAGAAGAACATTATATACTGTAACAGCAATACTGTAGAATGATCTACTGCAAATAATTTAGCTACTCTCAGCAATACAACGATCCAAGACAATTCTGAAGGACTTATGATGAAAGGTCCTGTCCATCTCCAGAAAAAGAACTGGTGGAGTCTGAATGCAGATCAAAGACACTTTTTCTTTATTTTATTTTTCTTGGGTTGTTTTGTCTGTTTTTTTCGCAGTATGACTTAGATGAGAATGTGTTTTGCATGATTACACATGTACAGCATATGTAAAACTACTTACCTTCTCAAGGTGGGGAGGGGAGGGAGAGAGAATGTAGAACTCCAAATTTAAAAAAAAAAAGTTAAAATTCTTTTTATATGGAGCTGAAAAAAATATATTAAACTTTTTTTAAAAAAAGAAAAAGTCATAGACTCCAGGTGAAGAACCTCTGTTCTCTATATATTCTTTTCACAGACTCATCTAGTCTTTAGGCTTTGACTACTACTACTAGACAGAAGACTGCCAAGTCTACACCTCAGATGCTGGGCTCCAGTTCCTATTTCCACCTGCCTCTATGATTTCTCAGTTTAAACATACCAGCCTTTCCCTCTACCCCCATCACCTAACACTAGATGTGTTCAAAGCTGAATTTATTTTCCTCCAGCTAAGTTGGCTGGACTTCCCTTTCCAACTATCCCATTTCTCCACTCTTCTAGCTTTAAGATGGTAATCTTGTGGTCATTTTTGCATATGAAAAAATGAATCAAGCACAGAGTCCTGCTATTTCTCCTTGCAATCTCTCACATTTCCCTCTTTGACTACCCTAACCAAGGCACTCATACCTAGATCACTCTAACAGTCTCTAAGGTAGTCTCCATACTTTTAAGCTCTTCCAATTCATCATGCATATCATTACTAATATAATTTTCCTAAAAATTGTTTCAGTCATTTTCCCAATCCAGAACCTACGATGACTCCTCATTTTCTACCAAGTACAAAATTTTCACCCAGCTTTTTTAATGTCCTGTGTAATGCAGACCTAACTATATTTTCCAATATGCTTAACATATATCCTCTCCCCTAGATCAAACTGGTCATTATGTTGTCCTCTATAAGTCACAATCTACCATCTGGACACTCTTCATGCCCCACCACACCAAGAGTACTCCCTTCTATTTTTCTTTAAGTACTCCAACCCATTTGTCTCAATCCTTTCTCTGAACTCCTATAATCAAATGAGATCGTTACTTATTTGTAAATCGATTAGCACCGTGCTGGGCACTTAGGAATCACTTCAATAAGTGCTTGTTCCTTTCCCCTGTTCCCTGGTAATCAGGGCTACTTAATTCAGCAATTAATTTATCCCCACATAGCCTACTATTAGTTTCTAAATATCTGAGTGCTGTATACTTATCATTACCCCAGAAGAAGTGGGAGCAGTGAAGCCAAAGTTGGTCTGTACCACTTCTACAGAAGCCTGGGGACAACTTTACCTTGCCCTTGTAGAGAATGACTGGGCACACAAAACGCCCTCGGCACCGGGCCATCTTGCTTCGATTGACGAGGTCCTGCAGTCTGCTCACCTGCACAGTGCTTTCAAACCTGCTCAGCAGAAAGGAGGCAATTAGTACTCTCACCATGATCAAGCCATAGGGTCTGAGGTAAAGATATGATTGACTTATAAGTAGTCATTTGGCTGCTTTCTGAACTTTCAAGTGCCAGAGTGAAGAAAGAGGGATGTGTGGAAGGAGAGGAATTGCCTCCTACAGCATTCTAAGAACCATTCTGATGACAACATTTTTCTCAGTCTGGTGGCAAACAACAGACTGGCTCAAATCAGAAGAAAGGAAAGGGACTTAGCAGAGGGATAGAAGGAAGGAATGCTAGAGTCAAGTCACCAGGAAGATGGGCTCTGCATTTGCAGCCTTTGGCCTAATGGCCAAGATACTGAGTTTAGTAATGGTGCCCCTCAATATACCTAGGAACTAGTTTCAGCATTGAATGAAAGCAGAATATACTTTCAAATGCCACTTCCCCAAAACAAAGGCTTGCTTTCATAACATCTTCGCCCGAAGTCACCAGCCAGTAAACATACCATACCTGACAGTAATAGGAGGTGACAAAGGGGAAACAATACTTTGGTCTCCCCTCTTATCCCATCAAAAACTTCTTTAAAAAAGAAGCTGACTCCCTTCCCCCCTTTCTTCTATACAGAACAACCAGAAAAGCATTTGTCTATGTGACTTGAGAATACAATGAAGAAAATAATTTCTAGTTGTAAGAAACTTAAATTCTAAAACAGATTAGGTGGAATAGAGAAATAGGGAGGGATACAATTGTGGCTTTTTAAATCACTTTTAGATGTTAATGGCTAAGGAAAAGTTTTAAAAGTTTTGTTAATTTTTCTCCCCAATTATTTACAACAGATTTTAACTTCTGTCCAAGGAAAGCTCAGACCACCCAGGACCCAAGCCTTAATATAAGCTCTTTTTCTAATGTCTCTGAGCTATTTAAAAAAAAAAAATGTACCAAGTCACTATGTAATCTCCTCATTCAGGAGTGCTTCCTTCACCCAGAGTGGGATATAATCAAGTTTACTTTTTTTTTTTTTAATGAAGGAGTCAGTCAGAACCTCTTCCTTTGTGTACAACTTTGTCAGCAAAAATAAAGGTTTAAAAACTTAAATAGTTTTATCACCATGTAGTTTTCAAACTCTCACAACCCTTCTCCCTAGAAGATTCCGATTTATTGGGGTTTTCTTGGAAATACTGGGATATGGAGTTGAATTTTCCCCATGCTGGATTACCTGTGGTCTAGGCCTCTACTCTGAGTAGACTGGTCTTCTTCCCTCAACTCTATCTGGAATTAGCAATTTGCCTCCTTATTGCAGGCAATGGTATAATCCTTCTTCCTAGACTGTTCCTAAAATTGATAGAGCCTACTTAGCTTAGTGTGAAGAAAATTCAACTAACAAGATCAAAGCCAGACTTGTCTAAGAAACAAAAATTATACTGCTTTGCTTTTACATGCACAATCTCTTCCCCTAATTTCTCCTTCAAGGGTAACACCCACTCTCACTGCCACCTCAAGCACCTTATTACATATCTTGTAAAAACTAACTTTACAAGTTTTTCTTGCATAAAGACTAACACAGAAACCCTACCACTACTACTTCCAGTGATATGGACAGAGTAGCACTAATGTGCTACAGTAAACTCATCTTTTATGTTGGATTAGGGCAACAAAAAGTAAAGCTAAACCTGAGTTAGAAAACTGAATTGGGTCAAAGGTGTAACTCGCTCCTTTCTGGGAAATGATCTAGTAGTTGTGGGCCTCCAAAAGAAGCTACTGTCCCCTGCAAACTGGCTAAGGCTGGGCTTAAGAAGAGAATGCCACCAATGATGCTGTTACCCTTCATCTGAAAGTACAAGAAAGGTCCTTCTTTCAACTTTAAGTGAGGAGATTGGAATTTAAATTTTATATCCCTCACAATGGGGATATAAATGTTTTGTCCATGAGACATAACATAACTAAAAAGTCCATATGAGAAAAGAGAAGGCACTTATACTGTCAGTATGCGTGAGACATAGCCCTTATTGCTTCATCAATAATTATTCCTTTGCCTGAACACTCCTAGCGACTGTATAAACCCTGTTTTGGCCCCCAAAGAACCACAGGCAACTTTATCAAGGCTCTTGAGGCCCTAATTCAGTAAGACTCCTTCTATCTCTCTATCCCCAAATGGGGAACTGATGACTGGGTTTCCATATCAAGGCTGATGATTTCATGAAGTCTTAGAGTTTCTGTTTTTCAATCATATTATTGGTGAATTTTCCCTCTTTAATCAGCTTAAACCCCAATAGGGGAGCAGGGATAACATAATAATTAATTTTTAAAAATCTTTGTTACTATATAACTCCTACTTCTAAAGCTTCCTATCAACAATGAAACAATGCAGTGAAAGTATTCAAGAACCCAGTGAAGGTGCTAGGCTATAACAACAGCTGCCTAAATGCAGCTCCAGCCTCAAAGCTGAATTTCAAAAAGTGTCTTACGTATCTATTGTCAGTAACCACTTACGTGTCTTTCTCCTTCTCAGAGCTCTCATACTCCAAGAACACAATGTACCGGGGATAGTGGCCGCAGATTTCTCCATTCACATTCTGGATCACACTGTAACAGTAATCTCTGCCAAACAACTCTAAACATCTCTTCTCAATTCGTTCAACCTGAAAAGAGATTAAAACCTAACTAAGCACACAGTACTGTTTTTACTGGGCACACAGCTGAAGCTACTTGGAAGAATTTGGCACTGTAGGATATTAATAGGTTAACTTACCTGAAATATAAATTTGCTTGTGTACATTATTCCACTGTGAGTCCCTTTCTAGTCCTTGCCAAGACTGCAGCTACAGGTTATCATATCTGTTTTAATTCATAAGACTCACTGACCCTAGATTTTTCAGACAGGCTACTGGGCAGTGACAAATATATAGTCAGGAAGATCCCTAGAGGCAGCAGTGTAAGCACACACTTCTTAATAATCTACTGCTTACTGATGGGAGGGAAATTATCTCTTGAAGTTGTTTTGTCTACAAGCTGGGGAAGGGCTTGCTGAGAATGAATTATATAATATATATCTGTCAAAGTCTGCAAGGAAAGAAATAACTGAATCTGCTTTAAACAGGTGTCAAAACAGTAATAATGGAAGTAGTAGATGTGACCTCAGGAAATCTTAATTAGGAGGGTAAGTCACCACCTTTCTGAATAGTAAATATGAAAGGGGATGGTACTTGGACTAGGAATGTGATTTAGAATACTACATAAAAGTGGTCACTAATAGTATGATCCACAGCAAACATTAAAAGTATTTCTCATTGCTGAGCCTTCTGGAAGCAGATAAAACTCTTTGATGCTGTATGGACATAAAACTGACCCTCCACAAACTAAATACAGAGAAAGAAGGCAAGAGTTAACAGAAAATCAATTCACTTCGGACATTTCGAGATACAGAAGGATATAGAATACTCCTAACTGACAGAGTCCTTCACTGAATAATCTGCAACCCCAAAATGTTTTAATAGCATGTTTGGGCAGGCACGGAAAATAGACTGCTTTACCAGACCCAAGCCAGAGCTTGCCCATCTAACTCCCAGAAGCATTCACTGAAATACCTACTGGTACACCCGACTATCATATGCAGTCTGACAGGCAACAGGTATTTATTAAACCATTCCAAGCTGCCAGTCATTGTGCTAGGGATACAAAGTAAGGCAAAAGACATAGGGATACAAAGTAAGGCAAAAGACATAGGGATACAAAGTAAGGCAAAAGACATAGGGATACAAAGTAAGGCAAAAGACATAGGGATACAAAGTAAGGCAAAAGACAGGGATACAAAGTAAGGCAAAAGACAGGGATACAAAGTAAGGCAAAAGACATAGGGATACAAAGTAAGGCAAAAGACATAGGGATACAAAGTAAGGCAAAAGACAGCGTCTGTCCAGGAGTTCAGTCTAACGGGGGAGACATACCGCCTCCCCATACCTCAAAAGCATGAACAAGGTATAGACAAGATAAATTGGGGATCCTTTCAGGGGGAAAGTACTAATGTTAAAGAAGACTTTAGCCCTTTCTAGTCTAACCCCTTCATGTGGGGACCTCGACTGATTCTTAAGTCTAAGGGGGCCTGGCACTAAGCTAAGCTCTTTAGGAATACAAAGAAAGGCAAAAGTTAGTCCCTGTCCCCAAAGAGCAGCCAACAGGAGAAACAATGCTGTATAGACAGCCAGGATAGCCATTCATTTCAGACAGTAAGAGCAGCGTGCAGAGCTAAGAGAGACTGGGGAGACAGCACGCATTCAGGGTTAGAGGACCTCTTCTGATTATCCCCTAGTGTGATGGGGGTCCCGAGCCGCCGTGGGGGTGGGCATAGGGGGCTTCAGGAACCAGAAGGGGGGAGACTCATAGGTACCGAGGCAAGAAGCATTTATTAAGCGCCGACTGTGTTCGAAGCTCTTAAGGCAAAACCAGCCCTTGCCCTCGAGAAGCTGACGGTCTAGTGGGGGCGGACCTGGAGCCCAAGAGAGGGAAGCCCCTAACACGAAGCTAGCGGGGAAACAAAGACCTGCCGCTCCTTTCAGAGGCCAGAAAGAGGAAGAGGAAGAGGAAGAGAGCACCGGGGCGGGGGCTCCCTCCCCGTACCTTGGCGTTGCCCGCGCCGCTGCCGCCGTCCTTGGCCCGGTACTGGGTCCGGGAGAATTCCTCCAGCAGCTCGGCCAGCCCCGGCTCCCGCGGCGGCGACGACGAGGACGACGACGACGAGGAAGCGGAGGAGCCGGACGAGGGCGACGAGGAGGCGGCCGCGGCCCGAGCGCCGGCCATGCCCCAGGCTCGCGTCCACCTCAGCGCGCCGCGCACCAGCCCATGCCGCCGGGCCACCTGCCCGCCCGCCAGCCCGCCCGGCCCAGCCCAGCCCTGCCCAAGGCCAGCCCGCGAAGCGGACCCTGACCGGAACCGACCCAGCCCCGCCCCCGATGCCCCAGCTCCCCGGCCGCCGCCGTCGCCGCCCGCCTCAGCCACAGCTAGAAACGGCTCACACTTCCGCCGACGCCCACACCGGATGTTTACTCCGGCTCCAGCCAATCGGCGCCCATAACGCGAGCCCCGCCCCGGGGGTGGCCCGCCCCCCACCTCCGCCCCCGAACCTGTCCCCGCCCCTCGCCGTGGAAGAAACCACGTGTGGAGAGTTAAGGGGAGAGGCGGCAGGCTGATTTTCACGTGTTTGGTGGGCAGAAGGAAATCGGTCGAAACCATCGACGCCGCTTTTGGGGTGAAGGGGAGGGGTGGAAAGCGTCGAGAGGGAGGAGCTCCCCATACCGGGAGCTAGCCTCGGCTTGGAGGCCTTAATCGTTAACACATGGGGAAGCGGTGCCCCGACGGTGTCGGCTCGGGTCACGGAAGTACAAACACCAGGCCTGGGAGTCAGCTGCTTGGTCAACAAGCTTTTGTTTCTTAAACTTTAATTTATTTAATTATTTTTAACCATCATTTTAAAATTTGAGTTGAAAAGGCCTCCTTCCTGCCCCTCCCCCGCCCATTGAAAAGTCAAGCAATAGGATGCTCCTTATACGCGTAAAGTAACGCAGGACATGTATTAGCTACCTACCAGCATTATTAAACATTACCTGTTTGCCAGGCATTGTGCTAAATGCTGGAGATGCCCCCCAAAAGGCCAAAAGACGGTCCCTGCTCTCGAGCAGCTCACTGTGTGAAGAGTTTAATGGATGCAAACTGGGGTGGGGGTGGGGCGGAGAGAGAGAAGGGGAAAGCAAGCCGGGAAGAGGCAGAGAGAGCTCTAAAAGCGATTTCTGAGCGTTCTAATCCAAACCAACCCCCATCACTTTAGAGATGTGGAAAAGGAGACACAGGCCATTCATAATGCACTAATTCTGGAGCCTGAGTTGTTCAGACATTCTGAAAAGCAAATTTGGAGAAGTACGGTGGAAGTCACTAAACTTTGCATAGACTGACCGAAGAATACTGTGATGAACTTATAATGCAAAGAAACCAAAGAAAGAGGAAAGGGTCCCTAACGTGTGTGCATACATGCACATACATGCACACACACATACATACACATACACATATACAGAGGGAGAGAAAGAAAGAAAGGGCCCAGGGGTCCAGAGGGAGTTGTCTTTTCAGGAATGTCAGTACTTCTATTACCTCACCTACTCCAAAAAGTCTTCTTTACTTAACCCCATAAAACATTAACTCTGTTATGAGTTCAGAAAGCAGTGATATGTGTTTAAAAAGAGTGCACAAGCCCTAACTTTCCCACAAATTTGTTTGATCACCTTAGGTAAGTGTTTTCATTTCTCTATGCCTCTGTTTCCTCATTTACCTATGGAGAATTACCATGACTTCATTGCACAGCTCACAGGGCTGTTACAGGATTCTTATGTTGCTGGAAAAAAATGCAGTGGGGCTATTATGAACTCCAATCATCTCACCTCAACTGGGCCTTCCGTCAAGGCCACATTTGAACTCAGGTCTTCCTGACTCCAGACCCAGCACTCTGTCAACTCAGAAAATCTTACAGTTGAAAAGGACTTGTGAGGTTGTCTAGTCCGACCACTGCCAGAGAATCCCAATCTCTGTACTTTTCGCTGTGCAAATGATCATCCAGCATTGTTAGTATCTCTCCCCCTACTTGGATAATTTCTCTTCCTTTAGCTTTCAGTACTTCATTTTCTCTTGGTTCTTCTACCTATTTGTTTCTTCTCCAGTTATCCAATTCATTATCTTTTCCAGTATTACCAATCCAAACTTCTCCTTTACCAGTTCATTAACTTGCAAGTCATGGCATCACCTTCCTGATGTTATATCCTCCAGAGATTGAAGGACAAACTACAATCCTACACCCACTCTCTAAAGATGGATGTTTCCCAAGGCTAAGTTGGAGACCCTCTTCTCTCTCTACAATTCATTCTTTGCTATCCTTTTTCACCCTCAAAGATTTTTCATAATCTATAATTCTAAGTCCCCAAGATTGAATTCATCATCTCCAATCTTCCTGATAAGCAGGCACTCCTGCCTTAAATGAACTGCTGCTACCAGTAATATTACATGGACAAAGCCAAACTTATCATCTACCTCCTTAAAAGTTCATCTCTCCTTCCAACTTTCCGATTCCTCTTGAGGTCACCACACTCCTCACAGATACTCAAGCCTGAAACCTTGAAGTCATCTTTGATAGCTCCCGATTCTTCACACCCCACGTCTACCCAGTTGTCTCCTACCTACACAAAGCCCACTCACAAGGTTCAGGCCATTGTGACTTGAACTAATTTAATGACCTCTATCAGGTCATTAGTCTCTCCTTTCTTTCATTCATCCTTTATATAGGTATCAAAATAATCTTCCTAATGTACAAATCTCATCATGATATCCCACTACCTAAAAGCCTTCTACTATTCCCTAGAGCCTCCAGGATAAAATGCAAACCCCACTATCTAGAACAGGGATTCTTAACTTGGGGTTTGTAAACTTTGCTTCAAAATATTTGGATAAGTATTTCAATGTAATTGGATTACTTTGCAATCTTATGTTTGCTCATTATGTGCATTGATAAACATAATTATGAAAAGGGGTCCATAGGGATAGTCGGGGGTCCTTGCCAGGAAAAAAAGACTAGGACACTTAAATCTAGGATAAGGCCCTTTGCAATCCTGCTCCAACCATCTTTTTCTGTCTTATTTCACCATATTTCCCTTTACCCTATATTCTAATCACATTAGGCCAGTAGCTGTCTCCTATCTCCTGACTTTGTACATTCCCATAGGTTATCACTCTACTGACACAGCACTTACCATTCCTGAAATACACTTCCTTATTGCTTTTCTATCATGGAATCAGACTATCATAACTCTTGAGCTGGAAGAAATATCAAAGGCCATCTAGTCTAACCCCTTCATTTTACAGATAAAGAAACCAGGACCCAGGGAGGTTGTGATTTATTCAACATCTTACAGGCAGTAAGCATCAGAGGTGGCATTTGAATCTAGGTCCTTTGACTCCTTGGCTAGTGCTCTCTCCACTGTACCACACTGTCAACATCCTTCTCCTCCAAGTTTCAGCTCAGGTGCTACCTTATCATGGAACCTTCTCTGATTCACTCAGTTGAAAGTGTTCCTTTATCCTAAATCATCCTAGATTTCTTTATCTGGTTCTCTCCTTTGAGTTTATCATACCCTTTTTTGTTTCAGATTTATCTGTATGCTTGTCATATTTCTCCATCACCCTCCTACTGGATTGTCAACTCCTTGAGGGCAGCGACTGTGACATGTTTATGTTTTCATACCCAGTGCTGAACACAGTGTTTCAATGAAATAAGAACTTCATAAACATTTGCTTAATTGAATCATCAAACTTTGTTTAAAGAAAAAAAAACTATGCATAGAATACCACAGTCCCCAAAGAACTGAAGTTGTGACTCAACCAAAGTGCCAGAGAAAGATGCATGGTAGATGAGAGAGGGTTGCAACATGTTAACTGTGAAGAATTGTGCAGGAGATGCAGCATGCAAGATATTAGCAAAGAAATGTATGTTCAGAGAATGTATGACGAAGGAGTAAGCCCTACCAACTTAACGGGGTAAAGAAATAGTTATAACATGAGTGTTGCAATGCACAATATTGCATGATAAATTGAGAATTGCCCTAAAAAAATGTTATATGAGGTTATGAATAAATGGGTGGGTGGAGAATTACTAACTAGGATTAATTACAGAAAATTTCCTAGAGAAGGGAGAATTTTAATTGGACTTTAAAGGAAGGTTAGGAAGTGGACTGGTCTTGCAGCGAGACAACTGATAGCCAGTCTGGGTATTCAATTGGTCTCTACATACCATCAAAAGATCTAGAGGCAGGGTTCCCCATCCCACAGGGTGGATCCCCCAGTGGAGAGTTCTATGAATACCGGTATGCACAAGAACAAATAGGATGTAAAATATGGCTGAGCTGTTGTCTGCTCCACAGGAGAGAACTACCTACACCAATGATGTGACAGATTTGGCAAATAATGAAGTATAGAAATGAAAATATGACATTCAGATCTCCTCAGCACTAATGTTCATATATACCAAATTAATATTTATTGGTGCTTTTAAGAAATTTAAAGCCTTTCCCTTTTATGCACTTCCCATCTTCTCAATTCAAGTGGACATTCTCTTGGGGCAGTAGCTGAGTCTGTTTAAGAGGAATTTAAAGGCTTCCATAATCTAGCTGTGGAACCTACCTTTCCTGTTTTATTTCACATTATTCCCCTCCATACATTCTCTATGGCAGTCAAATTGGCTTGTTAATTATTCTCCATATACAACATTCCATCTTCTATCTTTTTACTTTTGTGGGGGGGGGGTCCCCATGTGTGGAATGCACTGCTTTTCTCAACCTCTAATTTATATAAATCCTTAGCTTCCTTCAAAGCACTGTTCAGCTACTGCCTTCTATTGAACCTTCCCCAGTGAAATTACTTTGTATATCCATCCCATTTGCTTATCTATACATCTATAGATCAAGATCTAAAATATACTTATCTGTGTACAGAGCTATCATATCCTCCTAGTAGAACGTAATGTAATGTTCTTGAGGGCAGAGACTAGTTCAGTTTTAGCTCTTGTATCTGCAGTACCTTGCATGTAAGAGGTGCTTAATAAATGCTTGGTGAAATGACTTTGTCGAATTCTGAGCCCCTCCCTATCTTGTCTACACAAGGAAAATTTATTAAATTTTGCTTATTTTCTTTTCTCCCTTATTCGATCTTCTCATTTCCATTTCCTGGGATGACTGCGTTCTCTTCTTCCCAGGCTTGCGAGGATCTGAGTTTGGGTAGAACATTTTTTTTTTGGAGCCAATCTTCTCCAGGAAACCTTACCCAACTGACTTCTTCCCTTCCTCTCCACCACTTGACATGTATTAAGCACTTAAGTTTATATGGAGTGGCCCTCAGTTTATGAATCAGTTGTCCTCCAAAAGTTCCTGTCAGTTTTTTGGGATGTATTTGGATATATATGGATGTGTTTTTCCATAAAAATGGTAATTGAGCTTCCAGGTCAGCCCACAAAAGCATCTTTATGTAGTTGAAACCTACAGGAAGCCAGTAGAAACAGAGAATCAAAGGATGATTTGTAACACTGTTTCTAAGAGGAAATTCATTCTGACTTCCAAAAGGAAATGTTCTTGTCCTGTCACCTTAGCTGTGAGACCTTAAGCAAGTTACTTCCCTTCTCTAGACCTCAAGTTTCCTTCTCTATAAAATGAGGAGCTTGGACTAGGTGATATCTAAGGTCCCTTTCAGTCCTGAAATTCTAGGTTTGTTCATTCAAGCAAATTTTACTAAATGCCTAACAAAGCACTGTTAGGTTTTAAAGAAGATACAAAATTTAGATAAAACACAGTCCTTGCCCTCCTTAGGGGTCATTAGATACCAAAAGGGATTTAGTTAAATGTAGACAACATATATTAAATGCCAATCCCTATATGTAAAGGATGCTTTAAGTTTTGAAGACAAAAATGAAAAGATTTCTTCCCTCAAGGACTTTCTACCATTCAAGGTAATTTGAGGACGCTGGGAGCCCTAGTATCTAGGTGGTACTAAGGAAGGCTTCCATGAGAGTTATAATATACAATATAGCATGATAAATGTATTGGAGAATTACACAAAAAGGTGCTATAAGAGGTGGGGCATAGATTACCAATCAGGATTAATTACAGAAAACTTCTTGGGGAAAGTGGAATTTTAATTGGACTTTAAAGGATGGATAGGACTTCAACAAGTGGAGAAAGTGTATCCTGGACATAGGTGTGAGCAAAGGCATGGAGAGATGTTAAGCATGTTGGGGGGAGGAGAACAGACAGTTGTCCAGTTCTGCTGCAACACAGTGCATGAAGGGGAATATGAGATTAGATTGGAAAGGGTACCAGAGTTCCCATATACAAAAAAAATACTTCAAGCATTCAGAGAGAAGCAGTTCAAGTACAAAAGAATTAGTCAGGATTGAACATAGCCTTGTAGCATTTACTAAAACAGAAAGGACATCTTGGAATACAATATTTCAAAAGGTACAAGATATAAGCTTACAGCTAAGAAATTCTCTTGCAAAACTGAGGACTGTATGATCCTTTAGGGGAAATAATGGATTGTTAATAAAACAGAATATGTTCAAACCTTTCTGATGAAAGGACTAAGGTTGAATAGCTTTGAAATATAGACAAAAGAAGTCCAGAGAAACAGAAGGGTAAATTTATTTGAACAATTAGAAGGAACATATGATGCTGTAGTGCTAACATTCTAATAGGTGAGAATAAACAAATGTCCCTTTAAAGGAAAATAAGGGAGTTAAATAAGAAATAAAAAGTCCTGGAGGTTGGTTTGGTTCTGTTTTAAGGGGTTGAAAAACAGAAAGAGAAGGGAAGGTAAAAGAAGGAGAAGGGGGGTAACTTGCTATTTCTTATAAGAAGAAGAGTATACAATTATAGATAAAGGACTGAAGGGAGCAGTCATCAGATGAATCTCATTCTTATCCAAAAAGAAGAAAAGACAGTTGAATATATGCACCCACCCATACAAACCATTTGGTGTAGAAATACATGGTGGGGTAAGGGGTGGTTAAGAGGGAGGATAATCCTGGGGAGGAAATAATCACAAGCAAAACATTTCTAATTGTGAGAGATTCAAAGGGAGGGGGAAAAGTACTTTAGCACTACATAATTTGTGATCATATCTTAGCTGAAGAAAGTCAGTTATTCAGGGCCTAACTCTCCCTCTTAAACTATGATTTTTAAAAAATTTCTCATCTAAGAAAGTCTCATTTTTTTTTTCAGGATACAACACTGGCAATGGGGTCAGGGACTCCCCCTCCCTAAATTTTGTGCTGGACACAGCAACAGAAAGGGAAGGCTTCATCAGAGAAGGAAGTGAAGAAAGGAAAAGTCCTGAACATTCTCCCAGGAGTGGCAGTGATGGAGAGGAATTGGTGAGCAGAGCCATGGCAGGGAAAGTACTTCTCTTGTGTTAGGGAAGTTTATAGATCCAGAGCTGTTTCACTCCTTTACCCCCTCAACACTCTCAGTTTTCTCTTTCTGCCTCTCTCTACCTATTTCTTTATATCTGCTCACAGCAAAAGCTTTTGTTTTAATTTTCATACCACTTTAGTGCTAATGATGATTATACTAGGACACTGGTGAATACAACTCAGCTTTAGAGAAGTGGATCATAAGACCCAGATTGTTTTTGATCTTGTTTCCTGTCTTGAGGTCCATTTCCTCCCACATCCACATCACAGATCTCAGACTCTGAGTTAAAAGGAACTTCAAGGGGTCACTTAGTCTAATCCATGGCTAAACAAAAAGTTTCCAGTTGCTTGCCACCACACAAAAAAAGCCTCTATAAATATTTTTGTACATATGGGCCCTTTTCCTCTTTCTTTGATCTCTTTGGGGGTATAGACTTAGTAATGGTATCTCTGGGTCAAAGATTATATAGTTTAGTAATTTTTGGAGCATAGTTAACAGATTACTTTCAAGAATGGGTGGACCAGTCCACAGATCCATCAACAATGCATTAATGTACCTGTTTTCTCAGAACCCCTCCAACATTTGTCATTTTCATTTTTGTCAGCTTTGCCAACATGATGGGTATAAGATGAAATATTAGAGGGACTTTAATTTGCATTTTTCTAATTGTTAGTGATTTGAAGCATTTTTTTCATATGACTATTGACAACTTGGCTTTCTCCTACGAAAATATTCCTGGTTTTATCCTTTGACCAATTGGGGAATGGCTCTAATTCTTGTAAGTTTGATTCAATTTCCTATATATCTTAGAAATGAGACCTATATCAACTTACTGCAAAAGGTTTTTTTCCTCAGTTTCCTGCTTCTCCTTTAATTTTATCTGTATTAGTTTTATTGATGAAAAATTTTTTAAAAATTTTATATAGCCAAAATTGCTCACTTTATCCTGTGTTCTCTCTCTCTCTCTCTCTCTCTCTCTCTCTCTCTCTCTCTCTCTCTCTCTCTCTCTCTCTCTCTCCTCTCTCTCCTCTCTCTCTCTTTCTCTCTTTTTCTCTCTCTCACTCTCTGTCATGAACTTTTCCTCTATTCATACATCTGAAAGGTAACTTCTTCCTACTCCTCTAATTTGATTGTTTTTTTTAATTTTAAAATTTATTTTTAACTTAGGTAGAAAATAAGAAAAGGAAAAAAAAGCATTGCCATGTACACAGCAGAACATGAGAGGATTAATCATTAGGTAATACATTTGCATTTCAAGAAAACCTATTTAATAAATACTACATATTGTTTCCAAAGCTGCCCAGCTTTTCTTTGCTTCCTTGGAGATTTTCTTCTGTTCTCTGCAGTGCACTTTTTACTTTATTTTCTTCCCTTTCTTCCCACTCCCAACCCCCAAAGAAAGCTACACAAACACATAGTATCTATAAACACACACATATATACACATATACACTCATACTCACATATGTAAGACTATTGTTTATTTCTACTTGTCACCTTTCTCTCTGAAGGTGGATAGCATTTTCTTTCATAAGTATAAGTCTTTCCATGTTTTTCTAAATCAACCAGCTCATCATTTCCTACATCACAGCAATATTCCAACCCAATCACATTCTATCTGAGAGACTGTCTATGAAAGCTTTCCCCCAATTTCCTTCATTCCTTCTATTTTTGGCTGAACATGTTTTTAAACAAGAAAATTTTAATTTAATATAATCAAAATTATCCATTTTACACTTCAACAATACTGTCACCTTATAATATGGTTTAAGGTCTGATACAACTGAATCTGTTTCTTTTACATCTTTTCTTTTCCTCCTGGTTTCTTTGAAGTTCCTAACCTTTTGTTCTTCTAAATGAGTTTTCTTATTATTTTTTTTCCTAACTTGGTAAGATAGTTTTTTTAAAAGTAATTTAATTGGGATAGCACTACCTAAATAGACTAGTTATATAAAATTGTCTTAAAAAAAATGATTCTGGCTTTACCTACCCATGAACAATAAATATTACTTCAGATATTTAGATCTAACTTTATTTGCATAAAAAAGTGTTTTATGGTTATATTCATATTTTATACTGTGTAGTTATTTTAAAGGGTCTAAAACAATACTGATTAACATGGCTGACACATAGTGTAGTTTCCCTATTTTTCTCTTTTGATTAAATCTATTTTAGCTTTAACTTTGCCTGAAATCATGATGACTATCCCTGCTTTTTTCATATAATAAATTCCACTCCTGACCTTTATTTTATGTTCGTGTGTATCTCTCATTTTTATAGCATTTCCTGAAAGCAGTACATTTTTGAATTCAAATTTTTAATCTGCTATCAGTTTCCATTTTATGTGTAAATTCATCCCATTCACATTCTAAGGTATAATTACTTTTATATTTTCCTCCTTCATAGTTTTCCTCACTATCTTTTTCATACTATTCCTATCCCCCCTCACTCCTCTGTTTTATTTTTACCTGTCACCTTTCCCTCCTATTCCTTAATCTGCCCACCCCTACAAGAATCCCTCCTTTATCTTCTCTCTTCATCCTATCCCCTTTCCTCTTACTTCTTTCTGAATTTAGAAGACTTTTATCCCCTTCTAGACTTATGTCATTCCCTCCTTAACCCATTCACGATGAGAGTAAGATTTCAGCACTACTTGTCCTCCCTCCTACTAGCTTCTCCTGTATCAATTTTTCCTCTTTTGTCTCATTTGTATGAAATAATTGCTCTTTTTTATCTCTCCCTACAGTGTTTTATTTTTTTTTAGAATCACCCCATCATATTCAGCTCAGCCTAAGCCTTTCTTTCAAACTACCCAAATAAAAATGGCAGTCACAGAAGAACTTATAATGTTTTCATATATAAGAAGTAACTGATTTAAATTTATTGTGTCCCATATAATTGGTTCATAATGTTTACTTTATATTTCTCCTGGATTTTATATATTGAATTTTCCCTTAAGCTCTGCTGTTTTTGTCACAAATGCCACAAATCAGTTTATTAAATGTCCATTTTTCCCCATTCAGTATTATACTTAACTTTGTTGGGTAACTTATCCTTGGTTGTAACTCAAGCTCTTTTGCTCTATGAAATTTAGTATTCCAAGATCTATGGTCCTTTAACACAGTAACTGCCAGGTCTTATGTAATCCTTATTGTATTTAAAATTTTTTTCTTGTTGCTTGCAATATTTTTTTTCTCAACCTAGGAGCTCTGAAACTTGGCTATGATATTCTTGTAAGTTGTCCTCCCAGAATCTCTTTCAAGTGGTGCTCAGTGGATTTTTTCTAATTCTGCTTTGCTGTCTTATTCTAGAACTTCAGGGCAATTTTCCTTCATAATTTCTTGTAATATGGTATCAAGATTCTTTTTTATCATATCTGTTTTTATTGACCCTTCTTATATTACTTCTTCCCAATCTATTCTCCAGATCAGTTTTTTTTTCTGATGAGATGTTTCACATATTCTTCTACTTTTTCATTCTTTTGATTTTGTTTTATGATTTCTTGGTGTCTTAGAATGCCATTAGCTCTCCTTTGCCCAAGTCTAATTTCAAGGAATTATCTTCTTCCTTAAGTTTTTGTTTCTCTATTTCAAGTTGGTTGACTTTCTTTTCATAATTTCCTTGATTTTCTTGGATTGCTCTTATTTTTTTTCTCCAATTTTTCCTCAGTCTCTCTTATTTGATTTTTAAAGTTCTATTTAAGTTCTTCTAAAAAAATCTTTTTGTGCTTGGACCCCTCTGACACTTCTCATTGAAAAAGAAGTAACCTTTTAAGCTTCATTATCTTCTTCTGAATATGAACCCAGATCTTCTCCACCCCATAGTAGCTATCTGGGGACCATCTCCAGTCATTCTAATCTGTATGTTGCCACTGGACCCAGATGGCTCTGGAGGAGAAAGTGAGGCTGGTGACTTTGCGCAGCTCTCCCTCACTCTAAGTTGTGGCATCACTTTCCTGGTGTCATGATCTTCAAGAACAAAGGAGTGCCCCCAACAAGAAGCAGCTGTCTGTGGTTGAGTTCTTTCTTCTCTGCTTGCTCTTTTTTAGTTTAGTTTTATTTTATTTTTAGCATCTATTCGTGTGATCAAGTTCTAGTCCTGAGGTATGGGAGTAATGTCCCAAGCCTCAGGTCCTTCTTACTGTCATTTTCTGAGGTCTGTCCCAGGGCTTCACCTTGGACTCTCTTCTCCATTCCTAAGCCACAGCTAGAGCTGGGGTCATGCTGTCCCACAAATGATCTTACTCTCCTCAGTCCCTCTCATGACTACAAGATACAGCTGTCTTCTCTTCCCTGGAACTGAAACCAAGGACTATGCTTTTCTGTAGTGACCACAGCCAGCAGCAAGCAGGGTCCCTGCCTCTCTGCTACTAGGTGTGTGCTAGCTCCTCCTCCTCCGCCCCCCCCCACCCCCCGTTGGCAGCCTGACCCAGGATATGTCTGGTCAGCATAGTTGTGCTTGGTGTCCCTCGACAGTGGAAGATCCTTCAGAAGAAGTCTTCTCCTCAGCCATCAGACCCCCACACTGTCTATGAGATGAAAGTTTCTAAGGCTGTGGCCACCTGCCAACCCCATCTGTCCCCAGGACTATTGTTTGTTGATTCTGCAGAGTTGACCTGGAGGTGTTTGCACTTCACTCAGGCCTAACCTCTGACTCTGAATGTCAGGTCTTTCCTGGGGTCTTCTTAGGTTGTCTTTGGAGAACAGCTGCTAAATCCTGACTTTCATTTATTTCTGCTGCTCAACATTCCCTCTGAGGCAATATTCTGTCTTTTTCTGTGGAGGAAATTTGGAGAGCTGAAAATATTCTAACCTACCCTGCCATCTTCCCAGAATCCTCTTCCTCCTCTAATTTGTTTGTAATGTCATCCTTTATGTCTGTCATGTACCCATTTGGAGCTTATATTTTATGAGATGTTGGCCTATACGTACTTTTTACTTCATTCCAGGTTTCCTATCAATTTTTGTCAAATAGTGCATTCTTATCCCAGTAATTGTTTATCAAACACCAAACTAATGGCTCGCCTGCTTCTGTATGCTCTGTGCCTGCTCTGTTCCACTGATTGACCTATTTCTTAACCAGTACTAAATTATTTTGATGATTACTGATCTGTAGTAAAGTTTGAGCCCTGGCACTACTAGGCTCCCTTTCCTATTCCGCATCCTCCCTGTTATTTCCTTTGAGATTTTTCACTTTTTATTTCTCTCAGTGAATTTCATCATCATCACTACTTTTAGCTCTATAAAGTAATCTTTTGGTAGTTTGATTGGTATGGCAATGAATAAGTAAATGTATTACTATTAGAACTGAAAGGGACCTTTTATATCCTCAAGTCCTACCGACTCATTTACAGACCAGGAATCATTCATCCAAGGCTATACAAACTAGTTAGTTGCAGAGTTGGGGCTAGAAACTCAAGGATACTAATTTGCACTCCTAGGATGTCTCCAACACATCACCTTCCTAGAAGCAGAGGCAACTGGATTTAAAAGATTATCTTCACAAAGGCTCTAGCCTGGCATAATGACTAGAGTGCTGCATTTGAAGTCAGGAAGACCTAGGTTTAGATTCTGGTAGGAAACTTACTAACATGTGACGCTGGGTAAGTTGCTTAACTTTTAACTTCCTCGTTCAAAGTCATAAAGGGACTGTGACTGATGGAGGGAGGTCCCCAAGATGGCAAAAATCACATGGATCTTTCCCATGTTTGCCTAGCCTTACACAAACTTTAGAGTGTAGGAAAACTCTGCAATTTCCTAAAAATACTCAGCAATCCCTGCAAAGTATTTCTGTAGAATCCAAGGATTTTACTGAAAGAACTCAAATTGGAAATCTCTTCCTTGAGACAATTGACTGATAAACAGTGAACAAATACGCTAAGGGATAAGATTAAATGTTTGCTTTTGCACAGTATACAATGTAGCAATATTGGGGGAAAAACAAAGAATTGAGGATCATACAGAGAACACACGGACCATTCATTCATCAGTTCTTTCTGCAAATATTTATTCCTAAACTAGGAGAGATATATAGATTCAATATTTACATTGTACACAACTAAAGAGGAAGGAACAAAAACACCGGCTGGGCCAGGACGAGTCGGGCTTTCCTCCCACCTCTCTCCCTCTCCCCTACCCAACCCCAGTAAAATGTGTCCTTTTATTGACCCTTTTCCCTGCTTTCAGGATCGTCTCCCAGAGCTCTTTCACTGCCTTAGTTTTCCTCTTAGGGCAAGAAGGTCTACCGAATTCATTTATACTTAAGCTCAGCTCAGCAATTAGCTTGCAGTGTGGTCTGGCTGCGTCTTGTCACCTTTCTGGGTCCCAGAAATCTTGTCTGTAAAATAAAGAATTTGGACTAGACCTCTAAGCTCCTTTCCAGCACTGATATTCTATGGGTCCATGACAGATGTTGGGGACTTAAGATATTTCCCTTCTCTCATTGAGAGCTAGAAGAGAGAGAAAAAAACAATGAACCTAAAGGAATAAATTTCTAAAGGTGGAATTTGAGGGGAGGTAATTTAAGGGAAACTTTCTTATCAAATCACCCAAGGAAGGAAGGAAATAAGTATTTATTGAGCACCTGTTTTGTTCCAAGCTCTGTGTTAAGTGCTTTGCAAAAATCTCTTATTTTAACCTCATAACAATCACTATCCGTATTCTGCATGCAAGGAAACTGAAGCAGAGGTTAAGTGACTTGCTCAGAATCACTTAGCTAGCACTTATCTGAGGCTGAAACTCGTCTTGGGCAGGGCGCCAATTTGTTAAGCTGCCTCTGGAGATCTGTAGGTTAGTGTTAGAGTGAAGACTGGGGTTAGTATCACATCATGGGGTGTGGTTTCCATTTTCTCTCCCTTCTCTCATTTCCCCCTTCACCCAGTCCTTTCCACCCATCTCTACATTACCTGACTCCTCACCTTTAAATTCCATAATGGACTTAATTCTGGACATGATTCTAAGTCTTCTGGGAGTGGGATGGGGAGAATAATTAAAACGAAGCAGATCACTATGAGATCTTGAGGGCCAAGATGGAAAACTGGTCTGAGGGATCCTCAGGGCTGGAATGGAGAAAATGAGGAAGAGCCTCATAGGACCATGGATTATGAGTTTAGAGACAGAAGGGAGTACAGAGATCATCTGGTCCAATCTTCTCACTTTACAGAGGACTTTACTGAGGCCCAGGGATTAGGAAAACATTCCTAGGACCGGAGAGAGTAAGAGCATAGAGGGTGGAATTGTCTTAGCCCCTAGACAACTGCCTTTATTCATAGTCAGACTAGGTGGCCCAGGTCATAACATAACCTGAAAGGTTTCTGGAGGACATCTTTAGTGAGGTTTAATAGCTTAAAACTTCTAGAACACCGCACGTGCACATGTGTGTGTGTGTGTGTGTGTGTGTGTGTAACACATATATAATGTTATATATGATGTATGCATACATATACACATAGACTATATATACATGTTTGTATATACATAAATATACATGTACGTGTGTAGATGTGTACACACGTGTGTGTGTATGTATACTTATCTATATTTCCACCAAGTTAGATACCCTGGAGAATAGTTACAATGAAGGAAGAAGATAAGTTCATAGGAGACAAAATTCGAGAAATAAGCCAGTGGTAAAACTCATGATCTCAAACATCTAGGCCCAAGTGCCCACATAAACTTGGCAACAAGCAAGAAGAGGAAAACACAAGGATGACCCTAAAACAAAAAGACAAACTTGACCTGAGACTGGATGGGATGAAACTGATGACCAGCATGTGGCTCTGGTTGGGTGTATCCTTGTCAAAAGAAGTCTAGATAGAGGCAGCTGGCCCTGGATTTGGGAAGACCTGAGTTCAAATTAGACCTCAGACACTTACTAGCTATGCGACCCTGGGCACTTGACCCTGATTGCCCTCCCCCCTCCAATAAAGCAAGATAAGTAAGAGGAGGCTGGGGGTGGGATAGCATTGTATATTCAGAGTTATAGTCCTGTGAGGAAATTCAGGAATCAGAGCTGGATAAGCATGGCGGAAAGTATCTATGTTAAGTAACATTGTGCAGTTATCCCTTCCACATTGCTAGGGTTAGGAGTGTAGCACCCCTACAATCTGGAAAATCCATGTAAAATTTTTAGGCCCTCCCTTTGTACCAGAGAACAGGTCTGATTTTTTTTCTTTTTCTTTAATGAAGTGTTTACAGTACCTTATTGTAAAATTTGAGTTAAGTATTTGGTCATAGACTCTGTCGTCTGCTGGCCTTTACTTGTTGTCTGTGACTTCTACAAAACTTCCCCAAATTCTCATTTAATTTCTTATGCTACCCACAATATATCAAAACCTCAACGGGGAAACTCGCAATGTGGAAAGGATAACTGTAGTATACTATGGACCACCGAGATAGAAAGAGAAAATAACTAAGGAGTTTGGGAAGTAGCTGGTAGGCCTGGTATAGGAGCACACTGTGATAGTGATGAGAGACTTCAATGTCTTCTATTGGAGCTTTCCTTTTGCTGAAAGCGGAGCAGCTAACAACTTCTTATTTTATTCTCACTGCCAGTGAAAATTGGTTTCTGGGGTAGAAATGATGGGAACCTGTACAGAAGTGTCCACTTCCTCTTAGGGTTAGTGACAGAGGAGAGGAAAGCCAGCCTGATATGCACCTTAGGTTTAGGAAAGCAGATTTCAAAGAGTTCAGAAGAAGGATGAGTAAGATCCTATGCACCAAAATTTTACAGGGGACGTCAGACCAAGAGGGTTTGAAAATTTTCATGAATGAAATTCTGAAGGCTCAAAGTGAAAGAATTCCAGTGATGAAGAAAAATGGGAGTTGACTGAAGAGACCAATGTGGATGCCCTGGGGACTCATGAACCAATTTAGACTTTATAGAAAGAAGTTAGAATATGGAAGCAAGAATTCGGCAAGGATTATAGGCATGCACTACTACACCGTGCTCCGTAAGATTATACAAATAAGTATATTATGTTGTTATCCTTGACTGACATACTTCTTGCTTTATTAAGGAGATCTAGCATTTGTGGTCTGAGGTTGTTTCTAGGCTCTTTTTGTCTCCTTGTTATGGTAAATGACTCACTAGTTCAGTTAAAGTTCTTTAGGTAATGGTTAATTAATTAATCAATGCTGATTATAATGTACCAGAAATAATATATGCCAATAATCAAAGGAAATTGACTTTAATCTCCAAATTACTTATGCAGGAAAACTGAGCATATTTTAAAAATAAATATATTTTTAATCCCCCCCCCCCAAATCCAACTTTGCCTGATGCCTTTGATTGATAGTTCTGAGGTCTGTGTATGGCTCTGTGTGTGTGTGTGTGTGTGTGTGTGTGTGTGTGTGTGTGTGTATGGAGGGGCACCATATTGGAAGTATGGATCAGAAGAAGAGGTAGGGAGGTCTAAGACTGAAAGAGGCTGAAAATATTTCAAAGTTTTGGTGCCTAATGGTGGTGGAGACCTGGGGGAATGTCAAGAGGGTGTAAGGCAGAGGACTGGATGATATATCTGAGGTTCATTCAAGGGAGCAAAAGCTCTTTCAAGGCTCTCAGGTCTGGGTCTGTGTTTTGGGTAAAAAGAGATGAAAAGACATCCAGACAATTGCAGATAAATGGGACAAAGAGCTTTTGTATGTAAGCCAGAGAGGAATATAAACTCTAGAAGAGAAAGCATGAAGTAGTGGGGCTCATGGTGGTGAAAATGCTCATCTGCTTTGTTTTTTATTCAACTTCATAGCCACCAGGTTTAATCTAATCCAATCCAATCCAAATAGCATTTTATTAAGCACCTCTACAGATTGTTTGGCTCTGACTAAATTTCACCAGATCTAATCCAAAGCCAATCTAATCAAGCCAAACTGCATTTATTGGTGCTTTTAAATTTTTATTGACATATTTTATTTTTATTATATATTATGCAATTTATATATTTGTTTTATATTACATATGCTATATTATATATTATAATTTTTTCCTTGTTTGCATTTTCTAGCACATCCTTTATCTCTGTCCCTCTTCTGGTGAGCCAGAAGAAGGGGCAACAAAGAAGGAAAAATAGTTTTTCAAAATTAACCAACGTATATAACCAAGTCCAATGTTGTTTGTGTGTCCCCCACGCATGATCTTCCACCTCTTCAAAGAAGGGAGAGAAGAACATTCTCATTTCTCTTCTTTAGGGGTAAAGCTGGGTCCTCACAATTCACAGCATTCAATTGTTTGGCTGGTGTTTTTTCTATTGTCATCATTTGTAGGTACTGCAGTTACTGTTTTCCTCTTTCTGCTTACTTCACTGTTCATCTTTAGTTCATATAAGCCTTTTTATACTTCTCTGTACTCATATTTATTGTTTCTAGTAGCATAATAATATTTCATTATGTTCTTGTGCTCAGTCAATAAACATTTATGTAGCACCTACTATGTGTCAGTCACCATGTGCCATAATTTGTTTAGCCATTCTCCAATCAATAAGTACGTACTTTGTTTGTAGCTGTTTGCTATTACAAAAAGTGTCCTTCTAAATATTTTGGGGTACACAACACCTTTTTTTTTATCATTTACCTTTTATGGGATATATACTTAGTAGTGGGATAGAGAGTGTGGGCATTTGATTCACTCTAATAGCATAATTCCAAATTGCTTTCACAGTTTCACCATGAGTAGATATTATTTTACCAGTTTTCCATAACTTGTCAGCAGTGTTCCCATCTTTTGTCATCTTTGCCAGTTTGAGAATTGTAAGCTCGGTGGTACAGTGGTTAGAGTCCTGGGCCTGGAGTCAGGAAAACTCATCTTCTTAAGTTCAAAAATCTGGCCTCAGACACTTATTAACTGTGTGATCCTGGGCAAGTTACTTTACCCTGTTTGCCTCAGTTTCCTCATCTGTAAAAATGAGATGGAGAAGGAAACAACAAACCATTCCAGTATCTTTTCCAAGAAAACCCCAAATGAGGTGTCATGAAGAGTCAGGCACAACTGAAGCAATTGAACAAGATTCAGAGATGCTTTGATTTGCACTTTCTTATTAGTGAATTGGAGTAGTCTTTCTTACTGTGGTTAACAGTCTATACTTCTTTTGAGAAATGTTTGTTCATGTACTTTGACCATGAAATTAACCATGTAATTCTCATGAAATTGAAATAATATATTTTATCTCTATGATCATCCCTATCTTTCCTTTGGTTAAGAATTCTTTCTCAGATCACAACTGCAAAGTTCTAGTTCTAGTTCTTTTCTAATTTTCATATGGTATGACCATTAACACCAAGATCATATATCTCTTAGGGGCATTATTGTGTAAAATGCTATTCCAAAGCATATTTATGCCAAACTATCTTCCAGGTTTTTTTTTTTTAATCAATTCTTCCCCCAAGCAATTTATGTACTCCGGTTGATCAAACACTAATTTATTAAATTATATTTTTTCTGCTTCTTCCTTATCTAGTCTGTTAAATTGATCTACTTTTTAATTTTTGAAATAGTGCCAAATAATTTGGATGGTTATTACATTAATATAATTTTAGGAAGGAGGAAGTGATATTCTTCCTTTTCCCACTCCTACCCTGATTATTTTTCTTGAAATACTAGATCTGTATTCCTACAAATGAATTTTGCTATTATTTTGTCAAGTTACATAAAATATCTCTTTGGTAGTTTGATTGGTGAAGCATTAAATCTATAACTTAATTTGGGTAGCATAATTACTTTGATTATGCTTGTGTGGTCTGATCACGAGCATTGGAATAGCTCTCTACTTATTTAAGTTGTTCTTTGAGAACCAAAAAAATATGTATTAAGCATCTATTATGTGCAAGGGCAAACTCATATGCCTGGATTTTCATTTACAGTAACAAAAGAGGGAAAGGAAAGATTAATAAATTGAGCATGCATCTAGAAAATCAAGAAACAAATATATCAAAAGCAAATACAAAACAGATAACTAAGAAAACTAAAGGCAAGACAGAAAGAAAAAACAACTGAATTAATTAATTTGAAATTTTAAAGGAAATGAATATCTATACAACATAAAATATTCACATCAATAAAGGCAGAAATAGATCATCTATTTAGACCTTTTTTTGTGTTTTTAAATATGTGCCTCAATTTGCATATATACCTCAAATCCATTACCTCTCTGTTTGGAGGTGGGTAGCCTGTTTCATCATGAATCTATAGGAACTGTAGTTAGTCATTATGTCATCAGAATTCCTAATTCTTTCAAAGTTGTTTGTCTTTATAATTTTATTATTATTGTGTTCATTGTTTGCCTGGTTCTGCTCACTTCACTTTGCATCAGTTCATATAAGTCTTCCCCAGTTTCTTTGAAACCATCCCCTTTCATCAGTTCTTACAGCGCAATAGTATTCTGTCACAATTATATATCATAATTTCAATAAATCAATAAAAATTTATTAGGCACCTACTATGTGCTAGGTACTGTTAATCACTGGGGATACACAAAGAGGCAAAAGATAATAATTCCTGCTCTTAAAAAGTTCAAAGCCTAATGAGAGGAAACTAGGAGCTGATTTTCTGAATAAACTAATAAAAATTTAAAAATAGCTAATCTGATTTAAAAAGAGAGTAGAAAACCAAACAAGATAAAGTGTAGAAAACAAAAAAAAATTCACAACAAATGAAAGTATCAGAAATAATTTTTTCTCAGTTATATGTCAACAAAATGGATAACTCAGGGGAAATGGTTGAATACTTATACAAATATAAAATACCCAAATTCTGAATTAATCTCCAGAAAAGCCAGACTAGTTCATAGCTCCACCACTAGTACATTAATGTACCTGTGTTCCCACAGTCACTCCAGCATTTGTCATTTTCCTTTTTTTGTTAACTTTATACCTGATAGGTACGAGGTGATACCTCACAGTTATTTTAATTTACATTTCTCTAAATTATTAGTGATTTGGAGTGTTTTTTTTTCCTCAAACAGTTATTGCTAGCTTAGTTTGCTTCCTCTGAAAAGTATCAATTCACATCCTTTCACCCTTTATCAGTTGAGGAATAGCTCTCATGCTTATATATTTGAAACAGTTCCCCATACATTTTAGAAATCACTTCCCACCTGACTGCTCTCCTGGACTTCATCATGGTCTCCAGAAACTCATCATCTTGCAAGATGAAATCAGCTCTGAAATTCCTCACAGCTCCTCAGTACTCAATGCCCTTGGAACCTCCTACCTCTGATTGGAGAGGGTAGAGGATGGACATCTGAGAGGTCCTTCCACATTTTCCATTAAGAAGAGGGCCCAGGATGGCAATTTCATCATTTCCCACATAGACTGCAATTTCATCCTGCTCTCTTGGACACTCATCTTTTCAACTTTTTTTAAAGGATACCTTTGAGGATAGAGACTGTCTTTTGCTTTTCTTTATATCCCTTGGGCTTACCACTGTGTCTGGCACACAGTAGCTATTTAATAAATACTTATTGATTGACTAACTGAAATGAGACCTTTATCAGAGAAATTTTTTTATTATCTTCTTCCCCTCTACTTTTAGCTGAATTGCTTTTGCGTGTGCATAAATTTTTTAATTTTATAGAATTCAAATTGTCTATTTTACCTCCTGTGAGGTAAAATATCTATCACTTGTTTGGTTACAAACTCTTCCCTTATCATAGATCTAACAGGTAATTTCTTCCATGTTTCTCTAAAATGTTTATGTCTAAATCATATGCTATTTGGAGATTGCCTTGGCAAAACGTATGCAACGTTGGCCTTTGCCTAGTTTCTGCCAGATTGCTTCCCTGTTTTCCCAACAGTTTTTGTCAAATAGTGATTTCTTGCCTTATTTAAGGCAATTATTTAATTGGGATTTTGCAATTAAAATTAACCATTTCCCCCCAGAAAGCAAAATTAAACAAACTCTACGAGTGCCTACGTACAAAAACACCAACATCAGATGAATTCACAAGTAAGTCCTAACATTCAAAAATCAAAACTGTTTTAAACACTGCAATGAATTAATCCTATTTAAAAGATATACTCTTGATACCCATACCAGGAAAGGACAAATCAAAAACAAAAAATAGACTGATATCACTAATGTTATTAATGCAAAAGCATTAGTATTAAAATATTGAGAGAGTATCTTTTTTGTATGTCAGAAGTAACTAAAAGGGAACAGCAAAGCTTTGTTGCTGGAAAATATACATATTAAATGTAGTAATGCAGCCCAGGAGATTATGGCTCTGGATTCTTCAGTTCTGGCCCCTAGGTTCATTTACAAGCCAGTCATTGCATTAGGCTTAATATTTACTTAGAATTTCAGCTTCCCCCAAGTTCCTATGAAGTTTTTCCCCAGAATCCCTGAACATGTTTAAGGGGACTAGTTTCTGATCAGGGTGAAACAAAGGTTAAAAGGAATTTCTAAACCCTGTCAGATATTGTCAATACTAGACTTCAAATCAGCAACACATATAGGCAGCTAAAAGCAATACTTAATCTTGGCCTAGGGCTTTTTGCTAGTTAGGTATATATTAAAAGAGTTATTGCTCTCCTTGGCAGGTAGAGCTGTAACTAGCTCTTGCACCACTGCAGAGAGGAGCAGGGAGTGGTTGGGGCCATACCAGTGGAGATTCCTCCCTAAGATGATGCTACTGCTAGGAAGAGATATGGTTGGTTATTGTCCCTCATTCTTGAAGAGGACCAAAATGACAACACTATGCTAGAGTCAAGTTTCTTTTCTTTCTTTCTTTTTTTTTTTTTACAGTGATAACACTAGAGAATTTATTAAAATGAAACCTTGAGGATATAAAATCACTATGTTCTTTGAAGGTCCATTACTTTTTTCATAAACTCCTAGCATTCTCTGCCAGTTCACCACATCTCTTTGTTCTTGGATCAGGTCAGTTTCCCAAGTGTTACATGATCATATTTTCTGGCTACTAAAACTTTTTTGAGCCTGTTTGGGATGATGAATGAACAGTTAGTGGTACTAATTCATTAGCTCACCTGGTGAGGTTACCATTTGTGGGGTACTTTTACTAAAAGTGCTACTGTCCTTCCCTTAATGACTAAGTATACATTTACCTATGTATGGGCCGGGGGAAGGAAGTGTGTGTGTGTGTGTGTGTGTGTGTGTGTGTGTGTGTGTGTGTGTGTGTGTGTGAGAGAGAGAGAGAGAGAGAGAGAGAGAGAGAGAGAGAGAGAGAGAGAGAGAGAGAGAGAGAGAGAGAGATAGAGGTGCATGGGGGCTGGAGACGGGGAGGACGATCAGCAGACTTCCTGGAATATTTGTGCAATTTGTGTAGTACAGAATATTGACAAGTTTTGATGTATGAAGTTAAAGAAATTGAGAAAATGTTAAAATTCTATATAAATGGTAGCTATTATTATCATAATCCATGCTCCATTATCCCCCCTCACTTTCTAAGGGTTTAAGAAAAACCAGGGACATGAATAAAGAGATAGAAAAACTCTATATGAGGAAGGAATAGAGAATGGACCAGAGTAGAAAGAAGTTGAGGGCAGAAAGGGTGATGGGGTTAGGGTTAAATGATATTTCAGTCAGCTGAGTGGAATTGGCATCTGATTGTTAAGAGATTATTTAAAATATAAAACTGAATTGTCTCTAGCCACCTGACACTATGCAACCAAATATTTAGCTTTTCAATAAGCAGTAGTTGTATTTAATGATTTAAAATATAGCGAGTACATATAGGAGTTTTTGGTGGGCGGGTAGGCAGAATGTTTCAGGGACTTTTTTTTTAATCTGCCTGATCATTAAAATCTGAATGCCCAATTAATGGTGTCTGCCATATAGTAGCAGCTTGACAATTATAAATGGAAAGGTTTTAAACCAGATGATAACCTGAAGACTGTAAACAGAAGGGACTCGTGTCTCACTGATTTTTTTTTTAATTTTTAAAAATTTTTAAAAATTTAAAATTTAAAAAAATTTTATTTTATTTATTTTTTAATGTTCTACAATCACTACCATAAAATTTAGATTTTAACCCTCCCGCACCTACCCCCCACTACTCCCCTCCCTCCCCAAGACGGCATACAATTCTATATAGGATCTACATATACTTTCCTACTGAATACGTTTTCACTATAGTCATGTTGTGTAGACGAATTAAAATAAATGGAAGAAATCATATAACAAATAAAAACATAATACGCAAACACACACACACAAACATGATCTGCTACATTCTGTGGATGAATTCCGTAGTTCTTTCTCTGAGCGTGGAAGGCATTTTGCCTTAGAAAACCATTGGGATTTTTTTTTTTTTAAGTTCTTACGTTATTACGAAGTTCCAAGTCTACCAGAAAAAACTCTCACACACTGTGGTTGTTGCTGTGCACAAAGTTCTCCTGGTTCTGCTCCTTTCACCCAGCATCAGATCATATAAGTCTTTCCAGGCCTCCCTGAAGTCTTCTTGTTCATCATTTCTTATAGCGCAATAGTACTCCATTACATTCATATACCATAATTTATTCAGCCATTCCCCAATTGATGGGCATTCCCTTGACTTCCAGTTTTTGGCCACCACAAAGAGGGCTGCTATAAATATTTTTGTACATGTGGGACCCTTTCCCATTTTTATGATCTCTTGGGGATACAGTCCTAGTAGTGATATTGCTGGGTCAAAGGGTATGCACATTTTTGTAGCCCTTTGGGCATAGTTCCAAATTGCTCTCCAGAATGGTTGGATGAGCTCACAGCTCCACCAACAATGAATTAGTGTTCCAACTCTCCCACATTCTCTCCAACATTTATCATTTTCTTGTTCTGTCATGTTTGCCAATCTTATAGGTGTGATGTGCTACCTCAGAGTTGTTTTGATTTGCATCTCTCTAATCAAACGTGATTTAGACCATTTTTTCATATGATTATAGATATCTTTAATTTCTTCTTCTGAAAATTGCCTGTTCATATCCTTTGACCATTTATCAATTGGGGAATAGAGTCAAGTTTCAAAGCGTCCAACTGTGGCTGATCAGACCAATATGAGCTCAGAATGCTTTACCATAGGTCAAAGACCTAAGGCCCACCAAAGACAATATATCTAATTTATATTAGAGATGGAATGCCCAGGAAAAAAAATAGTGGAGAGTCCCATAATGAGGACATTAATAGCTCTTCATCATTGAAGATGTGAGTTGGATAAGTATGTGCCTTGACTGTATGGGTTCCTGGTATGTGTCTCTTTATGTTTCCTGGTCATACATAATTCTCACACATGTACCCTCCATGCTTATTCACCACTGTATTCCTCTACAAGTTCTGATTGTGTGGTAGCCTGTGGGAAAGTGTATTTCATGGGTACACAGGGAAATAATTTATTTTCAATTTATTTGCTATGTGTTTGTTGTTGTTTTGAACTAATGTGTTTCTCTGGCTTTCTGACAAAAGTAAATATATTTTTGGGAATAGGTGATGATCCATACATCATGTGGTTTTCAGTGGGTGGTGACCTACCAAGCACCTTAAACCTGGAATAGTTTTTCTGGGAACCCATTATGAGCAGTGAGTACTATGTTGGCAAATACAATTCAAATATACATACACAGAGTCATACGCATACATATTCCATATGTATATATAACATTGTTTTCATTACGACCAAGTTAGATATGTGCTGGAAATGTAAGCATACTTCTACATTATGAAAATAATTACCTTATAAATCCTATGAATAACAACTCATGATTAAATAATATAGAAAAAACCTTTAATGGAATATAATATCCTTCTATGTTAAAAGACTAAAACTTTCCTTAACATAATAAAACATATAAATCTAAAACCAAGAGGCAGCATTTTTAATGGAGAAAAGTTAGAAACTTTCCTAAGAACAGGGCTGAAACAAGGATTTTTTCACCAATATTACTCAACATAATTTGAGAAATATTAGCTTTAGCAATAAGATATGAAAAAGAAATAAAAGGAAATAAGAATGGACAAAGAGGAGGCTTAACTCTCTGCAGATGCTATGATGGTTCACTTGTAAGATTTAAGAGAATAAAAGACAAAGCTAATTAAGACAATGATTTTTTTAAAAAACCGAAATAGAATATAAAATAAATGCACAGAAATTGACATTTCTACACATAGCTAACAAAGAGAAAATATCTAGGAATTAACAATACAGATAGGATTTCTATAAATACAGCTACAAAATAATTTTTACAGAAATGAAAGAATTAAGTAATTCTAGAGATATTCAACATACATGGGAATAGCTGTTAATAGTGTAAAGATGAATATACTAATATACTACTCAAATGAATCTATAGATTTGTTGAACCAAGCAAAATACTAATAGGACAAGTCATATAATAAGTTGAAACATTAAAAAATTAATATAGAAAAAGAAAAATTCTTTTTGATGGCAAAGACTGCTTCATTTTTACCTTTGTATGCCTGATTCCTAACATGGTACTTTATATACAGTAGACAGAGTAAGGTTTGTTGAATGAATAAATGGAAAAGCATTTATTAAGCACTTATTATGTGCCAACTACTGCATTAAATGCTGGCAATACAAATAAAAAAGCAAGGTAGTCTTTGTTCTCAAGACGCTCACATTCTATATCTATATCCATCTTTATCTATCTATCTATCTATCTATCTATCTATCTATCTATCTATCTATCTATTTATCTATCTATCTATCTATCTATCTACCTATCACTTCCCCAGTACAAGGTAAGTTTTCATCTGCAGGACAGCTGGAAAGATTCAGAGGCCCTTAGTGTACAATATTCTAGGTGTCAGATAACGAGGTCTTGCACTAGGATAGTGGCAGTGTCAAAGGAGAGAACGTGGGAGAATATGAAATATGTTACAAAGGTAGAAACAATAAGACTTGGCAGCTGATTGGATATAAAGGACAAAAGGGAGGATGACACCTAGGTTACCTGGGTGACTCGGAAGATGGTGGTACCCTCCACAGTAACAGAAAAGTTGAAATGAGAGCAAGATTTGGGGGGAAAGATAATGAGTTCAGTTTTGGACATATTGAATTTAAGATGTGTACAGAACATCCAGTATGACATGCCTAATAGGCAATTAAAGTTGCAAGACTAGAGGTCAGGACAAAGGTTAAGGCTGGACAAATTGATCTAAAAATCATCTGCATAAAGAAAAATAACTGAATCCAATGATGAAATCAACAGGTGAAATAAGATAGAAGGAGAGAAAACAGTCCAGGATAGAGCCTTAGGCAATGCTCATGGTCAGTGGGTATGACCTGAATGAAGACGTAACAGAGAAGACTAAGGAATGGTCAGAATGGTAAGGAGAACCAGGGGAGAGTAGTGTCCTGAAAAGTTTCCAGAAGGAGATGGTCAACAGCTTTAATGGCTGCAGAGAAGTCAAAAGGGATGAGGTTTGAAAAAGGGCTACTGGATTATGCAATTAAGAGATCACAGGTAATTTTGGAGAGAGTAGTTTCAGTTGAATGACAAGGTTAGAAGAAAGATAGCAGAGTTAAAAAGAGAGTGAGGGGAAAGGAAGTGGAGCTCCTGATTAGAGATGACTTTCTTAAGGAGCTTAGTCACTAAGAGAGGAAAGACATAGCATGATAGATAATGGGAAAAGAAGGATCAAGTGATTTTTTTTTAAGGATGGGGGAAACGTGGATGTGTTTGTAGGCAGTAAGGAAGCAGACAGTAGATAGTGAGAGATGGAAGATTATTGAGAAAGTAGGGGACAATCCCGCTGGAGAGGACAGAATGAAATAGGATTACTTATGCATGTAGAAGAGTTTGCTTTGTCTGGTCATCTCTTCATGTGAAACAAGGATAAAAAAGGACAGAATGGTGGAAGGTTTCTGAATGGTGCGAGGTGAGGAGAAGGGGAGAAGAGAAACTTCTCAGTGAATGACCTCTTTTTTTTCAGTGAAATATGAAGCAAGGGGTTTTCACTTTTGAGGGTTGAGGGTTGGGGTTTGGGGAGTTATGAGAGGTTAAGGAAGGATAAAAAGGTTTGGAAAAGTCATTGTGGTGAATGGGATAGTGAATCAATTAGGTAGATAGGAAGGATTTTCTTGCCACAGTAAGGGCCCAGTTGGAATTATGTAACATAAATTTGTAGTGATAAGCTTTTGGACAAGAATTCAATATTTGACAAAAATTGCTGGGAAAATTAGAAAGCAGTTTTGCAGAAACAAGGTAGACCAACATCTCACACTGTATGCCCAGGTAAGTTCAAAATAAGTACATGATTTAGACATAAAGGGTGATATCATAAGTAAATTAGAGGAACATGGAAAATTTTACCTGTCAGACCTATGGATAAAGGAAGAATTTATGACCAAAGAAGACACAGAGAGCATTATGGCATATAACATGGATAATTTTTATTATATTAAATTAAAAAGTTTCTTCATAAACAAAACCAGTGCTACCAAGATTAGAAGGAAAACAGGAAACTGGGGGAAATTTTTACAGCACATTTCTCTGGTTAAAGCCTCATTTCTCAAATATATAGAGAACAGAGTCAAATTTATAAGAATATAAGTCATTCCCCAATTGACAAATGGTCAAAGGAAGTTTTCAAAAGAAGAACTCAAAACTAGCTATAGCCATGTGAAAAAATGTTTTACATTACTACTTATTAGAGAAATGCAAATTAAAAAAACTCTGAGGTACTGCCTCATACCTCTCAGATTGACCAACATGACAGAAAAGGAAAATTACAAATGTTGTAGGGGATGTAAAAAAATTGGGACACTAATGTACTGTTGGTACAGTTGTGAACGGATTCAACTATTCTGGAGAGGAAATTGGAACTATAAAATTGTGCATAGCAATTGACCCAGCAATACTACTACTAGGCATATACCCCAAAGAGATAAAAGGAAAAGGAAAAGGACCTATATGTACAAAAAGATTCATAACAACTCTTTTAGTGGTAGCAAAGAATTAGAAATTGAGAGGATAACCATCAGTTGGGAAATGTCTAAATAAGTTGTGGTATATGATTATGATGGAATACTATTGTGTTATAAGAAATGACAAGAAGGGTATCAGAAAAACCTAGAAAGACTTACATGAATGGATGTAAAGTGAAGTAAGCAGAACCAGGAGAACATTGTACATAGTAACAGTAATACTGTACAATCAATTGTGAATGACTTAGCTATCCTCAGTAATACAAAGATCCAAGACAATTTCAAATAACTGATGGAAAATACTATCCACCTCTAGAGGAAGAACTGATGGAGTCTAAATGCAGATAAAGGCAAACTTTAAAAAACTTTATTTTTCTTGTTTTTTTTTCTGGGGGAGGGACTCTGTGTTTTCTATTGCATCCTGGCTAATATGGAAATGTTTTGCATGGCTGCACATGCATAACCTATATCAAATTGCTTGTCTTTTCAAGGAGAGGGGAGAAGAAGGAGGATGAGAATTTGGAATTTCAAATTTTAAAAAATGAATGTTAACTTTTTTACAGGTAGTTGAGAAGAAAATAAAACAAGAAGAAAAAAATAAATTTGTAGTGGACCATATCAGTAGTTCTGTAATTTTCTCTAGCTTACTTTAGAAGCACACATATAGGAACAAAGGAAGTGGATAGAGGGACTAATCCAAGGTTGTGATTGTCAGAGCAAGGTCCTTGATAGGATAAAGATTCAAGGAACTCAAGAGAACAGGATAGTTTAGAGTTGAATTGGTTCACCAAGGGGACAAGATGGAGAAGAGAAGAGAGTGTAGTTAGGGTAAATGAAAACTTCAAAAAGAAGTTGTTGGACTTAGCAGATGAGAGGTCATTGGTAAGTTTGAAGAGAACAGTTTCAGTAGCGAGATGGAGCCAGGACTCAAATGAAAAGGATTGGGAGGTGAAGAAATGTAGATTTTGGTCTGGAAAAGAACTGAGGGGCAGAGGGATTGGAGGTCACAGTGAATATAAAGAGCGGATATTGGAGCTGGACCACAAAGAGAGAGGTGTAATGACAGTGGAAGTGAAATGCTTTGGGTTGATGGCAAGATCAAGAGGACAACCATTTCTATATGACACTCTCATGAGCTGGAGGAGCAAGTGATAAGAAATGAATAAACTGAGGAGTTGTGTTCACATCAATATGTATGTTCAAGTCCTCTATTATGAGGGCAGGAATTGGGGAGGGGAGAAAGAATGCAAGCTGGACATTGGATTAATGAGGAAAGGAGAGTGTCCTGGATGTCCACAGACAACCACCACCAGAATATTGATTGGGTAATAAATATGGAGTGATTGAATGAGAAGGGAGAGAGGTTATTGAGTCATGGTGGTAGGGGGAAAGCCTAGAGGTGGCAATAGGGGGCAAAGAGTCTTCCAACTCCCCTTCTATGACAATTGCCAATGCTGGAAAGGGTAGTCAGAGAAACTATGTCATCAGAAAGGAGCCAGGTCTCAGTGAGTACAAGAATATGGGAGGGAGTAAGGAAAAGCTTTAAGATAAATGCTAGTCTGTTACCTGTGGAGTAGTTGAGCAAGAAAGCATAGTAGAAGAGGTGGGTAGCTTCAGAATGGGGCATTGGCAGAGTCGGGTTGAAGAGGATGAAGATAAAAGAGAAATCAATGGGGGATGAAGAATGAGGTTAGAACAATGGCAGCCAGGAGATCAGAATCACAGGGATGGGGAGGTAGATGAGGTAGTTATCGTTGTCCTTAGGGATTCAGACTTGGGGTACAATTGTCCTAGGATGTCAGGCAGCTGTGTGTAATTGGAATTCATTGGGGTGGGGAGAGAAGGGTGCCAGGACACGGGTAAGGCAACTGCTGTGGGGTTGTAGGTGGCCCAAGAGAGTGCCTGAAGCATGGTAGAATGACAGCTCAGGGAGACAGGCACAGGTAGGTGACATCTTTGAAGTTGTAGGTGGCCAGAGAGGAGAGTGATGGAATGGCTGCTCAACTCATTAATTATTAAAAATACAGCAGAATGAATATAGCACAATGAATGTTTGAAGGACATAGACAAGCAAAGGCAATGTTGGGACTACCATGAAAGCAAGCACTACCTGGTGAACATTTATGGTTTTATATACAGTCTTCATTATGAGAATGTTCATGGTAGGTTCATAATATTGAAAAGGAAAATTAAAAAATCTCTTGAAAAATTAGAAAAAAATTGTTGAACTTAGTAGATGAGAAGTCATTGGTAAGCTTGAAGAGAACAGTTTCAGTAGTGAGATGGAGCCAAGACTCAGATGAAAAGGGACTAAGAAGTGATTGGGAGGTGAAGAAGTGGAGGCAATAAGCATAGACAATTAGTTTTAAGAATTCAGCTGTTAAAAAGGAGAAGACATATAGGATTATAGATTGAAGATCTGGGTTAGTTTGTAAGTTGAAGGGAAGGAACTAGTGAATAAAGAAATATTGAAAGAGAGAGGAGGAGGAGGAGGAGGAGGAGAAAGAGAAGGAAGAGGAGGAGATGTATGAGCACCAAGAATTGTCTCTCAGTTATACAGCTGATCAGAGAAATAAGAGCAACAACCAGGAGCAGAAAGAAGATGGCTCCATGTGCCCCTGAGCCATTTCCTCAGGTATGAGAGGCCATCTAGGAACAACCACATCCTACCAAAGATGGTCAGATGAAGCCTATTATAATTAGCTGGCAGAGCTTCAATAAGCATTATTCCTCATTCCACACATTGTAGTCCAAATTGGCCTCTCTGTTCCTCACATACAGCATTCCATTTCCATCTCTGAATGTTTGCCCTGGCTGTCCCTCATACCTGGAATGCTTTCCCTCCTCATCTCCACTTCTACCTCATAGGATCCCTCCCTTCTTTCAAGATAGTTCCCCAAACCACCTTGTATATGATGTTTTCCCTGATCCAAATTGTTCCCTCCCTCCCCAGTTTTAACTATCTTGCATTTATTCTGTATATACTTATGCTTTCTATGATAAAAGCTCCGCTGAGGCCAGGGGCTGTTTCTTTTGTGGTTATTGTGTTCCCAGCACATAGTAGGTGATTAACATGCCTGTTGGTTGATTGAAGATCAAGGGGGCTTGGGACCAAAGTCCACAGCCATTCCCTTTGGAGACAGCATCAATGTATCACAGCCAATGAGGCCAAAGTGGGATTGGTTACTGAGCTGGACAAAATGGACATATGTATAGGGTACACTGGAAAGGTGAATTCAGTCTTTGCTTTTTAGGAGCTCAAGTCCACGAGCCATCATCAGGATGCAGGTATTGGCCCAGAGACTGGTGCTTCCTTGGACCCTGAAGAAGTAATCCCTGCTCCACTAAGCTTTGCTTGGTCATTTCCACCTGGACTCATAGGAGTAATGGTGAGGATTGGAAAAAGTTGAGTATCCTGCTGTGCTGGATGATGAATCCCAAGAAACATATTCTGGTCATTTTTTTGAATGATACTTTAGCACATACCTCTACAACCTGTGCAGGACCTGCACAAGTCCTGTGGACTGATTGAAAAGGATTATTCATATATGGATTATGCCAGGGTGAATTTTTAGGGAACCCCTAGGGAAGCTGTAGGTCTCAGTAAATTCCTTGACTCTTAGATGTCCAGGCCCATCCAACATACCTGGAGTTTCACCATTGATTGCAATCAATTCTAGTACACTCAAAGTACTAAGAGAAATTATAACCAGTGAACTGAGGCTCAACACTTAAATACCTGGACAATTCATGCTGCCTATGTAGAAACTTCTGCACTGTCAGAAAGTATCAAAAGAGACACTGAAGCAGCAGTGTACTGGTAAATATTTAACGATCAACTCTCCAAAAAAAAGTACGACACACTTTCTATTTTAATCTGTATTATTAACACTTGTTTCATCACTTTCTCAAGTCTAGACAATGTTGTTTGTCCTGCATTTTCAAGGAGGCCTAATGACACCACAGGATGATGTCTTGACTCATTTGTGAATTGGATTTAAGTGAGGCAGAGCTGCACAAAGTTGTCAGCCTCACTCTTTGTTTCAGTCATCAAAGTCCAGTAGCAAGACAGAAGTCAAGATGACCAGCCTGGCATGCAGTGGATGACATTGGTGTCTTCAATGTCTGACTAAGTTCCTTCAGTTCCTTTCATGACTGGGGGAACAAATTGTTCTCATCTGTCTGTTCTACCAGGGAAAGCTTTTACGTGTTTGGGGGCAAACACTCCTCCCCTAGCTCACTGATGGGTTTGTGGTAGCCAATGGGCATGCTACAGCTTCTTGGAGCCATAGGTCAAAACTGAGTTCCAGTTGGACACCAAAGATGGATGAGCAGCCCTGAAAAGGGCTCAGCAAGCCTTCACATCAGAGGCACTAGGCCTCCTTAAATACCGACGTACCCCAAGGCTAGACAATAAAATTTTTTAAAAGTCTGGACAATTAAAAAAAAGCAATAAATCAAACCCAGATTTGTATTGTTTGCCAGTTTCCAAGGTGTAAATGCTTACACTGAAAATTTAACAATGGTGTGAGCCAGTTTGAACTCACCCCAACGTACTCCTGCACTGATCCCTCCATCTCAAGGATGGATTCAGAGAAGTTGATTTTGGAGGTTCAGCATCTCAAGAATGGAAGGATTATCTGAGGAAGAAGTTCACTACAAAGGTGGGATATGAAGCATGCTGATGGACTCTCATCATGCTCCACAAATAATCCATCTCAGTGATTCCTGATGTTTCTAGTAGTGGTGTTACAGTCACCCTGTTAGAGATGGGGAACCCCAGGAACACCTGAGAAGATGTCAGTTAATAGCAGCATCAGAGAATTCTATAGTCTGTATTTTTCACCTTTAGGGGGTGATACAGAAGAAGACTGAGAATGCCCAGATATGTATTGGCTATTGTACTTGAACAAGAGAACTGAGGTGGATCAGTACACCATGCCAAGAGTACAAGATGTCCTGGACTGCCTGCAGGGAAGCCAGTAGTTTTCATTGTTGTACCTGCACAATGGATGCGGTCAGCTCCGAATGGTAGAAAAAGAAAAAGAAAAGACTGTTTTCAATTGTCCAGCAGGATTCTAACAGTTTGAGCTCATGCCTGAAGGAATTTCTGAGGTCTCTGTCACTTTTTAGTAGCTTCTGGAAAAATTTCACATGAAATGTTGGTTCCAAATGACTGGTTACAACATATTTTCTCCTTTTCTGTGAAGAAATGGCAAACTAGAGATGCAGTGTGATATAGTATGTGCAGTTCAGTTGTGACCTACTCTATGTGACCCCATGGACTTTGTTCATGGGATTTTCTTGGCACTTTCTTAAGTGATTTGACCAGGTTCACACAGCTAGTAAGTGTCTGAGACTGGATTTAAACTCAGATCTTCCTGAGTCCTATACAGTCCTGACTGGCATTCCACTGCCAGAATGCATAACTATAGATATTTGGGACAGAGACTCTGGGAATGTCATATCTGAAGGTGGCTAGGATCACTTCTCAGACAGTTCTGGTAGAATACAGGTGATGAACTTTTGGCCTCCATGCCACATGTGGCCCTCTAGGTCCTCAAGTGAGGCTCTATAACTGCATCCAGACCTCACAGAACAAATCCCCTTAATAAAAGAATTCATTCTGTAAGACTTGGACTCAGTCAAAAGGCCACACCCAAGGGTCTAGAAGGTCACATATGGCCTTGAGGCCACAGGTTCCCCACCTCTGTGGTAGAGAGATGCCAGGAGGAGGAGAAAGTCAGACTAGAGAGGAAGGTTGATCTTGAAGCTATATGAACTTTGCAGGGTCAAGTACTTAGCATAGGATTTGAGCTTCAATGTTCCTCTCTTCAAAAATTCTGAAAGCTATTGCTAATGCAGTGGCAGCTGCTCTGGGGATATAGCAGAGAGGGGAGGGGAGGGAATGCTGAACCTAGTGGGCCAAGTTGGGTGAGATGATCTCTGCTGACCCTGAAGTCAATATCCTCCTCCCATGGTTCTGAGCCAAGGAGAAAGCAGATGCCATTAATTGCCTTTCTCTACCTTCTCCACCCTCCCCCTATTCCCCAAGTATGTACTTTACCTTCTTCTTTAGGGGCAAGAGGAGTTAATGTAAGAAAACCCCAGTCCCTGTGGCAGCTGTCAGCATTCACCCACAGGTTTCCCCTTTGCTCCCTATGTCTGTTGTACAATCTTCTTTGCTATCAAATATCCCACTGCTAGATAAAAGAAAAGCTTAGTGTGCTAATCTGAGTTTGAGTTACTATTTGAGAGCAAAAGAGAATGAAGGGTGACTCAAGTCTGGAATAAAAAAACTATGGATGTATTTAGCACCTTGTGTGAAGCTGGAAAATGGGGAGGCCAGAAGCTACGGATCTGGCCAAGGCCAATTCCCACCTGGTCGCAGTCAGCACAAGGCGGGAAGCAAGGAGGAATAAGAGACGAGAGGGGAGATTTTAGTCTGAACCTTCATTCCCTACACTACACATATTTGTGTGTATATGTATGAGCATAAGTGTATAAATATCTTAGCAACCCCCAAAGCTAAGAACAAAAAGGGGAAAGAGGGAGGTCAATATCCTAATGAGATAGACCATAGGTCTGGTAAAAGTACAGGCGTGGACAAGAACTGGAAGCCCAAGGCGTCATGGAAGTGTTTGTCTATGGTTTCCCTGCTAGGATCCATTCTGATTGAGGTTGAGATTTTGAGAGCAAAAGACTCAAGGAATCAACAAGTCAAGGGTGCAACACAGAGCATTTTGAGGCAGTATGTAGCCTTCCTCATGCATGCGTAGGATGCCACCCATAGGCATTAGGAGAAGATGGACTAGATATTCCCCAGGGGAATATTGCCACTGTCCCTGGACAAGAGACACTGGGAATATATCCTCAAGATATGATTGTACCTAAGCTACCTAGTTCAAACTCTATACTGCCTATGATACTATCAAAAACAATGCTCCAAGCTTTATTCCATATCTTGAAGTTTGAGGGGGGTCAGAATCACATCTTCCCAATGATCTATGCCATGGAGTTCAGAGGTTCATAGAATCATAAAATTAGAGCTGGAAGATTACTTAGACACCATGAGTTCTGACTCCCTGTATCAGTATGCACTTTAACACACAGAGGGGCCTACTATCACAGGTTCTTAAATCTGCATTTGTAAAAGGAAAGGCAATTTTTGAGGGGTCAACAATCACTTTAATTACATTCAACATACAGAAAAACATGAGCAGAGAGATAAAGACCAACAGACAGGGCTCTTACTGCCTGAATCAAAGCAATATTACCATACAACTTACATACATCCCTGGATCGAGAGAGCCTTTACATCTGAGCAGTGCAGGGAGGGGTCCAAACAGAGTCTCAACCAGGTAATCACAAGGTCCTTTCTCATAAGTGAACCCCCAAAGTAAAATACTACTCTCCCAGTATATATAACAAAGACTCAGCTCCTGACTGGCTCAGAGTCAGCAGGCACAAAACCCACATGACTCAGCACAGTTGCAAACCATCAGGGCTCAAAGGGGACTGAACCCTTGGGTGCTCACAATCTAGCCTGGGTCTGGAAAACAACTCCAAACAAACAAATCCCACCCCACTTGTTGCCACATTCCCTCATTTTGTAGATGAGAACCTCATGGAGGTTAAGTGACTTGACCAGTTAGTAAGTGGCTGAGGAACAATTTGAATTCAGGTCTTTTGGACTCAAAGTGCAAACGTCGATCCACTACGCCTCCTAACTAGCATGAAAAAACTATCATGAGTGGGATTGAGCCACCATCTTTCAATTAACAGATGAACATATTAACTGATCAAAAATATTTTTGCTGGAGTTACAAACTAAGTTTTAGATGATGCAAAAGATTTGGAAATTTACAACTAATGTATATCTTGACTGAGAGATCAATGAACGAAAGTCCACTTCCTAGCTATAGTCACAGACTCAGAGATCATAGGATTAAAAAAAGATGTATTTATACCTTTTGTCTTTACGTCACCAACATACATTTCCCAGTGTATCCCCTACCGTCTACTTCCAGGGAGCCATCCCTTATAACAAAGAATTTTTAAAAAGGAAAAAAAACTTAAACAAAATTCACCAACACATTGAAGAAGTCTAACATTGTTCCACAACCATAGTCCCCCACCTCTATAAAGGAGGGCAATTCTTTTGTGCCTTCCCAATCAGTTCACTATCCCACTCACCTTTGCACCTCATCCAAGCAATCTCATCTCCTCTCAGGTCCCCCACAGTACTCTCTTTCTCACTCTCTCATCTGAGATCTTTGCCACGTACTTGACCAAAACAAAACAAAATACCAAAGCCAAATTAATGCCATTCATGAAGAAATACTTGTTCTCCCTTCCATTAGACAGAAGTCTCCCACTCTGCCACCTCCTTCACACCTGTCTGATCTGAAGTGGACCTAGCAAACTCTTTTACCTGCCTTTGATCTTTTCCCCTTTCAGTTCTCTAGCGGGTTATCCGTTACATTATCCTCCAACTCACTATAATGTTCAATCTCTACCGTTGTTTCTCTGCTGCCTACAAACTTGTATTTGTAAAACACTTAGCCTAGTACCTAAGGTACATAGTGGCACTTAATAAATGCTTGTTTCCTTCCTTCCTTCCTTCCTTCCTTCCTTCCTTCCTTCCTTCCTTCCTTCCTTCCTTCCTTCCTTCCTTCCTTCCTTCCTTCCTTCCTTCCTTTCTTTCTCAGCTAATCTCTATGAGGTATGCCACCTACACTAGGGGCTTTCTCCTTTCATTTTCTTCTTTGGAGGCAAGAGGGTTTAAGTGACTTGCCCAGTCACACCCCTAGGGAATATATGAGGCTGGATTTGAACTCAGGTTCTCCTGACTCCAGGTCCAGTGCTCTATCCACTGAGCCACCGAGCTGCCCCACTTTCATTTACTTCTAAACTTTCTGCAATCTGCTTTCTAAGCTCACAATCTATCTGAAACTGCTCTCTCCAAAGTTGTCAGCCATCTCTTAACTGCCAAATCTAACAGCCTTTTCTCAGTCCTCATCCTTCCTGACCTCTCTGCAGCATTTGACACTGAATCATCCTCACCTCCTGGCTATTTTTCCTAGATCTTCTTTCTAGATTTCTTGACATTGCTTTCTCCTCCTACATTCCAGTCCATTCTTTCTTAGTCTCCTTTTTTTGGATCTTCATCAGGCTCACAACCACTATGAGTGTCCCCCAACAGTCTGTCCTGAGCCCTCTTCTCCTACCCCTTATATTCACTGTCAGTGATCTCATCAGCTCCCATGAGTTCAATGATTTCTATTCCAGTGATTCCTAGTTCTATTCCTGAGTCTTTTCTCTGACTTTCATCTGCCACCTCCATCTGCCCATTGGACAACTCAAACTGGGATGCCCCATAGACATCTTAATCTACATATGTCCAAAACAAAACTCAGTGTTCCTTCCTGCTCCTGCCAAACCGACTCCTCTTCCCAACTTTTCTGCTACCATCAAGGTTACCACCATTTCCCCAGTCGCCCAGGTTTACAACCTCAGTGGCCATCTGCATTCACCTCACATATCCAATCTGTGGCCAAGTCTTATTATTTCTACTTTCCCAACATGTCTGGTGCCTGTACCCCCTTCTGTCCTGTCTGGTGCAGACCATTATCATCTCATGCCTGGACTATTGAAATAACCTTCTGCTTGGACGTCTTGTCTCAAGCTTCTCCCCTCTCCAAGCCATTCTCTGCTTAGCTGCCAAAGGGATTTTCCTAAAGCATAGGCCCAACTTTGTCATTTCATTGACTCACTATGCTCCAATGGTTTCCTGTTATATCCATGGTCAAACAGAAAATGTTCTGTCACTTACAACTCTTTACACACTGGCCCCTTCCTCCCTCTTCAGTCTTCTTTCCCTTAAGTCCCCTCCATTCACTCAACAATTCAGTTACATACTTGTTGTTCTTTGCACAGGACAGTCCATTTCCTATCTCTGTTCCTTTTTCTTCACTGTGTGCTTGAAATTATCTCCAGCTCCACCTTTGCCTCAGTTTCCCTGGCTTCCTTCAAGACTCAGCTCAAGTCTTACCTTCTGCAAAGGGTTTTTCTCATTCTTTCCCCATTGCTAGTGTCTTCTCCCTCAGATTGCCTTCCATTTACTTTGTATACATATTGTATGTACACAGATTTTTGCCCATTGTCTCCCCCCATTAGAGTGCCAGTCACTTAAAGGCAGAGGCAATGTTTTTGTCTTTGTGTACCTAGTGCTTGGCATAGTGCCTGGCACATAGTAGGTACTTAGAATATTTGTTGATTGAATGACATCTACTTTTTCCCTTCAGTTTTTTGCTATCATAAAAAGTGTTACTGTGAAAAAAAATTTTGTTGCCCAAGAAAAACGCAAGCTAATAGACTAATGAAGAGTTATGCTCTGTTAAGTAGATGGAGGATTAAGTCATCTTCCATGCTACAAATAGCACTAGAGAATTGTTGGGAACCCTTCAAAAATGACAAATGGTAACCACCTGAGACCTGGAACAACCAGAGCAATAGAGAGCCAAGGAAGTGGGTTCCAAGAAGGGTCCTTCTACCAGTGGTGGGTGGAAGCAGATAAGGGCTTCTAGGGAAATCTATTTATACAGTGGTTTAGATGGTGAGAAAACTATCATTTAGCACCCCTTTAAGCCTGCCAAGACTGCCTGAACTGAGGAGGATCTTTAACCAGGAGAAGGCCTAAAATTTGCCTAAAATTATATTGATGTGCAGCTAAGTAGTGCAGTGCATAGTGTGCTGGGCTTGGAGTCAGGAAGACCTGAGTTCAAATACTGCCTCAGACACTAGCTGTGTGACCCTGGGCAAGTAGTTCAAACCTGTTTGCCTCAGTTTCCTCAACTGTAAAATGATCTGGAGAAGGAAATGGCAAACCTCCAGTATCTTTCCCAAGAAAACCCTAAATGAGGTCATGAAGAGTCAGACACAACTGAAATGACTGAACATACATGCATCAATGGAATCCTCAAAAGAAAGGAGGATACCCATAGAACCTGATTTACTAAGGGCTAGAAACTATGATAGTCAGCTTGGGCCCAAGATTGGGATGATAAACCAGTGGGGCCTAAGGATATCGAGATTATAGAATGGAGAGTGAGATTACCACAGAAGTGTCAGAACTCTGGCCAGCGATAGACTGAAACATGGGGCTATGCCTATAATGGGAGAACAAGTTACAAAAATAGTCAGAAGATGGCTATTGATGGTGTGTATATGCAGACTTTGTATGTGTGGAGTCCTATAGCCATGTCCAAGTTCCCCAAACCTGTTTGGGTTCATTATCTATTCAACCACTGCTCACAGGTAAACCTCCCTAACCAGCCAGAATTCATTATATGATGTCAAAGCAATACAAAAAGACTTTTACTTATCGGAATGCACTATTATAGGAAATAAGCATCAAGCAAGAAACATGTTACCCACCCTTTTCCTAAACTATGATCTTCCAAACTTCCAGGGATTGTTAGGTTGTAAGTCTTCTTGGCTTCCACTCCTATGCCAGTTTTCCATCCTGGCACTGAAAAGCAGTGAAAGGAAAAACAGGTTTCTAAAACCACTCTCTCCACATTCCCCAGTTCCTCTGCCTACAGGCATGGCAGGCAGGATGTTAGTGTAATGTAACCAGCAGCAGCATTGAATACACTGTATTTCTTAGCATAGAAATCTGAGTGATTGTGGAATATGGAGGTTGTGCCCTCACTGTCCAATGAGATCTCAATGTGGTCATGGAAATCCCATTTCTGGAGAGGGCTTGGGAACAAGAGGTTCAGGATGTTGGATCCGATTTTTGTCCCCTTTATCTCTCTTCACCACTTCCTTCTATCTTTCCCTGTCTCGCCAAATGAATTGGACTTAACAATGACATGAAGAGGGTGATGTCTTGACTTGTAATTATTTCTGTTCTGGCCAGAAATTCTGAGGGTCTTCCCCTCCCAGATCGATTCTTTTGTGAAAGCAAACTAAGCTATCTTTTGCCTCAATTCTTACATAGCCTTTAACTGGGTGTCTCCTCAGACAAGCTGAGATCTGGGAAAGACCTTAGCTTGAAAAGGCCAGGGTCTCCCATTGCATCCAGGGCCATCACCAGTCATCCTGACCCATGTCTTGCCACTGGACTGCTGATGACTTTGGAGGAGAGAATGAGGTTGATGGTTTTGCACAGTTCAGATTCACTTAAATCCAATTTACTTCCAAGTCAAGACATCACCCTCCTGAAGTCAGTGGTCGTCTTCAAGAATGAAGGGTGAGCAGTAACAACTCAAATGAACCTGCTCCACCTCTCTATCAAGACTTCTGTCTATCTACTTACTGGGTTGTTGCAATTGCTCATCCCCCAGCCATCTAGGAGGTACCAGAGAGTCCCTTTATGTTCCAAGCCCTAACATATTCCATATTGCTTATAACTATCACCCTTGGTTTACTATATGCAACCATAATATATGATGGTACGTATTACATATTGCATGTACTATGCACAACTCTAATTTGGATATAATATTGTGCCATTGGCCTATGGATGTGGGATAACTGCCTGTGGTTATGCTGTACACACATTCATGACTGTTTTATAGATGTTATTCACCAAGGGAGTTTTTTTAGGCTTCTTAGGCAACTTAGGAAGTTATTTCATAGGTCAAACCTTAGTCCCTGGAAGCTTATAAGATGGTTTCCTTGTTTTTTAAGGAAGCTTAGGGCATAAGTGGTGGATTTTGCATCATTTAATGAGGTCTACTATTATGGTTCCTGACCATGTCAGTAATAGACAGTACTCCTACCCCAGAAGCCCAAAGTCATCAGAACTTCTGACTTGTGTCTGAATGGAAGACTTATGACAGAAGATGTGGGGACAATTGAAGAGAACCACGAAGAGAAAGTGTTCATGGCAAAACCCAGAAGAAGAGAGTTGGGTGGCGGGGAGGGAAGAAGAAGGGATAAACCATTTATATGTTTGAATTGCTGGCAGTCAAGAGTAAACTGAGGGACAGGCACAGTGATATACTGTTGGTGAAGATGTGGATTGGTACAACCATTCTGGAAAGCAGTTTGGAATTTGCTAAGAAAATGGCTGAGCTGTCCATGTCCTTTGGCCCAGAAATGACATCACTAGGAATATACCTACAATGAAGTTGACAAGAGAAATAAAGGTCCCATTTACACTCAGATAGTCACAGTAGCAGAAACAAAATAGATAGCTATTGACTGGGAAATGACTGAACAAATTATGGCACATGAATGTAATGGAATATTACTGCTCCATAAGAAATGATGAATATGAAGAAATCAGAGAATGTAGAAAGACATATAGATCAATATAGTGTAAAGTAAACAGAACCTGGAAAACAATGTAAAGGATGACTATAAGAACATAAAGAGAAGGAACAAAAGCACCAAGAAAAACTGAATATTGTATAATTATGATGAACAAACTTATCCCCAGAGTAGAAATGAGAAAATATGTCTGTTTCCTTTCTTTGCAGAGGTGAACTATAGGTGTGGAACATTACATATACTGTCAGATTTGGTGCATGTTATAGTTAATTTTGCTAAACTACTCCTTCCCCCCTCAATTTTTTTTATCCTATTACAAGGGATGGTTTATTGGATGGGGGGGGAAGGGATGCTTTAGGGAATGTAATTAATGCAAAAATAAGAGATATCAATAATTTAAAATTAAAAATAGATTAAACTGAGGGAGCTAAGAGAAACTGAGATGATCTCTTGCTATACCTAGGAACAGAGTCTTTGACTGAAGTAAAAAGGCAGAGAGAGATACTGTATGGACAAGTCTGCAATGGCGTCCTTTGAACCCAGCAGAGCTATCAGTACTCCAGTGAAGCAAATGACAGTATCCAAGAAGAATCTACAGATTTTCATACTAGCTACAAAGACAAAGTTGGAAAGAGAGAGGAAACTATTCCTTCCTCACTTCATATGTCCCACCCATCTCCATGGCAATTTCCCACTAGGGTCTGTGGGGCGCTGCATCTATTTTTTGCACGGGAGTGAGGGAGGGTGCTGAGAATCATTCTGTTGCCCATTTATTTTTCCTGCTAATTTTTTTGTTATTCTGTATTAATTGAGCACTTTTCTATTTGATTTACGGTTCCTGCCTAGTTTGTGAATAATGAATATACCCTGAAATGAGGGTTTGAATTGTGTTTGCATAATCAGTATTGTCCAATACTTCCCTCTCATGCTTAACCTGGAGTTATTTAGAGACCCTAGAATATAAGGAGGAAGGTTATAGAAGAAAGGGATTGGGAAGGTGTAGAATTAAACCCAATTCCTACTTAAGTCAAGACATCACCTGTCAAGTCACTGATTCTCTTCCAGAATGAAAAATGAACGACAATTAGGAGAGAAAGCAGGGTAAAAGACTTATCACCTTAATGAACCTGGGATTAGTAGGTAAGAGTTTTCCAGCAATAGAAGAGAGGGAATAATGGTTGAGGTTCCCACTCTCCAGTATCCTTTGATAATAACAATGGCTAAATGTATACACTGCATTAAGGTTTGTAAAGTGCTACACATAAATTATTTGATTGATCGTTAAAACAACTCTCTGAAGTAAGTGCTGTTATTAACCTTACTCTGCAGTGAGGAAACTGAAGGTAAAAGAAGTTATGTGACTTACCCAGAATCACACAACTACTAAGGGTCTGAGGCAGGATTTGAACTAAGTTCTTTCTGATTTCAAGGTTAATTCTACCTAGCTGGCCTTCTTTCCCAGCTCCATACACAAATGAACAATAATAACAATAATGGCTAGTTTTACATAATACTTTTAGGCTTCCAAAGATAAGTACCAATGTTATCTCATTTGATAATGGGTACAAATGGCACAGCATTTCACTATACAAATACCAGGGCACCAGTAATAGGAGCACTAGATATTTTGGTTTCTGGCTCAGTAAATATTTAGTGGCTGGATGTCCAAAAACTGAATTGAATCCCTACATGACACAACTGTGTAGTCTTACCAGAAGATAGTTGGATAGGAGTCATACATGGGAGATTAACCCCCACCCCTATGTGATGTCCATACATGGCTCTTCAATGTGTTTGAGGCCCTGGGGGTCCATATGGAACTGGGCATGGTGGTAAAGTTCTAGGCCTGGTCTAAGACCTCATTATAATTCTTGTAACTGTGGAAAGAGGTAAAATTCATCTCTCTCTGTGACTTAGAGGAAATTGTGAGATTAATAAAAATAGATCAAGTTGATTATATAAAAATGAAAGGCTTTTATATACTTAAAAGGAAGATATCCAGAATAAAAAGGAAAGATCCAGATCAGAAAAAAAGCTTTTACATTAAACATTCTGATAAAAGTTTCACATTTAAAATTTATAAGGCATTGATTCAAGTTTATGAGTAAGAGCCATTTGCCAAAAGATAAGTGGGCAAAAGCTATGAATAAGCAGTTTTCAGAAGGAAGATGAACTATCCACAGCCACTGAAAAAATATTCAAGATCACTAATAACCAGAGAAATGAAACAAATGAAAACAGAAACCAATGAAAAGAACTCTGTAATATAAGTTGACATCCATAAAAGTGGCAAAGATGTTAAAAGATTATGAAATTCAATAGTGGTATTCCTGTGGAAAAAATTGGCACACTAATATAATGCTGTTGGTGCTGTGAATTGGTCTTTCTGGGAAAGAATATGGAGTTATACAATAAGTGTAGCAGAGTTAGTGGTGGTGGGGGGGGAAGGGAAGGAAGGTTCTGTTCAATGTGATGAGTTTCCCTAATCAATTAATAAGATTTCAGGGCATCTCCCATGGATCTTGAGGTATGTCTCTGCCCCTTGCTGAGAGATATACATCTGTTTACTGAGGGACCACTGAAGAAAGAAAGAAATATGAATTGGATATGAAATAATGTAAAGACTTGGTGGTCCAAAGAACAAAATAGAAACAATAGATCATTTAATTGAAGATGATGACACTGAGGTAACCAAAATGTTGAGGATGCAGTCAAAGCAGTCCTGAGGGGGAAAGTTATATCTCTAAACATGTTCATCAACAAAAGAAAGAATAAATAGAACATACACTTTAAAAAACTCTAGAAAAATAACAAAATTTTAAAATCACAATTAAATTCCAAAATAGAAATTTTGAAAATCAAAGAAGAGATGAACAAAATTGAAAGCAGAAAGCACATAGATTAGAAACTATTGGACATTGCCATTCTTCCATATTAATTGCTGTCTATCACTTGTTCAGACAGTGCAAGTTGAATAGGAAATATTTGTTCAGCAGTCCTACAAAGGGTCTTTATCCTCTGGAGCAGTATGATGAATATATTGGTGATTTGAGTATATTATGTTTCTGTTTAAGTGTTATATTCTGGTCAGTTAAGGAAATTTGGCCACACCCTGAAAGCTTGTTATAAAACTAGCAAGGTGGTTCATATCCAGGCACATTTAGTAGCTCAGTAGTAAGGGGTGCCTTGATAATTGTTTACCAACTGACTCTGGGGGGAAATGTATGCATGCTAAATCTTTAAGTTTAATTTGCATTGTTAACATTTTTCCCCATCAGTTTTTTAAGTCCAGAAATTAACAAAATGATAAATTAAGCTTTGACTTGTAGTGTTTGTCAATTTCTGAAGTATAAAGGGTCACCACACTGAAAATTTAACAGTCAGCCCTTGTAAGCTGGCTCCAGCATACCCTCACTCTCCTCCCCTTCCTTTTTGACTAGAGGATGATCTTATGAATTTAAAAGGATTCAAAAGATTTTGGACTTTCCATTAGTATTCTAGTGCTATCTCCAGAGTCCCTGATGATGGTCAGGAGTCAAGGACAAATTATATACGTGAAGGAGATGAAGTTTCAAGACTTTACAAGAAATGTAGCCCAAAGTGATCTATCTGTGTTTGTCCTTCATTTTCGAAGAAGACCATGACATCAGAGAAATGATGACATGACTTGCACTTGACTGTTTTGAGGGAGGGCTGTGCAAGGTCACCATCTTCACTTTCTCCTTCTGAGTCATCTGGGTCCAGTGACCAGATATTCATCAGGATGACTGGGAGACCTTGGCCTTTTTAGGCTGGCCTTTCCAGCCAAAAGTGATATTGTAATAAGGGGCTCTAGCAAAAGGACTTCCAGGAGGTGTGAAGTTTGGAGCTTCATGTGTGTCTCTGGTCCTTGCTTCCTTTGCTCCCTGTAGTCTAAGCTTGAGACTATTTTTTCCTGGACTGTATATAGTTATGGGAAACTTGGTCACATGCCCTGGGGGCATGTATTTTGTACCAAGAATTATAACCCTAACCAAATCTTGCTAATTGTTATCAACTGATAAGCAATGAAGGAAATCCCCTTGGGAGGTTGGGGTGTGTGTGTGTGTGTGTGTGTGTGTGTGGTGAAAACAATTTTTCAGTTCCTAGAAACCTGAGTAGAGAAGTAGCAGCCATCTTCTAGGGTTCTGGTCTGCCAGTGCAAATGGAGGTTTGGGAGAGTTTTTCCCAGAACAGGTGCTAGTTACATCTGTATTTGTTAAGGTATGTCTGTGAATCCTCAGCATCTTATGCAATTTCCATAGAGGAGGAAATAAAAAGTCAGATGTTTGTATTGCACATTGAGTACCATTGTGGGAGCGGATCTTTTTACCTAAATAGATATGAGTTCCACTTAAACTTTGTGACAGAGGCAGAGGAGGAAGCTGACCCCTTTAGGATCAAGGGCCCCAGGACTGGACCTGGATCTGTGTGAACACAAAGTCCCTTGTGGGCATGGCTAGGGCTCAAGGTGCACTCTACTAATTGGAGGAGAGGAGGGAGAATGTAGCTGATATTTAATGTATGTTGAAGTTGAAAAGTCCCAGTCTGATCCTCATCATGTTAAACGTTTACCCTCTATTCATTAAGTTTGTGCCACTAATACTCATGTCTGGAAGGTGCTACTAAGCCAGAAAGACTTTCAGTAGGGGCCCAGAGGGAAATGGGGAAGGGAACAAGGATTTATTAAGAATCTACTATGTGCCAGACACTGTGATAAGGGAGTTATGAATATTACTTAACTTGATCCTTACAACCACCTTAGGAGGTAGGTACTATTACTATCCTCATTTTACAGATTAAGAAACTAAGGCAGATAGAAGTTAAATGACTTGCTCACGAGCACACAGCTAGTAAGTGGTTGAGACAAGATTTGAATTCAGATCTTCCTGACTTTGGGCACAATACTCTATACACCTAATTGCCTGTGCCAATCATCAAGATGGAGGGATGATGGTGCTAGCAGTGGTGGGGGACTTATGAGATTGATCAGACAGACTACTCTGAGCAGCCCTTCAAAATACAAGGTACAAAAATGTTTGCACTCAATGACCTCACTACATGGACCATACCCAAGGATTTTATTTGAGAGAGTGGGGCAACAAAAGACTTATCTGTACGAAAGTATTCCTAGCAGCACCATTTCTAATAGGAAAAAAGGTGGAGGGGGGATTAACTATCCTCTCAACAACTGGGAAATGGTACATGGAATAAGTTATGGTATATAGATGTAATGGAATATTACTGTGCCGTGAGAAATTACTGATATGAATAATTCAAAGAGATACAGGGAAATTTTGTGAAGTGATACAGAGTAAAGAAGAACTAAGGGAATATTAGTTGCAATAACTGCAACTCTGTAAATCAAGAGAACATTGAAAAGCAATAAAATTCACGTTACGCACAGGGAATCTTTGTTACACCCTTGCTAAAGTCGAGATACACTATTTTGGGGTCTTACAACACAGTAAATAATAGAAATATATGGTTACATAGACAATCATTTACAATCACTTTTTGGTATTGTTTTGTTTGGTTGTTAGCTTTAAAAAAAATTTTTTTTTTGTTCTCACTCATGTATTTTGGAGGCTTATGTTCAGAAAATAAAAATAAAGTTTATTACCAACAGTAAGGAAATCCCTATGGAAGATCGATACACGTCTCTAATACTGTGTAGTGCAAATGAATTTATCAGGTCCAATAGAGAATCGAGGGCTGGGAGAAGGAGAGGGAAGGGAATGGAAAAGCGCCTCCAGGGAAACCCTGAAGACCAGCTGCCAGCCTTGACTGCTTTTCATTTGCCCAACCCTGTTCACCCACGCTTGTGATTTTTCTATATTGCCAAAGGTCTAATGCTTCCTTGGCTAATTCCATTTTTTCCCCCTTCAAGACTGGAAATCATTGAGCTCATATCAATAAATACAATCAACTGAAGAAGTGTTTACATGATACATACTATGTACAAGGCTCTGGGTCAGAGGTTATGGAAGGTGCAGAAGGAATTTAAGGCAAGGAATTTGCCCTCAAGGAGTTTATAGTCTAGTTGGGGAGAAAGGGAAAGGAGGGGAATAAACTTTATACATTGCTGCTGTTCAGTTATATCAACCATGTCTGACTTTCTGTGATTATGTCTGGGGTTTTCTTGGCAAAGATACTGGAGTGGTTTGACATTGTCTTCTCCAGATCATTTTACAGATGAGGAAATTGAGACAAATAGGGTTAAGTGACTTGTCCTGGGTCACACAGCTAGTAAGGGTCTGAGGCCTGATTTGATCTCATGAAGATGAATCTTCCTGACCCCAGGCCTGGCACTCTATCCACTGTGCCATCTTGCTGCCAAGCTTCATATATCACCTATTATGTCCCAGCAAGCACATCACAAGTATTATTTCATTTGATCCTCATAACAACTTACCAAAATAGGTGCTTTTATTATCTGAATTTTACAGTTGAGGTAACAGAGACAAACAAAGCAAAGGCTTGTTATTTCCTTCTCCAGCTCATTTTACAGATGAGGAAACTGAGGCAAAAGGGTTAAGTAACTTGCCAAGGATTTGAACTCAGATCTTAGGACTCTATTCATTGTACCACCTAGCTGCCTCAAGTTCAGAGACTAAGAATAAAAACTTAAAAAGATAACTTTTTAAAACACATCTAGGTGGCACAGTGGATTATTTGCTGCATCTGGAGTCAGAAAGACTTGTGTTCAAATTCTACTTTAGATATTTACTAGCAGAATGATCCTGGGAAAGTCACTTAAACTCTCTGGGCCTCATTTTCTTCATTTATAAAATGATGGGATTGAACTCAATAACCTCAAAGTTTCATTCCAGCTCTGAATCTACAATACTAAGAATATAATTATCATTCACTTTTATGTAACAATACATATCCTCCCCAATAACCCTATAAAGCAGGTGACCTTGCACAGCCCTCACTCAAATCAAAATCGACTGCAAGTCGTCATCATCTTGATATCATGGTCTTCTTCGAGAACGAAGGACAAACACAACAACAAAGGAGGTAACACAAGTATATTATTCAGGCCTCAGACCCTAGCTGTGTGACCCTGGATGAGTCACTTAACCCTATTTGTCTCAGTTTCCTCATCTGTAAAATGATTTGGAGAAGAAAATGTCAAACCACTCCAGTATCTTTGCCAAGAAAATCCCAAATATAGTCACAGAAAATCAGACATGGTTGATGTAACTGAACAGAAAACTGATGCTCAGAGATTAAATAATCTGCCTGAAGCTGTTAAGGGGTGGAATGGACCTGAGTTTTCTTATTTTAAGCCCACTGTTTCCACTCCCCCCCATTACATAATGGTTGTCTCATACTTGGCAGTTTGTACTAATGGTCAGATGAAAATTACAGAAAGTGATTTAGGAGTTCAAAGGAGGAAGTATTTATTATGGAGAAGGTGGGGAGCATTTGGATAGACAGAGAAGAAAAGATGATAGTGAACATTCCAGATGAGGACAGTATGAACAAAGACTAGAAGGCAAGAGGGAGAAAGTCTCCAAGAAGTGGGGGATTCTAGGAGGAGATAAATCTACTGGAATCAATAGATTCCTAGCAGAAAGTGCCTCAAAATAAATCTGCAAAGGTATGTTGGGACCAGAATGCAAAGGGTCTTGAATTAAGGACTCGACTCAAGCATCACCTTACACTTGAGACCTTTCCTGATTTCCCAGTTTCTCCAGTGTGCACTTCCTCACAAACTGTCTTTATTTTGTACAGAGTAAATGTACATATATCTGCTACTAACATTATAATACATTACTTGTAAATGTACAAGTATATTAAACGTGGATACACACTCATGTACATTCATACATATACATATATATTGTCTTCTTTAGAATATAAGCTCTGTGAGGGCAGGGATGTTTTGTATCTCTACTGTGTATCACAGTTCCTGGCACAGAATAGGCACTTAAAAAATCCTGATTGTTTACTAGAATTTCATAAAAGAGTCTGAGTTATCAGGGTTGAGGGGATGCCAATGGAGAAAAACAAGCGAATCAAGAATTCCCTACAGGGCAATTGGTAATTTTTCCAGAGGATTCGATAAGGGCTAGTTGCATTTTCCACGTGACTTTAGGAAAGTAACTTATCTGTTTTTGAATCTCAGTGTGCTCAGTTATAAAATGGGTTCATTGATATCTATAGTACCTCCCTCATCAGGTTGTAGTGATGACAAATTCAATTTAACAAGCATTTTAAAAGCATTTGCTATGTATACAGCACTGTACTAGATGATGGAGATGGAAAGGCAAAAAACAAAGCAGTTCCTACCTTCAAGTACCTTATATTCTACTGGTGGGAATACACTGTGTCCCTAGATAATTAAACATAAAGCATATATAAAGTGACAAAGTAATTTCAAGAAGGAGAAAGCAAAAATTACTAAGGGGGGGGGGAGTCAGGAAAAGCATCCTGGAAAAGTGTCCCTGAGCTGTGCTTTCAAAGAAGCAAGGGATTCTGTGAGGTAAAGGTAAGGAATAGATTCTCAACCCAGAGGACCACCTGTACCAAGGCATAAATACAGGAAACAGATTACTGTGATGGGAACTAATAGCCAGCAGTTTGACTAGGAGAGGGTTAGTAATATGAAATGATTGAAAAGTAGGTAGGAATCATATTATGAAAGGCCTTAAACGCTAGGCCAGGGATTTCATGTTTTATTCTGGGAGCAATAGGGAGTCATTAAAAATTTTTGAATAGGTAGATGACATGGTCAGATTTATTGCTTAGTAATATTAACCTGGGAGTTAAGCAGACAGTGGATTGGAGAGTGGAGAGATTGGAAACAGGAAGACAAATTAGGAGACTCTTATAATAGTCTGGGTAAGAGGGTCTGAGGGCCTGAGTGGCTAGAGAGAAGGGGACAGATGGAGAGATTTTGTAGAACTAGGATCAACACGACTGGGACCCTGATTTGGATATACAGAGTGAGGCAGAGGGAGGAGAGATTGCCACCAAAGTGGCAAATCTGAGTGACTGCAGGTTCCACAAAAATGAGGAAGTTTGTGGAAGGGATGAGACCGTTCTTGGGAAAGGTGAAATAGGATGAATTCCATTTTGATGAATCTGAGGCATTGATGGAACACTCAACCCAGCTGGAGAGGTTCAGCAAGCAGCTGAACTCTCTCTCTCTCACACACACACTCACACACACACACACACACACACATGCACATACATACATACATATTAAGGACTCATCTATGTAGAAACACTAATTGAGTCCATGAGAACAAATAAGGTCACTGAGAGAGATATAGAGAGAAAGAAGAGGAAAAGGTCCAGGATAGAATTTTGGGAGAGAATCATAACGATCTATCAAGGGAGACTAAGAAAGAATAGTCAGCACGTAGGAGGAGAGACCAGCAAAAAGAAGTCTTATAGAATTCAGGGGAGGACAGAATGTTCAGGAAGTGGGTGTAGGTAACAACAACTTCAGGGAGGTCAAACAAAATAAAAACTGAGAACCGATCATTGGATTTGGTACTTAAAAGAGCATTGGTAACGTTGAAGAGAATAGTTTCAGTAGATCAGTGAAGTTAGTACCTAGATTGAAAGAGGTTGAGAAGTGAGTGTGAATTAAGTAAATGAAAGCAACAAATGTAGACAATCTTTTTTTTTTAGAGTTTGACTGTGAATGGGAGAGAAGATGAAAGCCAGAGGGGAGGAAGGTCAAATGAGGACTGGGGGATTTGGGGATGACTGTAGATAGCAGGTAAGGAATCAGTGTGAAAGGAGAGATCCAGGATGAAAGAAAGAAAGGAAATAATTTGGGGACAAACTTCCAAAGGAGGTGAGAGGAGATAGGCCTTATCAGGTTGAAGAACTATTTTTACTTCAGAAACTCAAAGAGAATGAGGGATGTTGATGAGGAGGCTTGAGATATGGAATAGGAAAGAAGATAGAGTTCATGGCAGGCAGTTGCTATCTTCTTAGAAAAGTAGAGGACAAGGTCTTCTGAGAGGGAAAAGTTGGTAGTGGTGTTGTGGTTGGTTTGAGGAATAGAGAAGTTTTAGAGTAACTTCTGTGGAGAATGTGGCAGACTCACTTAGGGAAGAATTAAAGAACTGTCATGGAGCAAGGGTTCAGTTAAAACTGGATAGGTGAATATAATAAGCATAATTCTCCCTCTTTCTACTGCATCATTGATCAGCATGATCAGCATCCACCAGGGAAAGGAGAAGGTGGACAGTAACATAAGACTGGGATCCAGCAAAGCATGACTAGTAATAAGACAAAGGGTGAGAGATTCAAAGGTAGTGTAAGGTTGAATTAGTCAACCATAAGGTCAAGACTATGGAAAGATAGGAGGTGAGGCCGGTGGAGATATAATAGACTGGGAAAACAGGAAATGGTGGGATGACTGGAAGTGATGACTGAAGGAAATATTGAAGGAAAGGAAATTATAAGCAAAGGAAGGGGTTTCAGAATTTTAAATTATGGGGACAGAACACTTACAGGTGATAGTGAGATAAAAGGTACAACCATCCCTGTGTGCATGGGTGAAGTAGAGTGAAAAATGAAGATCATAGCAATTTAGGAAGTCAATGAAATAAAAAGTCAAATGTGCAGGGAAAGACCCCGCTATGTATTTTGAGGTCTCCAAATATAGAGCAGAGAGAAAGATTGAGTTAGGTACTAGACTCCTGGACAGAGAAGTCAGCATGACCTGGTAAAAGGCTGTAAAAAGGATTGAATCAGATGATAAAGATGAATGGAGTGAATCACCTAGAGAAGTTGCTGAATGAAAGTGGTCAAGTCTGAAAGTGGAGTTGAGGAGAAAATAATGTCTACTCTTCTTCCGGGTCTATTGCATCAAGGGACATGGAGAAAGTGTCCAGGGATGCAGTGACTTCTGATGAAAGCCACATTTCTTTGAGTACCAAAACAACCAGAATGTGAAGGGATGACATCCAGGGACAACCATCAACCAAAATGTTGAATTAATACTGTCTCCCTCCCCTTTTCAGGCTTGATGTCAATTCTCTGGGCCTTTGTTTTCAGCTTGATGTCCACTAATAATGACTATGAATTGTTGGCTTCTTACATTTTGCTGCCTTATTATTCTACAATCTAGAGACATTGGCTTTCTCTATGTTCCTTCAACATAACTCTCCATCTCCATTCTCTGGGCTTTTTCACTGGCTGTCTCCCATGCCTATTCCTCCTTATCTCAACCTCCTGACTTCCCTGGCTTCCTGCAAGACTCAGTTTAAATGCTAATCTTCTTTAAGATGCCTTTCTCAGTCTCTTTCTCCCTCCCCATACCCCATTCCTGCCATACGTTCCATCTGAGATTACCTCTGCTTTACACTGTATGTATCTTGTAGGTATGTTGTTTGCATATTACCTTCATCATTAAATTGTAAGCTTTTAGAGGCAGGAATCATATTTTGTTTCTCTATTTTTCTTGTTGATGAAAATAACGATGATGGATAAGCATTTGCTCTTTCCAGAGGTATTTGTAGCATCACAGGGAATTCTGGAAGACCAACTAGCCTGCTCTCAAAGAGGTTAGGTTCTAAGAGGTGAATGATGACTTTGGAGTAGGTGTTGATTTACTGAAGTGCCACACTGCTGAGAGAAACTAGAGCTAATTGATAGGCCCTTTTCCTTAGTATTGTTTTGATCACAGTCCCCTGAAAATAGAAGGCTTTGGTGGGAGGAGGGAGAGAGGAGAATAAGGATAGGGGGTAAGCAGATTGATTGATGGCCCAGTGTAGTTCTCTGGAATATGAAGCTCTTGGGTTGGAGGGAGAACCAGAGCTGAGGAGGGTTAAGACCCCCAGGGCCATGTCCTTGGAAATGTTGATGGTACTGGACCTAGCAAAGAGCAGAAGAGGTAGGTATAAAAGGAAAGGATTCTAGGCATGGACAACAGCCTCTGCTAAGGCAGAGATGAGAAACGGATTACTGTTCATCTTTTGTGTGACAAGAGGACCATAACTACACTTCAGTGTCGGGGGTCAAGGTACAGTGTGTCTGACTGTGGCTGATCAGACCAATATGAGCTCAGAAGGCTCTACCACAGGTCAGGCACAAATAGTCTACATGAACATTTGGGGTGGAGATGGCTCTAAATTTGCCCATTCCAAATTTTTCTTTGAGCTACTTCAATTCTACTTTGCTCATAGAACACAGCATTTCTTCTTTGATGTGGACACATCATGTTGAGCAATCCTGTGCCAGTGTCTCCCATGTTTCACAATCAATTCCAAAATTCTTCAGAGAGACCCTGAGAGCTCTTCTGTATCTCTTTCTGACCTCGTGTGAATTGACGTTCCAATAACATGGCCAGCCCATTCAAGAGTTACACTCCCTGCAGTATAGTTTGGATACTTGGTAGATCATCTTGAGAAAGGACCTCAGTGTCTGGTACTGCTGGTTGATCTTCAGAATCTTCTTAAGATAATTCACATGGAAGTGATTCAATTCCCTGGCATGGCACTGGCATACTGTCCAGGTTTCACAGTCATACAACAATGAGGTCAGTCCAATGGCTCTGTAGACCTTCAGCTTGGTAGTCAAATACCTCTTCTCTCCCACACTTTCCTCTGGAGCCTCCCAAACACTGAGCTAGCTCTGGCAATGTATGTGTCAACCTCACCAACAATGTGTACATCCCTAGAAAGTATACTGCTAAGGTAAGTAAACTTATCCACAGCATTTAATACTTCTTCACTTGCTATAAATGATGGTTCCATGCATGGATGGATGGTGTGGTGCTGCCAGTTGGAGAACTTGTGTTTTCTTGGTGCTAATTATTAGACGAAAATTGCCACAGGTAGCAGAGAATCAATACATACTCTGGTGCATCTCAGCTTTGGAGGCTGCATTGAGTGCAAAATCATCTGTGAAAACATCACGCATCACCTTTCCCTCCACTTTAGTCTTGACTTGTATCCTTTTCAACCTAAATAACTTACCATCAGTGCAGTAGCTACCCTTGACTCTTCATTGAAAGTATCTGACAAATCTCTTCTTAGCAATGCAAGGATCTAAGATAACTCCCAAAGACTCATGATGGAAAATGCTGTCCACATCCAGAAAAAGAACTATAGAGTCTGAATGCAGATTGAAACATACTATTTGCTCTCTCTCTCTCTCTCTCTCTCTTTTTGTTTCTTCTTTTTTGTACTTTCTCCCATTGGTTCTAATTCTTCTTTACAACATGACTAATGTGAAAGTAGGTTAAACATGAATGTAAACATAGAACCTATATCAAATTACATGTTATCTTGGGATGGGGAGGGGAGAGATGGGGAGAAAATTTGGAACTCAAAATCTTATGGAAGTGAATGTTGAAAACTAAAAACAAATGAATAAATGTTTAAAAAGGAAAAAAAGGTCACCCCTCTGTTATCTTCAGAAAGAGGAGATGGTAGGATAGAATTATATCTTCTTCCTTAAATTTTGTTATTGGAAGGAATGTATTTTTTAGGTTCAATCTAACTTTTGACTTTTTCATTACAGGGAAGAAAGCAGGACTCTAAGCTTTGTATGTAAGTTTTGATCCATTTCACATCAAATGAACACAATATGGCAAATAGCAAAGAAGCCCATTTATCCAACCTTGTAGAAAACAGAAATCAGAGAAAATGTGCATGAGAGGTATATGCCAGACAATACAGAATGAAGGGACTCTCCCTTCAGGAGGAAGGTAACTCAGCTTAACCAAGAAAGAATCCTTGATCTCACCCAAGTGGAAGTTCCCCAAAGTCTCTGATGTAGAAGGTTGGGAAGACTTCCAGCTCTTCTCCCATCAGCTTCTTCCCAGAATCTATTCCTTCAATAATCTGGAATGGGGTTGGCATCTTCCATCACTGCTCTCAAAGCTGGTAGCCAGAATCTCTGGAAGTCCAAAGAGATTCAGAGATTTGAAGAAAATCGAAGAGCTCGAAGAATATTGAAAAGACTGAAACTCTGGCATCAGGCATTGATCTCTATCAATAAGGATAAGTCCTATACTAGTGAGTTCTGGAACTACAGTGAGTCACAAATCAATCTGTTGTCTATCTCTCATCTTAAGGTGATATTTATATTCTAATTTTCATTTTATTTATTTGTTTGAATATCTTCAGTTCAATTTGTCAAATATTTATCAAGTTCTTGGTAAGTGCAGGCCCTGAGAGTATACAAAGATTAATAAAATGCTGTCTTTGTCCTTAAAGACCTTACAATCTTGGAAGAGAAGAAGAGGATGTTATACCTACACAAATTAAGACACTAGCTGTGTAACTGTGAATAACAACCTTTATGAGGCTCAATTTATTCACCTGTCAAATGAGGTTAATAATATTTATATTACCTATCTACCTCACTGGGTTGCTGTGAAGAAAATGTTTAGTAAACTTCAAGGAGCTATATAAATGTGAATTATTGTAATACAAAGTAGATCCTTACAAGTGCTTGGTAGGTCAGAAAGATCACTACTGCAGCACTGTAAGATCCCTAAGGTGAGACAGAAACTTCCCACAACTCTCTTTGTACATAGCGGTCAAGAATTGTTGAAGCAGCAAATGCATGAATGAATAAGGTGTGGATTGCTCTCCACACTGCCTAGAACCTGGAGAAGAATAGTAGGAAGAGTCCTGAACTTGAAGGCAGAAGGCCTGAGTTCAAATCTCAGATCTACCGTTCACTACCTGTATGACCTTGAACAAATAACTCAAGCTCTCTGAACCTCAGTTTACTCATTTGTAAAATGGGGGAGTTGGACTAGATAGCCTTTAAAGTACCTTCCAGCTCTGTCATTCTGTGATTCTACGAAGCCCATTCTGGACAATTCCATTTTCTCAGCAATCCCAAGGACCAGGGAGACCCATCCCGGTGAAGCTGGGCCTGGAAGGAGGGACTCAGTTCAGTCTGGGGCCCCAGGGGGCATCTCAGGGTTGCCGAAGAACAGAGCCCAGTCGAGAGGCGGGGCAACATCCAGTGAGAAGACAGTCTGTGGTGGTGGGGAACCTTTTCAGGATTCTGGGACTACAGTGGTCTTGGCCGCACCCTCCCCGCGACTCTGTGAATGAAGACAGCGAAGGTACCTGGGAAGGTGTGGAGAGGTCGAGGGTCTGCGAAGGTGCCCCGTTCCTGTGGGCGGCCCAGACCCTTTTCTTCCCATCCCCTTCCCCTCAGGAGCCGCTAGACTCAGGAAGGCCAGAGGTAGGAGCCTACAGTCAGAGCCAAGGCGCACCCCCTAGTCTAGCTCTCCCTACCCTCCTCTGCCCCACCTGCACGGGGCAGGAGCGCGCCTCCGTCAGGGGCGCGCCTGGGGAGGGGGGTGGTGACGGGGACGCGCTTCGGCGCGGGAGCGCGCCCCCGGGGGAGAACCGGAGCAAAGATGGAGGCCGGGCCGAAGCTGCCGCCAACGCTGAAGCTGCAGCAGATGCTGCTGCCGTCGGGGCCCCGGAGCCGAGGTGCTTAGGTTCTTCCTACCCCTGGGCCTGGGTCCGGCGCACGCGGTCTCCCACCCCAGGCCGGCCCCCCTCTGGAGCTCCAGCCGCCGCCTGGAGACTCGGACAGGTTCGTCTCCCGGCCCGGCCCTGGCCCTGGCCCCGGCCCCGGCCCCGGCCCCGGCCCGGGGCCCCGCAGTCTCCTCCGCCCGGCCCGCCTCCTCGGGGTTCGTGGCTTGCTGCTGCGCTGCTGCCCTCCGGGCCTGGTCCCCCGGAGCCCCTGCTCTTGGGCCCCGCGGCCCCTCGCTCAGCTCGGCTCAGCTCGGCCCAGTGCCTGCCCGGCTCCCCACGCCTCCAGTCCCCTCGCTCTGGCCTCCCCCCAGCTCCCAGCTTCTCCCCGTCCTTTTCCATTCCCCCCAGCTCCCTACCCCCAGCATCTTCTCCCCTGGGAAGGCTTTGGGCCTGGGTCCTGGGGCCCCCCCTCTCCCAGCCCCAGCCCCTCTAGTCTTAGGGCCCTTGCCCCGCCTCCCCTGTTCTTCCTCCCCTCACTCCCACCCCTCAGCCCTGGGGTTCCAGGCTCTCAGGCCTTCATTTCCTTAGCTCCCTCCCCCTCTCCCCGCCCCACCCCCTCTCTCAGTTCCCAGTCTCCTAACCATCAGGTTCCTGGCTCCTGGTCCCATAGCCCAGTGCATCCCCGCTCTCACCTTCTATCCCAATCCCAAACCCTGCCACCATGCTGCCATCCCAGGAGGCCTCGAAGCTGTACCATGAGCATTATATGCGGAACTCGCGGGCCATTGGGGTACTGTGGGCTATCTTCACCATCTGCTTCGCCATCATCAACGTGGTGGTCTTCATCCAGCCCTACTGGGTGGGCGACAGTGTGAGCACCCCTAAACCTGGCTACTTCGGCCTCTTCCACTACTGCGTGGGGAGCGGGCTAGCTGGCCGGGAGCTCACCTGCCGTGGCTCCTTCACCGACTTCAGCACCATCCCGTCTGGGGCCTTCAAGGCGGCTGCCTTCTTCGTGCTGCTGTCCATGGTTCTGATCCTGGGCTGCATCACCTGTTTCGCCCTCTTCTTCTTCTGCAACACAGCTACAGTCTACAAGATCTGTGCCTGGATGCAACTGCTTGCAGGTAGGAGGGTGGAAGTGGCCATGGGAGGAAACCTGGGGGACCCCAGGGCCCAGGCCCAGTGGACTTGAGGGTTTCTGCCTCCCAGACTCCCTCCAAGTCTGCTTGTGCTGGCCTTGGGGGTAAGTAGAGGTCTCTGGCTCTAACAGATGAGGACTTAGGAATACACGTTACCCAGGGTTGTCAGTGTCACTTCTTAAAGTCCCCCTCACCTCTTCTACCTGATCTAGTCATTCAGGATCTGAGAGTGTGGTGCAGAGAATACTTCTGAGGAAGTCCTATTCTTTGAGCTCAGTCTTTGAGGTTAGAGTATGAATTAGAGTATAATGGGTGAGCATTATTTTCTATGGCAATAGCTGTATTTGTGAGTTAAAGTTATGTTAGGGGATGGCATGGGGGGAATGAGTGTAGAGTATATATGTGTTTGTATTTGTGTGTAGAGTATATGCTAAGAATACAGTTCAGTGTGTGACTGTGGAGGCTGTCTGTGAGAGAAGTATGTATTTGAAGTGTGAATGTGGAGGGTTATGCAGTTAGGGAGATTTCTTAAGCATCAAACACATACTTGGGACACCCAAGTTAGAATGTATCACTCATCAAAGTGGTTCTCTGGGTCTTGTATTCTTCAAGGAGGGTACTGTTAGCTCACAGAATCCTTTGAAATATCTTGCCAAAGCATTATCCTTAGCCAGAGAAGAGGCTGTTGGGAAAGAGGACTGATTGCTATGAATGTCTTCCAGAATCCATTAGAGTTACCCTTTTAGACTGGAAACAGAATTTGAAGACTCAGCTCCTCCCTGCATTTGTCTGAGTGCGTGCATGGATGGAGGTGGGGGTGGAGTAGGATGGTGGAATTGGGAGGTGGGGGAGGAGGCATAGGAACAAATGGAAGTGGTTGGGGGAACCTCATCAGACTGGGATGGATAGAATGAGAAAGTATTATTTAATAAAGAGACCAAAACTTCTCTAGCCACATGAGGACTGTCCCCTTCAAAGCAATCACCTTAGAAGGCCACACACACGAGTCTGCCTTGCTTAACACATTGTGAGAAATTCCTTTTTGGAAACTGCCTTCTGAGCCTATGACACATTTTAACCACATCTCAGTGATGATAAATCTTGGTCCTTTGAAGGTATATTTTATTTTTGGAAGTAAGATAAAGTTAGTCAAAGTCAAAACATGTAGATAATATTGTTGAATAAGCTGGAGAATCTTGGTGTATGAGTGGTATATGTGTGTTTGTATATATTTTGTGTGTGTGTCTGTTTGTATGGATGGCAGTATTGATAAAAATGAGAAAGGACTATAATATGAGGTAGATTTTCTTGTGTAATTTGACTTTGAAGGTGATTCTTAAAGACAGGTTACAACAAAGTTATGAGGAGTGGCAGTCTTGTTAGAGTAAGTACAAAGCTCTCCCTCTACTCCACCCAGTGACTGCTTTGGTGGAGATAACACTTCATAAATCTGAATCTGTTAAAAAGAGAGGTCATCACTCTACAGTTATCCCTCATATTATTTTATAGACACACTTGAGCCTGCAAATAGACCAGTGTAGGGATAGGCAATGTATCTTTTCACTTACTATCTAAGTTGGAACCTTTGTGGTACACAGAATGAGGATTCTGACTTCATCATCCTTTTTTAGATTTGCATTTCATCCTCCCCTCCACCCCAAACCCCTGCCGACCCCTCAGTGGCAATCTGGACAATAGCTATAGATGGTTGCTAGGTCCAGTATTAAGGTCCTCAACCATTCTTTGGGAAGTTTTTGATGCTTTAAGGATTTCCTGCTGATTTCCTAGTCCTCAAATCCTCCATAATCCATGGAAATTTAATCTTGAGGATTTGACATTTTTTCTGGTTTGGTTTCTGTTGTCTAGGATCTTTGAGCAATCACAGATTTACAAAACATTAGGACTAGAAGAGACTTTAGAGGTCATCTGGTCCAACTCCCTAATCTTACAGATGAGAAAACTGAGACCCTCAGAGGCACAGTAACTTGCCCCAAGGTCACACATATGTGTGGCAGAGCAGCAAGTAAAACCCAGATCTCCTGAGTTTCAGCCTTCATGATCTTTGTATTGTGAGAGCCAAGGAGGGGGCAGAAAGAGCTTAGGAGTTTGATCCATTTGCTTGAAGGTATCTGGGCTCTTAGAGGCTGAGATCCTGTTTAACTGATAAATTCCATCTCCTGGGACACCATTTCATCTAGACATTTTGCAAGTCCCCTAGGAAGAAAAGAATGCAGTCATTCTTTCAGAAACTATAGCCAAGGATATAATGCTCATCTCTGCATTGGTTGGTATATGGTACTCTACAATCACTAAAAGGATGTTCATATCCATTTTCTTATTCTGTCCTCACCACAGCCCTTCAAAGCATAGAAGCACATTGTTATTGCCTCTTTTTAATAGATGAGGAAGCGGAGACCTAGAGAGTTTAAATGCCTTGGCCAAGGTCACGTAGTAAAGTAGTGGCAGAATCAGGATTAGAACCTTGATCTCTTGACTGGAAAAGCAGTGGACATTCATATATTTAATACATATTTATTGAATAAATATTTACATGTGTATGGAGGCTTATCATCTGGTAGGCTGCAGGGTGGTGAATTTTTTGGCCATGGCTGCTCTTAAAGTCATCTACTACGATTTAGAAGGGCTGTAATCTGTGTCAGTGGAGGGCTTTAATATTAGTGAAATCATAGGTCCCTGAAATATTGAAGTATGGGAGCTGTTTCTTAAAGTTTTCAATACTTCCCATAGCCATGTGCTATGAGAAATAGTCATTAAACGGGTGACATTTATATCACACTACACAGGTTTCAAAGTACTTTACATGTATTATCTCATTTGATCCTCATTATAATTCTGTTAGGTCATGAGTATGAGTATTAAAATTTCTATTTTATAGATGGTAAAACTGAGGCTCAGAAAGGTTAAGTGATTAGTCCAAGATCTTACAACAGAAAGCAAGTTTCTTGAATTCAAATTCAGTCAATTTTCTTCCACTACATTATACTATTTTCCATTATATGAAGAAGTCTTAAGATGAGCTTTGCCTTTGCAGTTTAGTTGAGATTCATTCTGAGTACGTGTATGCAAGATATTTGTGTATATATATATGTGTACGATCTGGTAAGTCAAGAGACCCAGATTCATGCACATACACACACATACATAAATATATTGCATGTATATGTGTGTAGATATATACATTTGTATTTGTTCTATACTGATGATTTCATTGATGTTGGGAGCTTCCAGGGAAGAGAGTTACTCAACCAATATAGATCAGCACTTCTTCTGCAACTTACAGTCTTAGTAAGTTTTCTGGGACATTCAATTCAATTCAATAAAAATATATTAAAGTAGCTACTATGTGCCAGACACCATGCTAAGTGCCAGGGACACAAAAGAGGCGAATGACAGACAGTCCCTGACCTCAAGGAGATCACAATCTAATAAAGGATTCGACATGCAAACACATATATACAAAGCAATCTCTATACAAAATAAACAGAGAATAACAGAGAGGAGACACAGGAATTAAGATGCTGGGGAAGGTTTCCTGTAGGTGGTAAGGTGTTAGTTGGGATTTAAAGGAAGTCAAGGAGGTCAGTAGTCAGAGTGGAGGAGGGAGAGCATTCTAGGCATGGGGGAAAGTCGGAGAGAATGCTCAGAGCCTGAGATGGAGTATCTAATTCATACAACAGTCAGTAGGCCAGTATCAGTGAATTGAAGAGTGTGTGTTAGGGAGTAAGGAGTAAGAAAACTGGAAAGGTAGGGGGGGCTAGGCCAAGAAGGGCTTTGAATGCCAAACTGAGCATTTTGTATTTGCACCTGGAGGCAATAGGGAGCCACTGGAGTTTATTGAGTAGGAGAGTGACATGATCAGACTTGTGTTTTAGGAATATAATTTTAGAGGCTGAATGGAGAATGGATTAGAGTGAGGAGAGAATTGAGTAACGCAGCCCCACCAGCAGCTATTGCAGTAATCAAGCCCCGAGGTAATGTGACTTACTTATGGCCACATAGCTATTATGTGTCAAGATGGGAACTAAAGCTAGGTCTTTTTGGATCTATCCACTGTGCCATGCTGTATTAGACAAACTGAGCACTTAGGGATGTGTCATAGTAACAAAGTGGTCAAAAAGTACCAACAGGTCATAGGAAGGAGGGATCATTTCTGGTAGATTGGGGTGGAAGGCATAGGTGGAGAAAGAGGGGAATGGGGAGTCAGACAAAAAGGAGTATGACTTGAACTGAGCCTTGAGGAATGAGTCATTTTTATAGGGGGAGACACAGGATGGGAGAATTCAAGAGAAAGAAAATGGTACAACAAAGGCCCAGAAGGAAAACCACAAAGCAAAGCTTGAGGGACAGTAAGTGGATCACTTTTAACTGGAGCAGGGTAGGGGGAAGGAGGAAAAGAGAAGTCTGGAAAGGTAGGTTGGAGGAAGTTTGTGGAAGGCTTTGGAAGCTAGGATGAGGAGTCTGGTGGGATTTCTTTCTGTAGGCTATGTGTATGTGTGTGTGTGTGTGTGTGACATTCAAGGCTCTCATACATGGGAGTTATATAGTGCAATAATTAATTTAGTTACAAACTATTTTTGTGGGGTTATAGATGCTGAGCTGCTTGTCTTAGGGAGGAGCACAGTGAGAAACAGAAAAACCTCGTAAGGTCTCTCAGCAACTGTAGACAGTATCTGAAGCATTTTGAAAGAACCCTTAGATGCTCTCAAAAAATCAGTCTCCTGGGCCATTTTATTCCCTGCATTAGGCCACAAAATAGGCAGAGTGGGCAGATACATAGTCAAGTGGGCTGTGATCTTTGATAAAGAAGTAGCAGGGAGGGGCAGCTTAGCCCCACAACCCATCCACTATTTGAATCTGTTTGTGAGGACTTGAGGGATATGCCTGAGAAAGGAAGACAAGATAAGTGTTAGGCAGAAGATAGTCAAAGGTATCAAGGTCAATTATTTGGACTCTTTTGCCATGTCAACTTTTGGTACAATTTACATAGTTATAGATAATGCTTGTGTGTGGGAAAGAAAGGGTGAGAGCTGGCCATAAAGTCTGAGAAAAGCTCTGGGTCCCATTACTGGGGGGATAGACCCAGCTCTACTGTGTGGATAATAATGGGAATGATAATAACAAAAACAATAAGAAGAAACATAACTAGCCCTTATAAAGTGCCTACTATGTGCCAGGCACTGTGTTAAGTAATTTACAAATATTAGGTCATCTGATCTTCACAAAATCTTGGGAAGTTGGTGCTATTATTATCCCCATTTTACAATTGAGGAAACTGAGGCAGATGGAGGTGAAATGACTTAATAAACACTTGTGTTGCCCTTTTAGGTTTGTAAAGCACATTATCTCATTTGGTCCTCACAACAATTCTGTGAAATATGTATTGCAAGTGTAGTTATGCCCATTTTACAGAGAAGGAAACTGAGGCACAGAGAACCTAATGTACCCAGGATCACACAACTAGTAAGTATCAGAGAGTGGATTCAAGCCTAGGTCTCTCCTGATTTCAAGTTCATCACTCTTTCCTCTATACCACACCAAGCTGATGAGCAATGACTGAGGGTCGGTTAGAATCAGGGAGAGGAGAAATAAGAGGCTTAGGCAGTTATGCTAAGTGAGACAGGAGATCCATCTGGCACCTGCTTTTCTGGATCTCTGGTTCAGAATTGTATGTTGCCTATTTAAAGAAAATAAATACAAATGCAGCGTAAATATCCCAAGTATGATCATTAGCTAGTTTATGCTCTGTTATTTTAATACAGAATTTTATTTTGTGAAAGAAAACAAAATAAAAAGAACTAAGGTTCATGTAGTCCATACATCTCTATCATCACTAAAGGCCTGGACTTGACTCCTTGGTGACACTGTCTCCTCCCCTTCTTGCACACCTTTCAGGTGGTCTGTTCCCTCTTCTGTCCTAAGGCTGCCCTTGGTGTTCACTTTTCACATGATCTCATCTGGATAAGCACACTGAGGGGATGATGGCTCCCCCTGGTTCCTGCCTGAGAGGGAGAGGAAGGGAAGGGGAAAAGAGAGGAAGAGGGGGAAGGGAGGAAGGGAGGCAGGAGGAGAAGTTGAGAATTATACAGGGAATTAGGGAAAAGGAATTGGGAAAAAGGGTGAGGGAAGGAATAAAATAGGGTAAGCAAGCTATTAGGTGACTAGGTGCCTGCTGTGCCTAACTTCTGGAAATAATGGTGCAACTTTCTAGAATTTTGGGAAACTAAATTAGAATTCTATAACTCTAGGGTTCCAGTAAATAAATAAAGAAAACATTTGAATTATCCTCCTCCTGGTCCCTTGGGCAAATGCCTCAGCATGATTAATGACATCATCTTAGATAAGTAAAAAAAAAACAAAACAAAACCTCTTTGGTCCTCAGTTTCCTCATCTGTCAAATGAGGTCTTTAAATATTAGGGGTAGGCAAACTATAGCCAAATTCCTGACCCCAATTCCCACTGCTGCTGCCGCTGCCTATTTTTGTATAGCCTGGCAAGGTAAGAATGTTTTTTACATTTTAAAATACATATTTAAAAATGTAAAAAACATTCTTAGCTTAACAGAAACAGACCGGACAGCATGAACTGTAGGATTCTTTTCATTTCAGAGATTCTATAATTCTGTGGTTCTAATGGTTGGGATAGGATTAAGGCTACTATCTCAGAGCATCTCAGCTGGACTAGTGTGCTAGGGGTCAAGGGAAATCTCTGTAATTAGAAGGATGGGATGAGATGGGATAGGGGAAGGAGAAAAGCATTGTTATGTATTACCAGGCACTGTACTAGCTAAGTGCTTTACAAATATTATCTCATTTGATCCTCACCAAAATCCCATATGGTAGGTGCTGTTATCATCCCCATATTACAGCTGGAGAAAGCAATGAAGATAGAAGTTAAGTGACTTGCCCACAGTTAAGTGTCTGAAATCAAATTTGAACTCGGGTCCATCCTGATTCTGAGCCAGTGCAGACACACTGTATTCCTCAAATCTCCAATCACTGCCAACCTAATTTAGGTGACCTCAGGTCTGTCCACGACAGCCTAGAAGGTAGGTACAAAAGGACAGTTTGGAAGAGGGAGGGGTGGAATGGTACTGAAAGGAGAAGAGATACCTCCACTTTGTTTTCCTGGTACGTAGGTGGGAGGAGGAGAGAAGGAAGACAGAAAAGTATTGATTTATGAGATGAATATATATATGTACATATATATACATATACATGTATATGAACTTCAAGGTTTCTATAATTTATTTACTTATTTATCTATTTATGGCACCAGTCCTCATTGACTTTTGAGCTGACAAAAGATCCTAGAAATCTAGTTATCTGAGGTTTACAATTGGCTCTTCCTTAGGAATGGCTCTGCCCTGACCCTTCAGGAGATCTTGCTTTGAGCCCCAGACACTTGTGTTACCATAGACAAGACACTTTCCCTTTCTGAGTTTTTTTCATTTGTCAAATGAGAATATAATACTTGCCTTACCCACCACACAGCATGGTGGTGGGGAAAGCACTGTTCTGCTACATCCTGCATTTACAATCTTGGGCAAGTCATATCATCTTTTTTAGATCTCAGTTTCCTCATCTGCAAAATGGATTGGAAAGCCTTGAAAGCTTACTCTAGCTCTAAATCAAATTCTCCAGGTATTAAAATGTGTTATTATTAGTAATAATGTGGTAGGTCCTGGGCCTTCTTCTAGCTATACTCCTACTTGGTGACCTCATCAGCTTCCATGGACTTAATTATCATCTCTGTGTGGTTGATTCCCAGATCTATATATATAGCCCCTATCCTTCTCCTGAGCTCTAGTCCCATAACACCAATTGCCTATTGGACATTTCAAACTGGATGTCTGATTGACATCCCAAATTCAGTATGTTCAAAACTGAACTTATAATCTTTCCCCCTTCTTTCTCCCACTCCTTTTCTAAACTTCCTGATCTCTGTCAGTCTTTGCACAGGCCAACCACCATGTCAAGAATACACTCCTTGTTCACCTCTGCCTGGTGGAATCCCTAGCTTCCTTCAAAGCTCAGCTGAAAAGCCACTTTCCATTTGCCATCTTTCCTGATCTCCCTTCAATGGTTAGTGACCCGTCTCTCTCAACTACCTTGTGTTTATATTTATCCTATGTATACTTATATTTGTATATGTTGCTTCTCCTGATAAAATATTAGTTTCTTAAGAGCAGGGGCTATTTAATTTTGTCTTTGTATCCTCCAGCTGTCTAATACAATGACCAACACATAGTAAGTGTTTCAACAATGCTTATTGATTGGCTAGTTTATCAAGTGTGTAGAGCTCAGGTGGGCCATAAGTTGTGGGCATTGGTAGACCTTCACCTGCTTCATCTGTCCTGATAGCAATTCCCCATTTTCACTTGGAGTTGCTCCATGACATGTGTGACCCTTGACTTTTCATCATCCTGGAAGAGGCTAGCATTCATCCACCAGAAGGAGATTATGAGAGGTGAGCAATCCAAGGAAGCTGGAAAACTCAAGTTTGTAGATTACCCAGACTTTATGGACATAGCCTTCTGAGGTTGTGTTTATTAAGGCTTCTCAGAAATCCTGAACTTAGACAATCCCTCAGGAGGTTAAGACATAGCCTTTCTGGAAAGAGCCTCTGCTCTTGGCCATAAACATGGAACCTTCCATCTGCTTAGCTCAACCATCCCCATAGTTTAGAATAAGAGTTTTCAGTTGGTCTTCATCAGTTATGAAATGGGATGCACAGAGAGGATTTGCAGACGAACCTTTACAGTATAATAATAGTCCTTTACATCTGTCTAGTATTTTAAACTTTGCCAGAACATTGTCCCATTCATTCTAGATACCATTTGATTCACACTCTGAGCGTAGTCTGTGTCTTAGTTTCTTTCTCTCTTAAAATGGGGGTAGATCAGTCTAGAGAATATCTAAGATCCCTTCTAACTTTAAATCTGAGAAAGATTCTTTAATCATATTATTTTCATTTGATAGATGAGGAAATAAAGGCCCAGTGACTTTACCTAAATATATCCAGGTGCTGTGACAAGGTCACAAATTAGTAGTTGGTGCAAGATGAGAACCTAGGTCCTTAGGTTTATAATCCAGGGTTCTTTCTGTCACTAGACTCTGAAAAAACAAAATCCAAAGGAAAAATTCAAGCATCGTTGGACAGCAACCAGCTAGGTTAAATTAGGACTGGTCAGGGCAAGGAATTTAATTAAGCAGAAGGAATCTGCCAGGTTTTGCTGTGTGAGTATGAGAGGAAGCTCTCTCTCACATATATACATGTATATATGTGATTTCTATGAGTTTCACGTGGAGAAATACTGCCCAGAATCTGGGAATTCTGCAGATGGAGGAAGGAGCAGATTGGTAAATGGGTCTAGAGAGGTGACTTGAGTCAGAGGTCTAATAAGGGTAACAAAGGAGTTCACAAGAACCAAACTGTGGAAGAGTTTTTTTTAACTCTTGTTCTCAGAATCAGGTTGTTTGCTCCATGCCCTGGTTTTGTGCTCCCTTATGTGTGGGGGCAGGCAAGGGCTTATAAATGTTCTTATAGTCAGCTTTAATTACACTGGTGGCATCTGGGGAATGGAGAGGTCATGACTTGATAGGAAGAAGTGGGAAGGAGACATCAGGACTGGAGCAGACTAAGTGGAGGCTCTTGAGAGCCAGGTTTGTTTGGGGGAGAAGGAGCAAGTAGGTTTGGTAGGAGCAGAGACTGGAAGTGGAGTTTGGTTGAGTCATGAGTGCTCTTGGGTAGTGAGTGAGAATGAGGGAAAATTGGTGTAGGATCCTTGGAGCCTAGCCTAAGGAGTTTAGATTTGACAGGAAAAGTAGCTGAGGATTGCCCAAGTTCCAGAGGAATCACATAAACAAAAGGATATTTAAAGAATATTGACTCTGACTGCAGTGTGGAGTGAATTGGAGGTAGGGGAGGCCAGAGGCAGGGAGGTCAGCTCAGAGCCTGATGAAATAATATAGCCATGAGCTGCTTCAGGCTTTGGGCAGGGTGCTCACAGCCAGCCAGATGTTTGAATGGTGGTCACTTTAGATCTTTAAAGCAATGTTTCCCATAATTCCTAACTCTCAGTAATTCTCTATGTAGCTATACATTCTCATTTTATTTGTTTGGGTTTGTTTGATTTCAGATTTGTTTTGGGATTTCATTCATTCAATGAATATTATTGAGCATTTATACGTGCCTGTCCTTCGCACTGTGGTAAGTGCTACTGGGTATGCAGTTCATTTCCCCCCAGAATCTTAAGAATTGGAAAGGATCAGATATCATTCAGTTCAACTTGTATCTGGTCAAGAATTCCCTCTATGACAACATTCATAATAAGTGGCCATCTAAACTTTTCTCAAAGACCTCTGGTGATGAAGAGAGCCTATTCAACTTTTTGGACAGCTCCCTTTGTTAGGATGTTTTTTTCCTCTCCTGACATTAAGCCTAAATGTGACCTTTTATCATTTACAACCAGTGTTCCTGGTTCCTCCCTTTGGTATTAAACTGTACAAATCCAGTCTCTACGCCACATGACAGCTCTTCAAATATATCTGTCTCCCCCATCCCCAACCAAATCTTTTCTTCTCTAGGTGAAACATTCCCTGCTTTTTTTAACTGATCCTCATAGGGCATGATCACTAGGTCATTCTCCTTTGGGCACTCTCCAACTTATTCAATGTCCATTCTAAAATGTAATACTCAGAATTCAACACAATAAACCACATGCAGTATAACCAATTTTGATACAGTGAGCCCGTCACATCCCTAGTCTTGGATGTTATACTTTTCTTAATGTAGTCTAAGATTGCTCTTTTTTTATGGGGGGGTGGGAAGTCTAGGGCTATTGCATCACGTTGTTGATTCATAATGGGCTTACTGTCTTCTAAAACCTTTAGATCTTTTTCAGATGAAGTGCTATCTAGCCATGCTTCTCCTGTCTTTTTCTTTTTAGCCCAAGTGTAAGACTTCACAGGAATCTTTATTAAATCTTATTAGATTTGACCCAACATGCTAGCCTGTCAATTTTTTTCAGATCCTGATTATCATACAGCATGTTATCTATCTCTCTTAGCTTTCTATCATATTAAAATTTCATAGGCAGGCCACCTATTCCTTTATGCAAGTCATTTGTAACATGATTAAGTACAGATTCTGGAGCATTCAACTAGCTTACTCTTTGGGTCTGATCATTTGATCATTTAGAGATCGACCTATTTGTACTTTTTTTCTGGCTTATATCCTATCCACAAGGAAAATAGGAAAGATTTTTTTCAAATGTTCCACTAAAATCTAAATTAATTATATCTACAGAACTCCTTTAATCTATCAGATTATAGTAATTCTTTCCCAAGAGACTTACTAATCATACCTTTAGTAACCATTCTAGAATTTTGAATGAATAGAAGTAAAGCTCACTGTTTTGTAGTTTACAGATTCCTCTCTCTCCTCTCTCTCTCTGTCTCTCTCTCTCTGTTTCTGTCTCTCTCTCTGTCTCTCCCTCCTCTCTCTCTTTCTGTCTCTCTGTCTCTCTCTCTCCTCTCTTTCTCTCTCTCTTTTCCTCCACCCCCACCAAATTGTGAAAGTATTTGTCTTTTTCCATTCTTGCATCTAGAGGACCTCTCTCATTCTCTGTGACTCACTGGTGGTGGCTGAGAAATCATGCCTTGCAGTGATTATACCAGTTCTTTCTATAGTTCATCTGGTCTTGGGGCCTTAAAATGATCAGGGCAGTGAAGTGTTCTTTGAAGAACCTTCCTACTTATCTTGATTTTCACTGCCTTGTTAAGTATTTTTTTCAGTCCTTTTCAAGTATAAGAGTAGGAGAAGGTAAACCTAGCTAATTATCTGACCCCACTTAAAGTAACTAACAAAATGCTATGTTCTGATTCCTTAACTAAGTGATAATCAATCAGAAGAGGGAACTAGGGTGAACAAGGCCTGACTATCTCCCTGGAAGTAGGTTTGAATTGGTTATGGAAACTTGGTCCTATTCTGTGGGTCATCTAGAAACTAGTGAGCGAGCTTGGAATCAAGAGACTTGATTGTTTGACCACTGAGAGGAGAACAAGTAGTCCCTGAAGAGTAATCACTTGAATGGTGGGAGAGGAGAGCCCCTTGGCTTTGGCCTTTGACTTAGCCTCCACCCCCTTGACTGGAGGAGGACCTAGTGAATTTGGGGGGACCAGAAGGTTTGGAATTTTTAATTAGTGTTCTAGCAGTGTCCCCTGAGACAGTAGTGGTTGGCCACAGGGTTTCCATCAGAAACCAAGGATCGACTGGATGTGATGTTGTCAGGCATGTTCAAGGACTTATAATGAACCCAGGAGAAAAAAACTATGCCATACCTCAGGGTAATATCTTGGAGACTCCATCAAAAGGCCTTTCAAGAGCTGTTCTCCCTTTGCCATCCATGTTCTCTAGTCCTGAGCCCACTTTCTCCTGGACCTCACATGTACTTGTGAGAATGTGTTGTAGAATTTTGGGGTGATATTTTGTACCAATTGTTTCTACTGCTCCACTTTAGTAAATACTATTTTCTAAAAGCTAATTAAATCTGACTGATGAATGGATATAAAGTGATAATCATGGGTGAAAAAAGCATACTGGTGGGGACTCACGAGCTGTAGCATCAGAAAACCATCCTTTATCTCCTCAGCTGCACCTGAGGGAGATGTAGGAGCTGCCTTGTCAGTCCCCCACCTGTCAGTGTGGGTTGGGGGAATACCTCTAGATTCCACCCCTCCATGGGCAAAGTCCATTGTCCTTGGCAGTTGAAACAGAAGCAAAATGAGAAATGATTAACTCCTCTTTTCCATTGCCCATTATCATTGTTGGATTCACCCCTGAACGGTGGTGCTGTCTTTTCTGCAATCCTCCCCTTTCCCTGCTCCATGTTGTCCTTAGCTTTTCAGACTAACTGCTGCTCATTCTGGGCTTTGGAATTCCTGTTGTTCTTCAGAACCATCCTACATAATTCTATCCATCCTTGCTTCTTCTGGGCATGCCTTTTAAAAAATTAAGTTGGGGGAAATGTTCTCTGGGCATTTACACTTTTCTTTTTAAATAACTGCTCCCCTTTTCCTTATTGGAATTCTTTCTCTTTGGATCTTCAAAGCATCATTCTTGATAGCCTCTCATCGCTCTCTGGATGACTTCCTTTATAGCATTTCATTCCGGGAGACCTTGCTTATGTTGTCTTTGAATCCTTCAAAATCTGTTCTCCTCCAATCTAGGGTACATTTCAGACTATATACCTGGCTTCCTCCTCCTTGTCCAACACAAATTTTAAGGGAGAGGGTTCACTTTCCCTACACCCCACCTCAAGTTGCCATCATTTTGATTTCTTTCAGTTCCTCTTAATTGGTGAGAATCATGGACCAGAATTGCAGCCCCTCTTCCAATTAGTTCCTTCATCTTTTGAAGGATGAAATTATCATTAAAACAAGTCAAGAAATGATTAGCTCCTCTGCTTTTGGCAAAATGAGAGTTCCAGCAGATGTATGGGTAATTAAGGTCCCTTATTACCACTACTAATAATAGCTACCATTTATAGGATGCACTTTACAAACATTATCTTACAGTCCTCTGAAGTAAGGACTACAGGTGTTAATTTTCCCATCTTTGAGATGAATGCACTGAGCCTTGGACAGGTAGTCACACCACTAAGAAATGTCAGAGGTGGGATCTGAACACCAGTCTTCCTGACTCCAGGGCCAGCAATTGTATTCAAGTACTATATTACATCTCCATGCTAGTTCTGTGATCTCTTTCCTGAAATCTTCATCTATTTCCTCATTTTGTCCAAGTGGTCTGGAGCACACCTCACTAACCATATTGATTCCCTTTTTTTCTTTTGCCCTTCAGCAAATTTCTCTACTGTGCTTTCTCATCTGGTTCCTGGAGTCCCTCCTGAGTAAAGTGTATCTTTAGGTAACCTTTCCTCATTCTGTCCCTTTTGATCCAATGAGCTCTATTGGATTCTTTTTTCTTTTTTCTACACCTTTCCAGTGTACTTGCCAAGTAAGGCTGGAAAATATTTGTGATGTTTCCTCCTGTTAGAAGATAAGCTCTACTAGGGTAGGGATTGTGGCTTATTTAAACTGTTTCTCTCCCTCCCAAACCCTTGCTCAGTGTTGCTCCTTACTCATAAATTCTTAGTGAATGTTTGTTGAATGAATGAAAACAGTTTATTATTATCATTCAAGAGAACTAAAAATGACAGCTCCTGCCTTTGGTACTGGGGACTATTTTGAATTATGAAAACATGATCTCAGCCCTTGGAAAGTTTAGCTACCCATTGGCCATGAATAATATAACCTCTAACCAGGGGTTCTTAATCTAGAGTCTATGAACTTTTTTAAAAAGAAATATATTGATAACTTTTTCCACTGTCATTGGTGTCCTTTGCAATTCTCTACATTTTATTTTTTCATTTCAAAACATTCTTATGAGAAGGGGTTCATAGGCTTCCCCAGACTGCCCATGTGGCTCATGACACACAATAGGTGAAGAAGCCCTGCCCTGGACTCAATTTCATTCCTTGAAAGTGATGTGATTGAGTTAGGGGTTCTCCAGGGGCCCTTCTAATTTGGGAGGATCAGATAAGATGATAATTGTAAAGTATTTAGCACAGTGCCTGGCATGTATAGCACATAGTAAGTGCTATATAAATGTTAGCTGTTATTAATAGTAATGTCCATATAAAATGGATTTGTGAATACATATATATGTATATATACATACATGTGTGCATTATAGAATAGTACTTTAAGGTTTGCAAAACACTTTCATGTCTATAATTTAATTTTCATAATAACCGAGGGAGAGATGTTTATTTTCATTTTATAGATGAAGAGACTGAAGTTCAGAGAAGGCATAATAATAAAAATGATGGAAATAACATTACTCATACAGTGCTATAAATTTTAAAAATGTTTCTCATGGTTCATTTCCTTTGAGCTTTCCAGCTACCCTGTGAGGGAAATGTGCTCCAGATATTATTATTATTATCATTTCCATAGGATGGCACAGTAGACTAGGGGCTGCTATGGTAGACTCGGTATCAAGAGATTTGAGTTCAAATCCTATATGAGATCCTTTCTGACTGTGTAACTGTGAACAAGTCACTTAGTATCTCAGGACCTCAGTTTGCTCCTATCTAAAATGGGATTAATAATATCTACCTCACAGGATTGTTGGGAGAAATGTGCTTTACAAACCTTAAAGTGTTATACCAGTATGTGTTATTGTTATGATGAAGATCTGAGGCAGGAGGAGCTGGGACTTCAGCTCAGGGCTTTGGACTCCTAGTCTGATGTTCTTTCCACAGCGTCATGTTCCCTGTTTATGGCTTATATCAATGGGATCATAGATTTTGAGCTGGAAGAGATCCTAGAGACCATTAAATCCAATCCCCTCATCTTACAGGTGAGGAAACTGAGGTCCAGAGAGGTTAGGTGACTTGCTCATGGTCATACGGGTGGTAAGTGGTATGTTCCAGGCATACAAAAGGAAAAATAATATTTGAGAACTTTCAGAGAGAGTTAAAGACAAATATTTTTAGTAATAATAAGCACACTCCTCCCTAGGATTGGTCACTCATGCAGCAAAATTTGAATGGCATTAGGAAGACCCTCTTGACCCTAAATACATCCATATCCAACCTATTATAGTGTTTGAAATTTCACCTTTTAAGAGCCATTCCTTTGGATCTAGAAGTCTTCCAGATTCTACTGAGAGGGAACCTTAATCGCTCCAATCAGCCAGGACCTCAGTTGCAGTGATAACTAGCATAGGACAAATGGAGTTTTTAACCAGGGCAAGGATATGTGGGGACATACATCCTCCCCAGCATAAAGCATTACGATTATCTCTGTGGCTTCAGCCCCCAGTCCTTACCACAATAATGGCCCCCTCTAGGGGCTCCCCTTGCCCTCTTCCCTCTTCCCCAGCATTAGAATGAGGGCTGGAAACTATAAGAGATGAACTGCTTTATCTCTTTTTCCATTCTTCCAGAACTGAATTTCTAATTCTGGTTCTACTTAAGTTAGTTAAGGTGAAAGAATTTCTAGTTCTGGTTCAGCTTAATGGGGATTGACATTGGCAATTGGCTGAGAAGAAGATTCCTTGGGAATGAGACACAGTGTAGGTACCAGGATGAGATGAAGTATCAGTAAAGCATGAAAGGTCACAGAAGAAAGAGGTGACAGGGTATTCCATCAAACTGCATAACATCAGAGATGAGTGCAAGGGTAAAGACCATCTAGCCTAACTCCATCCATTTACAGATGAAAAGAGTCAAGCTCAGTGAGGTGACATGATCAAGGTCGCTCAGTTATTGATGGCACCACAGCTAAAATCTGGATCTTCTCATTCTAAACCAATGCTCTTTCCTGACAATAGCCAGCCCCGATTGGTTTCACAAATCTACTGCTCTCAGGAAAAGTGAAGATAGAATATGGGCTGAAGGAAGCGTGTGGGAGCTTGGCACTTTGACAGTGAGTGGCTGGCCTTGGGAGAAATCCTTGAGCTAGGGAGGTCAAGGGATGCAGGCCCCAGCTTGTCTTCCATCTTGGCACTGATTTGACCTGATTCAATTTAATTCAATTTATTAAAGATCTTGGAAAGAGCACTGGACTTGGGAGAAAACTTGGTGCAGTGGAAAGAATGCTGGATTTTAGGTCAGAAGACCTGATTTCTATCATATTTTACTTGGGTGACCTTGGGCAAGTTGCTTGCCCAATGCTGGGACTCAGTAAAATGAGGGAGTTGCTCTCTGACCTCTAAGATCCCTTTCATCTTGAAGTCTTGAAATCAGAAGTCCTGGGTTGGAGTCCTAGCTTTGTCCCTGACTGACTGTGTGATTTTAGCAGTTTCTTTATCTATCCAAGACACATGAGAATCCCTGCGCTAACTGTCAGAGTCTTGACATGCAGATGAAATTATGTTGATGTAGCTTGGGATAGTGAATAGATCCCCTGGAAGGAAATTCAGTCTGGAGTCAGAAGGCCTGAGCTGAACTCCCAGCTCAGATACTTGTACCAACTGTGTGAATCTTGGTCAAGTCATTTTACTTCCTTGGGCCTCAGTTTCCTCATCTGTAAAAGGAGGGGGTCACACTCAATGGTTTCTGAGGTCTCTTCTATCTTTGCATCTAGGATCCAATATAAGCGTAAGATATTTGAAAATAGGAAGACCTATAGAAATGGAAAATACTGTTATCATCCTTTCTTATTTGGTGATGTTAAAGGACTAGGTGACTTTCTTTTGGGTAGGTGACATGGAGAAGGGCAGGTGAAGACCCTCACATGGGCCTGGGAACATGCTAGGCTTGGAAAAGTAATAGATAACATTTATAGATCACTTTCACATTTGCAAAGAGTGTTTTCCATGTCATCTTGTTTGATCCTCACAACCACCATGGGAGGTGGGTGCTAGTATTATTATCTCCATTTTACAGATTAGGAAACTGAGGCTGAGAGGCTAAGTTACTCGACCAGGGTCTCACAGCTATTAAGTATCTGAGGCAGGGTTTGAACTTACATCTTCCTGCCTCCAAGCCCAGTGAAAGATAAGGGGTTGTCTTTTTTTTGAAACTTAACCTTGGGATTCAGACAAGGAAGTGATTTTCTTCTTTAGCTGTGTCATTCCTAACTCATGGACTAGATCACAGAACTACAGATCTGAAAGGGACCCCAGGGGCCATCTAGTCCAACCTGACCAAGAATCCCTTCATCAACATCTTCAGCATATGATCCTCCAGCCTCCACTTGAAGACCTCCCATGAGGGGTAATCCACTACCTCTCAAGATGGAGCATTCTACTTTTGCATAATGCTAACTATGAGGATTTTTGTTTCTATCAAGCCAAAATCTTCCCATCATTGTTTCTAGTTCTGCCTCCAAGGGTCAAACAAAACAAGAATTGATTGACACCTTGATGGATTTCTCATGAGTGTAGACCTAGTTCTATCTCAGGGTATCAGATTCTTCCCCCTCTTCTGCCCTAACACACAACTCATCCCTCTGGTTTGCTTTTTGAGCAAATCCGGGCTGTGTGTATATGTATGTGTATGCGTATGTGTAGGGTGAGTGGGTGCTGTAGTTAAGATGGCAAGAATATCAATCCATCACTGGAGGCACAAGTCAATACATGTCTAACATCAAGTCCAGGTGTAGTAACGTTCTCATTAGTCATTCCATCAAGCTGACACTCAAAGCCTTTCATGGTCTGGTTCCAACCTAACTTCTTAGCCCTGTTTCCCCCTATTCTCCTTCAATTTCATTGTTTTTCACATATACTCATTCTACCTAGGATTTTGCATATGCTATTCATTCATTCACTTGTTCACAGAGTTACAGCAGTTAGGCTTCAGCATCACCACCTTAGAAAAAACCTAGTCCAACTTCTGTTACTGATAAGGAGATAGGGTTTAGAAACGGGACGTGCATTGCTTAAAGTCACACTGGCTGCAAATAACAGCCCAGAATTCTAACTTGGGCGATCAGACTTCAAATCTAAGACTTTTTAACTTATTTTGTTTGATTTAAATCAATGAAAAGTCCACCTTCTCTTCCCTCCCCCATATTGAGAAAATAAAACAAAAAAAACCTTCTGTTACAAACGTGTGATTGAGCAAAACAAATTCTGCATTCCGTGTCCAGTGGTCTTTCAGAGATAACATGCTAATGAATGCAGTAAACATTGATTGAAAGTCTGCTGTGTGCATTACTTGAACACAGGTTAAAGATGAATTTCATAAGGACAAAATGGAGCATGGCTAGACAGAAGTTCATCTAAAAAAACATGGGGGTCTTGGATGGCAAGGTCATCCACTATGTGTCAGTGGTATGAACTGGTGACTAAGAAAGTATATATAATTTTAGATTACATTAAGAGAGGCAGAAAGTCTGGGATTCAGGAGGGGCTACCTACCCAACTGTCCTGTGCTCTGTCAAGTCACAGCTGGAGTGTTGTGTTCAATTCTGGGTACTAAGGACATTAATAAGATTGGGAATGTCCACCTAAAGTGGGGAGGAGGTCCGCCAGGTTGGTGAACAATCTCAAATTCATGCCATCTGGGGTCCGGCTGAAGAAATGGAGAATATTTAGCCCAGAGAAGATAACATCAGAGAGGACATGATAGCTGGTCTTCAAGTTTTTGAAGGAATGACACACAGAAGATTGAAATTTATTATATCTGGCTTCACAAGGAAAAAATAGGAGCAATGGGCAGAAATTGGGGAGGGGTAGATTGAGGCTCAATATAAGGAAAAAACGGCCTAACTACTCACACATGCAAAATTAAATGAACAAAGAACTTTCATTGTCCATACTATGACATACAAGTGAATGACAACCTGTAGAACTCATCCATTTGTGTCTATATCTTGGATGGACAAAGGAGTCAGTCCCAGAATTTAACAGGACTAAGAGAGAGGGCCAGATTGTTTGGGAAATTGCAAAGTTCTTTGAACTATTGCAAATTCCCCTTATAAATAAATATCCATATTTTTAATAGCAATATTTTTTCAGTGATACTGTATGACTACAGATGAAGAGATGGCAAATCTATAGTATACTATATAATATATACTATGCTATTATATATATATCATATAATCTTTCTTCAAATTATCTATTAACTTGTTTACACTTTTTATGTCCTTAGAAGAACATAAGCTTCTTGAGGACAGAGATTGTTTCACTTTTATCTTCATATCCCCATCATCTAGCATAATGCCTGGTACATAGTAGGTATTTAATAAATGCTTGTTGAATCAAGTTGAATATATATATATATAAGTATTAATATAAGGAAATCAATATAGAATATAGCTATATGATGGAAATATAGCTTTTGATATATAATATAGACAAATTATCTAGGTTTTCATATGGGTTGGATAGGTGAAGGAGATTATATGGACATAGACCGGCTATGTGATGGAGAGAAGGATGGAAAGGTAGACTGGGGGCCAGAGGATGAAGGGCCTTGAATGTTAGGCAGCTGGGAGCCATGAAAGGACTTTACTGCTTTCTTGATTGAAACACCTTCCTCTCTCTAACCCTTCTGCTGAAAAAATATTCCTTCTTTAGGGTCCAGTTCTAGTCCAGTTCTAGGAAGCTCCCGTCACCCTCATCAACAACATCACTCATCCAGACACTTACCTTTTTTTCTGTTAGTCTTTACTTGTATCAGGTGCATGAGTCTTGATTTTCTCAACCAGACTGTGAGCTCCTTGAGGGCAGGGACTATGTCCTATACATCTCCTGTCTCTCCTACAGTTCCTGTCAGAGAGCTAGGAATCTAAGAAGTAATTATTGAAGACTTATTGAAACGAATTAACTGAAATTTACAAAAAGACATAGCCCTTGCCTGCTGGGAGATGATCAAGTGCCTATAGGGAAGTAAATGTCTTACCTATTTACCACTGCCAGCAGAACCCTCTACTAGGCACTTAGGGGAGAGATGCCAAATAGAAGGCAAGAAGGGTTTTTAGTCTAAGGAGGAATGGAAGAACAAACATGAAACAAATTGAAGAAGTCTTCTCAGAATTATCAATGAACATACTGCAAATTATTATCACGAATACCTGGGAGAAGGAAAAAATGCTGGATTATGTAGACATGAAAGCATTCATTCATTCATTTAACAGATTCATGACATTTTAGGTATCATCAAGTTCAACCGCTTAATTTTTCAGAAGAAGAAACTGAGGACCAGAGAAGGAAAGTAAGTTTTCTAAGCTTGCCAAATGACCCATTGGTAGAGCTGGTACTAGAAACAGATTTCTGGGGTTCCATTACATCATTCATCCATTTAATAACTATTTATCGAACACTTCCTATATGCAAAACCTGATACTAGGTGCTATGGGGTGGAAAAAGAGAGAACAGAAAAGGCTTGGTTCTTGTAAGGAACTATAATGCAAAAGGGAGATCAGTTACATTATATATGTATATGTATATATATGTGTGTGTGTGTGTCTATGCATATATATGTATATGTCTATATGTATGTGTATATATATACACACATACATATATATGCAAATGTATATGTAAATGCTTTTATATGTGTATATATACACACACATATATACATATTGTTTTTATTGATTGTTTAGACTTGAAGTGATCTAGAAAATGTGGTTAAACATTCACTTGCAATACTTGTTTGTATAAACAATGCACATTTAGGGTTAGGGTTACATGTATATATACATGTATGGGGCATATGTAAACATGTGTGTATACATACATAAACCTGTGTGTATATATGTAATAGACAGTTGTCTTGTATAATTCAAGACCTTAAGGGATGATGGCCATGTGTATAAGACAAAACGCTACAGTAGTTCATCGGACACAGATACAAATCCCCTCTGATTAGAGATGATCAAGGAAGGTTCATTTCAAAGAGGCAGAAGGAAGAGGAAGGAATGAGATGCTACTGTAGTTCATGGGGAGAAGGATGAGAAAGGAAGGAGTTAGGGGGGAACTAAGGAGGGAACAAAAAGGAGCAGGTAGGAGTCCTGGGGATAGGACATGATCTGATGAACCAGGGACACGGATGGGGTTCATATCCAGCCTCCCTGTTTGGTGCAACTTGATCAGCCTTTGGACCTTTACTGTCATTGAAGTAGAGGGAGTCCTCAAGGTCTTAGTATAGCTTTGAGCTATTAAAGCTTTAACCATTAACCCCCCTTTATATTTAGGGAGGGCTTCAAAGTCTGCAAACCGGTTTACTTACAGTATTTCATAATGAGATGAGTACTCTAAGTATTCTTATCTCCATTTTACAGGTGAGAAGACAGAGGCTCAGATAGATTCATTGTTTTGCTCATGGCCACACAGCCATTAAATGTCAGAAGTGGCAGTCATCAAAGGTGCCTGTTGCAAGACCCAATTTTGACCTTTATACTGTAGATTTATCCCTGCTCCATTCCTTCCTGCTCCCTTCAAAACTTCTCCATCCCAAGTCTCCTTCCTGGACCTGTTCTCTTCCATAAACTTGCTAATCTGGATGACAGAGTTCATTAGAAAGAGGGTTCATGGATGAATGTGTTGTTCTCCCAGGACTGACCTCCAGCAGGTCACCTCACATTGTTAAGCCTTGGTTTTTACCTCTCGTAAGAGGAGAAAGCTAGATTAGATGTTCTGCAAGGTCCCTTTGAGCCCTGACACTGGATGAGTCTTTGATTTCTTATGCATGTTTTAATGGGGGCTTTCTGATAGCACTGCTGTAACTTGCAGATGAGATTACTAAGAGATGACAACAATTCACCAAGTTTATGTTAAGGATGTGCAAGGCCCCAGGACCTGTCACTAACAAGCTTATAATCTAGTTAAGAGAGATAAGATACACAAATAATTGTCATAGGCAAGATACTGGTTACACTAGATGACCTCTGGATCCCTTTCAACTCTCTGATTCTGAAATTCCTACAACTATTACACAAATAAAACATTACTAACTTTAAAGGAGAGCTCTTAACAAAGTGTTATAAGACTTGGTTGGGGATAGAAGAGTCATTTCCATTTGGGGGTGATCAAAAAAGAATCATGGAGGAGGTGATAACTGACCTGGGTTTTGAAGGAAGGGATTTCAACATGATGACGACAGTCGTTATCACTACCAACAGCAGCGATAGTATCATTTCTATTACCAACATCCTCTCCTGTCACTAGGCAGGACTCCAGCAAAAGGGTCCTAATGGTAGAATGTGTGCCTGTGTTGTGGGGGAGGATTGGGCTTCCCAGGAGAAATCCAATCTCCAAGCCCAGGTCTATTTTGGTCAGGGAGAAGAACCTGCAGATCTGTGATAGAGGACAAGACATGAGCTACAAGGCTATCTGTCCTGGGTGAGCCCCCAGTGGATTGTTTTGGTCTCCAGGAATCTTGGCCTGGCCTGGGTCATCTCAAGTCTGGCAGGTCACCCCAGGGGTCATTGATCAAGGGGAATTGGGGATCTTGTTAGGAACTACAGCTAGACTCCTTCCTCTTTCCATTCATCAGAGGTTCTCTAAACCCAATAGGGAACTTGGGTGTCAGTGTTTATTTCCTGAGGCACTACAGATGAGACAAAGGGAAACAAACACAGATGAGTGGCTGGAGCTAGATAGATAGAGATGATAGATAGAGGAAAGAGAGGGGGAAGGAATGGAGAAAGAGGAGGGGAAGAGGGAGGGAGACAGACAGAAAAACTCATAGAAAGATAGATATATTGCAAAGAAAAAGAGACAAATGATAAGAGAAACTGATTAAAAACAGGGGAAGAGAGAAATATCAAGATATCAGGGGAAGGAAGTGAGAATTCCACTGAGAGACAAGACAGAAAGACAGATAGGAAAAGATTCTGAAGGTAGTGATTTGAGAGGGGGAGGGAGAGGGAGGAGAAGCAGGGTTCAGAGGGAGAGGAGTTGAATGTGGAAGCCCAGCAGCTAGCCGACCAGAGCCAGTGAGCTGGGAGTGAACTGGCAGCTGTTTCCATAGAGATAGGAATTCATTCACTAGGAGAATGATGAGTGACTGCAGCCCCAGCCCTTTACCTCTGGGGCTTAGGGTCCTTTCTTCCTCCTCAGGGTCTTGTTCTTCCCCCATATCCACCCTCTCCCAGCCCACTCCAGCCCCACCCAGCCTAGGCATGGGGGTGTGGAGGATTCAGGAGGAGGGTAAGAGTGGGGATGGATGGATTGAGGAAAGAAGATGAAAAGGGCTGGGGTGTATGGTGTAGAAGGTGGTGTACTTGTATGAGGCCAGCTTTGACTGTCCCCCTTTCCCCAGGATATGTTCTCTCCAAAACCAGAACTTTTCCCTCTCCCCCCATAGGACCTAGTGACCATGGCCTTGAGAATAGGAATGAGGGAGAGCTCAGTGTCCATTCTGGGAAGGGAGGAGAAGCAGTTACAGGGAGAGGAGGCAGTGGACATGCCATGTAGAGAGCTGGAGGAAGGGTGATTGGGAGAGTGGAGGGAGGAAGAGGAGAAACAGGGAAGTATAGGAGAGAGAGGGTGGGACAGAGAAGAGAAGCAGGAAGGGAGGGGAGGGAGAGTATGATCATGAGGAAGAAGGGAACCTGGAAAGAAGCCACTGAGGAAGCAAACATGGCTGCCCCCAACCCACAGCCTATTATCATGAATAGTGGGGGTAAATGCCGGTGGGGTAAAAGGATGCCTCATATGCCTCAGGGGAGGTTGTGGGACTGGAGAAGATATCAGGTGTGGAGCAGAGGTGTGTAAATAATTTGATACTCTTGATATTCTTATTAAAGACCCCTAGTGTAAGCTATAGGGAAAGGAATTTTGTAGGTTGGGGATAATGAGAAGCAACCTTAAAGTCAGCCTGAGTTTGGGGTATCTCCTCTCTCTCCCTTATCTCCAGATGACCAGAGATGCATTTAATGGATGTGCGTGTTCCAGGTGGGGCAATGAATTCTAAGAGGTTAGTGGGGAGTGAAGGGATTCCATAGGCTGCCTTATAGAAAGGAGCCCAGTCCTGGAGCCAAAACCCCATTGATTGTTTCTATAACCTTGGAGATCAGGAGAGCTGTCCTTGGTACTGGCCAGAATCAAAACTGTCTTTCTCTTCCTGCTCCTTTTCCTTCTCCTCCTTCTCTTCCCCATCCCCATCATCTTCATCCTCATTCCCAAAAGTATTTGCAAAGGACTCTTGGTTTTGGGGAGCTTCTATTCTAAGTCAGTGGGGGACACAGAGCCAAAAGGACAGACACAGGAAACTAGGGCTGTGAGTACACAGGCAAGCAGGTTTTAAGTCTCTTACGTACATTTCAGGACAAGGAGATGACTAAGGTCAAATGTTTGGTAGAGAAGAGGGGGAAAGATTCCACAATTAGAGCAGATGGGATGATAGAAGGTTATTAGTTTTTCTCAGGTTAATCCAGAACAATTTCAAGAAACAGGACATTTCAAGAGTCATTTAAATGAGGTGAGGTGAGGTGAGGCTATAAAAAAGGCTTTGCGGGATTAATACAGGTTTCTGATTCTAGTCAGTTAAGAAACATCTGTTAAGTGCTGAATGCATGCCAGTTATTGGGCTAGGTTCTGGGGACACACAAAAAAGACAAAAACATGGTCCCTGCCATCAAGGAGTTCATATCCTAGTGGGAGAAAACATGTAAATAAATAGGTACGTACAAGATGTCTTGTGTGAGTGTCCTCTGTTGCTGAAGACTATGCCATCAGAGAAATAATGACATGACTTGCACTTGACTTTGTTTTGAGTGAGGGAGGGCTGTGCGGGTCACCAACCTCACTTCTCCTCCAGAGCCATCTGAATCCAGTGACCAGATATTCATCAGGATGACTGGAGATGACCCAGGATGAGGCAACTGGGGTTAAGTGACTTGCCCAAGGTCACACAGCTAGTGAGTGTGGAGTGTCTGAGGTGAGATTTGAACTCAGGTCCTCCTGACTCCTGCACTGGTGCTCTATCCACTGCACCACCTAGCTGCCCCAATGTACAAGATACAGCAAGAGTAAATGGAAGAAGGTACCTAGGGAAAGGAATTTAACTGAAAGGAATCATGCCCCCCAGTTTGAAGAGGTTCTAGGGGACTGTCCCCTAAACTCAGGGGAATCTGACCTGTGTATGTAGCAGAGATAATGAATCTCTTTTCTCCCTCCTCCCTGGCTGCCTCGGGGACCTGGTCCTCCCTTTCCTCCAGCTCTGTGCCTGGTCCTGGGCTGTATGATCTTCCCCGATGGCTGGGATGCGGAGACCATCCGGGATATGTGTGGGCAGAAGACAGGGAAGTATTCTCTGGGGGACTGCTCTGTGCGCTGGGCATACATCCTGGCCATCATTGGTATCCTCAATGCCCTCATCCTCTCCTTCCTCGCCTTTGTGCTGGGTAACCGGCAAAACGACTTGCTACAGGACGAACTCAAGACAGAGAGCAAAGGTGAGTGGGGAGGACAGACGGATTGGGGTGATCTCCACTGGCCAAGCTCCTGCCAAGACAGAAGGGCTTCTCTGTAGTCCATGAGCTCTCAGAGCGCTGAATTCTGAGGATGGCTCATAGGATAAAGGGGGGGATATGGGAGGTTGGAGAGCAGGGAACAGACTTGAGCAGGCCCTTCTTGGAGAGCCTGTTTCCCAGCCCAGAGATTCATTTTAGAGAGCAAAAAAATATGTCTCCCTCGGCCTGAGAGTGATAAGACCAGCAGAGCCTTGGATTGCTTGTGTGCTGTAGCCATCTCTGCTCTGAGCGCTTGTCTGAGGGGGCATAGAAGCAGTGCCCTGAAACTGTCTTAGGGTCTGATCCAGAGGTCAGACTGTAATCCTTATAATGGAAATTTTACCATCTTGATTTGCGAGTCAGAAAACCTGGGTTGGGATCTTGGATTGTCCCATTCCCTGTCATGATTGAATCACTTCACAGGATATCTGGAAGGGACTTTGGAAGTCATTCAGTCCAACCCCTTCATTTTGTCAATGAGGAAACATGCACATACAGAGGAGTGATTTGCCCAGTGTCACACAGCGGCTGAGCAGAGATTTGAACCCAAGTCCTCTGACTCCAAACACACCTCTCTTTCCATTGAACCAATGCTGCTGCTGTCTGGGTCCACTTCCTCATCTGCATAGCAGCAATAATACCATTTGCATTATTTATGTCACAGGCTCCAATGAATGGTTGTGGTTGTTTTTTCTGGCCTAGCCATTTCATCAGAGCAGGGAGCTCGATATGAGAGAGCTCCCCCTCCCAAAGCATCTAGAACACCTCTGCGACCCAGAGTCTTCTGGAGTTGTATGGGGACACTGGGAGTCTGGGAGGGGACTTGCTTGAGGTCACATAGTCAGTATTGTCAAAGGCAACACTTGATCCCAGGTCTTTCTGACTCTGAGACCAGCACTCTTATCTACTGCACTATGCAGCTCTTTCAATGTTGGCTTTTAAATGAGATGATATATGGAAGTAAAGAGCTTGATAAACCTGAATGCCAAGAGAAATGGAAGCTATTACTATCATGGGATTTCTTAGACAAGGTCGGTAGGGCCTGTCTCATTCTAATGCAGGACCATCTGGTTGGGGCCATCTTTCAGGAGAAGTCCACAGTCCTTGCAGTCACCCACACCTGAGAGTTCTTTGACTGGCAGCTGAGGCAGAATGACTGAGCTAAACTTATCCTTTGTATGGTCTCTTCTACCATCTTGCCTTTCTTGGCCCACTAAATCTCATCTTCTTCTCCCTTCCTGGCCTCCAAGAGCTTAGCTGCTCTGGCCTCTCCCATAAATCAGCCAAAGTCCAGGTGCTCCCTCCTGGGGCTCTCTCCCTCTCCTGTTCTGTAGCTAGTTTTGTCCCTGGACTCACTTTCCCCTCCCACTTTCCCTTTACTTACCCAATCTGCCTTTCCTTCTCCTAAGTGATCCAGCTACCCCACACAGCTTCAACAGCCCCTAGATGCTCCACCTACCTACTCTGCTCCATAACAGACTTGAAATCATGAGTTGTCTCTACCAAGAACTCCACCAAGCTAACTCTTGATTCTTTGAGCTAACAAGGCAGAAGGGCCATGGACAATCTAAAACCCCAGATAAGAAAAAAAAAATAGATTTGCTTTTGGAACAGAGTGAATTATACCTACTGGACCTTGGAGCATAGAATATAGATCATCAGAGTTGAGAAAGTGCTTAGAGATCAGCCAGTGAATCCAAAGCCCTCATTTTATGGATGAAGTATTAAAACCCAGAGAGGAGAAGTTATTCAAGTCATCCAGTTAATTAGATACTTATTCAGCATGAACCTCACCATTCATTTGCCCTCTACCCTGAGCCTCAACCAAGCCTCTCCTCAGAATCCTTCCAAATTGTTTTCTTTTTTGCAGAAGTAGGGAAGGTTTATTAAATATATTATATGACAAAAATCAGATTTTTTTCCAAAATAATCTTTCACCATTAAATAAATGAAATTCCAAAAGTGTCACAGAAAAACTCTGTCCAGTTACTCAAAGCTACTTCTGCTTATTTCACTATTCCTATAAAATGACAAATTCCCTTGTGAATATTAGAGCACTTAGATATTTCCTCCGGATGGTGGAGGGCAAGGTCTATGTGATGTCCATGCTCTGTACTGGATATTCTTTTTGGATGATAATGGTTGAGGCAGGGGTGTGCTGGTGTTTACAACCAGCTCTTTAACAACAAGCTCTAGGGGGGAAAACCTGTCCATAACACACACTTTTCTGTTTAATCTGCATAATTATTTTCTCCATCACTTTCCTAAGTCCAAACAAGCAACAAAGCAATAAATCAAGGTCTGATTTGTGGTACTTGCTGGTTTCTGAGGTGAAAATGCTTGCGCTGAAGACTCAACATTGGCCTGTCCATTTGACATTGGCTCCGGCACATGTGGGTTGAAGGGGAGGTCACCAGGACAGTCCTGCTTGGGATGGCTTAGAAGAGAATGAATAATGACGTCCTCTGATGTTCACCCCTGAATTGCATGTTCAGGGCCAAAACCAGTCCTGGGAATTTAGAGAAGGGTCCCTTGAGCTTGTGTAAAGGAGCTATGGCCTCAAGGGGAGACCGGCCAAACATACCCTGGGGACCTAAATAGGCCGGAGCCATAGGGCAATGTGACAGAGCTATCTTCATTTCCCCTGTTTTAATCACCAGCCTGCTGTCATAGAGAGACTTCTGGAAAGAGAATCAAAAGACCTGGGTTTAATTACTGGATCTGCTCCTTAATAAACTGTGTGGTCTTGAGTGACTTACCTTCCCACTTCAGACTTCAGTTTCCTCGTCTGTAAAATGAGAATGTTAATTTCGATGACCTCTGAGGGGAATCATTGAACCTGTATTAGAAGTCTGAGAGACAGGATTAGGGATTAGCCCTTCCTTCAGACTGAGGGTTAGGGTTCCAGCACCCACTCTAAGGGTCAAAGGAGGGGAGTTCTTATCCTTCAAGTTCCTAGATCAGGATCTTTTCCGCCATAGTCCTCCCTTCTACGTGTGGGCCCTGAAAGTCTAGCTCATTTGAGAGGTAGGGCTGGGATGGGGTTCAAGAAGTCTTTATCTAACTCTCTCTGTCTTTCTGTCTGTCTCTTTACCTTCTCTTCTCTCTCCCCGCCCTATCCTGACCCCCCTACCTTGCAGATTTTGTTGGCTCTGCGGTAAGTTCTGTGTTACGGCCTGGTGGGGAGGTCCCAGGGTGGGGGGTCCTCCCCTGTCCAGTTTCTCACTCACAGGGACCCTGAAGGGCAGGATCTCAAGCTTCCCTTCCCCATCCCTCCATTTGAACCCCTGGGGCAGACCCTGACATCAGACTACTCTCACACTAGGGCTGCCCTCCTGCTTTTCCCTGCCTACCTCCCAGTCTCTAGTCCTGGCCAAGGGAGCAGATGGGGGTGGCTTCCTGACCTCATACAGGCCTTTCCCTCTGGACCCAGGGAAGGCTTGGGCTCTGGTTCCCAATGACACTGGACTTAAAGAGAACCAGACTTCCCCTGGACTTTTCTGGGTTTCTTTTTCCCTTGTTCCCTCTCACATCACTGAAGGCATCAGGGCCATATTAGACCATATTCCCGGGTCATGAAATTTGCAATCACCCATGATGACTCAGTGACCAAATCTTTTAGTTCCAGATCACAGGGGAAACCCCTCTATCCATCTGGGGTCCCCTTTCCTCTCCCTTCCTGGCACTGGCCCTCTAGGGTCCCCACCCACAACTGCAGGTTCAGTTCTCAGTTTGGGGGCTGCCCCGCCTGGTGCTGACTCCCTCTGTCCTGGCCCCCCTCCAACCCCTCCCAGAACATAACAGAGATGCTGCCACTGGGCCTTGCCCTCTCTGGAGGCCCCGGACTGGACTCTTTCCCGCCTTTTTCGGCCAATGACGGTTCGGTGACGTGCACCTCGAAGCCTCAGATGCTGCCAACTTCCCTCGGGCGGCCTCCCCGAGACCCTGCTCTCCCCAGCCAGCTCACCTAAGATGAAGATGACCTGCCTGGAGGGAGGGATCATGGAGTCCTGGGGTCATTCACCCCCTCCTCTCTGCACCCAACATCCCACTGGCCACTGACCCCACCGCTTTCACTGGGGTCCAGACAATTGCAGCTTTGTGTTGAGACAAAAGGATCAACTGGATGAACTCCCAAGATCCAGAGATGCTGGGGAAAGGTCCTGGACAGCTTTTCCCCCATCTCCCTATGTCCAGGATCCCCCTCCCTCTCTCTTGCCCTTTCATGCTGAACAAGATCGACTACTGGACCTGGGCAGTGGGGGAGGGAGTTGCTTTCTTTCTGGACTGGGCTCCAATCTCCTCCTGAACCCGTCTCAGGGGGACTGCTCCACAGACTGGACCCAGCCTCAGTGTCCCTCACTTGCTCCCTGGTCTGGGCCCATTTTGTACAGCACAGAATTCTCAGTTCTTTTGTTGGTGGGGATGGGGGAGGGAGAGTGGAAGAGGGGCCCAGAGACAACATTCCTCTCCTCCATCTGCCAGTGGCAGAAACTGTCCTGTTTCTTTGATACTTTTATGTGCAACTTGAACTTGCAGCTCACCTCCAAACAGGGTACTCCCCATCCCTCCCCCCAACCCTGCCCCCACATGTCCCCATTTTCTCTCTGCACTGTACCCCCCCTCCAACCAGGGGACTCCACCACTACCACTTTATGCTTTAAGCCCATTGTTTTGGAGACTTGATGGGGCTGTAAATGGGGCCAAGGGAACAGGTGAATGTGTGTGTGTGCGTGTGTGTGTGTGTGTGTGTGTGTGTGTGTGTGTGTGTGTGTGTGTGTAGAGAATGTGTGCCATGTGAGCTATAGTAGTCAGAGAGAGAATGGGCTTCTTGCCTTATCTCCTTTCCCCATCCACCCACCCTCTGCCTTTCTTTCCAGAGTGGAGAGATGGAATGAGGGGCACCAGGGGAAGTTCATGGGGTCCACTGGATTGTAGGAACAGAGCCACCAGCCTTTGAACCCCTTCTTTCAACTCTTTCCTCATCCCTCTCCAAAAGAGTGGGTGTCCCCATTCATTCTCTGTCCCATTGCTCATGCCCATGGAATTTAGATTGGATTATGAAGATCTCTCAGAATAGCCCCTCACAGTGGATTAGAACCTTTGCTTATCCCCTACCCTACCAGGAAAAGACAGAGCTCCTGCTTCCCTACATCCAAGTCCTATCTCCTTTCTAGAGCTAGGATGCTTGGTCCTGGATGGTTTGGGATAGGGGTGGACTCTCAGAGGTCCTAGACCTTCTCAGATGCTTTTCTTTCTTTCCCCACCCAGGGGAATCATTCCCTTCATACACCTCCACTCTGGCCCCAGCACTGTGCTCCCTTCTGACTCCTTCCCCTCCCCCCACAAAGAACTTCATAAAAAAACTCAACCCAAACCACACACACAGCAACGCTACAATACAGTTAGAGTGAGAGGGGGCATGCTGATCCCATGATTCAGTGAAGTGACAGGAGGCCACAGTCTACATCCCAAAGGTGAGGACAGACTCATCTAGGGAATGGGAGTGGTATGCAAATGAGCTCTTTGAACATACACACCAAAGTTCAACAGGAGAAGGCTCCAGGGTGAGGGAAAGGCAGATAACAGTAGTAAAATGGAGAGAGAGAGAGAGAGAGAGAGAGAGAGAGAGAGAGAGAGAGAGGATGATGATGATGATGATGATGATGATGATGATGATGATGATGACAGAGGGAAGAGACGTGTGTAGTACAAAGGCTAAAAAGAGAGAAAGGAAAGGAGAAAGAGAGGGATACCTATGGGAGAAAGGAATAGCAGAATGAGGATGGGGAGGGAGGGAGAGGGACATAGATTTGGAGAAAGGAAGGAAGCAGGAGGCAGAGAGGAGAAAGTCTGAGGGAATGAGGGAGAGGAAAACAGGTAGATGGAGAGAGGGAAAGAGATATTTGGAAAGAGACAGGTGGGTAAGAGGGAAAGAGACCCAGAGATGAACAGAGAGGCAAAGGGAGACAGATGGAGGAAAGAAAAGGCTTACCAAGATGTGGAGAGGAAGAGAGAGACAAAGGTGGAAGGAAGAATTAGGAAGGCAGATCTGGCTAGGGAGGGATGGGAAGGGAAGATGGGTACAGAGATTAGAGAGAATGAGAGATTTGGAGAGGAAGGAGGAAAAGAGGTTGGAGAGTGGGAAAAGGCAACAGGTGGGGAGAAAGATGGAAAGGGAGATAGAGTTGGGGAGAGAGGAAGAGGGAAACAAGGATAGGGAGAGAGAAAGTTGAGAGGAGAAACAGGTGGAGGCAGAGATGAGAGAAACGAAAGGAAACATGGAGAGAGAAGACATTTGGAGAGTAAGAAAGACTGGAGAGAGGGATGCAGAGATTTGGAGAGGGAATAGGGAGAGACAGATGGGGAGAATGAAGGAGACAGCTGGAGAGAGGAGAGGAAGACAGGCAGGGAAAGAGAAAGGAAGACATGGGGAGAAAAGGGAGGAACAATGTTTTAAAAAAGAAAACTGGGAAATAGAGATGATGACTGGGACAGATGGGGAGAGGAAAATGAAGATAAAGAAACAGGAGACAGAGATGGAGAGACAAACATGGGGGGGAGAGAGAAATGGGGAAAGATGGAGGGAAACATTGGGAGGGAGAGGGACAGTGGGAAAAAGAAACAGTTGGAAACAGGGAGACTTAAGGAGGGAGGGGAACATGGGGAGAGAAATGGGAAGAAATGGCAAGGGAAGCAAGAGCAAAGGGAGAGAGAATGAAATAGGAAGAGGGTAAAAGGGAAACGGATGAGTAGGAGGAGAAAACTTATTTGGAGAGTGGAAGAGGGAGACAGAGATGGGGAGAGGGAAGCTATGGGAAGAAAGAGAAACATGGAGAGAGCAACATGGAGGGAGACTGAGATGTGGAGGAAGGGAGAAGGAAAGGGAGACAGGGATGGGTAGGAGAGAGGAACAGATGAGAAGGGACAGAGAGTTGAATGGGGAGAAAGGGAGGGGGCATCATATGGGGAAGGAGACTGACAGATATTAAGAGATGGAGGTAGGAATGGGGAAAGTGGCTATTACTGTGAGGAGAAGAAAGCTTACATCCAAGGGGTCAAAAAATTCCAATGCTGCAACTGAAGATGAGGATATAAGGCCCCTGTAGACTCCAACTAGTCAGGGTGGAATTACTTGCCTGAGCCTGGGCTATGGTTGGGGATGGGGTGACATACAGAGTATCCACCCTACCTGGAAACCAGAGTTGTGCCTCCTTGGCTCCTTCCTCTCCAAACACTCTGGGACAGGGAAATCCAACTCGAATAGGGGGGTAGGGAACTGAGTTAGGGGTTATTTCCTTTTGCTTGAGAGGGTAGGGAGTGAGGGGGCACAGTGAGTTTCATCAGAGGACAGATCTCCCATTCTGACAAAGCTGAACCTGTTGGAGAAGAGGACGGGAACTGAGACCCCCAGGAGATTGAGCTGCAGCAAAGAAATAACGACGGTCCAGACTGAGGCTGAAGTTACAGCCTAGGGCTGCCCCCCAAGGAGACATGAACAGACTGAGTGACCTTGGGGATGGGTTGGAAGGCAGGGGATCCTGAGGGACAGTAGGCTTTCATGGAACACTGCAGTGGGAAATAGCCCAAGAGACTGATTCAGAAGTTTCTCAGACATCTGATGCTGTCAGGATCACCTAATTGGATCAGACACTTGGTGCTTTGGCCAACATTATATAAGTGGGGCTGAATCTCATCCAGGGTCCCTCTTGACAGCCCAAAAACATGAAAGAAATTGTTGGAGCACTGGAGGAGGAAGGGGTAAGGCTTGCTTGGGCTGATTCACTCATAGGGGAATGAGGGGATAGGAGCAGAAGGGAATTCTGCTCAGTGTCTAAACTTAGGAAGGCTAAAGGGGACAGCTGGATCTTGGACTCCAATGAATGAATGAATGAAAAAGCATTGACTAATTGCTTACTCTGGGCAAAGCATTGTGCTAAGTGCTGGTGACAGAGAAAATCAAGGCAGTCCTGCTCTTAAGAAGCCCACATTCTAATAGAGGAAGGCCACACATATAGGAAGTTTCAACTGTAAATCAGATGAAAAGGTCCCTTGTCCTTAAGGTGCAGCATCAATACAGATGGTAATGCATCTTCTTCAACAGAGTCTTCTAGGCATCTGAGTAGAACAGGGTGGTAGCCATATCTGAATGAGTGGAGCTGTCTCCAGAGACAACCATGGAAGCCTCTCACTTTATTGGCATGGGCCCATTAATGTCAACCTAAGCCAGAGGTTCTTAATGGGGGGGTCCTTGAATTCACAGATCAATTTCAGGGGTCTAATGAATTTGGATGGTAAAAAAATGATATCATTATTTTCACTAACCTTTAACTGAAATCTTTCATTTCCTTTGATTATCTGAAAACATGATTCTGAGGATTCCCTAGGCTTCACCAGACTGGCAAAGGGTCCATGGCACAATAAAGGTTAAGAACTCCTGTCCTGAGCAGAGGCACCCAAATTTTCCCCCACTCCTCTACCCTGGCCCAGAAAGACTGGGAACAGGAAGTAGTAACCATACCCCTAACCCAGGAAGCTACCCGTCCTTTCGGACATGGCTAGGTAAGGTTTACCAAGTCAAAATGGTACCTATTTACCCTGAGTTGGGAATTCTCGGAGTGACTTTGGGGATGGGGTGACATACAGAGTATCCACCCTACCTGGAAACCAGAGTTGTGACTCCTTGGCTCCTTCCTCTCCGAACACTGCTGACTTTAAACAAAGTGGCTTTAGTGGAGGAAACTTCCATCTTTTGGAGATCCAGTGGAAAAGGCTACTCAATGAGAGGGACAACAGATTATAGGTTTCAGGCAGAGCCTTGAAAACCCCTCAGAGGTCATCTATTGGGATTCATGGCCTGGTGTTAGTGGGAAACCAGAGACAGGGGGAAGGTTCCAGGCTTTCATGTTACTAGGGGAAGGAGGGATGATGTTGGTGGCATATCAGAGCTCAGCAAACCTCTGTAGACAAGTGTCCTTCTTCAGATAGGACCGGAGTGAAACTTGGGGAAATGTTCTTTCTACAAAAGCCATGTCCAGTCAATATCTCAACCAAGTTGGTCCTCCCTCAGTTACCACCCTCCCTCCTGGCCTGGGGTTCCTGCCAAGTGGAGCAGGGGGTGGGAAGGGGGAACTCCAGTCCCCAAACAGCTGGAAGCTTTGTCCCCAGTGGTGGTGGTAGTGGTGGTGGTGGCGAGGGTCCTGTGACATCTGTTGTTAGCCTAGCTTGGTCTTGTGAATACTTCATCTGTCAGTATAGTTTGAGTGTATCTTCACTCTTCATTGTTAGACATGGCAACCTCAGTTCTGGTCCTGGAGCCCCTTTGATGCTGGATTTTAGCTTCAGTGCAGGTGGAATGGTGTTCAATAAAGGAATTTATATCATCAGTTCTGACTGCTTACTCTGATTCAACTACTGACTCCCAGACAGCCCAGTAAACCATGGAATGGCATTCTGGGTGGGTTTTCTTGGGTGCTCATAGAACTTTGCCTTTGTATACTAGCCTACCACAATGCCTGGCTATCTCTAAACTTGTGCTGGCAAAAATCTATCTTTTCATTATACAATAAGAGTCACAAAGCTATTTTTGACCCTTGAATCAGTGGTCCTACTTCTAGGACTATTCTCTAAAGAAGTTATTGACAGAAGAGAGACCTAACTATGCACAAATACTCTGAGGCAATATTTGTGATATGAAAAAACTGGAAATAATAATTGTATCTAATGACACTAAGCTAAGTTGAATCAACCATGGCATGTCAATATACTGGGATATTATATATTTGTGCCAAAAGAAATTACAGGAGAATGCGATATAATGGATAGAGGGTTGGCCTTGTATTGTGGAGTGGAGAGAGCAGTTATGGGACCTCAGTTCAAATCCCACTTCTGATGCTTGCTACCTGTGATGTTGGATGAGTCCCTTGGCCTCCCTGGGTCTAGGTTTCCTTATCTATAAAATGAAGGGATGGATTCTGAGGTCCCTTTTAGCTCTGAGTCTATGATCCTATGAATAAGAAAGACCTGCGTTAAAGTCTTGTCTCTGACATATAGCCTGCGTAGTTTTGGGCATGACCCTTAACTTCTCTGTGACATTATGTAAGATGATAAGTTACAGACTGAAATGATAACTGGACCTATGATTTTATTGGTATAGGGAACTCTAGTAAGGAAATTCCCTCTACCAAATGCAATTCCACCTTCTCTTCAAATTAGTCTTAGAAAATTGCCTGTAGCATTGAGGGGCAAACTTTCCAATTTGCATTGGTCAATGGAATTTATATACAGCCAGTTAATGACATCAGTGAAATGGTCAGGCTTCCACCCTTTGTCAGTAATCTTTTGACCTTCAATCATGGAGAAAACAATGAAACATGGAGACTTAAAAGAAACGGTGTGGATGGAAGGAAGTAGCATCAGGATGACACTATATATACTAGAGACAGGTATATAACCAATGATAGGGTTGGGACAGCACTTGGAAAAGCACATGGAGTTCAGAAAGGGAGCATGGACATAAATGGCATTTTTGTTACTCTCTTATTTAAGGGTAATTGACACATTAAAAAAAATCCCTTCAAACTGCAAATAATGGTTATGATCTTTTTACATTCTTTTGTGTTGATCTGAATGCTTGGTTCTGCTGGCGATTAACTTTTGAGTTATAGAAGGAAAATATTTCAAGTGTCATGTCTAAGACAGTGTAGGTCTTATTATGTTCATTTTAGAATGGAGAAACTGAGGTACAGAAAGAAGGGACTTGCTCAAAATTATTCTGGTTCTAAGTAGCAGGCATGGAAGTTGAACACATATTATCTGACTAAATCCAGAGAACATTTTCCAGCTCTGACTCTAGTAACTGTTGCTGTACCTTGCGAAACAACAGCGTCGCTATTGATTGCAAGGCTGTGTCCACTGATGCACCTTTGGCTTGTGAAAAAGTTCAAGAGGTTAGCATAAGTACTGTTGGGTGAAGTCAAGCACAGGATGAACAGGTTCTAGGATAATAGGGTTTAGAGCTGGAGGGAATCTTAGGGGACCATCTAGGTAAAGGAAACTGAGGCCCAGAGGAAGACAATGACTCATCCCAGGTCACATTAGCATTAAGTAGAACAGCTGGAATTTAAACCTAGGTCTTCTAACTCCTTTGCACTATACCCTGTTCCCTCTGTAGGTTGTGTTCCTAAGTCTTTGAATCAGTATACTTTTCCAAAAACTATTCTCTTAGTCTTAGATATGGAGGGTTAGTTAGCTTATGATTTTCTCCCTTAAAATCCCCCTATTATGATTTTTTAGGCAATCAGGGTTAGAGTTAAGTGACTTGCCCAGGGTCACATGGTTAATAAGTGTCTGCGACTGGATTTGAACTGAGGTCCTCTTGACTCCAGGGTGAGTTCTTGATCCACTGTGCCATCTAGCTACCCTCCTTTCCCCCTCCCCACTTATTATTTTGCAAATCAAATCCAAACAGCTGAAAATATTCCCTGTAGCTAATCCCAGAAAGGGCTAGGTTTGGGCTCAAAACATATTTAATTATTCCGTGAGAGGAAATAGAATTAAATGAAGAGTTGTAGTCTTGGATTCTCAAATCACAGGCTCATACATTTGGAGCTAGAAAGTGTTTTGGAGTTCAGAGACTCTCCTTTTACAGATGAGAGAACCAAGGCCCAGAAGTTAAGAGGAGATCACACACTCTTATTACATAGGTGATAGAGTCATGTCCAGATTCCAAACCCATCATTCTTTCCACCATCTCAGTTTGGGGTGAAATTTTGCCTTTGCCACTCTAAAGAAGTTATGTGACCATGGGAAAGTAGGTATCTCTGGGCCTCAGTTAACTTATCTGTTAAATGAGGGTGTTGGATTAGATGGTTTTGGGGTTCCTTCCAGCTCAAATGTTTAATGATTCAAAAGGATTTGATTGGAGACCCCAATGCATGATCTCTTAGCATCATTATCCTCATCTGTAAAATGGGGAAAATGCTCATTGCACAGGTCTATGTTAAATATCAAATGAGATAACGGATACAAAAGTACTTAGCCATCTGTGAAGTAGGTATAGGCTCATATAAGTGTTTTTCTGATAAGTTCTGCTAAGAAGTCAATCTGGGATGCAGTAATGTCTTTCTGTTACCATGGTGATCTTACTTCGGTAATCCCAGGAAGTATTCCACTCTGGTTTGGGGAAGTCTCATGTACGTACAGATTAGCAGAGAGAAACAAGCTCTCAGGTCCAACCGTTTTCCTACGTCTTTGTTCCTGTAGTAGATCCTGACGAATTCTGATTTGAGGATTAAAGGTTACAGAGGCTTCACTCAACTTGGGTTGATGAAAAAAAAAAAAAGCAATACAGCCAAGTCATTTGGGCAGGTCTTTTTCTTTAGAGACCTACTCGACAGAGACCACTTTGGACTGTCAAAATAAAAGTGCTGGGCTGAGATTTTGAGTTTGGGACAGGATATTGCTAAATTCTTTTCCCCCTAGCACAAAGATTCTTCAGTTTTTTCTTTTTCGTTTTTGTCATGGATCTCTTGGGCAGTCTGGTGAAGCCTATGGACCCCTTTTCAGAATTATGGATTACAAAGGAAACTAAATTGAAATAATTACCAATATAGGCAGCTAGGTGGAGAGAGCACTGGGCCTGGAACCAGGAAGACACCTTCTTGAGTTCAAAACCAGCCTGGTACTTCCTAGGTGTGTGACCCTGTGCAAATCACTTAACTCTTTTTGCCTCAGTTTCCTCATCTGTATAATGAGCTGGAGAAGGAAATGGGAAACTATTCCAGTATCTTTGCCAAGAAAACCCCAAGTGGGATCACGAGTCAGATACGATTGGGAGAAAAAATGACTGCATAATCAAGATAGGGCAGCTAGGTTGGTGCAGTGGATAGAATTCATTTCCTGAGTTCAAATCTCACCTCAGACACTTACTGTGTGACCCTGTGCAAGTCACTTAACTCTGTTTGCCTCTTTCTCTTCTATAAAATGAACTGGAGAAGTAAATGGCAAACCACTCCAGTATCTTTGCCAAGAAAATCCCAAATGGGGTCACGGAGTTGAACACAACTGAAAAATGACTGAAAAAAAAAATGACTGACGTATTTTTTAAAAAAGACACCAAGTTAAAATTCTGCTTAAAAGCCAAGTTTATGGATCCCAGGTTAAGAGTCTCTCTTCTAGATCATAAGCTGCAAATAGTGTTTTGGAATATCTTTAGGTAGGTGTTAGTATATTCAGAAAATTTCAAAACTAAAGTTGCTTGAAGGTGAGTTGTGACTGAAATATCAAGCGTGCTTTTAAAGAAACTATAAAAATGGATAGGTGCAAATGAATACTGTCCCTCCATATTGCCACCTGAAGATGTCCATGAAATAACTATTTATTAATTGGTTATGGAGCACAGGATTGGACACTACAGGAGATAAAGTTTAGATAGGACAGAGTGCCTCCCATGGTGGATTTCAATCTTAAGATGATACCAAAATGACTGATGAAGCATTGTTTTCCTGCATTTCCCATCTCATTTTATTACTGCCCTGCTTCTTAGCAGACACAAGCACTATATTCTTACCACTGGTTAGCTTAAAACCAGTGCTGAGTGTAGCTTAAAGTATATATAGTTTAAAAGTGATCCTTCTGGGGATCTGAGGAGTTGTGAAACCTGATGCAATACTACAAAGGAGAAATCTGCAACAAGATCAGAGAAAGATCTGGCCAAATAAAGTTTTTACTTTGTTTTGAAGGGGAGAGAATGTTGGCCTGTGGCTAGAAACATGAATTCATTGAAGGTTCCTACAGCATGAGGGCTGGTAGGAGAAAAAAGGAAAATTCACTACACATCATTTTTTCCTACAGCTGTCCAAATGAGCATTGTCTTTCACTCTCTTCTTTTGGCTAGCTGTCTGCAGATCTACCTTTCATAAGAAGCATCATTAATACAGCAGAAAGAACAGTGATCTAGAAGACTGAAGAACCAGTTTCTAGTCCTGGCTTTGGCAACCAGCTGTGAAACTTTCAAGTCTCTGGGTCTCATCAGTAAAAGAGAAAATACTTCCTGTACAAACCTTATCTATTGTACAGGACACAGCTGATCACATCGTCCTCTCCAGGTGTTTGTATCACCTCTTGGCTTCCTACCTGTCGGACTGCTCCTTCTCCTTTGCTGGCTCCCCAGCCACACCTGTCCCCTAACTATGGTTGCTCCTTAAAGCTTTGTACTGAACTTCTTTCTCCACTTCCGATGCTTTGTAACCTCCTGGGTTTAACTCATCTTTTATGCAAGTGACTCTCAGAGCTGTACTGTATACCCAGCCCATCTCTTCCTACATCATCAACGCAAACTACAATGTCCAGGAGACATCTTCAACTCAACAAAAGTCTAAAACAACTTCCCTTTTTCTCCCTAAACACTACACCTTCCAAGCTTCCATTTCTGCCCACAGTCCTTCCAGTGTCTGGGCTTTGGAATTATGGCACTAGCCCTGACGCCTCCCACATATCCACTGTTGCCCAAACTTCCTAACATCTCTTCCATGACTCATTTCCCTTTACACCCTGGTTCAGGCCCTTCATCCACTCACCTAGATTATTACAAAAACCTCATTGGGCTCCTTGCTTCAACTCTTACTACTCTGTTCTATGGCTGCCAAAACAATGTTCCTTAAGAGCAGATCTGACCATGTTCTCTCTATTCAACCTACTTTAGGGGCTTCCTATTGCCTCTGGAACAAAAGTTCTTCTATTTACCTTTCAAAGCCCTGCAAAACCTGTCCCTAACTCACAATCTAGCCAAGCCTTCCATTTGTTCCTCATTAATAACACTCTTGTCTGCTGTCTTTACTGGCCTACTTCCTGTGGTTGGAATGCTTCCATCCTTACTTCAGCTCTTCCTTTAAGGTGCAGCTTAGGCACCATGAAACCTTTCCTGATTCCCAGACTGATGGTATTCTCCTTCCCAAACTACCTTGTATTCAATGACTTTTGCCATGTTATGTATGCATATGTATGTATTTAATGCCACATTTATGCTCTTTTTAAGATTATACATTTATCTCTCCCATTAGAATGTATGTTCACTGCAAGTAGAGTGTTTCATTCTTTGTACTCGTATTCCCGATGCCTAGCACAGTGCCTGGAACATCAAAAGCACTTACTATTTATTAACTAACTGCTTTGCCTATTTTAGAGCATTGTTATAAACATGAGATTCTGGATATGGAGATACTTCCTAAAGTTCTAATGACTGCCCTACCATGTATGAAGCAACACTCTACTTTTTCTGAGGGTTCCTGCTGTACATGACAGGTATTCAAATGCCTACTACCATTACGTCTCTGATTATATTTCAAGACTTCAGAGGACAGAGATGGCATCTTCCTCACCTAGACATAATGGCCACGTATTAAATATTTTTGGAAAGAATGTTTATAACAAGGTGCAAATTAGGCCAAGGGTTCTGCAGCTGTGTGAGCCAGTCCTTCCCATGTTTCATCATTGTATATCCCCTGGGTCATAAAAGGACTTGATTAGTGCAAATCTATCTCTGCTCATGAGAAAGCTCTCACTCCCTCAATGGGCCAGTCTCACTTTTGCATTATTATAAACATGTTAGAGTATGTCATATCGAGAAGAAGTAAATTTTTAACTTTTTGATTATCAAGGTAAGTATTTTATTATAAAAATTATTACATCTCTTGTGAAAGTTCAAATGTTACAGCAAGGTGTAAACACTCCACTTGAGAAAGAAGTGACACTTCTTTCCTTCCAAGAGTTCTCCCCCCCACCCCCCTCCCCCTCCCCCAGGAGGTCTGGTCTCTACAGCACCCTGCCCACACAGAGTGGCTGGGGCTTCGGCATGTGCCAGGCAGGTTGAAGGCAGCCTGCCCACTATGCTCTCTCCTCTACTCACCGTGAAGAGGAGAGTGTAAACCCCAGCCCAAACGGAGAGGCATTTACACACATTTTATATAATATACAAAGAAACCAGCATCCCAGGCAACATGATTCTCATTCCCAATGCTCTCCCAGACTGATGGGCTCTTGTAGGGGAATGAAGTACTTTGTTGTTTCAATTAAAAAAATCTCCCCCTTTTTTGAGCAAACACCTGATTTCAATTTTGGAAATAGTGAAATTTTGTAACAGTCACACACAAAAAAGAGAAGACTGTGCATATGATAGTTGTGGAGAAGGGGAAGAGAAAATGAAAGTGGAAGAGAAGTGGGGAAGGAGGTGAGGAGGAAATATGGAGGGAGACTCACAGTATTATCCTGTCCAAAAGAAAAGAAGGTCCACTGCAGCACCAGGGATTATACCTGTTGTATATTAGCTAAACCTACTATGGTTATAACTGAATATAAAATTAGATAAATAAAAACACGCCAGATATTACCGTAAACAAGTGAAAGAAATAAGCTAGCAACTGTATGGAATTTAACGATTGTGCTCCCCACTCCGGCCGGCTCCAGAGCTCCCCAGGTGTGTGCGGCGGGCACAAAGCCTGAATGGGGGAATCCAGGTTGCTCACGTACTGACCCCAAACAGCACTGAGTGTGTCTGGGTCTGTATGCAGCCTCACAGGGGCACCCTGCCCCTACCATTAAAAACTCCCCCAAAGAATTTATGATGCCCACACACAACTCAAGGGCTGGCAGTGACAGCCCTGCCATCACAAATATTTGCACAGTAACCATTCAGGGACGTGACCTGCTGAGCAACTTCCCTGTTACACAAATGTACTGAATGTGACAGCTAACTTCAGATCTTCTCAGATATGGGGGACAGGAAAAATTAAAATTCAGATGATCCCCAAACCATATTGAATTCCAGCCTCCTTTCTGATAAAACTCAAGACCTGTCATGTAGTAGTACAACTGGCCAATCAGATCTGAATTCTCTTCCTACCCACTGGAGGAGATGTTAATGAAATATGATGAATGGCTAAGAGGGGGATCAAGAGGAGAGAGGTGGACAGCAGCAGAGAATGGATAATCAACCCCTGAATAATCCAGAGCTGGCTGTAGTCTCATCTTTAGAGGAGACATCCCTTAATCACAACACATGCTCCAAGCCCCTCCCCCCCTCCCCAACTACCCATTTCTTGGTGACTCTAGGATAAAAGAAAGGAAGTATCTGTTTTCTGCTGACAAACCTTGGCTAGACTTGTTGGTGACTGGAATGGTCGTTTAAGGGAGGAATGCCTCCCTTCCATGAGCGTTTGAGAACCTGACCCTATTCTGATGGCTGTGAATTTTTGTCCCCCCTTTTTTCATAATTGTTTTCAAATCGAAAAAGATGTCCTCGTTGCCAAAGTGACTACAGGTTATGGGCACAATGGGAGACGGAGGCTTGACACAGGTCATTGCACTTAGAACCGTGATGAACTGAAACACCATTGGCTTTTCAACAATGTACCCTAAACAGCAGGGAGAAACTTCTTTAGTCTCCACTTTAGACAAGATTTACATCTTCCTCCAAGGCTAGAGGCCAACAATGCTCACAAGTCTTGTTCTCATCATCCAGACCCAATCCTCTGGCACCCTACATTCCCCTCCACAGCAACATGCCTGGCCCAGGATCCGGAGGCCACTGGAAGCAGCTATGGGCTAATTGAGTTCAGTCTGCCCAAATCCAGAATCCCTAGGAAAGTCCTGTCTGAGTTTTTACTCCAGACCCTTGCAGCTGCTGTAGTCTGTATGGATGCACTCCTCCACTACCACGGTGTGGGTAATGCTGTGAATTGGAAACTGTGGATACCCTGGAGGCTTGGAAGGTAGTTGACTGTCCAGAGTTGGGCAGGTTGATAGTCCGTAAGTCTGATGGCAACGACCTAGAATTTTGGGGGAAAGATGTGGAACTCCAGGTTCCTGTGCTGGACTGAGAAACAGAGTCTGAGGGGAGAGAGTCTGAGGGGCCTTGCAGGGGAGGACTAGCAGCAGCAGAGGGGCAGCTCCTCTTCTGGACACTGCTACTCCCAGAATGTGGCTGGCTATTGTAATACCCTGGCGTCACGGCAAAGAGTCCCAGTGAGTCTGTGGGTGCGGAGTGGGCAGGGCTGGAATAGGATGTAGAAGAAAGAGAGGATTCTGAAGAACTGTGGGAAGGGGTATTTCCAGACCTCAGTGCTGCAGTGCGATAATTGTATCCTGGAGATTGAGTGGGGTGTCCTTTGTAGGGGGAAGAACTCTGTTGAAGGAGGCTCTGTGACTCTGTCCGTGGACTGTCACTCTGTAGGAGCTGAAAGGAGAAAAGCAGAAAGGAACAGTGAAGGAGTGAACATGTATTATATATAAAAAAAAATTCCCTTTAACTTTGCTGCATACAGCTTTATACAGAACTAAAAATTACTGGTCCATGCTAGCTAACTTGTTAACATACTTTCAGGGGTGACTGATACTGAAAAATATGCTATCAGTATAGTTCTACTTGGCTTACATAGATTTATTAACCTAATATTAACATAAAGCTGCTGTAAAGTACTTGAAGTGATTTTTCATGTGATTTCATGCAACCATGCCAAATCATCTCAGTCCCTGCAGATGCTAACCACTTCTTGAATATTCCCTACTATACTGGTCTAGGTCTACAACACAGTCCCCAGTGGCTGGTTCCTTCTTACCTGGTAGCTATATCTGGAAGGGCTATAAACAGCTGATCCTTTGGAGAGAGCAGAGCTTGTTATCTCTGGGCCTTCTCCCTCAGCAGGATCTGGAAGGTAGAGCAGACAACTTCAACTTGGCTTCTTGGAAGGAAAATATAAGCACCTCTCTTTTATGGACCTGAGAATGGACTAGCTTTCTTTAGGGGAGTCTACTACTAGAAAATAGGCTACCAGGGGATGAACTCTGGGTCACAGCAATGTCTACTAGGACACGTGAGAAGCTAGTAAAGATAGGATTTCTCTTGATGAAGGGAGGACTCACACTGATAAAGTCATGGAACCTAGAACTCTCACTGCTATAATATGTATTCCAAAAATATTCATTTGGTCCAGTGTGAGTGAAATGGTAGGGAACATTTTGAGCTTGACTTGAATTCTAAGTTTCTTCTTCAAGAATGCAGAAAACTGTACCACTTCACAATGTCACAAGGTACACCCTTCCGATTCCCACTTCTACAAGCAAATGTCAGGTCTTTGTCAAAGTATAGTGTCATCTTCTGGTGAATTAGGAGCTATGGCTGGAGAAGACTTAGTCTTCACCAGCCACCCCTTTCTCCCATGGACTCCAGCCCTGCAGACCTGGAGTTGTCAACTTTTAGGGGGGGCTTTATAAGTGGGTGGGTGTAGAGCAAACATCACTTGGAAGTCAAAGGCATTGCCATGATTTATTGGTAGCATTTTTTCTTAACCATTTAACATATAAAAAACTTTTCTACTGTTTTTATTAAATTTCTATTTTTTTTTAGTGTGCCACTAAGTTTTTGAGTGCTGTGCCCCTAACCCCATTTTCCCATAAGCCCTTTGGTTTTGAGTATGCAATTTTGCATAGCGTGGTATTTTTGGGGAATGTATGTCAGTTGGTAGCAGAGCTGACTATATAGTGTTTTATCGATCCAGATTTCTTGTATCCATTACCTCATTTAAGCCTCAGGGGAACCCTGTGAGGAGGCACAGTACAAGGAAAATTTTCTCCCCACTTTTACTTATTAGAGAAGTTCCGTGAGTTGCCTAAAGTCCCTCAGACTGGGAAATGAAGTGCTAGGACTTGAAATCCCAATGCAGTGTTGCTTCTGGGATCACCTGCTACCTCAATAGGTCACAAGCATTTGCTATCGATTAAAGCCTTTTTTGGTATCCCCAGTACAGAGAGTGGTGCTTGGTAATGGAAGCACTTAATATATATCTATTGATGGACTAAATCAGCTCATTCTACCCACCTGCTGCTGTTAAAATGAGTGGAATATGGGAGGAAGGCAATAAGTGGTTAACTCAGACCTTGTGCAATAAATGTATGTTCTGACTCCCTTACCCTTCTCCCCTTTGTTGTTTATGGAGAAGAATTTCCCGCTTTTTGGAGAGATCAAAGCAAACTCAAGTAGTCAAAAATCAAAACCAAGAGCAAACCAGAAGAGTAAAAATGAAAAGGTATGGCACGCAACAGAGGCCAACTCCAACCTGATAAATTTAAACAAGATGTAAATGCAAAAAAAGGTCAATCAGATAAAATAGAAACTGAACCAAAATCTTCATTTCTTGAAAAAAAAATATAATCAATAATTTTAACTAGAGGATCAAAAGAGCCTAGAAACTTCCTTAGCCAATAGACAATTGATCTGACCAGAGAGAGAGGACCCAAAGGCAACACTGGGTAAGAAAACAATTTGTTTGCAAATTACACAGAGAAAGATAGGCTTAGAGAAAGCTTGAACAGATACCTAACTGGCAGAGTTGTACTGAGAGAGTTAAAGGAGGAAGCTGGACAGTGGACAACAGATGGACGAGAAATGTAAAGATTCTTAACAAAACAAATCCCCTCCTTCTCCCCCATGAAAATTAAACTGTCATGTTTGGGTTTAACACCCCAGTCCTGGCATGGCCTGTATGAGGACACATCATCATCTGATGGGGTAAGACTCAAGGTGCAGGAGATAGGTATTTTGGAGCATGGCAGGCATGTGTTATAAGAATTATGTTTAACTTTTCTCTTCCCTCATTGAGTGGTATCTGAGGAAAAGAGAAAGCTAGCAACAGTGCTGAACTGCTCACCACCCCAAAGGGGGTGGACAGAGAGGGTCACTGACATTTTTTTTTGAATGAATGGCAGAAGGAAACATAGATAAGCAGGACCACTTTGAAAGAAACTTATTATATAAACTTTAAAAAGTTATTTATATACTTTTTAAAAAAGCAAGCTACATGAAATAGAAATCTGTGATTTCTTTCTGTTCTGTTGAATATATGAAAATGTTCTTTTTAAGGGGATGTTTATGACATGAAAGAAAATGAACATGGGAAGAGTAGGTGTACTAGACTAATGTACACAGGAAAGATCTGGGCTGGAGGAATTAATTTTGAGGACATCTATTCTCAAGATACATAAAGCTAAAAAATATTAAAAGACGAGAGAAAAAAAATCACCAAAAATATAGGTGATTAAGAGGTGATCAATAACCACTGCCAACCCACACGCCAACTTTCCCATCTCTACAAAATTTAGACAATAAAGTCCTAGAGATGCTACTTGTTAATGATGATGATAGCATTTATATAGCACTTCAAGATTTACAAAAGATTTTATAGTTGAGGAAACTTAGGCAGACAGAAGTTAGGTGACTTGCTCAGGGGCACACAGCTATAATAAATGCTCAAGACCAGATCTGAGATCAGAGCTTCGTGACTGTAGGTCCAACCCTTGACTCCACCGCACCACCACTTAGCTGTTGATCGTTTAGAGTTGCATTAAGCCCCAGAATACGCCAAAGTTCCCTAAATGAGATCCATACTCATTAAACGAGGTTGGTCTAACAAGGGGTGTGTTGGTTAATGTGAAATATGTGCACTACATACTTTCAGGTATAATTAACGTTTTTCTCCATCACTTTCTTAAATTTAGACAATTAAAACAAAAAACCAAACACTGATTTATGGTATTTGGAGCTTTCTGGTGTAAAACTGTAAAAGTTATGTATTACAAGTCAGCGTGAGGTGTCTCCAGCCTAGTATGAAAATGCCCATTTTCCCAGACTTTGATATGCAGTTAGATGGACAACTTACAGGACCAGTCCATCTGTATACACTTTGGACAAACATTACAAATGGATGATAAACTAGGAAGAACTGAGAGAGCTAGATTATCTTATGGAGCTTGTACACTGTTTTTAATAACCTCAATAAAGGTATGATATCATTCTTCTCATGATGCTATAGGGCTGTAAGTCATGTAATGTCATGGAAGTTTCTGAAGAATTCAAACCAAAAGTCATGTCTCCCAAGGGGGAATAACATATGGTAGGTGCTGGCAGTTTGTAACATATTGCAAGCAAAGGACTACACACAGTAGTGACATAAGGAATATCATCAGAGAAACCGGTGATGGAAAGAGGGCTGAGTCATATAACCATAATGAAGGATAATCATGGGAAAGCCCATTGTCTACCACCGTCCCACAGTATTCTCAAAATGTCAAGTGAACTAGAAGACGACCCAGTATGCTGCGTGAGGTCCAATGGAGGATTTACAAAGGGACAAAAATATTTATGGGCTGTGATCTGCATCAATGAAGAAAATAACCACATTCACTAGAAGGTTGAACACTTCTACCAAAGCAAACTTACAGGAAGGCATCATTTGGGCATCAGATCAGAAAAGCCAATGATGCTCAAGAATTAAGAGTGTCAGCAGCACAAAACAGATCAATGTAAAACTGGAAATTCAAGTGGGTAGCAGATGTCTGCTGCTTCAGGAGTCTGGCTCTTCTTGTCTGCCCCATCTCCTGAGGCCATGGAAAAGGGGTGGGGCCTTGCTCTGCTCACCTGATTCTTTTTCAGCAGTGTTCTCCCAGGCTGGGGAGGCCTCTTCTTTTTGTGATACCTTCACACTGCTGCTACTGCGAAGGACCTTTTTCAGAATGCCCCGTCCCTCTCGGAGACGCTCCACAGATGTGGGAACCATCCTGGTAAGGTAACAAGATAATTTTGAAATGACAACTGAAGAATCCTCTGGGAACTAACCTCCGTAAGTATTTTTTTATCTACATTTAAAAATCATGTTCCTTGGGACCAATTCAACCAACAAGACTAGATGTGAAATGGATACCACATACAAAAGAACTGGAGTACGACCACTTTATATTCACTCTGAAAGGCAGCTTTATCCCCTGTTCTACCTTGTGGCCCTTGGCTACATGGCCACTTTCTCTCTACTCATTATTTCAAGGCAAGGTTCTCCAACAGTCCTTTCTGAAGGCCCTGGTGCTTTGTGACCATTCCCCTCTCCCAAAGAAAAGAATTTTAAAGCTGGAAAGGACCTTCAAGAACATTTGGTCCAGACTGTTCCTTCTCAGACAAAAACCTAAGACCCAAAGAAGGAGAGAGACGTGCTGTAGTCCATATAAGGAGTGAGCAGCTCAGTTTGGTTTAAGGCCTGCTCTCATTGCCATGATGTAAACTTATACTTTAGTAATTGCTCCCTCCTGGGGATTTCTAGAGTACTGATGGTCTAGACTTGTTTGTCTGGCACCTGACAATATAAAGCGGCTGATGCCTCTTCTCTAGGTGCCCAGGGGCAGGGAATTAATTTTATCCCTCTATACAACCACTGCTTAGCAGAGTGTTCAGCACAAAAGAGATACTCCATAAATGTAATGACCAAGGAGATTGTCAGAGTAGAGTGGAACCAGGCTAAAGCTCAGGACTTACCTTGAGAGCAAATGAGCAGAGGAGGTCATGGTAGTGGCCACCACATTCAAAGTTAAATGCTGAAGGGCAGTTTCTTGGATTCAGTGGCCTTTCTTAGGTTAGCAGTGAGCGTGAAAGCTGTGGTTTGATACCATTAGATTGACTGACTGAGAGGAGGAAGGAGGTTGCTCTCTAAGAGAAGCACTCCATTACTTTTCAGGAAAAATTTATACTGGCTTTAGAAGAATTCTTCTTATAAAGAATAAGAGTAAATTCACTCTAATACTTACCACCTACTGCTGATATTCTCTTGAGGTCTGCAGTGAGATGAGGAAGTAGTACCCCTGGGGTCTGTAGGGCTTATATCATCCACTGGGGGAACAGAGGAATGGGATGGGGAGAAACCCCTGTGAGGGGAAGATGGGGCTCGGGCTAAAGACCCCTGGACACCACAGGTCTCAGTGTCAGACACTGAGCTGTTGCTGCCTTGCCGGGTGGGAGTCCCTGCACACCGCACAGAGTCACCTCCCAAATTCAAAGAGTTCTCCTTGGCTTCTTGCTTCCGTTTACGGTACTCTAGCAAAGACACCTGAGAAGGAGACAAAAAGCATAACAAAGCTTTGAGTAAGAGGACTTTGTTATATCATCAGAAAAAGATGCCAAACAGGAAATTCACAAATGTTTAAAGTGAGACTGCTCCATCTGGGAGAACTAGGTGGCATAGTGAAGAGAGTACCAGCCTGGAGTCGGGGAGACCAGAGTTCAAATTTGGCCTCAGATTCTAATTGTGTGACCCTGGGCAAGTCACTTAACCCTGTTTTTCTCAGTTTCCTCAATTGTAAAATGAGCTGGAGAAGGAAATGGTAAATCACTCAAGTATCTGTGCCAAGAAAACCCCAAATGGGGTCATGAAGACATGACTGAAACAACTGAACAGCAAAGCTCTAGGGTTCACACCAAAGGCACTTAAGTCATGAATGAAGTAGACAAAAGTTCTGGTAATTATCTTGGTATGAAAATTAGCTTTAGAGACACCCAGTAAGAATGAAACAGGAAGAATCAAGAGATTAACTCTTTAAAGAATTATGCAAAATGGGAAGCACTATTCTGGTTATTTAGCATCTCAATGCACTAGCCTGATGATGTTCTGGCTGCTGTGCTTTCAAATACAGACTATTTCCAGGTGTTATTAGGTCAATCGTAGATTCAGAAATGCAAGGAACCTTAGAGATCATACAGTATGATCATCCTATAGAGAAGGAAACTGAAGCCAAAGGGTTACTACTTTCCCTGTTTTCTACATGTGAGAAACTAAAGCAAAGGGACAAACAACTTGCTGTTTAATTCTTTAGCGAATCAGGACAATAAATCTTGGTCCTTTTTTAAAAGTATACACTTCTGCTTTGGATTCTCTAGAAGAAACTTTGTAGCCATGTATATCTGTATGTACAGAAAAGGAAAACTTTGCTACTTGTATTTCAGTCACAGTTCTTCACTGGTGGAAGAAACGTAAAAATACTTGCCTTTTTCCTTTGTGGTGGGTTCTGGGGGGCAGGCTTGACTCCATCACTGGCCTTCTCACCACAAGGTGACATTGATCCACGTGATATATCTTTAATTAGACCATGTTCATGTCTGCTGGAATACCCTTCTGCAGGAGAGCTACAATACCTCCCATCAGAATTTAAAGATTTCCTATCTCCCACCAGGGGAGAACCTCGCAACAATCCATCTGGTCGAGGCATAGCGTTCAAAGGTGAGAAGGCATACATTAAATTAAATTCTGTCCGAAAGGCCTGGTCTGAACTTCTTAGAAGAGTCTGTTGTCCATCTCCATTATTGCCTTGGTGGCTGCTCTCGGATGTGGGAGGGATGGAAGGCTGAGAGGCCAGGTCAGACTGACTTGGGTTGAGCAAGGCTTGTCTCTCCAGGCAGCTGTTAGTGTTAGGCTCAAGGTATCCTACCTTTGCCAAATCCAAGTCTGTCCGGAGACCAAGCTGGAAAAACAGAAACCAACGAAGACATGGGGTAGGGGAGAAAGTGACAGGGGCGGAGAGGAAGGGAGTAAAGGGTACAGGTGAGAAAGTAAGGCAGAAAAGATGGGGTGATGGTAGTGGAGGAAAGAAAACCATTAATGTCTGCAAAAGCTCCACAAAATGACAGTTACACAGGCCAGATGTCTAATAAACCCCCAGCCTTTCCCTACACTGCTTTAAGTCTTTCCAGAGGAAAGCACTCAGGAACTAAGAATTAAAAAATTGGTCAAATGAGACTATCTCATCTGCTCAGCTTTTTGAGTTTGCTGAGTCACCTCGCAATACAATAAGGGACTTGCAGTAAAATAAGGGAATTACCTGAGCCCCATGCACGTTATAGAAGTGAGACTGGTGTCTTAAGATAACTGGCTCCTGATGTATTCATTTCTAAATTAATACTGATGGAGGCTAGGAGGGGGAAGGGCGAAGGAAAGAAGGGTGGGGGGAGAAGGAAAGGGGAGTATTTAAGTTACTAGTTCAATAAAGATGAATGGTATTAAAGACATCAACCAACCAGTACTTCCTCCAGTCATTTATCCATTCATTTTCACTGTTAACCAGGTCTGTTTTACATCCAACTTTATGATCATTCAATTCTTAGCTTACCATCTAGGTAAACGCATCAGCACACCAGAAGGTCAATAGCATGGCCCCACTACAGTACAACATTCCAGAACCATCCATGCACCTAAACTGTATCTCATCAGCTAGGTCATTACTTTACAAACTATGTACTGGCTACAAATTGCCATCAAGACATACATGCTGACAGTCAATTTCCAATAATGTATTGGTTGTGTAATCTCGACATCATTCTTAACTATTGATATTCCTTCTCCATAGAAGGCACACCAAGACACTACATCACTACAGCACCTAAGGGTCTTGAGCACCGAGAAAAGACAGCTCTTTCCCTTTTACATGAAGTGCCAAAACGTAGCTTAACTTCCTCTCCATTAGAACACCGCCACCTTCACCTTTCAGAGACTATGACATGATCTACACCTATTCCATGGTTTCAATTTTGGGACGGGAACATACATTTTGGAAGATTTTATATTTTTTCATTTATAAAGCGCTGGCACTATAACCTTCACGTGCTCTGGCTACCAAAGGCATGGATGCCTCATCTCAATGAAGACCTTGAGATTTATTTAGTAGTTCTCTGCAGTGTTTGGCACTAGCCATATCAGGTAAAGGCAGTCAGTCAGGGAGGTAGCTCAATCTAAAAGTCAGACAGCAAAGTAATTATCGCAGCCTCAAAAAATACTCAACACCTAAAACACAAGTGAATAAAAGACTTATGTTTTTCCTATGGTGCAGCAGGGACAAGCTATTTTTCACCAAACTAAGACCAGTCCCTTCCTCTCATGAGCCTGGAAAAATAAACACAAAAATAACTTTCAACTTCTGGTTCAGTGAGTTTCTCCTCTTCTAGGACTGACTAGGAGCTCCCCATCTTAATTATTTCCTTTTCTCCAAGGCTCTCAGACATTTTTCAATATGCCTTCAAACTTAACTTCAGTACCTAACCATTCTTTTCACAGGGTGATTCCTTCGCTGCCCCACATGCAAACCACACAATCACTTGGCTTTCCTTGATCTACATTCTGATAATCCTGAGCAGTCACACATTCTAAGAATCATTCAACTTACTGGGAAAGATCAGCCACCCTCCAGCCCATAACCCCATTCACACTCTTCCCTTGGTCCCTCCCCATACACTCAGGTCCACACTCATGCACACTCACTCTCAGCCTCCGAGTGTGATTGAGATGGTGTGATAACTACCTCGGGTGACAGGGACTCGGGCCTATGCGCAGGGGAACTCTCAGGGGAGGATATGTTCTAGAGGAGGGAAAAGCATCTTGTTATTCATCTACTCAAAGTCAAGAAGCAAAACAAAAAAAAAAAAAAGTAAAAGCAAGCATAGATGTTAGCCATGACTTTTCTTATCAGAATGCACAGGGGAAATACTCAACCGTAGAACTCATCCCAATGGGCAATTACTTGGTACATTAAATGCTTCCTGGTGCCTTAGAAAGCATTTAAATCAAATCAACTGTTATTTTTTCCATGCTATAACTAAATATCCCAAGGGGATACTAGTTAAAAGTTAAGATTGGTATGGTTCTACAGTATGATATTTCTTTATATTCTAGAGCAGAGGTTGGCAACCTAGGATATGTAAGTCATGAAGTGGAACCTGACTTAATTACTGGTGGCGTTTTACCAGTCCCCATTATCTACACTGTTTCTTTACTTTTTTCATTTCCTCCTGTCTTTCAGCTGACTACAAGGGGAAGGGCATGAGGAGTAGGAAGAATGCTGCTTAGGTGCTAGTAGCATTCTGAACTAGGAAAATTTCTGTTCTGAAGAGGTACTCAAAGGATACGTATTAGCTATAGGGAACTTCTAGCCTAAAGGTAATATTTGGCCCTTAGTTTAATTTCTTATAACCACCATAACCTTTTTTTTCCTCCCAAACAAGGATCCATCAGGTTCCTATATCACCTCTCCCAGATGCTGAAATTCATATATTATTATAGATCTGAAAGAGTTCCAGTATAAGATGCAGGGCCTGATATCCGACACAGAGACATTCTTAAGGCTTTACTCTGAAATGACATTCTCAGGGATAAACATTTGTGACTACTACTTCTTTTGAATGGTGAGATGGGGAGGGGGAAACTAAGTGGTTGCACTAATAAGACCTAAGCTGACAGAACTGGTGCAGGGAAGAGTTGGTATACTACTGGACAGATTTTGCCCAAATGGAAAGGTGAAAAGCACATGGAGCTGTGGACCAGCAGGAGAGGGAGAAATTAAGGCTATTTCAGCACAGGAATCTTGATGGTAGCAAATAGAGGATCTGGGGACATGAACTGGGGAATTTTTATCAAGCTATTGGATGGAAGGGAGGATGTAGGCCAAAGCATTGGAGCAAAATCTGGGGAAGAGAGGAAGGAGGGAAGGTTGTAGGGATCAGGATTAGGGATAGGCCCTTCTCTCTTGGTCTTTCACATTTAACTTTATTTCCTAATGTCCCTACACTCTTAACTCTGAAAGCCTTTTTGTCTTGGTCCTGAATAATCTCATTTCCCACACTCTCCCTCCCAACTCCAAATGATTATATTTTTCTACTAAGTTTATCTGTTGTACTCAATGAAGAAAACATTCATATTCCCTATTCTTTTTAAATTTACAAAGTGGGAAAAGTTGAACCTGTCTGATTTTCTTCTTTCAAAAGTAAAGCTCCTCACAATTAAGCTGTGGTCTGATTTCCCCCTGTGAGTCTAATCCTTCAAAGATAAAGGACTCCCCCTACCCCTGGACTAGAATATAGGAAAATATGGCAATTAGTGCAGTGACATGAAACAGGCCAGGAAGGTGATTGCTTTACTGATAAGAAAAGCTTTAATTTTCCTTAATTAAATCAGATTTTAGAACAGTTGTTAGTGCTGTCTGCTTCCTAACATTATTTTATATTTGCTTATCTGTGTACATGTATTCTCTTGGTAAAATGTAAGCTCTTTAAAGGCAGAGAGAATTTGGGTTTTGTCTCTTTATCCCCAGTGCCTAGCATAATGATATTTCAATGTCTGTTGACTCCAATGCTTTTGGAGAGAGGGATTATATCAATCTATGCAAATAGTTTACTAAATGTTGTTTTGATGTTATAGTAAGAACAACATATCATAAAATTAGTTTTAGGGAATTAGTAGTAATAATATCCTGCTACACACAGCAGGAGGTATATCAAGTATTAAATTTAACTGACATGGAAGAGAAATTACTCTTCAGTTTCTATATTCCTTCTTAATAGAGTAAAAAGTAGATACCGCCACGAAGGATCAAATGAATAGGCACAGCCGAGACATATTTGGTGTCACTGTGTGCCAGAGCCAGAGAAAGTAAGAGTCTTTTCAAGTGGTGAAAAATGGGAACTAAGGGCTAAACAGCTAAGCTGATTCGGAAAAAAAAAAAAGGAGGTATTAAAATCAATAGAGATTTGGTTTCTATTACTATAACTGTTTCTCCCCTGGGAGAACTTTATTCTGTGAAATCTTTCTACTATGAAACTTTTAATTTGTTAACTGAAAAGTTAGCTTCAACTACAAATACACGTGAGGCCAACTCCAGAGGAATCTAGTGAGGAGTTAATTTTGCTTGCAAGGCAAATCTCTGGAAAAATTAATTTCAACCAGAAAGATATATTCAAGAATCTTCTCCGAAGTGGCATTCGATGTGCTCCATTCAATCTGGGCCTAGGATGGCCAATTCCAAGGTTGCAACTTTGTGTGTGATCCACCATATTCCTGACCTGGCATTATATGATGCATTGTGCTGCAGGCCAAGCACTCATCTAAACTCTGGAAAGAGGGCAGAGATGCCTCTGTGATCAGCTAGAACACTCACTTCTAACCAAGAACACCTGGAAGAGCAAAATCTACATACAGGCAGAGTCTTAGGCTGAGCATGCTCAGTTAGAACAGACTTTGTTGAAAAGCAGAAGAGATGGTGTCTTTTTAGCTCAATTATGTATGACACCTATTAAAGCAACATGCATAGATGGATGTTTAATAAATGCTAACCAGCAAACCTCTTGTTACCCAAACTGAAATATCAAGTGGTTTAGGATTACTCCTAGAATGAGCTGAAGTATAAATGGACACTCTTCTACCATACACTGGACAACAGATGATAAAAATGTATGATACTGCATGTTGAGAACTACTTGCCTTCCCTTCATTTCTAAACAAGACAATGAAGTGAACTGATATGAAAACACTCATGTGCCACAATGTTCCATGAAACTACAGAATGAGGCAGCAATATGAAGTTATAAAAAAGAAAAAGGGAAGACTCATCACTACTCCATCTAACTGGAATCTTCAGACTGGTTTCATGTGGCTGGTCTGCAGGGCTAGAGGCTTATTGTTTTTAGGGGGCATACTACAGATAAAGCAGGAAGGCTAGCATGCTTACTGCCAGCAGGACTGAAGGCTCATGAACTGGCATGCAAAAGAAAGGCAATGGGATGGGTGGTATCACTGATCCTGTTCTGTGGAGCATGGTGGCAGTTCCCAAGATGTGAGGCTAAGAGCTGGCCTTGAGAGTTCTCACTTGCAGAGACAGTGTGAGGCACATGATTAGACACATTTGTGGAATGATTACAGCTATTGTGGGTGTATAACGTATAGAATTATCCCATCTGGCCCCTCCCAACACCAAACCCCAATCACCTCAAACTGCAGGGGTGTATTACAGCGACTAGTAGCAAGAGATGGAATTGGTGAGAACATTAGGCCATATCCATTCCGGCATTCCTCCTCTCCTGGAAGAGTCGAGCAGGGCATGGTGAGCTGTGGGCTCTGTGAGCTGGGGACGGGAGGGATGGGAGGTGGAGGTGTGATCGGAGACAGAGGCCTCAGTAACTTGGTAACGTTCTGCTCCATCAGATAGCGAGACTTCCATTTCTTTAATGGGCTCAGTAAGTCTGTGAAATATAAAGCTTGGATGAGAATTTGAAACTGTAGTTTAACAGAAGGATCTGCAGTAAAGCCATTAATCTCTAACCCACAATGCTTTTAAATTCCTTTCTCCTGGTAGTCTTGTTCCATTAGTAATTCTCCCTATCGAAAAAGAAAGCCCACAAGGCCTCTACTTACGTCACCTACTATAATTTTCAAAACTCTCCCAATTTCTCAGGGAAATTCCAAATCTACTTGGTCCCTATTTCTGAGGTTCACTCGAGTAACAATCTCTTTCAGTCCAGACCAAAAAGGCAACTTTCTTATCAAGAGCCCATGAAACCCTTTAAATTTATCAGGCAGAATAAACAGCTAACTTTTATAAACACTGTTCACATTTCTCTCCCACATCAACAACTAACACAAATTTCCACCCTATCTAAGTTCATCCTCAATGTATCTTGGCTCTTGCCTTTGTCATCTTTCTTAGTAATTTCTTCTGTCTTTTCGAGTTCTAGTAGAAAAGAATTCTATACATTTCCCAATCACACTTAGCCTCTCAATTTTAGATTATTTCCTAATTTAAAAAATTAACACTAATACTGGAATAAATCCTGCAAAAAATGTCTAGAAAGAGAAAAGGTAGACTAAACATTCCGTTGAGAATGGTCCTCATTTTCTATACTTCTTGGGCAACACAAATTTGAGTAAGTTATAAAATGACTTGTTTGATCACAGATTAAGTCACAATTTATACCCTCACTCACAGCCAAGAGTCTATATTTAAAAAGACAGTATTCTTATTACCTAGCAAGGATTCTGCTTTAAGATTAGTAGCTGCCTAGCTGTTTCTCTCTTCCTGCAAACACTGGGGTCTTTAATGAAATGAAGGCTACGGAGATGAGGTTCAGAGAAAGTCCCACCTCAGCTTTACCACATTCCAGAATTCTGCTCAGTCTCCATCTCCATCTTTAATTGGTATACAGCTTCCCATTCCCTTTAAATTTTCTTCCAACTCCATTTCAGTATTTCAAGTTCTTTTACTATGTTACATGAAATAACACTTCTCACTTCTAGCCTTTCTGGCCTGCAAGAAACTCTTGCAAAAACATCCCCAAAGTTCAAAGTATAAGGTTGGGCACTACAGTGGGAGCTGAGCTATCATCTGCTCAATAATCCTCAATTCCACTCTACTTGGGGGTATATAAGGTCCTCTGATTGTGCATCTTTATCAGCTCTAGGCCAGATTTCTATATACCCTAACCCTACTGGCACCTGGGCATTTACAAGGACAAAAGCTGTTAGAGAGAAGGTCCTATCTGAATTACAATATAATCACAACCTAAGGTTGTCAATGTCTCAGCATCCTTTCAGCTGAATTAAACTAATGATTTCAATATTTCTTCCTAAGTTACTGTTAATTACTGAAACCTTGCCCCCAGCCTATTTAACTTAATCTGCTTTCAGTAAACTGTTATTAATGTATAGTATCTTTATGTATTACAAATATGCCCATACTCAAAAACCAAAAACCCACACATGACTTGATTCATCTATTATAGGTATCATCCCATCTCTCCTCCCTTGTACAGCAAAATTCCTTGAGGAAGCAAAAGCTGTTTACAGAAGGCATCTCCACTTTCTTCTGACTATCTCATTTGCACTCTGGTACTTTACTGATTGCAGCTTCCCTCCTACCCCCAAGTTATTATTGGGAAAAACGTTATCTACTAGCAACACTTCATCAGATCCCATTTGCCTGCATATTCTACCTCAATACCACCCTTAGGTCTCTCTGAAATTCCCAAATCTCTATTTAAGGAGGAAGCCCAGCTCAGAACATCTCATTTCTCACCGGGCTGAACTACTTTTGGAGTTCTATGACTTTTCCACCATGCCCCCACCTTGGATACCTTCTCTGCCCTCTGTCCCCTCCTCATTCACCCATCTTTTTAGCTTCTTCTGGTGTGTTGTCTTCCCCCATTAGATTGTAAGCTCCTTAAGGGTAGTAACTGTTCTTTTTCTCCCCCTTCCACATTTGTATCCCCCACACTAAGCAGAGTGAGTGCCTGACACACAGCAGATACTCAATAAATGTTTACTGACTCTGAAGCCTGACTTACAACCCTATCATTCAACTGTCAGTAATGATTTCTTAACTGACAAATCCGATGGCATGTTCTAAATTCTCATCCTCTTTGACCTTTCTGCATCCTTTACAATCAATCACCCTCTTCAATTTGATAACTTTCTTTTCACTATTGTTTCAAATTTTTCTCTCCTAGTTCTCTTACTATTTTCTTCTTAGTCCCTGTTGATAAATCTTCATCCAGGTCGTGCCCATTAACCATGGGTGTCCCTCAAGGCTCTATCTTAGGTTCTCTTTTCTTCTCACTCTATACTATTTTGTTTGGTGATCTCATCGACTCCCATGGATTCAACCCTCATCTTCATGGTGAAGATCCTCAAATCTACTTATCCAGCCCTAACCTCTGTTGACCTCCAATATTGCACCTTCAACTGTCTACTGGACATTCTGAACTGGATGTCCTGTACATCTTAAAACTCAACATTTTCAAAACTAAACTCCTAATCGCCCCATTCTCCCCTTACTAAGTCTCAAGATTACCACCATCTTCCCAGTTACCAAGGCTTCTAGCCTGCCATCTTCACTCTTTTCACTGCCCATATCCAGCCTGTTGCCAAGACTCGTCAATTTGACTTTTACCTTATTTATACCTACTTCTCTCCTACGACACCACCCTGCTCGTACGCAGGCCTTTATCACCTGACACCCGATGATTTACTGGCTGTTTTCTCTGCCACAAGTCTATCCTCACTCCAGTCTATCTATCATTCAGCTACCAAAATCTTCCTAAAAGAGCAAATCTGACCATGTATTCCCCTTACACCTGACACTCTATAAACTCTCAGTCCCCTATCACTTTCAGGATCAAATATAAAAACTTATTGGGCATTCAAATTCAAAGCCCTTCATACCAACCTGCCTTGCCTTCCCCCCTCAGCCCCAATTTTCTTACACCTCTCCTCAGGTACTCTGTAATTCAATGACACTGTTTTCCCTGCTCTTCCTTGAACAAAACACTCCATTTCCCCACTCTGGACATTTTCACTGGCTATCGCCTATGCCTAGAATTTTCTCCTTTATCTGTCCACTGGCTTCTTTCAAGTCCCAGCTAAAATCCCACTTTCTTATAAGAAGCCTTTCCCGATCCCTCTTAAATCTATGGCCTTTCTTCCATATAGGGATACATTTCCAACTTATCCTATATAATAGTTTGTTTGTTAGTTATTTGCTTGTTGTATTCCTCATCAGACTAGTGACTGCCTTTTCCTTTTCGTTGTATCCCCTGGGCTTAGCGTGGTACCTGGCATAGAGAAGACACTTAATACTTACTGACTGAAGATACTACTCAGACACACCTCACTTTCACCAGGAAAGTTATTATTGTTAAAGACTTTTACCTCACTTATCTAGAATTCTGTCTGGAGGCAGGAAAACAGTCTAGGTGATTTTCCAACCACCTCTAGTTTCTCTGATATTCAGGTATTGAGGATGACTCTAAATTGGTTTGAAGTCTACCGCTCTTAAAACACTTTTTACACTCATTATAGAAATATACTGGAAAGGGACTAATTAGGATCTAATTTCTCTTAACTCAGCATCTCCCCTCCTGAGATTCTATGACTCTTTCCTCAATATTATTACTTCATAAATTTCCTTGTTCCTTTCCTAGATAAATGGGAATTCTTGGACCTGTTACTTTAAATCAATCTAACCACTTCATAACCAATTGTAATGTTAATGAGAATTAAACACCTTCCAGGCCCACCTAATAGGTCTCAGGTGGACCCCATTAAGGGAAGTTTGACTAGGCGAGCCTAGTTTTGTAGGAGCGCCTGCACCTTTATTTAAATTCTAATATGGCACTGGGTCAAGAGGTTTGTGCCCTCCTGCTCTGAAAAGTGTATATATATATATAACTCTGAGGTGAGGTTTTGCTTTGGGGGCTTCTTTGGAAGTAGGTTTGTGTGCCACATGAAACTCTGGGTAGCCATTAAGGAGCCCCCCAGCTTTGAAAACTCAGATGTTACCTCTCTGTGGTAACTACATATGTATGTAATGGTCAGACAGATGGATCTGTATTTCTCTGAATGTATTTTCTCTGTTGGTATATGTGATTAAAGAAGACTACTGAGCCCCCAGAAGTTGCTTTCCTTTTAGAAAAGCAGATCTAAGAATCTGGTGGTAGCAGGCCATTCTGGATATGTCAGGGTGCTTGCTTTACATCAATTCTGCTGTTATCTGTACACTGTCTAGTTCCTTGTCTGTTGTCCTGGAAAAATTGATCCCTGACTTGAGATCTTTCTCTGAAAAGATAGATTTAAAATAACTATTTAAGATAGCAATGTTATTATTTTTTTTTGGGTGAGCAAACATGAGTTCTCATACTAACAAATACATGAATTGCTGAAAAATTACTAATCTGCACTGGAAGAGAGTGCTTCCAGGGAGGAAATTCTACACACATATACAGAACGATTAGCAATTACTCTGGAATTTATAGTTGCCTGGACTTGTCCAAAGCCACACAGCTATTATCTGTCAAAGGTGGGATCTGAATCCAGGTCTTCTTCACTCAGTGGCTGGTCCCCTATCCATTACATCACATGGATACTTAACATTTAAAATAGTATTTTAAAAATCAAAACATATGAAAAATTTTTGTTTGGCCCTATGATTTCACATGTTTTAGGAAGTCGCAGAAGAAATTCCAGTGCAGAATTGTGACTGTTCTGCAACTTATGTTCTTAGAGTAACCTGAGGAATTGAGATGTTAAATGATTCGCCAAGGGTCACACAACCAAAATGCGTCACAAGTGGGCCCTGAGTATAGGTTTTCTTGGTTCCAAAGCAGGCTTCTCTGTCCAGTAAGCCATGGTATTTGGCTTCCAAAAAACAACAAACCCCAAATCCTATTAATTTTGTAATTATTTAGAAGAGCCATGCAGACAACAAACCCCAAATCCTATTAATTTTGTAATTATTTAGAAGAGCCATGCAGACTATCTTGCTAGATGGATGATGCAAAGTTAAAACTAGAAGCCATAGTAACTGAATTACCAGAGTTGTACAACAACTAGTATTATGCCTCACAATTCTAAGGAATCAGCATTTTCTTGCTTTTAATCAATACCTTGTCTAGTATATATTCCTGTAATTATACTTAAGCATATACCTGCATTGTCTTTGCAGATGCTAGAAGAGTTACTGTTTTCATTGCTTTGGTATAGATGCTGAACTCTACTCTCTTGGGATACAGACGAGGTTTGAGTCATCCCTTCTTCTAGGGCTTGCTTCATCCAGCGCTGAAATAAAAACGTCCAATACATGATCAGTGATAACGCCTTTTAAAAGAGTGTTTACCTATGTGAAGTATGTTAAACAAGATACCATGTTAATCAGTGAGGAATGATAATCCACAAACTCACTTAGTTTTGTAAACTAACACATACATATTCATGTCCTGTGCTTCCGCATAAACACACTGCCCAATCAACTCCTTGGAAAAAAACAAAAACCAGGAAATTAGCTTTTAGAATGGGGTCCAGAATAGTAAAATCAATGGAAAACTGAAGTTCTCAATTTTTTTGGACTATTGAGGTATTTTGAAATTTCCTTTGAGAGCCCCTTCTCATACTGAATGCAACCAAAAAAACATCAAGCATCTCTAGGTGTCGCCTGCTCCATGCTGAGAATACCTCCTGAAGAGGGAAAGAATTGGAAGATAAGTAATTTTCTACTATAGGTACCACAAAATGCTCTCACTGATTCCACTCTCAAATGTAATATCCTGTGATATCTTTCTGACAAGTGTCACAATTAATGCTAATCACTAGAGGAATTATCTTTTGGTAGAAACCAAAAAGGGGATAAAGTCAAACAGAAAGGCTCTCTAACCATCTACAAATTTCTGTAGTGATTATCAGTACCTAAACTAATAGTGAAGATATGGAACATTTGGGCTGGATCCAAATTAGGATAGTTAAATTATGTATTCTGTGGAAGAGAGAAATTTCTTACCTCTAATTTGTGTTCTCTTAAGATACACAGTTGTAGGATCTCACCACTCTGTGGCTCTCCTGCCCTAACACAAGACAGATTGGATTTTGATAAACATCAATTTCTAAGTCAAACCCTCCCCCAAATGGGAAGAGCAAGGGTGAACTCATTATCATAATTTTACATCTCTAGAGAACAAGAATTACAGGCAAGTAAATATTCTCTTCACCAAAATGAAGCAATTCTAATGGATCTTTACTCTTGGAGACCCAAAGCATGTTTTGGGAGAAATTGGTCAAGAAATGTTAATTTTGCCTTGAAAGCACCATATAGTGTCCCTGCTGTATGGTAAATGACAAAAATAAAATTGTAAACATCAAGATGAGTCTAAGTATATAAAAACAGCTCCCTAAAAGGTCATTTGATAAATATCCACTTTTCAGGATACCATGTTGTCAGAAAAATACATGACCTCTCTTACCTTCAAAATATTGGTTTCAGAAATCACAGAGCTAGACTGAAGTTCAAACATTTCAACCACATCGTTGGAGAAATGAGGATATTGAAAATATGAGTCTAAGCAATTCTCATTGCTGCAGATGTTCTCTTTTTTTTTTTGGAGTGATCTAGACTCATTTGTGGTCACTATGCTTTGTCCTGATAGGAGTTTAATCTTTTTTGGGTTTTTCTAAAATGTCAAATGGGCTAGCTTAAAAAAATTAAAACTGGTTCTAATGATAAGGTAACATGAAACCACTGAGACTTCAGGCAGGGAGGTCCTAGGCAATAGAAATACCCCATAGCTCAGTATACCAGCAGATACTCAAATATATGCTACTTTGAAATTATGTGAAGACAAATACATAATTAAAATTATTAAGTCTTTAATGCACACTATTAAATTTTATATCAAAGAGTTTTGCTTCAAATAAGAAGTGTGTGTTCTAACGAGTCAAAGATAACAGTTGTCCCTAACTTTAGCTTCCTTTTTTCAATGTTATCTCAGAGACTTATAGAAAACATAGTGGGAAATTATAGCTAAGATAGTGCCTTTCATGAATCTCCACCCAAATCCTAAGGTCAAACTAGAAAAACATACACCCCCAATCTGGACTTATGTTGGGTCTGTTAGTGTCAACCACTATACCTGAGAATTCTGGGCTGTCTTCGCAAGAATCCAAATATTAAGAATACAAAGGTCTTAGTATAACTTTTATGTATGATCAAGTAAACAAGTTCAGGTGGCTCCCCTTTGCTAACTATTTAAAATATATACCGCTCCTCCCATCTTACCCCTTTTAAAGAGTTTATCTTCTTGTAATTACTACGCAGAAGATTCAAATTTATCACATTTTCCTAAATCTGCATCTTGTTTGATAAAATACATATTTTTTTAACTCACATATATGTAGATTTCATATTTTGACCAAATTTTGACTATAATTAGACTGAAACTATATTTCAAAGCACTAGCTTATGCTGATATTTTTTCATATTTTTAGGAGAAGCAACTTGATACAGAGGAAAGAGCACTGGCTTTGGATTCCAGAAGGCCTGAGTTTGAATTCAGCCTCTACCAGTGTGACTTTGGACAAATCATTCAACCTCTCTGAGCCTCAGTTTCTTCTTTTTAAAAAACTGAGGGAAACGTGTGTGTGTGTGTGTGTCAAGTGCTTTGTAAATCTAAAACACTTTATGCCAGTTATTATTATTACATTCAAATCATGATGCATTCTCACAAAAATTCAAAAGCTAATTTAATTCTTTCAAAATACAGAACCACTGAATCATATGATTGTTCTGATGCTCTTTAGAGAAAAGTAGCTATACGTATTCAACATAAAGCAAGAAAGAGGATAGAGGATAAAGAAAATGTTTAAAGACTAGAGAAAGAATTCTGGTCTAAGTGGGAATATTGCCCTTTTGCCAAGTTACAAAGATAAGAGATAGTTACACACTCAAGCCTCTTCCCCCTCCATATGTGGCATGGCCACAACCACATCTTTTTAATTTCCTCAGGTCTCCGTTTAGGTCAGGATTACAGGAATAAATATAAGGCAAAGGAGAACTGATATTGTAGTTAGTATAGAGCTAGAAAGGACTCAAAGAAACAAATCTGGTCCAGCCCTCTCTAAGGACTCTACTTAACTCTTGTCAGATAGTAGTCAATCTTTAATAGGGCAGGGAAGGATATTCCATTACCTACTATGGTAACATTTCAAAACAATACTCTCAGGAGTGCATTATATCCAGCTAAAGATATACGAAAGGAAACATCTTTCTTTATGTGCACAAACCATACCTCAACTACTTTTTTAGACTAAAGACTGTTTCCTAAGCCTTTAAAGCTGGCTATAATGTCTACACACACAGCACTCTTAAAATGCAAAACTCAAACATTTGCAATCTAGTCAGGAGTGGATAAACGCCAAGTACATAGGCAGACTATTTCCTGGCTTCTGCCGTCTTATTCCTGTTAAAATTAAAGACAAGGGAAATTCGTGAAGTCTTTGTTAAGCAAACTCTTTTTTCTTCTCAGAGAGCATCTGAGAATTTTAAGTACAGTATTCTTGGACATCTAGGCATGAGGAAGCTCCTGTGATCAAATTCCTCTTTTCTAGTTTGGTAAATGCCCAATAAAAATTTAATTTTATTAAAAATTTTATTAAAAATTTAATATTATCTGGGATTTTCTATAAAAAGCATGCCACTATTACCTGTGCAAATACTAAAGCTGCTCATTGTTATGGTTATCAACTACTGAAGTCTCTCTAAGGTGTTCAAAGAAGTACTTTAAGTTCCACTAATTTCACTTCAAAAATTTTCCCGCACAAATAGATGAATGTCACAAATACTTCAATAAAGCATGCAAGAAGGAAGGAGCCCACACTCTAGGCGAGTGCTGCTAGGCTAGCAGTGGGTGCCTTTCCTCTCTCTATGATCCCTGTGCCCTCCTCCCTTCTGTATCCCACCCTCCTTGCTTATCCCTTCCCTACCCCCTTTCCCACCCCCATTGTTCCTTCCCCACTGCCCAAATTATTTCTGCTCTGCAAGGGACGAGGCAAGCTGTAAGTGTGGAGGGGTCAGGAAGGACCTGCCTGGAGTTGGAGGCTTCAGCACATCAAATAATTTATATGGAACATCCTCATGTATGTGATGCTATAGTTCCAGTGGAGGAGGGCAATGTGGCTGTCAGCCATGGCAGACACTGAGGAAAGCAGCCTGAATCCAGATCTGAGGATAAGAGAAAAGGGAGTTCCAGGGAACAGACTCTGCCTCCAAGGAAAAAGCTCTCCTGAACTTCTGGTAACAGGGAAAGGGCATTAAAAGGTCACCCCTACTCTGAGCAGGCAAGGGACCTTCTTCTGAGAAACAACACTGGAAAATACCTAGGGCCTATGGGGAATTCATGAAGAATGTGACATAAACAGACATTACTGCAGCTAGATCCAAATACAATAGGCAAAGGGGGTAGCAGGGAGGGGGAGAGGCGCTCCAGATACTGGGGAATCAACAATTCAAGTAATATAGTCAATTGTATTAAGGGAATGTTCAAAAAAAACCAGGAATCTCACTGATCATAACTAATTTTTCCCCTCTAACCGCTACCAGATGATAATAATGACTGAGTTACTTTTAAAGGTAAGACTTAGTTTTTCATTTATAAAAGACTGCTATAGAGGACCTAGTTTCTCACAGTCATATAATGAAAATTGCAATCAAGACCTCTCTCTCTCTCCCCTACCTACCCAATTATCAACTATTACTTATTTTCACCCAGCAATTTCAAGGGATCTCACAAAAGACAAGAGAAAATACTCACAAAAATTTGAGCATTTAGAATGAAGTACACATTCCACCTTGGCCCCACTGATTTCTTGATGCATCAATACTCATGGAGGGATAACTAATTCACTGTAAACCCACATGTCAAAAATATGGCTATCTGGAGAGTATGCAGTCAGTCAATTAGGTAGGTCAGGATTAAAGTAGCCTAAGTGAGAAAACACATGAACCCAGACATACCTTCTTACAGGAGCTGAATGTGCCATCAAGGAGAAGGGGCCTTCGACGTCTCTCAGGGATGAAGGGTGAGCCAAAGCGGATGTAGTGTTTGGGGGTGGTGCAAATTAACGGGGAATGGACAAGACCGGGCAACATGTTGAGGGTTGTTGCCAGCACAGTTGGGTCCGTGGTGATCCTTAGAGGGCACTCGACGGGGCAGTCATGCTTCTCTGCTTTATCATTCAGCCACTCTGTAACTAGATACTAAGGCAGAGAAAGAGCATTAGCAGATGCTGCTGGAGAATCAGATTTAGCAGTGCTGCTTGTTTCTCATCTGAAAAAAAAACAAAAACAGAGACCAGGAGCAACCACAACTGAACCCGTGTGAACAGTATGAAATCAGTTTTCACCCAAACTTCTAAGGTAAAGCTGCTTCTACAAATTTGCTAGTTATATTTTTCAGTCACTTTTTTAAGTGAAATATCAAGGCAGCAAGATAACCTCAACACTGCATCACTTTCCCAAGAACTTTTTAGACTAGAACAGCTTAACTTAACAAATTACACAGATCTCCACTCCCAAGAATTACAGGTGATTTTATTTTTATGTGAGATAGGCCTGGCCATGCCAATCTGATGATAATATTTCTTACCTTTTTGGTTTTAGGGTATTTGAAAACAGCCCGGTTAACCTGGGTTCCAGCAGTCAATATTACTGCTGGGTCAGACCCTGTCAATGGCCTGCTTTCTCCTACATTGTCCACATTTCCAACTTCAGCTGGGGTTACTGAGTTGCCATTTCCTCCTTCATCTAGAAGAACTTGTGATAATTCCACCTGCTGTGAATTGGCCTGTTTCTGACGCCTCAGTCTTTGGGCTGAACTGGTCCGGTATCGGGAAATGCGACTTTTGGGTCGAGGCCTAGAAGGTCTTGATGGAGTTGGCTTGATGATAGGTTTTTCGGCACCAGTATCCTATGATAGTAATATCAAAATCTTAGAAATTTATTATCAGCAATTTCCTTCTTCTCTAAACATTTTTTTCTTCTGAATACCCCAAGATGAAATAGGGAAACTGAGAAGCACTAACTCTGTACAACTCCCACTCCCCACCCTCAGATGGGTATGTACTTTAAAGCGGCCAAACAGGCAATCACTGTTTAATTTATGAAAAGGGAATTAGGAAATGAGATGTACAGCAGCAAGCAAGCCTTACAGCACTACATAAATGTTAAAGACAATCTGATTAATTCTACTGCTAATGGGCTTTTCTAGAGTATATTTACAATCAACTTAAACTTGGACAGTTATGTGGCACAGTGGATAAAATTAGATTTGCAGTTAGCAGAATCTGAGCTCAAGGTCTGCCTCAGACACTTATTAACTATGTGACCTTGGACTTAACCTCCTCTAGCCTCAGTTTCCTTGCTTGTCAAATGGGGATAATAGTACCATACCTCTCCCAGAGTTGTATGGGAATGCAGTGTAATTATATGTAAAACACTTTGCATACCTTAAAGCACCATCGAAATGTTAGTTATTGCTATTATTAGGCCCCTAATAGCAGAGTTCTTAGTAGAAAAGGGCTCAGGGAAGGACGTTTTGTTTCTTATTTAGGTGCAAAAATCAAGGGTTTTGTTGTTTTGCTAAAGTATAGAAATTAAGATTAATGGCAGGAAGGGAAAGTATGTGTTTTTTTAGGGGGTGGGGCGCTAGAAGGACCTTATTGTGATACTAGGAGGCTTGGTATAAAAGCTGACAACTATTAGAAAAGATTTTCTGTGAGGTTTTTGGTCATTACAAACAGCTATTCAATTCTAGCTGGCTACCTGCCCCACCTGCCCGCCTCTACCCCCACTGTCAGCTTCAAGTGTTGATGTAAAGGGATCATATTTCCTTGTAAATGGGGTGTTAAAGAGAACTATTCTTTTTATCATTATAGGAGTCCATAGGTGGGTTGGGGACCTGTATATTATGAATTCCATAAGATACAGAATTTTTAACATTATGATGACAAGTCCTTCAAAGACCTTGTCCCTTTGCTCATCTTACCCCTGCTTGGGCAGACCTCCGGGTATTCACCCCCATGCTATTTGGGATGCTTGGAATGGTCACACTGAAAGCTGAATTCCTGTCTTCAGGTTCAGAGCTCTCTGTTTTTGACTCTTCTAGGACAGGAACCTCAGAGCCAGGGGTCACCTCTACATCCAGGCGGCCCCTTTCCAGCGGCTGCTCTCGGCGCCTTTTCCTCTTCTCTAAATTTTCAAACATATGCATGATTGCTTCAACCTTCCTCTCTTCTCGCGACTGGGGAAAGTAAGGGAGGACAGAGCATTAGCCAAGGACTTCAGAAAACAAGAGAGTAGAACAGGAACACTGGCTGAGACAGAAAGAATGCATCAATTTGAAAGACAGGGAAAACCACCATCAAAACTGTCAAGATGGAAATTTACATGAATCAGTTTGATTAGAGTGAGAAAACATCTGACAACAGTCACTGAAATGAATCCAAAAGGGACAAAGAAATGTGTAGTAAGAATAAAACCCTGATCTTCAAAGAAGTTTATATATAGTTATGAATTAAAGATATAGACAGAAAATCAGAAGAGATGAATGACTTGGTTAAAATTACAATATTCAATGAAAAGGTGACAGGCCAACTGGAAAACATAACAGTATTTCTCAGCTTGAAAATATTTCTGATTCTGAAGGAGACTCCATACTTTTATAACTAAAAGGTAGAATGTTCTCCATGAAGGTAGCAGAAATGAAGAAGGACATCTCAATGGTTACTTACCCGCCTGTTAGGACCCAGGATTCCCTGCTCATCTATAGCTTCTTCGGTCTCCTCTTCCAGCTTCTCTTCAGGATTGTCTATGTCCTTTAAGATAGAGGCTACTATTCAGTAGTGTTCTTGAACAATGGACTATAAGCAGTACGTTTGTTTTGATCATTTGACAGTCACTAGAAACAACTTTCTGTACTTTAATAATAAATGTATTGGACAGAGGGCAATATGGTTCAAAACATAATATACCTCTATCCTAGGGTAGAACTTCGAAAACAACTGAAAGGTAGTAAGTAGAATAACTGTAGATATCAAGAGCACTAAGCATTATAATGTGACCCTATAGCTTTTTTTCAAAAAATAAGAGCATGTGGCCACCCAGGATCCTTATTTTGGAGGCTATATCTGTTAACAGCCAATCACCATCCCAAGAACAAGGGAAATCACCTCATTATCACTGGCTACAGTGACTCCTTCTGGAGCTTCCTCTGGCTGCTGGTTACTGCTCTCATCCAGAACATCATTCTGCTGTTCCATCTCTAGCTCCTTACGACGGGCTTTCCGACGTCTGGTCTCTGCTCCAATAGAGAGCAGGCTGAGAGGAGGTGGGGGCGGAGGATCTGCAGCAGCATTTGGATTCCGTCTCTGTATAGGGCAATTCCGATTCCCCTTGTGACATGCACAGTCCACTTTATAATTACTGCTCCAAAGAAACAAACACAAGTGGTCTCCTCAGTGTCCCTGAAAATAATTTACATTACTGGTCCATTCTCTTGAAATACTGGCATAGGTCTCTCTTCTGGTAATCTCTGGACAAGCAGTGACACAGAGACACTGAGGGGGGACGAGACACTGAATGAGTATTTTCAAAATCCTGTACTCATTTTATGTATGGCTCCACATTCTCACAAGGTCAGAGGGTAGTACTAAAAGCATCTTAGTCCTGTCATTCAAATGCTTACACACACACACACACACACACACACACACACACTCTCTCTCTCTCTCTCTTAATCTCATCAAGAGGTTGGGGCCTGTGTATATAGGCTAATTCAAGTGTTCAGGTTTTAGGTACTTATTACCCATCCATTACCACACTCCGTTCTCTCTACTAGGCTAAAATTATTACCTGAATTAATCAAGAAAGGGAAAATATAACATATATTTACAGGAAGGGAAGAGAGACCAAATGTTTGACTATATCTGGTCATCTATTCAATTTCAAATCATTTAGTGTCTACTATATGCCAGATAATAAAGATAAAAATAAATCCTCAAGGAGCTGAGATTCTACTACGTTTTTCTAACCTGGCCACTTGTAAAATACTAAAAACATAAGCTCTTAGTGGGCCAATGGTCACATTAGTAAAATTTTGAAGGTACCTCATAAAGCATTTGTATGTCATAAAGGCTAATTACGGGTGATAGGTTCTCTTTTTACCTAGGGTAATCTATACAACTAGAAGTCTCTTTTAGGAAGCTTCTATTAATATCTCTAAACTGTGCCATTGGGTAAAACATCCTTGAGTTTTGGGTTTGGAATCAGAAAACCTGAGCTCAAATCCTAACTCTGCCATTTACTACTCACTACCTACGTGACCCTGGTTAAGTCACTTAGTTTTTCTGGGCCTCATTTTCCTAACCTGTAAGACTCCCAACTAGATAGCACAATTAACTGCAGAAAATGCTTTTCCAAATTAATTTCAGCGAGAAAATGTCAACTATGGAAAAGGGGGGCAAAGAATATGGAACAGAATGAAAAGATCTTCACCCATAAAAAGAAAACCATTGCATTAGGAGGTGTTTTGGGAAGACTTACCAGTTACTATATTCATAATCAAAGGCAATGGTGACTTCTGCATCCTTGGTGATAGCAGAGGCTGCATAGATACACAGGTGGATCATTCCATCTGCAATCATGTGCCGTACCTTCAGAAACAAAGAATATAATCACCAAGTCATCAAAAAAGTCCTGGGACTCACTGTAGGAAGAAAAACAGCCTTTAGATTAATGATTCCCAAACTTTTAACAACTCAGATACTTTATTGTTTTTTTGATTGATTGCTCGATCTTCCTCAAAACTGGGACCCAGCATTAGAAACAAAACAAGAAAAATGAACTGAATGTAACACATGCATGGGCCAACAGGTCAATCCAAATCTCAGTTTGCCAATTTGTAAAAGCAAACATTGTAACACTTAAGGTACTTACCTTTAAGGGTCATTAAGAGGAGCAAATGAGAATGTGGGCAATGCACTATGTCAACTTTAGGAAGCTACATAAATGTCAGTTACTGCAATAACCTTTCGCAGTTTCAAAGTACTTATACATGTATTCATTTGATAGTTATGACAATTCTGAGGCAGGTAGGTTAGTTTTATTATTTACCCCATTTAACACATAAGGAAACTGAAGGTTAATTTCTTTGTTCAACATTATCCACTTAGTAAAAAAAGCCCCAAACTTGGCATGGTAACCCATCTCCTGAATTCTAGAGTACAGTGCTTTCTTATAACTGTGTTTTGAGAATATTATGATAATCCACTGAAATAAATGGAAACAGGCTAGAGGTCATAAAACCTTGCCTGAAAAATCAATGCTCATCCTTAAAACTACCACCATGTTTATTTTCCTTCCTACCAGGGAATTAAAATTTATTTTGCTGTAAGCAAATATTCAGTGCCCTTTGTAACAATGAATCATCTGGCTGTGGGTCTAGTCTGATTATTCTACAGGTTAATGAATTCTATCTGAAAAGGTATACCATACAGCATTGTTTATACAATAAAGTATCAGATGCCTGGAAAGCTGTGACTAAACTATGTCTTTAGAGTCATATACCAACATAACCTACCATCTGGCTATGTCTTTCACAGTTAATTATTATCTACTTCTTACTAATGTAGTCTCTAACTAATGTTCCACCATTTTCACCTTAAAAAATTCTACTTGCTATTTCTATTTTTTCCTCTCTGGAGAAAATTCAGTTTCTTCCTGTCAGGATGGAAACATCAGTGTTTGAGGCCTCCTCATGAAAAGTTACAAACAATAGTGTGAAACTTTCACAAAAAAAGCGCATGAACACCAATCTACAAGTATCTCTAGGAATGCTATCAGTAGGACATTTCTGTAGTTTGTTCTGGATAGCTTGTATTTTCATTAAAGAAACAATAGCCTAATCCACTGAAATCTTACCTCTGCATTTGGGGTACAGGATCGCCTGATGAACCGAGCATCATTACCAAAAGTGCGGGCATCAACACACATCTCTACACCATTGAATTTGGAGTAGAACAGCACAAAGGGGTATGGTCTAGGGACACAATGAAAATTCTTGTAATTCTTAACACAAATGCAAAGGCCACCCCATGACTCCAAATATGAAGCAGATGCTGACACATCATTTGTGATGCTCTAATTTTTGGAAACACTGTGTGCTTGTCTGCTTCTGGTTAAAGAATAAAGATAAGCCCATAGCAGTGCCTAACACATAGTACATACTTATTAAGTGTTTCCTGGCATATCTATTTCTGAAAGGAGTCATCACTTTATACATCCAAGAATCTCAAGATTTATTTGCACTTTCCTATAAATGGGCTCCAGCTTGTTCAAGCTAACCATCTCCCCAAAGCAGATATCTTATTATCTAGGATGAATTCCCTCCTAAGAATGCCAGTCAATCAGGCCCTTTTTGGCCCTCATCATAATTCATTGAAAGATGCTCTTACTTTTTGAAGAAATGCCCATTGACCTCAAATTGCTGCCGTAACATGACTTTTCCTCGATACTCTATTATAAGGGTATCCAATGCCAAGTCTCTTGCTGCCCTGAGGATCTTCCGGTGTTTTTGCACACGAGTAACTCTTCCCAGCTGGAGCTGAATAAAAACCAGGGTACAAACGTTAGACATCAAAACAGAACAGAAAGCAGTAATTTAGGAGAGACTTTAGTATTTGGAGTAAGAATAAGGCCAGCACAGGCAAAGGTATCAAATAGCTTAGATGTCATCTATTCATTGTATTACTTAGCCCAGTGAAGAGAAACTTTGAAAGAACTACAATGACCTTGAAATAATTCCTGTTATTTTCTAGGGAATACCTCCATCTAGTGAAGTTGCCACCTCAAAAGGCAAAAGAGAAAGAGAGAAATAAATAAATATTTGGTTGCTTTGTACACCTAACCACGCATTTAAAAAAAAGAGTTATATCTTAAGAAATAATACAAAACACACTTCTCTGTTATCTTTTTCTATTTTTGCCTAATTAGTGTCCCATCCTCAGGACAGAAGTTAATCATCTACTTTTAATTTATAAAAACATAGCCTCTAACAAGGTTTCCAGTTGACATAGTAACATACTGGTTAAAGAAGATTAATGTTTTAGCTTGCTATTCTGAGGCCAGTGACTAAGAAGGTAGAACTTGACACAACTGGAGAGGAAAAAAAGTACTTTTACTACACGTTGACTTCTCTGCTGTGTTGTAGTTCTGCAGCCCTTCATTCACCACTTTCTTAAGAGACCCTACCCATGCTGATCCTTACCTGCATTTGGGAACCAATCACTGTATTATTACAGGCCAGTTCAGTCTTATTGATGGTGTCTAGGACAGCAGCTTTGCCCACAAATTCCTTACTGGAATTTAGATGCCGTTCGAGGAGATTTTGTACATCTGCGCTGTACTGATTAGTGAAAGCTTCCTCATACTGATCAGTCCACAGTCGTATACGATTCTCCCAGCCTTCAGTTGTATTCTCATCTAAAGCATGTGCCTCAGAGGGAGAATTCTGTAGAGAGAAAAGGTTGAGTAGCATCAGAATAGGACAGTCCATAGGATAAAAAAACAATACTGAATTTGTAGGTTAAAAACATATGTTCAGTTGGCAATGTGGTTTGGAGGAAATGGATTATCTACAGGACCTCAGATAAATCACATTTCTTTGAAACTTTTTTCTTAATCTGTAAAATTTGAGGATTAGACTAGATTAACTTTATGCTTTCTTCTTTGTAGTGTTGTCACTTTTTAAACCTCTAAACAGATATTTTGAACTTCTTTTATTGTTAAAAAGCTTTAGGGATGTGTTCTTTCTTTAAGACACCCATTTTTACAAAAGAATCTTTAGAGAAGTTAACTATGGATTCTATCAAACATAAAAAAAAAAATCAGGTTATATTTATTTTCTTACTTAGTGAATAAATACAAGGTAGTATATCCTAACAATAATTTAAGTACCCAGACTTTGAAGGCTGAGGGTGTAATAAAAATTAAAACAGAGAAGCATTAGGTAGATACATTTTATCTTCTGACATTGCAGCAATAAAGATAATTTAATATTTTAGTGATATAGTCTCAGCAGTACTAACATAAGGGAACAATGTAAAATATATCTATGCTACCTTCTTTCCTACATATATTTATCAGTGACTTGCATGAATTACTGTATTAAATCCTTCTTTGCTCCTTCAAACTCAAATTCTTAGTCTCCATACATGCCCAAGACTTGATGGAAACTGATTATTTAGTCCTTCAAAATGTATTTTAAGTGGGACCTAAAAGTAGATAATAGCTAAAGTCTACTTCTGAAGATGTTTACTAAGATGGATGGCTAGTGACTAGCAGGGCTCAAAGGTACTGTTTCCTATGCTTGAGCAACAGCAATGGTTAGCTCACCGTCTCCCCTAAAACCAACCAGATGAAGTATAGTTGAAGTAGAAGCAGCACTGGCTCTGGAAGGAATTGGGTCTGGTTAAGAAATATCTATTAAAACTTTGAGTTTTGTAAAGGCAAGATATCTAGCACACCCCAAACAGCTCTAAGTTGTCTCTAATCTGCTTATAAGACCTATACAAACTGGCTGCAGGTTTTATACTTTTGTCAAAAATTGCCACCTCTAGCTTTTGCTGTCAAAAGCAGTATTATTGTTCTACATTATTAAATAAATCATCTTAAACAATCTTCAAAAATTCCCCATATAATTAGAAACAGCCACACTTCTGTAGAGTTGGAGACATGAATATTTGTAGATTTAAAAAGGAACTGAATAATCAGGGAATCACAGTCACTTTTCAAAGCCAAAGTTCAACTAGAAATTAACTATTTCCTGAAGTCATAGACATAAGCATAAGACATTTAAGGTGAGAGAAAGGTCAGATAAAATCCAGGTCAGCACACCGCCAATTCTTAAAAGAATGCCTTAACATATCAAGTTACGAAAACTTTCAAACCATGCTAGCTGTAAGTGGGCTCTCCCTTTCATTCTATCTTATACCAGTTGTGTGGGATCTACTGCCTCTATCAGATTTTGAAGCTCTAAGAGGACAGAGATTTTTTATCTTTGGACCTACTTGTACTCAAGTAAAGTGCCCTGCACCAAGATGGTACTTAATAAACAAATGTTTCTTATTAATAATTAATAAATGATCATGAAAAATAAAAGATTCCATTTATGGAAAACTTTCCTTATATTCAGTCCTTTATGAAAAAACTATACTAATCACCCTGCTTAACAAGAAACCTTTTAACTACTCTACATAATTTCTGTTACTCAACCTCCTTGAAAAATTGTAGTGTATAGAGTTGAAGATCTTCTAATGGATTAAAAAAAAGGAGTACAATATGACATCATATGGGTCTCTTAAAACCAATTTGATGTGCTATAAGTGTTAAGAAAGAGTAAGAATAATTCCTATCAACAATACAGCTTTCCTACAGATAAAATTCACCCTTCTAAATAATGATTATGCCCCCCTTGATGGTGGGCTGGCCAAGAGCTTTCGTTATCACCACACACACACACTTACTCCTGATATTCAAAAATCCATGATATTGATAGAAAAGATTAGCTTCATTCTGTTTGATAGCTTTTCCCTTACTCAGAAAAACAAATGTGAACTTGACAGACAGGTACTCTTGAAATGAAAGTCAATTTCACTATGGAAAACTGTTTTAGACACTGACTAATGAAAAGCCAGTTTGAGATACATAACACAGAAAAGGAACACAATGTCAAAGTACAGGGTAAATTAGATGGCACCTATTTGACATGAATAGGCAGTAAATTTGAAAAATTCATGGCTAGTAATGTCAAAAAAGAAAAATGAATCAATCAAAAATCAATGTTAAAAAAACCACCAAGGCCACAATCAACTACATAACATCTTGAGGGAAGATTACCACTCACCTTCATCCGCAAGGACTTTCGAGATCCTTCTCGAAATGCCTATTGCAAAGAGAAAAAAACAAAGTTAAAAAAAAAGAGAACAAAACTTATTACGAAGAATGAAATATCACTTATATAAAAGACTTAACATTTAAGGTAAAAAATACATTCCCTAGCTTATTCTCCTCTGAATATAAAGAAAAAGAAAATTTCTCAAATACTACAGAGTTATTAAGATAGAGGTCAGTTTAACCAGAAACTAATTTCTAATGATCCTTTAACTGTCATTGTGGGGATATTGCTGGTAAAACATGCATCACATAGTTCAACATTCACCCAAATCTAAAAGGAAAGCATACTAATTATCTAATACAGAGTCTTTTGATGTACTATGCTTATGAAATAGTGGAAAAAACAAACCACAATTTCTTTAAATGAAGTACATTTGTCTATATCACCAAAGTTATTCGGATTGAAAAAAAGTTTATATAACACATTTCCCATGAAAATGTTGTGGGTAGGGGTATGAGAAGGTGACCTTGATGCTGAGAAGCACTTTTAACATCACTGAGAATGTCTTTATTATTCACATATGGAAAGAAAAAAAAGGTCAACTTAAAGGAATAATGGGGACTGTATTAGTATAGTAAGTGGGGCTATGGAGTAACAGTGAGCACCGGTAGAAGAGCTGCAAGTTTAGTTAAAGAAATTGCAATTGGGGCAAAACTAGCTAGTTCTGCTTCTGGATCAACCTGTTTCAAAGACTACTGATGATTATCATCTGAGCTATTTCAACTACTATTTTATACCTTAATCTTTTTCGTCTTTGGTGCTGTACGACCTTTTTCTGGACTCTTTTTCCTTTTCTTAGGTTTAGTTCTTCGGACCCGGTTAACAGTTAAGGTGATACTTGTCGGTGTATGTTGTGTTGCTGTGTACAACACAGTGGAGGGAGATAGCTCTTCATCCCAGCTTTCAGTTGCACTGCTGTCCCCACCTAAGAAATGTATAGGCGTCCTCAAATACTGTCACCAGTATCCCAATTCCCTCAGACCTCACTGATACTCAAAGATGAATGTGTAACCCATATTCTCTCTTCCTATCCAATCCAATAAACAGTGTATTCAAATCATCAAATTCAGGTATTATCACTGGACATATCTATTCAATAAAGGGAGGGGAAAATAAAGACATGAAACCTTAAATGAACTAAGTAAGAGGATTTAATTCTCAATACTCACACTTGGGACCAATAGGGTTTACAAGAATGATTCTCAGAGGCAGATTTTCAAAATCACCAAATACTCAGAGGGGAAAAATGTTTCCTCCACATCATACTTACCTGATACGTTGTCCTGTTTCCTCCGATGAAGTCTAATAACCTTCCCCCTGCTCATTCCCCTACAAAGGGAAAAAAACCTTAAGAGTAGTCCCTCCTCCAGTGTGAAGAACATTACAGTACATATGGTAGCAGTGTCTGTGCATACACTATACACGCCCATCCCTCCTACATACCAAATGTCTCTAGAACTTAAAATTTTCAAAAAAAAAATGCAATATCTTTAACATTACTCTCATTTTTTTTTAACTGATTCCAACCTAGCATAAACAATTGTGAGCCAATCTGAAGGAATCATCTATATCATGAACATAAAGAACATTTTGATTAGCTCCTCTTAAAAAAGAAAACTTAAAATTCTAGCAAGCCAAGTTTGAATCTAGGGGGTAATATGAACTTACCTGCACTTGTCACATTTAAGAAGAAAGCCATCCTGAGAAAGTCCGCAATGACACCAGGTAGAAATAGATTCCCCTTCAGAGCTCTCACTGTCTCCAGAATTTTCCTCATCAGGTGAGTGGAGGCCATTCAACTCTGCATGAGGGATGATGGTCTGGACAGGGGGAGAAGCAGGGGGGGTCGGAGGAGGAGGGGCTCCGTAATTATGATCCTGAAAATAAGATTTTTTGAATCAATAATGTTCCAAACACTGGCCCTCTCCCCCTAAAAATATCACATATATTAAAATTGTGAATAAACTAATATCCCTCAAAATTTTGCTGCAATCAAGAAAGTGACAAAACAAAATGTTAAGGTCAACAAGTAATAAAATAAGGGGATACAGAGTTAAGATCTATCCAGCAGCAGGAAAAGTGCAAGAGGGACAAGTCATATCATGCTACTATAAATATTTCAAGAAAGCCAAAATGCACAAAAATGGAGAAGACATCAGTAGATGAACAATATTAGAAATGTATACTTACAGCATAAGGTAGTCCTCGGTACCCATGCCTCTGAGTGGTCCCATAGTTATGAGTGGAATACACGTTCTTCTCACAAACTGCTGGACTAGCTTCCACAGATTCAGGACTGCAGAAAGGTGAAAAGCAAGGCATGATAGCATAATAACTAATCATACCAAATCAATTAATATTCCACTTCCCACTCTAACCCCTCCTCTTTCCACAACCACCAGCCCCTAGAATAGGAGAAAGAACTTAGTGAAACAAAGTAATCTGATTAACATAACCAAGCCTATAAATAATAGTGGGAGTGTTATTAACTGTGTGATGTGTGTGACATGAAGCCAGTACAGGCAGATGTCTGAAGGCAGGCACCTGGGATACAAGGTGTCCCTAATGACAAACATAAACGTACCAGCTGAGCGGGGAGTTTCCCCTAGAGAAGCCACTCTGGGCTGGTTTAGACTCAGAACTATTCTTCTTAATTGGATCTCTTAATACTTCCATGAAACCTCACATGACATTTGCAGTGAGTGAGATGATGAAAGTGCCTTCTGCACTGCCCCAGGGGCCAGGCCCTCTTCCATTCACTACCAAGACAGGATACCCTGAAGAAAGTACAGGTAAAAACAATGGCATCTTATATTTATAGCACCTCTTATCTAGAAGAACCCCCAAACACCTTTCAAAAATACGTAAGAGTAATAATTTCTCAACCATCAGTAGTGCAACCATATTAAGGGTACAAATACTTAACAGCTGCATGGTAAGCCTATAAAAGTTTTCATAATAATCAAAACACTGTACTTGCAATTTGAGGCAGTCTGGGGGTAATTACCCAATTTGGCCAGGAAACTAGGATAACATCCTCCTCCTTTAAGAAAGTTATTTGGGAACTTTAGTAACCAGTCTTACAGAACTTCGTGTTTAATGCCTTTTGAAAGATGTTCCCCCTAAACACACACCAGTTCCTCTTACTCATGCGAACTCAGGTTTCAAATTTGTAACATACAGTAAAACCCCAAGTCACAACTTAAGCTTAGGAAGAACTTAATTCTAAATGAAATTAAATGAAAACCAGAAGTTTACTTTAGCATTTTTAATAGAGAATAGGCACAGGTGGCAACAGTTAAAGCTCAAGGCACTTTTGCATAGAAGAAAAAAACATTTAAACTCTAACCACCATTTGGTTAGGTCTTTGGAATTTGCAGGTAAGAAAGAATGTAAATTTGGTCTGACTATGCACAACAATGGTGTGCTTATAATTCATAAGTTAACTTAAGAGAAGCGATAAAGTAATCAAACTCACATACAAAACACATAAGGCAAGAACAGTTCGACTTTAAGATGCGAGTTTTTGGAAGAGAGAACTAGACCTGCACAGTAGTGTACACTACTGATTTATAATGAGAATGCAGGGTTTGGGAGCTTTTTTTTTGCCATTTAGAGATATAACATATACAATAGCTTTTAAAAATTATAAAATATGAAAGCCTTAAAAGCTGTTGATTGAGAAGGAAGGTCTGTAATTCAATGCAAGGAGACATCAGATAAAAAGTGAGGGATAAAATAAATTTAGGAGGTATGTATCCAACTCACCCAATTTTATGCTCCGAAACTGTGAGAAGAGACCTTATTAATAACAGCAAAGGATAATTTCTGGGTGAAAAAGAACTTAAGACATAGGAAAGTATTCTCTGTTAGTGAAGGGCATGCATTTCATTACTGAGTATGTCTGCAAGGAGCTGGGGGATACACCAATAATGCAGGTCAGTAGTAGTCTTAAGGAAAAGAATGCTTTAGACATGGTTCACTGAGAAGTAATTAACTAAAACTATCTGGAAACAAGTGAGATTAGTATTAAACCCAACAACTAAAGTGAAACCAAATGATAAGACATGAATTAAGAGAAATTAAGCAGAATTTCATTTTAATGATGGGAGTCAGAGAAAGGTGCATTTCATAAAAAATTAATAAATGATGTTTACTAGATACTCAAATATTCCATAGTGCTACACTTATTTCATGTGGGAGTTTTTGTCCCATTGAACATATGGAATGAAATATGACAACTATCAGAAAATGGATTTTTTTTTTTTGCAAGGGCAAAGAAAAAACTGCATGGAACAAAAGATGCCTAAGGAGATGGAACTGCGTTGGTTGTATCTCACCCATCTCCAAAACAGGCTAAATATGAACATAAACACTTCATGTATGAGTCTAGAGGACAAAAATAAAATGTACACAGTGGGAGTTAATAGGCCATCCCACTGGACAACAGCTTCTAATAGACAGCATAACATCCAATACATCACCATTGCATGCTCAATATTGAGGTTTAAGTAGTTATCTTGCAACTTCAATTTCAACTGGTCAAGCATAATAATCTAGTTTTATTCTGACAATTAAGACAACCATAGGTTTTTATCCAAGACATTCCTTGAAAGGTGGTCTTATATCGCCAATATTTTAAAATATGAATTAAGGAGAAATTTAGGCCACTAAGATATTTTTATTACCCAGTCACTATGATCTAGAGGTTGATACAATTCCGTTAAGCATAATCTTACAAAAGAGTCTTAGCCTTTCCTCTTCCAAATCCAAATAAGTATGACAATAGGCCATTATTTGGAAGCCATGCTTACATATAAAAAAAAGTTTCATTTTTCTCATCCTTTCCTAGGACAGCATCTTTATAATAATGGCACCCACCTGTTCAGGTCTTGTTACTTAAAGCCACATACTTGAGAACATTTGAAATTTTCTGCTATTGCAGCTCAGATCAGAAATTCAAGAAAGTTTTCTTTACATCCATCAGATCTTAGATCTAGAGTTGGAAGGGATCTCAGTGACCACACAATCCAACCCCTTCATCATTTTACAGATGAGGAAGCTGAGGCTCAGAAAGGTTTAAGTGACTTGCTTAAAGTCACTCAAGCACTACTAAGGGTCAGGAGAGGGATTTTAGCCCAGCTCCTCTACTACAGTTTGAGTATTCTTTGTACTGTCTCATTCTGCCTCCAGAGCAATTAATCCATGGGTTTTTTGACAGTTTCCCACAACATCACATATTTGTGGCAGGCAAATTTTAAATCCTGGGAGGCAGGATTTAATTCTGTACAACATGCCAGTTATAATACCAGGGCACAATGACACTTAATAAATCTGAATTTAGGAAGGTAGTCCACTGACATCATATATATTTTGTTGAGACAAATTTTCCACTTATTCTGTAAAGAAAATTGAACAAAATAGTTTGTGAGTAGTTGTTACCATAGTAACAATTCTATTAGGAGATTATAAAGGTTACTTTTCAGTTCATTCTAGGAGTGTGTGTGGAGATAATGTAAGCACTTTAATCCATAACCTAACTCGAAGTCCAGGTTGTTTACAATGGCCCAGTTACTGAGACCAAAGTATTAAAGAGGGGCATGTAGACTCTGAAGGACATAGCAGTCAAACTTCTTTTCAAATGTCTTGACAACATTAAGCTACCATAATTTCAATTTCAGAACAATTCAAGAAATATATTTCTTAAGTACCTATTGTAAGGCATTGTATAAATGTTACCTAATTTCCTTGTTTATTTTCACAGAGTTTTCAAAACTTGAGTTAGGATGGGAGGCTCAAAGAGATAAATGTTAGTAAAGCACTGCTATTTATGACCATCAGATGTAGTAGTGTGTTAACAAAAGGCAAGAACTAAGGCTCCCAAGATGTTCTGCTGAGCAGACAACTTAAAAAAAAAAGAACCAAAAAACTTAAAGGCAAGGTTTCACCTCAGAAGTAACTAGTAGTATTTTGTGGTCTGCAATTGATTCCATGTATTTGTGGTCTCACGGAAATAATGGCAATGCCAAACGAAAATAGACTCAAATATCCCCTTACTCTCCTGGCTTTACAAATCCAAATAGCATGGGTTTAACATTCTTTATTGAAGCTCCTCACAGAAGCTAATGATCTCAGTTACAGATCTTAGATTTAAACTGTAGAGGGTCAGAGGTTAATTATTTGCTAGACAAATATTCAGATCATACAATTTCCATCAGCGCTGGTTATCATTTAGTTAGGAAGCCAAGTATAAAAAAGTGTTTTAAAATTCCATCCCAGATCATCACAGGGGTAAAAACCTCTTGAAATTGAAATCTTGGCAAACGGAATAAATAAATCCCGATGACTAGACCTGAAAATGAGACTTTAGAGAGGAATCCATCCTTCCCCCAACCCAAACCCATTCCTTAGATGTACAAAAGCAGCCCCCAAATTAATTTCTTTCAAGCCAAGGTAAACTTATAATCCTGGGGAGCTGTACCCCACTAATGGAATTTGTTACGTAGATCAGCTGAACCAGAAGATGCAGAGAAGTTTAAATAATATGTATGAAATATCCTTAGCTTTAAGAAAGAAAATGACTATTAACTGCTCAGGGAGTTACAGTAAAAGGGAAAGACCAGGAGGGATTGTAAAGAGAAGTAGTTATTGGACAGAGTCTAAAATTAGAATATACTCAAATCACAAGGATTGCCCCCGTCCATACCCTAATTCCTAGTACTGCTCTGGAACAGACCTGAATGTCTAAGAGTGAAGGAATCATCTTCATCTAAGGATGAAGGAATCCTTCAGTTTTTGCATTTTTACACTGGACTGTCATAAATTGGTATAGTCAGAGTGCTACTTTGTCTAGAAATGATGAGAATTTCCTCTTCCTTTCAAAAGTGAGTAGATTGGATTAAGGACAGAGAAAAAGAAAAGTGGGGATTCTATGCATATAGGAGAAACTGGAGTAACTCAAGAAGCAGGGGAGGGGCAAAAGAAGGTTATAAAAGGAAAGGTAGGTGGATTTATAACATAGAAAGTTGTGTAATGAAGGCCTACCTTCATATTCATTTGGCAATTAAATTCTTCATGGATTGACAGTCTATTTTAGGGACTGGGCTTTTGGTTTTCGACAAAGTCTGTAAATTCCTAAAGTGGCTCACAGCTGAAAAAAAGTTGGGTACCACTGATTTTGAAGGTCCTCTTTCCAGGAGATGATTATAAAGAACAAATAGATGATATGGCTGTCCTGTTTTCTTTCCCAGATGTCAGAAGTTGCAAGTAACCTGCCATAGATAGTCTGAATTGGGTCAGTCCCTTTACCCTAAGATGGTGGGAAGTATACAAGTTTGAAGTTTTTAAGATAAATCAGAAAAAGGAAAGCGGTCTACCCCCCAACCAGAAAAGCATTACATAACCAGTAACTCTTAAAGGCAGGGTGACATATCTGCTTTATTCCAACCTATACCAAAAGGAAATCAGAATGTAATCATTCTTTTGCAAATTTCATTCTGTTAATTATTTATCTAGCCACCACTCCTAGGTGAGGAGAAATAGCTTATTCTCTCTCCCTTCTAATTGCCTTTCTCTTTTGCCCCTGTTGACAGTCACAGTTCCAATGAAGTAGATTTACTTTAGAAAATCCTAGGCTTTAGTTCCAAGATCCTCCTAAAAATCTAAGCCTTCCAGGTACCCTCCTAATTTCTAAAAAATGGGGAAATGGCACTTACTCTGAACCAGCAGCCATATCTGAGTACGATGTATCTGGTGTGGTGACTCCCAGAGGAACTGCAATGCTCATGACGTCCAACACAGCAGTAGATGGAAATCACGGGGTCCAATTAATGGAGACTGGCCACTCTGAGAGCGGGGGTGAGCCGCAGAGCTTCAAGCAACATGTCAGGGACATGAGGAATCCTGGGACAGAAGGCAGGGCATTTCATGAATATTTCATTTTTTAAGCAGCATAATGAAAAAAACCCAACTGTGGCCTACTCCTTCTATCCTTCTTAAATGAGAGATTCTAGTGGGTACCTAACCCTTTCTTTTCCTCTTAAAGACTTTCACACAGGAAAATGCCTACTCAACTGGGGAGCTTGTTCCCAAGCTGATTTTCCAGTCACTTTCCATCTCTATAACTAGCTACTAGCCCCAGGACCTAACTTACAAGTTTTTATAAGAAGGCTTTTGTGATTTCTAGAAGGAACAATTTCACTTAACTCCCTAACGGCTTATCGTCTTCATATAATTTTTCAACTCTTAGCAACAATTCAATTCGACTTTTGCTAGCAACCAATGATGTCATTTTTCTTAAGTCAGTGCTAATTAACAAACACCAATCTGCTGGTAGTTTGAATCTGACTGGAAACAGTTGCTGTTTCTTATTATTCTGTTTCTCACAGACTTCCATATTCTCCCAATCCTCTGAAAGGGCGAAGGACTCAGCTGCCAGGTCTTCTGGCCAGCCAATATTGCCAGATTTGAATTAAAAAAACACAGATCACAAAATGGCACTTTTATGAAAAAGAAAAATAGCTAATTCAAAATTAAAAAGCATTCAATATACATTAAGACAAAAGAGAAATGGAGGATGGCTGAGATGTACTGATTCCCATAAACTACTGGAATCTAGCAACATGAAGAAACAGATCTATTAAACTGCTTAAGTAAAGGGGAGGGCAGTGATATGAACCATGAACCACAAGGAGATTAAAAGATTAAGTAAAAAGGGGAATAAAATGCACTTGATATTGACTATGAAAAGTACTGATTAGGTATAAAAACACAAGTTTCTCAGAATATCAAAATTACTTTGCATGGCAGTAAGTTCAAGGTGCATAAGATAAAAAGTTCCTAAGAAGACAAAAAGATGTAAAGAAAAGGAATCCATGCAAAGATATCGAGGCATGAAAAGTTATGCATGAGAAAGATCCCAGGACTGGAATTCAAGAGATTGAGTTTTAGTCTCAGCTTCATCATTAATTTATTTTGTGGTTTAAGTCATTCAGCCTCTTTAGGCCTCAGTTTTTTCATTCGAAAAAATGAAGCAAGTGGATAAGACATTCTCTAAGGTTCTTTCCAGTTATAAAATTTTAGAATTCTTATGATACAGCCCACTGAAATGCCAAATGACCACTCACCAGAAGATGACAAATCAAGAGGTCAACTATATCTATTAAATCAACTCAGTAGATAAACAAAAAAAGGAAACTGAAGCCTTATTTATAATGGCTGACAATTTAAATCCTCAAAACTTAAAACACATACACTTTAACAAATGGAACTAGACAAGACTAGTTTAGGATGAATGGAGTAAGAGAAATTGTCTTCGTATGTCAAGACAGAACAAATTTTCTGAAAACCTTAAAAATTTCATAGGCTTCAAAATATCTGCATGACCTCTACTGAAGTCCCAGTCTGAGAATGTCTCATCCTGAAAGGAAGGGAGGTCAGGATTGTCAAAAGGAATGCCAGGATAACACAAGCTTTGGCAAGTCCTACCAATCAAAAAAGGCTTCAACTACTGGCCCATTAATGCTGTGTTTGTTTAGGTAAGACACGCTCACCATCAAAAAGTTGGTCCCAAGGTCATGGTTTTGCAGGAGGAGAAAAAGGGGAGGCACAACTGCTCATGAATTGGCTCCTGGAATGGCAGGATTGGGCTCTTAGTGGAAGGCGGGGATACCAATGTAATCTTGGATCTTTACAAATACTTTAATAATTTCTATATTAAGAAAATGGGGGAAAGTATTGCTGCTTTTGATTATTACTTCAGAATCCCAAAGTTACTATAATCAGGCACAGGGCACCAAATAGATCTATCCAGTTAGGAGTAAAAACATTCCACTTAATTTTCCTGGATTTCTGGCAATTTGGGTTTAGTCTGGGCTATGCCACTAGTTGGACCTATTTTTCTATTCAGAAACAGGAAGTTGAGGCAGCCAGGCAAAAAAAAAAAAAAAAAAAAAGGATGAAGAGTTAGAGACCAAAGAAGCTGATTGGAAAGACTATCATACTCAGAAGCAAAAGACTATTCACATCATTTACTAAATGAGTCTGTTTCCTCATCTGTAAAGTGGAGATGTTTATACTACTGACCTCAGGTCTGTTTTAAGGTAAGGGCTCTGTAACCTATAAAATGGTAGATAACTGTCCAAATATTTTATTATTACTCTGTCACTTCTTCCTCACAGTTCATGAACAGGAAGCAGCTGAATGTGTTTTTGTTGATGGGTTTATTAGTCTATCTGCAGAGTAAATAAATCCATGTGTCCACAAGTAATTGTTTCCTCTAACCTCAGTTACCTCCCATCATTTCCCAACTGACCCTCACAGTTTTTCTCTCTCTACTCCCACCAAACATTTATACTGACATAGAATTTCCCACAACAGACAGAGTAGGAACTCTCCAATAACATAGGGGTATAGGTGGGTCTGGGAGAGGGTTGATTTCTACTCCACTTTAAAATCTTGAGCTTAATTAATTCAGTCAAAGTGAAAGAGAAGCTGTCCAAAACTGGTAAAACAGAGGAAAGGGTGGCCCTGGCCATGACACCCTTGATCAGCACAGCAAATATAAGAGTCATGTACTCTAACTGCAGTGAAAGAAAAACACTCGAAGTCACTAAATATCTTTTCTTTCACTCAACTATGTTTTTACATGTCAAGAGTAATCAAGGGTTCTGGGTCAAACACAGCTTGGTAAACCTGAACTGTTGCTTGATATTTTTCTTTTGGGAGGAAATTTTCGGAAGATTGGCTTATTAACAGTCAAGCTTGGAGATGAAGGGAACAATTGGAGTCAGCATAAAGACTGTCAGGTAAAACAAGTGAGGAAATAGCACAAAGTATCTACGGATAATTGTTTGTTTCATGCTATGACTTTACTCAGTAAAGCACTCTTTTGAACTATCTCCTCAAAAAAAAAAAAGAAAAGAAAAAGATTGGCTCAACAGAAGAAAAAGGATGAGAATTTAATAACAGCCAATTGTTTTTAATTTTAAGTATTTAATGGAAATTATGCTAATAATCAAATCTCTCTATGCTGATTTCCAATGGAGATTCTATCTCATTTTGAAGCATTGAAAGAAAAAAAGCAGGTTTCCGGTTTTCTTTCTACAAAAATTGTCCTAGATAATATGACTCATATTCCCCAAACAAGTGAACCATACCGTATCAGCAGGGCCATTTTCATTCTCAACTATAGTCTCCCACTGTGAGTGACATGAGGGACTGGGATGTCTAAACTCAAATCCTGTACTTCTTTTCAGTTGAGAAATTTGTGTGCTCCTCAATCAATCAATCAACAAGCATTTAAATGCCTCCATAGTAAAGGGTACTATGCTAGGTGCTGGGGGAGAAAAGGACAAAAAACCCAAACCAAAACAGTTCCTGTCACCTAGGGACTTATGTTCTATAGGAGAAACATGTATAATACAAAATAAACACAAAATATATACTAAGTAGGTACAAGATAATTTTGGCAGCTTGGGAGAAGCCCTAGCAAATGAGGGAGTCAGGGTCAACCCCATGTAGAAAGGGATGTTTGTGCTCTATAAAAAATAATATAGATAACAAACTTTTAGGTCATTAATAACCCATCATTATTTCCAAAATCAAACATTATAATTACTTGAGCTTTGTAAGTAAATGAGAGATTCCCAGTATGAAATACCAGATTCAATTTCTAGAAGTCATATTTCAAACATTTTAGAGGTGCTTTGGAGAGAAGGACAAGGACAGCTATATATAATACACTCTCCTCAACAGTTACACAGAAGATTTCACTGAGGTCACTGAAAAGGCATCTGCTAAGTACCAATATGTCAATTTAAAGGACGGGAAAAAGGAAAACCAGCCAAGGGATTTTATTTGGCTCAGTCACCTTTATATTGACCAGCAGATGTGAAGTTCCAATAATCTCTTTGCCAGTGTCCTCTGAAGATCTGGAAAAAGTTGACAGACAAATAATTAGTATTGAAAGGAATGCCACTGGTGGACATAATACCGAACCAAGACAGTTCTTTCCAAGAAATATTATCTTTTATAAACTTTCGCTTAACTCCTCCTGGCCCTCCATTCCAGACCCACTAAATAATACTCTGTCCTCATGCCCAAGTCAGTACAGCTATCTTTTGAATTCTTCAACGTGACAACCCTAACAAAGCCTGGCACAAAATAAGAAAAAGAGAAGGAAACGGTCTTATTTTAACTAAGAGAAGATCGACTTCCGTACCTGGTCATTGGCTTGTACATTAACATGTTTTTAAATCTGAATCCTGAGTTTCATCTATATTTTCCAGGTTATCTTTCCTTTCATTTAGCTGATCCTACGGAAATTTCTTTTGCCTAATACCCTTTTCCAAAACCCAGCTGTTTTTCCATGATCAATTTACTCAGAATTGACAAAAAGGACATATCAACTACTATTAGCACATCTGCCCACCCCATCTCCCTCTACCACATTTTATCTTGCCTAACTGCAGAAGGGAGAGTGACAGAAGGCAGACCCCTGTCATGGAGAAGTCCCTTGAAACTTATGATGAGTTTGTTGCTGTCTTGGTACTGGAATCAGGGTCAAAATAAGGCATCTACCAAAAGAAAAAAAAAGAAAAAAGAAAAAGAATGAAAGAAAGAAAAGCAGGTGACTAGGGCTTTTAGAGAAAATAGTTGATTCTTCCTTTCAGAATCAAAATGGGCTCACTTTTCAGTAAACCAAAGCCCTCTAAAGAACAGTGTTTCCCCAAATAATCTGCCAAATTTAACACTAGTCAGAATCATCACAATAATACCTGAACTCCAATACAGCACATTAAAGAGGTCTTCACCAGATTTCAATTATCATGCATTATAGATGAAATATTATTTTATTTCTATTTATAGGTTTCCTAATCTTAAAACTGGGCAGACGCACTATATCTTCAAAATAACTATTACTGAGAGGTTAAAAAGTATGAGAAGATCAAAAGCATAAGTATCCTCAGAAATGCCAAAAAAAAAAAAAAGGCAAAAAAAGAAATAAAGGGAAAAGTATAAACAGTTCAATCAGAAGGGTGTCAAAATCTCAAAATACAAAGGCTAAAACATTTATTTTGATGGTTATTAAGTAGAATAGGTGCAAGAGAAGTAATATACTGAAGCAGAAAAATGAAAATTACCAGAGGGAATGGTATCCTTTATGTGAGATAAGCAATAAAAGAAAAATAAAGGACAGAGAAAAGGACTGAGAAAGGGAGTGTATGTATATACAATAAGGGTAATATGACTGTAGCAGAATCTGAACTTCTTATCAGCATCTCTATTCTCAGAAGAATCCACCAGAATCCACATGGAGCCACAGGTAGTTGTCTGATCCGGCTGCAGAAGCAGCACATCTCTTAGTACTGAATACCCTCGAGGAGTCATCATACTGGGGAAGGCAGTTAAAAAGAACAGGCCAGAAAGTGCTGATAGTTGCCCCTGTTCTTTAGAACAGGATTCTTCCTTATTGGCTAACAGCCTCTGCTACTGTCATTCTGATATGACTTACTTAATGGACAAAACTCATGATCTTTCTGGCCACTCCCAGAGAAAACAAACAAAAAGTGGTATAAGAGCAATTCCAACAGAGATTTCAGAGAAAGAAATTGCATCAGCCAGGTGAGCCGGAAGCAGCTGGGAGACAGAGTCCAGTGAAGAGCCAATCCAATGAAAGAAATTCAGAACAACTGTGCTTCAGTAATGCTGTGAAGAGGACTGGCAGGAAGAGGAGAGCCGCTTCAGAAAAAGAACAGGCCTCATCTGCTTCAGACTGTCTTTGTACCGGGGCTGTGGACCTTGGCCATTCTCCCAGAGATGATGCAATCCTGATGAACAAGATCTGCTGCCAGAGAAACAATTGTTAACAGCCTATGCAGACAGCAACTCAGCCAAGGAGCTATCTCTGATCAACTCTCTCCATAAACCACTTCAAAAATGTGATACATATGCCCCCATAGCTCCAAATATCTATCATCTTCATTCTCTTTTAAGAAATAGCAAAATACACGTTAGCTTGCATAGCTGTGGACATACATTCAGAGACACAAGCTCCCACAACAGCTCTAGATCACCACTTTACACCCTCCCTTTTAATTCCATCTATCCCAAAATATCATCCAAGGAGACATATTTCAGAAACTCTCAGGAAAAAAATAGATCTTGATTTACTCTCTTTTAAAATAAAAAAAAAACCCAGTGTAGATACATTTTTAATTTCATGAAAATAGAAGAAACTCAGTGAAGTATTTGTTCTCTCAATTTCACTTACCTTCCTCACTCCTATTAAAAAGAGTGGAGGAGGAAGTAGTTGCCTTTGTTTTTGTACTATGGGATCCTCTGAAATGCACGGTTGCCTTCTAACATCTCAAAGCCAAAATAAATAATCTCACTTGAATTCATTCATCTTGGAGATAAGTATACATTTAGCCCAATCTCCATGCCTTTATACTTAAAAACTGAACAATGAGATCTGATTTTGAAAATGAAAAACTGGAATGCCACAGAATTTTTAAAAATTAAATTCTCTTTACTAATTATAGTCCTCTTAATACAGACAGAAAAAGGGTACATTTCAAAAAGGTTTTCTGAGTGAGGTATGAAACAAAAAGGGGATTCTGGTTAACTCATTTAACCAGACTTCCAGAGCAACTTGTGCTAATACAGATTTTTACTATTCACTTAGATTAAATATATTTTAGCAAAGCATTCATCTATATTTAATTCTCCCCCTTTTGATTGACTATGTAATGCATAATGAGCCTACCGGATGAGCTGTACACAAAAATATTTGTGCTTACCTCTGCCCTCGTGATTTTTGAATCACAGATATTTAAAAAACGTATTAAATGTATGAAGATACACATATATATACTGCTAGTGCTATATATTTATCTCTACTTTTAAAAGCAAATTTTTGATGTTGCCTGTCATTCAAGATTCGTCACAATTTGTATTAACTCTGCTTTTTCTGTTTTCTAGATGTACTCTAGCCAAACTGTATTATTTACTCTCTGGCTCTGGAACAAGCTTTAGTTTCTGATTTCCATGCCAGAAATTCTCTATTCCTGAAATTGTAACTTACTGAATTTTTACCTAGCCTTTAATGTCCAACTCAAATGCAACCTCTCCTCCATGAAGCATTTTGGGTTAATCACAACTTCCAAGACACTTAACAGCTTGTACATTTCTCTAGTTCATTTATATACCATTGTGCATTATACTTATAGAATCCTTACTTCTCAAAATTTGATTCAAGTGCCACCTTTTACAGGAAAGCTATCTAATAGTTCCCCCAATCCCCATTTGCTAGGATTCCTCCACTGAGAAATTACTTTGTACAGTGTCCCAAAAAGTCTTGGGACAATCCTGCATTTTTATTTTATCTTTCCATTCACATGTTGTTTCCCCCTATTAAAAAATAAGCTTGATGGCAGAACTGGAAATTTCAATTTTATCTCTGTCTCCCCTAGGACACTGCCTGGCACACAGTAGGCGCCTCATAAATATTTTTTGAATGAATCTCTGGCTTTTTTTTATCCCCGAGAAAATTCTATGGAGAAAGGGACTCTTTGTTTTAAACTCAACATCTAGTACTGTGCTTGGTACTCCTAACTGTTTTGGTCTTTTACTTTTATGGAATGAGACGGAGCTGGAAAATTCAATTCTGTCTCATGTAAATACTTTAGTTGTCTCATGGAGGGAGTGGGGATGGAGAGGGGAATGAGGGGGAGGGAGGGGAAAAAAAAATCTAAGATATATGAAAGTGATTGTCGAACACTGAAAATAAATAAAATAATTTAATTAAAAAAAAAAACAACTTTAGTTATCTGATTCTAAGATGGGAAGCTCCCAGAAGGTATAAGCTATGTTCAAACAGTATTCCTGGAATAGTGCCATGTTTTTGCTACTGTAGGAAGACCAGTATTAATGTAAATAGGATTTAGATGGCTCTTGGTCCTTTAAAGCATGGGTCAAGAAAGAACAGGCAACTCTCCTTATCACCTGCCAAATGACTATAAACATAGTTTTTAATACCTTTCTTCCTCACTCTGAATTTTATAGTAGTCTTTGAGGTGATCGTGAAAACAGGTAGAAAGGGGAGCACAAAATGTGGACAAGGACATGGGAAGACCAAGAAATAACAAAGGAAGAAGGAAAACCAGGTGCTAGGTAATAGATTACTTTAGGAACATGGTAGTTTTTTTTTTCCCAGAAACTAAGAACAGTAAAATAGAGGAGATGGATTAAAGAAAATGAAAGACTTTGAAGGAGAATAAAGGAAGACACGTATTACCTGAAACCAGAAAAAGTTTAGTAACAAGCTTAGATGAGGTGAGTCAGAATGGACCTAAAGTAAAAAGGGAAAAATAAGTATGGGTAGAAGTGAAGTTAAAAAAATGTGTTAGGGATTGTACTAAGCACTGGAGATGAAAATACAAAAACAAAAAAGAGCTCAAGAAGCTGACATTCTACCAGGGAAAGAAAACACATACAGAGAAACAAGAGTCAGAAGTGGGTAAAAGGTGTTGTGCAAGGCAGAAAAAGATACCTCCAAAGTGGCATAGTTTGGTGATGGCTGAGAAATAGCATGGGAAGCCCTGGACTATACGACATATGAAAGCTCAAGTTCTCAGTGGTGGGACAAAGATTAAACACTAAAAGGACCAGAATACTATACCTTGAAGTGTCAAGGCTGTGACAATTTTTTTTTAAACTTATAAAGCAAAGAAAGAAATAGAATGAAAAATTTTATTTCTAAGTAAAATCAAAATAAAATTTGTGTCAATTATCTGGGCCTTCCAGTGTTAAAATTGCTGGGTGGGAAGAACAGGGTAAATTTAAGTGACTTAGAGCCACAGTCTGGAAGCTTTGCTTACACCCCTTTCCCCCATTCCCTACCTTATTTGTGTCTCCACTAACTAATCTCTCTCCACTGCCTTGTCTGCATCTCACTTACTCTCCAGTGGCTACCCAAATTTGGCACAATAAGCTTAGAAAAATGAAGTTAAAAAAAAGCTTCTAAGCTGTCCAGGAATAGCTGGAATAATTTCAGCTTAAAAAAAAAAAGTTTTATTTTAGCTTAGTTACTTTCCCAAGAAAGGTTTTTATCAGAAGCAAACCTAAAGGTCAAAACACACAGGTAATGAATAAGGAAAAGAAAGTCATAGATAATTTACAAAGTGGATTGTAAAATCCCTAAATAATGTTGACAGGAAGGGAAAAAAAACATTTTATTTAAAATCCTTTGAAAAATAATTAGGTATGTTGGTTACTAACCCATAAGACAAGCCATTAATCATCCCTGAACTCTCAATATTTGGAAATGAGCAATTTTGGTTAACATTACGTTTAGGTCACAACCTTGAGGAATTTCTATTTTTATTTATTTAATAAAATGACATTAACCCCACCAAGACAATCATTTTACCTTAGCCTCTGACCTACCAAATAAGCCCCAGTATATGGGGTAACCTCCTTCTGATCATACTATGCAACTATAAAAAATCTAACAAAACTTCTAGTGGGTTCCCATTTAGTTGCCCACATGCTCATTTTCTTCTTGTCACTTTGTCCCACAGAAGTGGGTTCTGAGGGATTTAACAGATGAACACCTGTTGAATACGTCTTCAAATCTGACAAGAAATCACTAGAATTTCAAACACATTCCTTTATTTTTTTTTTAACAGCTACAACTCCAAGTAAAACTTCATTGTCAAGGCCACATCCCCACACAACCTGCTAAAGTTACTAAATATCTTTCTTGATTTTTTGCTTCATTTAGTCAACAAATATTTATTGAACAACAACACCTTCAACATTTATAGTACTATGTGTTAAGGAGCAAGAAACAAGGCAGGAAAGATTAGTTCTTGCCATAATAAAGGGAATTTCCCACCTACTTATGTAGTTTTATTTCTAAGGGGGTTTATATAACAAAATTTGTCTATAAATAAATACATATAAAAGTAAATGCAAATAAGATGGCGCAAAATTGGTGCATTTGTTGTTCTTTTCAACAACAAAGGAAAAACCACACTTTAATATTCTGAACTTAAATTCTGAGGAAACACATACATGACCAATAATGCAGCAAAGACTCCCTTCTTAACGCTCTGAAAAGATTTTACTGGGAATTTTGTGAAGTCAAGAGATAACTTATAAAACAGACAATACTATGAACACAAATCAATAATCTGACTAGAGATTGCACCTTACCTGGCAGACTAAGGATCTCACTGCAGGACCAGAATTCAAAATTTACTAAAATGATACACTTAAGAATGAATGCTTCAACACTGAGCCTACTATGTCTTCCGTATCTAGAATCCAGCACTACAACACTTAAGAGGTTTCTCCCACTACTGAACTTCAGAATAAATCTAAAATGTTTCCCACTTTATAATTTCTAGTGAGCCCTATATTATCCTTTCAAGACTACTGATTCTCTTGTTATTAGGGGGAAAAGTCTTACAGGCTTTTAAAATCTCTGCAGTCAGGAGTCTGAAAATTCTAGAGCCAAAGCTTTTCCCTCAGCTGTCCCAGGAGAGTTGTTTTTCTTTTACTATATTCCTTTAATGAAACTAGTATGCACCAAATCCTAACATTTAACAAATTCTAAATTTTCTCTTTCTGAAGTAAAGAAAAACACACACAAAACAAAATGTTATCTACCTATAATCTAATTGGCTGCCGAAAGATTCTAGATGAAAACTGTAGGTAAATTATCTGAAAAATGTGTTCTGTAAGCACTGTCCTAGCTGCTCTGCCTTAAAGGAATCTAATGTATCTTTCATTTATTTGAGGACAAAGAAACAACTTTATTAAACCAAAATCCATAAAAGACTTGTCTGTACTATTTTCCAGTTCAATTTTTCAATTCAGTTTTACACATACACATGTTCCCATTATGTATGCAGGGTGTTGTTTATTGAGGATGAAGATGGAATCACTGAGTTAATCTATGCCATACTCACTGCTCTGAAAAACCAACCAGCCAAGCATTTACTATCAGATGTTTTATTTTTTGCTTTGTGGACACTGAACACTGAGTTAATCAAGAACTTACATGTAAATTTATATTATCAAAGACAATTCCTGTCAATTCTTCCTTTGATCTATCTCCTATATTATCCCCCTTCCATTCTTTCTACAAACATGGTGGGGTTAAATCTATAATCTTCCATTATTACTCCAAGTTCCTAACTCTCCCCTTTCCTAGTTTTTCCATTTTGCATTCTGCCTCCAGCTTGAAGTCTACTTAGCTCTAAAGACTATTTAGTTGTTTTTTTCTTAACAAAGATAATGTAGTGGTTTGCCATTTTCTTCTCCAGCTCATTTACAGATGAGGAAACTGAGGCAAACAAGGTTAAATGACTTGTTCAGGGTCACATAGCTAATAAATGTCTGAGGCCAAATTTGAACTCAGGAAGTCTTCCTGACTCTAGCAGCCCTAAAGAATACCAGATAAATCCAAACTTCACCACTATCACAGTTCTCTCATTAACTAGCCTATCTATGTCTCTCGCTACCCCTCCTCCTGGCCTTTGTTCCTCCAATCCTTATCTCTGACGGGTCCCAATCCTACTTTCTTCCAGGCTAGGTCAAGACTTACTTCCTCCAAAAAAATCTTTCGAAACTAATCTAACTTATAAATTGTTTTCCTTTATTTTGAACATAACCACTGGTCAAACAGAAGTGTTACAAATGACAACTATAAGGTAATACCTTAACTTGGTGATCAACTGCTTTCCTCTTTAGCGAGGTCTCAAAAGAATAGGGCTTTGAGTGTAGAAAAGAGTACTCGGTAACAGGGGAAAATGTCCATAGACGTAGGGGCTGTTAAATACTGAAAATATTTTACTGAAAATCTTCTCTGTAAAGTTTTAAAAACTAAGTAGACATTTATTATCTATTCTCCCAAATACAGAGATCTGTATAAAGTAAATCCTTCCTAGTACTACAATTATATATTAGCACATGTAAAATGTAACAAAATTGTGTGAAAAAGTTTCATATTGTGACTTAAAACAGGTGCTTAAGCACCAGCCATTTCCATGAGTTCAGATATGATTAATGTTTCAGCCTGGGCAAAATTTTCCCATCTTTAATTCTTACAGATCATTCATACTCCAGTATCCAACACTATGTGGAAACGGAGGTCAAGACATGTAAAGTGATTTGGTCTAAGGTCATACGTAATTAGTTCATGGCAAAAGTGAAACTAGAACTCAGATTTTCTGACTCCAAGTTTATTATCCTTCTCACTATAATATATAAGCATCAATACATTGATCAAATTATGTATTTTATGGTTAATTAACAAATGAACAAAAATAAAAAATAGCAGCACAAAGCTTCTAATTTGTATACAAATATAATCATTCCACTACAGAATTCCTTTTAACAATGAAAGGACCAGATGATTTAACTAAATGCAATTTAGGTTAAGTAACTTGCCCAGGGTCACACAGCTAGCTAGCATCGAGTCGAATTTCAACTCAGGTCTTCCTTCTAAGGCCGATGTGATATTCCATCCACCTTGCTACCTAGCTCCCCTACTAATGCAATTTAAAAAAAAATTTTATTATAATCTCTCCTTTCTGTGTAAATGTACTTTTAAATACAAATAATCACAGATATCATATTTGACTCTGAAATAAAAAATTTTCATCCTATTATATTTTCTTTGCCTTATGGACGAAGAAAAAAATGCACTGAAAGCAGATTGTTCCTTTGAGATATTCTTAAATCATTAAAATATAAGCTTAATACCATTTTGAGACAATAACATAGGGCAAAAAACGAAGGCGGTACTTCAATTTCATTTTATTGGTCATTTCTAGCACACAGTGATTTGAGGTTCACATTTTGAATGTTATGACCAATTCAGAAATTTAAAGAATAAAAATGATCAAAGTATAGAAAACAGCATTTTGCAACAGAAGAACCAGAATTTTAAAACTTGAAGGACCAATTTGAGTCAGTTGATATAGTATATTTTTCAAAGTTTATAATGCAAAGAAAATAAAAATAGGATAAACATTTTTATCTCAAAGTAAAAAGTACAATATTTACTTGTAATTATCTGTATTTAAAGTGTGTTTACACAGGAGAAATTATAGTGAATAGTAAATTGTTTTTAGTCAATTGATGCCTTCACTGAAACAAAGTAAGCAACCATCATCTGGGAAATATAATGCCTAAATAAACTGTGGTATGTGAATGCAATAGATTATCACTAAATCAAAAGCAAAGATGAAAATGAATTCAGAGAAATACGTGAACTTTTATGAACTTAAGGTAAAGCAAAGCATTAACAACCCCCCCCCCCACTACATTACAATGTAAACGTAAACGATTAAAAACCTAAACCCACCCTAAACGCAAGTGTAATTATAACCAAGCTTGGTCCTAAAGAGATAAGAAAGTACTTTCCTCCCTCCTAGGCAGAGGTGAGGGACTGTGGTTATGAAGAGCATGGCATGTTGTTAGATACAGTTTATGTGTTTATTAATTTTGCTAAATTGTTTCCCCCTTACCCCACTATAGGGGACAGCTCTCTGGTTGTGTGGGGAAGGGATATATTTAGGAATGAAGATGACATAAAAAAAAGAAAACATATCAGAAATAGTCATGTACTATGACCTCTGGATTATAGTTCATTTTGCAACTGTTTTTCTGTCCAGAGAATACATTATGTGGAATCCTACTTACTGTATCTGAATATTCCTATATATCAAGGACATTCTGAATTCGAATCCTTTTTCCTTAGCCTCATACAGCTTCTATACTATCCCATTCACCACCCACCTTGACTAACTAACCTTCTTAACTTCCATCTATGGCATCCCCATTTGTTATTCCTTTCTTTCTCTTCCACTGTTTTCTCTGGAAAGACTTATCATTAACAAACTGCTCTACTTATTTATTCATGTGGTCGTGTTGCTTGCCCCTAATAGAATATATAGGCTCCTTGATGGCTGTACCCGTTCATTGTAAAAGCTGGGCTGGCAAACTACTGCCTGTGAACCAAATCCAGTTGCTGCCTGTTTTAGTATGGCCCACAAGCTACGGTTTTTACACTGTTAAGCTGTATTTTAAAATGTAAAAGCAGTTCTTAGCTCAGAGACTATACAAAAAAAGATAGTAGCCTCCAGACCATGGTTTGTTGAGCCCTGTGCTTATTAAAGTAAGTGTGTGGCACATGGCAGTATTAAATAAATTTTTCAACTGAATTATCCCTCAGATACAACTGAGGAACTCAAAGATTCCTTTCAGTCTACTATATCATTAATAACACCCAGGTTCAGGAGTCAACCTTTGCAAACCACCAAAGGGAATGACCATTTATCACTGAAATACCTAAGTACGATCCTCCAATAAGAAGCTAATGTACATCCATCAATTCAGTCTGGACAGTGTTAGCACTTGTGCAAACTATGTGACTAAACTGGGTAACAACTTAGTAGAGGTGTCAAAAATGGAACCTGGAAATAGATGAGCTCTGAGTCTAAGTATGAAAGAAAAGAACAACTTCAGGGGGATATAATGAGTTTATGGCAAGTACAGATAGATGTTCCCTATGGCAAATCGCCACTTTCACTGCCTTCGATGGTGCTAGTGGTAAAGGGGGGATAAAGAAGCAGAGTGACATAAATAATTTTGATTCCTTAAATAGTCTAAGATGAAGTTATTTCCCTGACTGTACCAAATCAAGAACTGTCATCAATTTTTCCAGACTAGAAACTGAACCTAACAACTTTTTCAATGTTTGCTATTACTGCTACCAGAATAATTTTTCTTACACATGGATATCTGGTCAGGTGAAACCTGTTCTTTAAAATCTCCAGTGGCTCATTATTATACCCTGAATAAAGTTCAAATTTCTCTGGCACTCAAGGCCCTCCACAATCTGTTGCTAACCTCCCTTTCTAATTGTCTTGAACTTGCAAAGTTGGTTTCTGGAACCCACGCATAAGACTACATTTCTTCCTCATAAATTTCTTAAGATCAGGCCCAATGTTGTAGCCAGTGGAGACTTTCATCTAATATGTCAGCAATCTCTCACAGCTCTGCGACATTTGTAAATCTGATAAGAACTCTTATTCACATCTTTATCCAAGTGATAGATGCTAATGTTATAAGCCATATAGATTCCACTAAAGTCCCTTTCCAAGTTGAAACAGAATCATTAAAGACTCCAACATCACTAAACTTTGTTCTGTGGAAGCTTTAGTAGGCCTTTCAAAGAAAGAACTTTCTATCTTAATCTCTTATGTGGAGGTTTATAATTTGTTTTTGCTTCTTGCACCATCAATCTAAGACATGTTTAAAATCTTTACTTACAGATAAGTTAGAAACACATAATAATAATGGCAGCAAACAATATTTATTTGTAGGAGTTACTGTTTTTACCAGTACATTTGTAAAAAGTGAGAGTTACTTTATGCCAACTGGCAACTTTGTGATGTCCCATTACGGACTTTTTTCATTTTCATATGTTATTTTCTTTTGGGGGAGGAAAAAACCAAACTCTTTAACTTATCAAGCAGTCTTGAACATCTGTGAGTGTATTAAGTGAACCAGAACAGCCAAGTATCCCAGGCACTAGTTTTCAGGGGCTTAGTTCCACTATTTACGTGTTCTTCCTATTTTTTCCTGAAATATGAAAAAATAACAAATCCTCATAATCAAAAAACAGGGCTCTGTACCAAGTAATCCCAGCCGATTCTTCCTCTTGTGCAGTTAGCCCTAGTGTGTATACACTAATTTTTCTAAGCTCAATTAATTGTTTGGAAAAGGTAGAGGGAAATATCTGTGATTCCTCACCCTTGGGGTCTTTTAAGAGTGGATGAACTACTGAAGAACAAGGTGTGGGTGGTTTGTGATTCCTTTTTCTACCCAAGAAGCCTATATTTAGAACTCTTATCTTGAGATAGATAAGGACTTAGTTTTCTTTCACAAACAAAGTCCTTTATGACTCTCAATTCATATCAGTCTCTGAAATGGCAAAGTACAAGTGGAGTCTAATTACAGACATTGGTAATCTACGAGCAGAAATCACGCAGAGTGGGGCCGAAGAGGCAAATCTCTAAATACAGTATACTGTGGTTGTAGGGACAAAAGAGGGACCAATTTTCTTGCTGTCATTTCCATCAAGTTCAATGGAAGAGGAGGTTGAACACATCTTGGGTTGGAATCTTCAGGTGGTCCTAAATGGTCCACTTTCCCAATACCTTGATGAGCATATTACAGAGACTCTGATTTTACAAAATCAATCTGGAAATACAAAGATTGCATCATTAAGCAATGAGGGAAGAATCAGAATATAGAGGAATACTTAATAATCTGCCCCTCTCCCACACAAGCAACTGGAATAGAGGATCAGTTTCAAGGGATCTTAAGAATCGAGTCTATTCTTAAAAATATTTTTTAACTTGTATTTTTACAAACAACACTGGATATCATAATTCATTTTGTAATATGTTTTGCCTCAATTTTTATATCTTCATTTATCTAAGCACCAGTATTTTCTTGGGATTGTTTCATATTATCACAAAATTCAAATGCTTTATTTTAAAAACTGCTATATTAAACACGCAAACACACACACACACCCCCACCCCGAATCACTGGAAATGAACTAAAATGGAATCCTCTTTGAATTAACCCCAGAGGTTTTGTTCTCAGTCCTCTCATTTCTCTTCTCTGCCTTGAAGATCACCAAACTGAACTCATAATCTTACCTCCAAATTTGACCCTTCACGAAACACTTCCTTATTTCTATCGACGATACCACTACTCTTCCAAGGTTGAAATCCAGGATCTAGGGTTGAAGGGTTGGGAGAATATCTTGGCTCAAAAACTTTCAGTGGTTATTGCTTATATTAAATAAAATAATAAAAACAACAATCCTGGCATTTAAACTACTCTACAACCTGGCTGTGCAGTACCTTTCTAGCACTGTCAAACTTTTTTTTTCTCTTTTCATTTTCTATATTCCAGCTAAATCAGACAATTCATTCTCAGACTGAATTCTGTCCTTTCCTCCTTCTTTTTGAAAGCTTTCCTCAATGCCTGAGATGGTCTCCTCCCATATCTCCATCCGTTACAATGTCTTTCCCTTCCCCCAAAGGCCTAGGTCAGACATTCCTTCTTCCAGGCAATCTCACCTTCCAGATATAGGATCACTCTTTTCAGCATCTTTGCATCTTGATCTGTGTTTTTTTTTTTTAACTTCCAAACCCTGGTATACAAAAGGTGCTCAATGTTAATTTAATATTTATGTTTTTTTCTGTATCTGATATTAAAAAACTAGGTTTGAGGACATTTCATTGTCAGAATCCTAGTTAACACATTTGCTTCCTTGTCTTTTCAGACTTTCTGACCCCACTCCAGTATCCCCATGGACAAGGGTACAAAAATACTGACTTAAGAAATTTAAAATGCTATCTTTTAGATACACCACCCTGAGAAAGACCATTGTGCATCATACGTAATTGGGTATATTCAATGATTAATAATAGAAAAGTGAGAAGCCAATTTTTGGACACACGTGATATAGTTAAACAATGCAGATAGCAAAGCAGATGGGTTTGCTAGATGTGACTGTCTTCCATTTTCACTTTTTCCTTTCTGCAACCCCATATGATTCTGAGACATTGATCTACTTCAACCACCTCATTTTACAGATGAGGTAACTGTGGCTCAGAAAAGTTATGATCTGCCCAAAGACATGTAGCAAGTGTTGAGGCAGGGACTTAAAAATTGAGAATGAGAAATTTATTACTGCAGTTTTTCTAGAACAGAAAAGTAGATGGATCTTGAAAACCCAAAGTTTTAAAAAAAAAAATCACTAATTTTGCTTGGCTTTTATAAGCAACCAAGAAGATAACTTCTAGTAGTTAAAAATAAAAAGGGCATTTGTTTTACCCTCCATCTTGTTCATCCTTCCTTTTTCTTGACATAATTCCAATAAATATTTCCTTAAAAGAGCAGAATTCAAAGTGGTATAGGATTAAACTCCAAGCTCCCATTAAAAAAAGTCACTGGTTTATTATTGTTTGTTAACTTTGAGCTCCTTCTGTGGATCCTCCTGGAATAGAGAAGAATTTACGACTATGATACCTATTATACAGCACTTTAAAAGTCTGCAAGGCTGTTTACCCCCATTTGATCCTCACAACAGCCCTGGAAGGTAGATGAAATTATCATCTCCCCTATTTGACAGATGAGGAAACTAAGGCTGTGAAAGGCTAAATGACTTGGCCAGGGTTCCACAGCTTTACAACATTCATATTCCAAGCCTAGCACTCTTATCTATGACTCTACCCAGCTAGTCAAGATGCCGTATCACTTCAAATAGAGGTTACAACTCTTATTTTTATCAATGTGACCTGAACAAAACATGTATTCATAGTTTATAAGCAGTGCTATTTTTCAGTGCATAGCTGCATATTATGCCTTTTTTCATTTCAGAAGTAAAGTCTATCTATATTTGGGTTAAAATAAACTAAAATGAGTGCCTAGAATCTGAACTTATAGAAACATTAGTGGGAAAAATTATTTATTTTATATAATGTGCTTCTTAGAATTTAGCAATTTTTAAGATATTGAAACTTCAAAGGCATTTTAGAATCCAGATTTTTACTGAGAAATAGATTTATATCATCTGTTTAAATTAAGTTTTAAAAACCAGTCACAACAGATCATATTTTTCAAAGCTCGTTTTCTTGTTAGCATTTACAATAATGAAAAAAACAAGTGTTGAAAGAAAACATGTTGTGTATATTATCATTCTTCCATGAATTTAATGATACAACTTTCAGCATTACAGCACACCACTCAAGAAATAGTTTTATTGTGGAATTTTTAAAAACAAAGTCACTCCAATAAGTTGTGCAATCAACTTAAGGACCTAGATTCAACATAGTAACTTTTTACTTCTGGAGGTAGAGTAATGGTTTTGAAATTACACTAGATTAGAATTCATGGTGTGAAAATGTTACTTTTTACAAATGAAAATTGTATTATTTGCCTACGAAATATGCTTATGGACAATCAAGAATCTATTTGGTATGGGAAACTGAATAAATTATACTTTTTGGAATTGAGACTTAAATCAAATCTATACTGACTGACAAGTTATTGGAGCTACCAACAGATAGGTAGAGTGGAAAAAGCAGTTGACCTGAGTCAGAAGACATGGATTTAATCCTGCTTGAAATGCTTCCTAGCTATGTGATCATGTGGTAAAGCACAATCTCCAAGAGTTTCAATTTCTTCATTTATAAACTGGAGATAATAATACTTTCACTATCTTATGGGATTGTTGGGAGAACACTTGGTGCTATGGAGATTACCATAATTTTTTTCTTTCTCACAGAAAGTTTTCAATGGAATTGGGCAGAAACTTTCTTCCAAAAGAAAAGAAGTTTTTATTTCACAGTCAGGAAAAGATGTAAAGAATTTTGCAAAGGCACAGAACTTTAGAACTTATGAGGACCAATTCTTGCTTTTTAAAATGATGCAACTACTAACTAGAAAGGCTAAGTGACTTTATTGAGGTTATATTCACCCATTCCATAAAGTAACATACTTCTATTTGTCTTTTTGAAAGACAGGCTTTGACTTTTATACTTTTCCACAATAATTTTTAAAGATAAAAGCAGGTGCTTAACTGCAATATTGATTCCCTCAAACTATGAACTGAATAATGAACTCTCTCTATAATCGGGTCTGAAGTTGGCACAGTCAGTCCTCTCTTAGCTAATCCTCAAATGCATTTATTTATATATGTCTACCTCTATATATTGCTTCTAGTGATACTTCTAGGGTGAAAGCATTTGGGTCAGGTCAGCCTGGGCTGACATCCCTCACAGCAAATTAACCTTGGGACCAGCACTGTTTCCTATCTGGTCTAACAAAGGTGGTTCTGACAACTTCAGGCCTCTATCTGTGATACTCTGACAATGTTTTCACCTTGGGAGCTTTTATTCATCAACAGTTTCATGAACTATTAATACAATATTTTAATAAATCAGTGTTTCTATAACTATTTTAATATAATTATATTTATTTTAATTTAATAAGTACCTTTCTACCAACTAAACTAACAAAACTGGAATGTAAATTTGTACATAGAAGCAAAAACCTATGGATTCATCAATATTTTCTATAAAGCTCTAAAATAAGCACAAATTCTATAAATTTGCCTCAGCCAACCGCTCCTCCATTGACAACTTTGAGAAAAAAAGCTCTAACTGTAAAAAAGAAAAAAAAAGGAAAGAAACTAGGTCCTCCCAGGATCAGAATAAATAACAGAAAAGGGCTTCTCCATTTTTAAAAAGCAGTTAAACTTTGCTCTTTAGCCCCTAGTCATATGATTCCTATTGTATGAAGTAAATAAACCATAAACATTTAGGAGATCACAGAACAATTCAGTGTAAAAATATTCCTTAAAATGATTTACAGACATCATATTCTACTGACACAATTAGACTTGAGAATCAAACTTGAATAACCATATCCAGACTGCAAATTTCCCACCCTCTATTTGGTTTCCTTATAGAAAACTAAAGTCAATTTGGCACAGAGGGTCATTCAAATACAAGATAAAGAACATCTAGGGAAGTAAAGTACAAAAGAACACACCTGTGGGGCATAAATTATAATCGAACCCACTGCTATGATCACTTAAATGCTAAAATGAGACTGGCTTCTTAAATGAGTATAATTTCCGACAAATAATTTCTGTACCGGGCAACTAGGTGGCACAGTGGATAGAATGCCAGGCCTGGAGTCAGGAAGATTCATCTTTTTGAGTTCAAATCTGACCTCAGATACTTCCTAGCTGTGAGACCTGGGCAAGTCACTTAACCCTGTCTACCTCAGTTTTCTTTATTTGGAAGGTAAACTGGAGAAAGAAATAGCAAACCACTCTCTTTGTACTACAACCTGTTGAAAAGAAAGAAGCCCTTCAATTGGTTTCACAGGACTATGGAGCTAGAGCTGGAAGAAACTCCTTGTGTTCCCAATTGTGTCTAGTCTAATCCTCTCGTTTTCCAGATTAGGAAATGGAGTTTCCTGGAGGTTAAGTGATTTACCCAAGATCACACAGGTACTAATTTAAATTCAGGGTCTGATTACAAGTCCTTCGACTCAAACCCAGCCTAATAGTATGGAGGAATTGGAGAGAATGAATAGGGGTCAAAAGAGAGCAATAAAGTTGACACTCCTCCCTAATCCCCCCCCAAAGGTATTCTAAGAGAAGGGAGGAGAGCCAAAGGAAATGAAACTAGACAAACTAGAAAAGACTTAAGAATAATTACCTCCAAATAAGTAATATTGGTAACTAGCTATCTTCATCTCAACTGAGTTAAAACAAAATATACAGAAATACAGGTTAAGGACATAATGAAAAGTTTTTCTGAGTGTAACAGAACTATGCAAATTATTACAGGCCCACAGGCCTAGGGATTAATTATACTGCAGGTGAGTAAAAATACTCATAAAAATCCAAAGCACAATCTACAGCCTATTGGAATTTTCAATAACAATACTAATAATACTCACCCTGGCATCTAATCATGATAATGAATGTGTGAATAGCTAATGAAAATTAAATGCATCAAGAACATGAAGCTGTAAAATCTCACCCTAAGAAATTTTTAGGGCAAGTCTTTTAAAATAAGCATAAATGCACACATCCATTTAACCACGATTAACATGTTTAGTAGCCACTCTAAGTTTCCTGTCTTCTCCTTTTTCTAATTCCTTATTACCAGCAGCAGTAAGAAGGTAACAGGACTGCAAAGGAAAAGATGGGTGGGGTTCATTGATTCATCTTAAGTTTAGACTGTTGCTCCTACCATAAAAGTTGTTGATTAACTAACTCCTATGGTTAAAAAAAAAAAAATCTGGGTGGGAGAGGAATCTCAGTCCTCTTAGTTATGACAGCCCTTAAAGATGGGCATCCCCAAATTCGAGTCTCTGCCAAGAACTTTTACAAGGCTCTAGGTAAGGTTCAGACAACCACTCCCAGTAATTGAAGTGGAGAAGGATGTTCAGGCTAGGTAAGATGACCAGCCAGAAAGCATTAGTTGTTCGTTCTTTCAGTTGTCTGACTCTTGGGGACCCCTTTTGGTGTTTTCCTGACAAAGATACTAGAGTGGTTTGCATTTACTTCTCCAGCTCATTTTACAGAAGAGGAAACTGAGGCAGGCAGAAATTAAATAAGAAATTAGAGAATTAATTTCTCTATACATCTACATATAATGTAAATAGCACTACACTCAGAAAGGGAAACACCACAAAAAAGCTTAGCAATGTACTCATTATCACAACATACATTAATGACAATCTTCTGCTGAGTTTGTTAAGCCAGAATACCTCTATTTAATATATTTTTTTGCAGACAGTTAGAGGTCCAGGCTAGTAAACCAAAATAACTCTTCATTTAACTCTCAGATGAAGCTTAGTTGGAAAGTACAAAGACTGAATAACTTATGAAACAAATTATTTCATTTAATTGTGCCTCAATTTACCCAAGTGCTAGGTTCTTGGGGGAAAAATGTATTTAATACACAGAAATGTATTCGAGGAGCTTGCCATTTAAACAAACTTTGTGGTTGGTCAATTTGCAAAAAGAAGAATCCCTTTGTTAAGGTAAGCAACAACCTAACATCTCTAAGTATGGATTTCTTGTATTTTGGGTGTTCTTAAAGCAAATGTACCTTTACTGACACATTAAAACGAACTGAAGATACTGTTCAGCAGACTAGCCTTTGGTGAAAGCAGGTCTCCCCATATGGGTCACAAATCTTAGGAATGCCAGGGATGATTTAGGTTTACTTCTGCTTAAACGTACAGTGATGGACCAGATCCCTTCCAATTCCATGATTCTTTGCATTTTGATAAGCTGGATTCAATTATACTACCTTCAATAAAGGATTGAGAACTAACAAGTCAAAAGAGGCTGGGCCTGACCTAAAAAAATAAAAATGGATCAGTAATCTTCTCTAGGAAAGTGGGTGAAGATGAAACAATAACTAATCCTCTCAGTGACCCAACACTGAAATGTCGGAAGATACTCAGTTCATTGATTTAAAGTAAAACTGGAATCTAATGATATGTAACCTTTTCACAAAGGGAAACAAATTAGCCTCCGTGTTGTGGTCCAATCCCAACCAAAAGAATGACACTGTATGTCTCTACATTTCTCAGCAGTTTCATTTGGACACAGTATTCCTTTCCATTTCCCAAAGAGCAGTCCTGTTCAATACTGATGTTACATTTAGTGCGAGTGAAGGGTGGGATTTAGTTTCACCTCAATCTGTAGCAGACTTTAGTTTTATTTTTTTCCCAGGACAGAAAATTTTATCATCCTACTACATGCTCCAGGGCAATTTGGGGGTTAATAGTACACAGTTGGCATAAATTCAATGCTCAAGTAGGAAACTGCAAATGATTTCTTTAATTGTTCGCCAAGCTGAATAATCTCCCGGGGAAAAGAACCTCCTCCTCCTGCCCCTCCCCCATCAGCATCGCCTCCCTGCTGTGCAAAGAGCCCTTTGTCCAGCCCTGCACTTATCTAGCTGTTTGGCCATATTGACAGGCCTACTGGAGGCATAATAAGGGAGTTAGTCTGACATCAGCAGCTGGCAGTTTGAAACAAAAATCTTCCTATTCTACTTTCAGCAAACCCTGCTGTAGTGGCCTTTGATTCCCCTCATGGTGTCTAAACCTCTTCTTCCTGTTTTATCTCAGTTTCCAAATACAGCAAGTCAGGAGCTAGATATAACCACCATCCCCTAGTACTGGGGCAGGAGTGTAGGAGTTCAAGAAGCAAACCAAAATCTTGACTCTCAGCTACAAACCAACTCCGTGAGCTAATTCCTTTATAATTTTGCGCCTCTGAAGTTTAGGCAAATGGGAAACAACAGGTAGGGTATAGTGTGTGATGAAAAACCCAAAGAACAGATTCCATTTATTTTACCTAAGGTATTTCACCAAGGCTCCTGCTCTCTCTGAATTTGACTAGGGGTGGAGGAGAAGGCAAAAATATTAGCTTCAGTTATCAGGAAAACTGGTTAACAATTCAAGAATCTTACAATGAAAGAACATCACCACATTTCTCCAATGAGAAGAAAGGACTCCTTGTCTTCATACCAAAGACTGGGGATTGACTCTTTAAGTTAAGGTATTCAGCAAGCCAAACCAATGATGGAAAAACTGAGTGGACAAGATGAAATTACATATTCCTTACTTAGTGACTGACATGTGTAAAGCAGATTAAGGTTTAGCTTGATTATATCTTATAAATCCACTGAGAGTGTAAAACTGGGTTTGTCAAAACTAATTTAAAGCTCTTGTCAGAAGAGCAAAATTCTCTGAAGGATCAAATCTCAATAAAGGTGGTAAGGAAAAAAGTGACCAGGAAGCCTACATCTGGTTCAGAATTTTCAAACAGAATAATTTTTATAAGAATCAAAGTGACAGGAAAAATTGTATATAGGCAATAGATATAATAAGACTCAATACCATAGAATCCAGAGTACATACACATCTTTTCTTTCCTGTCCTCCAATATAAACTCCTCTATACCAAGTGAGTCTCCCCTAAGGGAAGGAAGAATAAATTGAGACTCTGAATTCAATACTAAAAATTAAAAAAAATCACTTTACCTCATAATATGGAAATCTCTGAACTGAAGAATGTTATCTAAAGCTTATACTTATTTGCAAGTCATCTTCAAGTAATGAGGTGTTTCATTTTCTGTCAAATTCCAAGTGAAAATAAGTTTTATTATGAATTTTACATTTTTTGGTCAAGTTTGAGAGTCAAAGTCATTGTTCAATGACTGTAAAAAAGCATTCTTTCCTAGAAAGATAGAGTCTATGAAAAAAGTTTCAGTTAATACCATTTGAAAATAAATTATCATTTAAAACACTTAGTTGCTCTCTTAGAGAGGGCCTCCAGCTTCAAATAAAGTGGAGAGCCACCAGACTTGAAATCTAATTGAAGAGAAAAATATATTCTGTTCATGATCTTTGTACAAAGATATTTCCAGTGACCTCTGATGGTCTATAATTGTGACCTAATGTTTCAATGGGATGACAACGTGGAAACAGCTTTCTCTACTTCTGAGTATGGTTCTGGTATTTTTCGCAAAGGCAAGAAAAAAGTAAATGGCTTCTAATTTCTAAAAAGAGTAGACCAGTTACAGCAACGTGGAAGTAACACTTGTCAATTGTGGATGCAAAGTAGTACGTACACACACACACACACACACACACACACATATATATATATACATATGTAGTTCTAAGTAGGTTTGAAAAAACTTTTAAACAGGGTAAAATGTACAGTTGAAGATTAACAGACCCTCTCTTTACCTATGCTCATTTCTAAAAATATTTTTACCTTAAAAGTATGGTTCAAACAACAGGCCAATATGAGTGAAAAAGCACATTTATTTGATATGGCATCTTTTACATTACAAAGTTTCTTTTTTTAAAAAAATAACAGTTACAGACAAAGTACTAGAAGAATCTAAAAATATTCTTTTTAAAAGGTTCTCTCTTTCATTAGTCTGCTTGGATACTTGATTACTGGCTGGCAGAAAACACAATTCATATATGTGAATAGCAAAAACTCATTTTCATTCATCTTGGTTCCCTGCCACAAATACTAGAGTCACCACTATACATTATGAATATTTGTGGAAATGAAATATATTCCCATGAATTTAAACCAAAATTTTTTTATTATAATATCATGAATTTTAACCTGTGGAGGTCTCAAATTTGAAAACAACATACTACCACCAGCTTCTGCTAATTATTATAGTAAGTTTCAGTTCATTTGAGAGGTGGTTCTCATCCGATTGTACCACCATACTTAGCAGACTGATCTGCTAATAAGGAAAACTTTCTGATCAAGAGAAGCTGTGGGGGGAAGGGTTTAATGTTGCTCTGATGCAGTCTTCTCAGGTGTCCAGGTTAGACAGTTTCTGCATATTCCTTCTGGTCAGCCCCATCTCTTCATAGATGGGTCCAGGTGTATCATGTTCAAGGACTGTATCCTTGTAATGTCAGGAGACTAAATATACCCAATGAGACAATTAAGAGTCAAAACTCCCCAGCAGATTATATTTATCTCTATTTGTTAGTCTGTATAAATAATTCAGCAAGGGAAAAAAAAGGTGTTTGGTATATTAATCACCACTTGGAAAGAGGTAATTTCTATTAGTTTATCCTCTTAAGATTCCAAAGTCTAGTTTAGCAACGTAATATTCTGTAATCTGCAAATGGAAAAATCCCACAGTATGACAGGATACTTGTATTCATTCTATGAGGCAGACATTTTATTCAATAAAGATAATATGGCCTAATTAATGGAGGGAAAGAAGGACATAACAGTAAAGCATGTGGTTGTATGATTAACTGGAAGGAATGGAGGAAAAGAATATGTGTAGTTAGAGAAAAGGGGCTGCCTGTGTGTGTGCATGTATCTCTGTCTGTCTGTATTTTTCCTGCCCCCTTTTTAAGAAAGAATCTTGATTATCCCAACTCTGGTTTTTTAGGAACTCAAAAGAATACAAATGGAATACCTGGGATTTTCAGTAACATTCTAGAATAGTTCTCTATGGATGCCAGAAAACTCCAATAAAATTCATTTTTCCAACTACTGATAAAAATCAGTGGAAGGTTATGAATTGTTAATTTTCCTCCCTATGTAAACCAGATTAGCAGTAAAAATTCCCAAGAAACCAAGGTTCCTTCTCAATAGTAGAACCAGCCATCTCCTAAGTGCAGTTTCCTGCAGCCAACAGCATTAATGGACGCTGCACTGCTGTCCTTCCCTGGAGACAGCAGCCAGCACTACTCAAGCTTCTCACGTAGCAACCAGAGCTCCAGAGCCAGCAGCTGCTGCTGCCTTGTATACTCACCCCTGAGATCCAACCCAAAGGAACAACCCTCTTCTCTCCTCACCCCACCCCCACTCCTTACACACTTTCCTTCCCATCAGTGCTCCTTGCCAAGCAGACTGGAATGATACTCTCAGAAAGAAACCACCCCAAGGTTTCATCTTTTAGTTATTATTAGAAGACTTTTATTAGAAAATCAAAATTTACCTAAACCCAATTTTTAGAGCAACATTTTTTCAAGCATGTTAAAATTCTGAGTGTATATTTGTTGCCCAAAGGATAGACTCTTGTGCCATGTTCTACAAAAGGAAATCATAATTCACTCTCTGCCCACAGTGACAGCCTGAGTAAAGCTTAAATACTCCAATAACATTATGGGCCAGAACCCTGGAAGGAAGCTATCTTCTAAATAAAACTGGAACAGCCTTATTTAAAAAATTATTATTCCTGATTCTCCAAGGCCTGCCAACACCAGCCTATGAAACTTCTACTTCATGCTATATATACATATACGTGTGTATATGTACATATACACGTATACGTATATACATATATATCTCCTTAAAAGCTCAAATTTTTCACAATTTTTAAAAAAAATCACCATTTTAGCACTTTTTCCTTTCCTGACATACAAACATTAATCATTACAAAATTTAGCAAATTTATTTATGGGATCAGAATTCTCACCAAAGACACTTACCACCTAACTTGGCATCTGGGTTCCCAATCAACTGACTAAAAATTTCTGAAACCCTGACCCAACAAACGAGGATGGAGCTCTGGTGACACAGAGTGAATATGACCTTGCCCACAATTGTATGTCATTAAAAACAACTTGTTTCAGTCAATCGCTGAAGGAAACTGAGGGAGAAGCTGGGGAGACACCCAGCCCTGTGAACACATTCCAAGTGAAAAGGGAAGAGACCAAACGCAGGCAAACCTCCAGTGGGGCCTGGAGCTCTGGGCAAGAAATGAGTGATTAGCGAACAGAAAGCACAAATGCAGGTCAACAGCACCCCCGCCCAGACCGGGAGGGCTGGCTGCAGCATCGGGACCCCCTGGAGGGAAGCGAGGCCGTCACGAGAGCCAGAGACACCAGCCCACAAGGGGGTTTTCCCACAGCCCAACTTTCCCTCTCAGCCTAATCCCCTTCCAATTCCGATCTCTTCTAGCACCTCGAGCCACCCCGTCTCACATCTCCTTCATAACTCGGGGAAAGAATTCCTACATCGCCTATTATTCCGCCTTAAAAAGGGAAAGAGAGCGAAGCTTAGAGAAACGTCCCTAAACGATGGCCCTCCACGCCCAAGGCGGAGGAACGACACGCGCTGGCCGCGCTCCAGCCTGGAATCGTACAAAACCCAAGCCCTGGGCTCCCTCCGCCGAGATGCGCGGAGCAGGCCGCGGGAAGTCCAGGAATGTGCACGGGGGGAGGGGTGGCGAGAGGGCCCGGAGGAGGCCGCGGCTTCCCTGTGGGAAAGGAAGCAGCCATCGGAGATGGGAGCCGACACACGGACGAGGGAAGGGCTCCGGCTCGGGGCGGGGGGAGCGCAGCGAGGCCCGCGGGGCCGGCAGCGGGGAGCGAGGCCCGGGCGAGCTCGGGGCGCCAGGGGCGGGAGACCCCTGGACCCTCCCGGGGGGGAGGGGCGGGAAGGGTCCCGAGCCGGGTCGGGGGGAGGGCGCTCCTGGGAGGAGGGGTGCGGGGGTGGCGGGCGGCGAGGGAAGGAAGCATCCTTCGAGGCTTCCTGCGACGCGAGGTTCAGGCCCCGGGCCCCGAAGATGGGGGAGGGGATGATGACCCCACGCGAGGCAGGCCTCTTTTCGTCAGACCCCTTACCTGTGTCCCTCCCAGGCGCGGGGGGCCCGGGCCCGGACCCGGGCTGCGGTGTGCGGCACGGCCGGGGAGAGCAGGACTCGAGCTAGGCCCAGCGCGGCGCCGCGGTGTTTCCTGGCCGGGGATGGCCCGAGCCTGTGAGGTGGGGGTGGGGGGTAGGGTCAGAAAGGCGGAGCGAACCGAGGGCGGGCGCGCGGGCGGGGAGGAGGGGGAATAGGGGAGGGAGTGTGGGCGGACTGGTGGGGCGGCTGCTGCTGCTGGTGCTGCTGCTGCGCGAGAGTCTGTGAGAAAGCTGGCGGGCGGCGGCCGCCCCTCCCCCAGCGGCGGCGGCAGCAGCGACGGCGGCGACGGCGGCGGCGGCGGCGGCAGCGGCAGCTCACTCAGCCCGCTGCCCGAGCGGAAACGCCACTGACCGCACGGGGATCCCCGGCACTGGCGCCAGGGGCACCCGGGACACGCCCCCTCCCGCCGCGCCATTGGCCTCTACGCCCAGCGCTCCGCACCCATTGGTCGCGCGGCCGCCAATCAGGAGCAGCCGCTGGGGTCGCCAGCAGAAGAGGCTGTGCGCGGGGGCACCGGCTCGTCAGAGAGCCAGCTGCTAGGTAGGGGAGCGGAACCCTTTGGGGGGAGTGGGGCTGGCTGCTGACGGGGGAGATGGTGAAGCCGTCAGAGGTGGTGGAGATGGAAACAGTCTTTCGTTCAACGGGAACCGAAAGGCTGGGCCTGCCCGCTGCGCTGGAGGGGGAGGGAGCAGCAGAAGGGAGCGGATACAGCTCGACCCGAACCCTGCCGTGGCTCCTGCAGCGGGAGGAGCTCTTCTGGCCCGCCTCCTCTCGTTGATTGGGCTCTTTTCCTCCCGCCGCGTGTGAAAACACAAATGGCGTTTGCTGGTTGGACTGAAGCTCCTGTCAGTTACGGCCTTGAGAATACGCCGCTGCCTAGGCTATCGGACTGCCCCATGGGCGGGGTAGGTAGGTCCGGGAGGGGGAAGGGCGACCTAGAGGGGGACTTTGAAGGTGCCTCCCGCTTCTCCCGCCCCGCTGCGGCCGGGAGGGGGTGGGTCTGCAGAGCGTGGGCCTGGACAGCGTCTCGGGCGTCTCCGCCCTTTTCCGAAGGAGTTCGGTTACCCGCCGTCTGGGCGGTCGCGGGGTCTGATTGGGTCCGGGAGCTGGGAAGGTGCTCGGCCATTGGCTCCGACTCGAGCGAGCGAAACCACTGCGTTGGGCGGCGGGGGCCGCGGGAGGCCCTCCTGGCCCGCGGCGCCCGCGGTGGTAGGGTCTCAGCCCAGCGCCGCAGTGTCTGGCTCGTCGCCCCTGCGCAACGTGGCAGGAAGAGGGCTGCAGGGGCGCTGGGAGGAGGGGGATCTGGTGAAGACTCCTGGGTGGCGGCGGTGGCCGCCGCTGAGGAGCCGGGGGAGGAGGAGGCGGAGGGCGAGGAGGGCGCGGGCTCCTCCTCCATGCAGGGATCCCGCCGGCCCCTTGAAAACCGAGCCGGTCTTGGCCACCCGGAACCCCAGATTCCCAGGCCCCGAGGTTCACGCCCGGCTTGGAGGGCGTGAAGGCCCCAGGTGGTGCAATGCGGGTTGGGGGGGAGGGGGAGAGATCTAGTCTTCCTTCGGCCTCTTGCAGGCCAGGGGACTAATGGGAGTGGACCGGGCTGGCTTCCGAGGGGCCTGTTGGAGGGAGCCGCGCCCTTGCCCCCGAATCTCCCCGACCTCCTGATGGGGAGGCGCCGCAGATGCACTTTTCCAGGCTCCCGAGGACGTGCTGTCGCGCAGAATCCGGCCCGTAGTGTAGTCTTAATTTTGCACTTCCTTTGTTAGGTAAATCCGTGCGCATTAGCACTCCGGATGGAGCAGGGAATGACCCCGGGTGCTGACTAAGAGTTAAGCCCTCATAGGTTGTAAAACTAACCCCGTAAACTGATAAAGTTGGGCAGGTACATATAAAAATGAAGAGTGATGATGACGAGGAAAGATTCTTGTCTAAATTTCACCAGTAGGACATGCTCCTCCCTTCTAAATACTTTACCAAGGACCGTAGCTTTTCCCTCATTTTTTCAGGTAACAAAGGGTTCTGGAGGGATTGAGGAGGGGAACAAGAAGGGACGTTCTGCGTTCTCGTAAGTCACCTTTGTACCCCTCCCTCATAGACACCGTCCCACACTGCCATCTCCCCCAGAGTAGAGTATACATGCATTCCCTGGCCCTTGTCGGACGGGCACACCTTAAAAAGACACCATTTTGAAAATCTAGCATATCCTCCCCACCCCTATCCGGTGACCGAACAGCCATCCTAGCCTCCTTTCATTCCCTTAGGACGGAAAGAGTACCAAAAAGCTTTCTGTAGGGGCCTAAATTTACCTGTTAATGTTTATCAATGTTTCTGTACTTGTGCTACTGCTAATGTAAATTTCTCTTGCTGCAGTTTCAGAAGCCCAAAATGGCTTCCCACTATCATTTCTATTAGAACATATTTCCTTAATTCCTAAGGCCTAAAGAGAAGCAAGCACGAGGTGCAAAGTGGATAGGCCAGGCTTGGGATAAAGTCCAATCTGACAGACTAGCAAAGTCATCCTGACAAGTCAGTTGACCTCTTGGTTCCTATAAATTACAGGTGATTTGCCTAGCTTCGTGGGTAGAACTAGTTTTCACACCAGGAGTTCCCCTCACCCTTTTAGTCACGGGTGTTAGTCGACTACTACTTCCCTTATGTTCAGATGCCCAGACCAGGCTACCTCTGGTCTCTTTTCTCAAAATTTCCTCATTCTTCCCCACAATGTTGATGTTAATTTTATTACCATGGTCCCTTTATCTGATTTTTCAAGTCTTGTTTTCTGATTGATTTTTTTACATAAGTGTGGCCTTCCTTTGGTAATTGTCAAGCCCTGTCCCCAAGGTATCCTGCTTTCTTCCCTAAAGTTCCCTAGATTGGATGGAAGATAAAGAGAGATCTGGAATGGGAATTCTAAGATATCTTAGAATAAAACTAAAAATGCTGAATACTTAAAATGATTTACAACCAGAGGTGAATAATAGTGAACATTGATTTACTAAGGTGAGCATTTGTAAATCATGTAACATACAGCATTACACTTACATTTTTAAGTAAAATTAATAAAACTTTTGTGTCACCTTTAAAAAAAATTTAAGAATTATATCTTCCTTAACAGGACACAGTCCTACCTACAATAAGACTGCTTGTTCAGCTGGAGAAGAAAAGCTTCTACCTTAAGTTTTTGGAAAAATGCTATGGAAATTCCTTGTCTTTCCTTTTTAAATGAATTCCCTTCTTTTCTACTCTTGTTAAATTTAATTAAAATTTCATTTTAAATTCTTATAAGAATCAGAAAATCGTAAGATACTATATAATAGGATCATTATAGGTTGATACTGCTTTTGTACAAAGGTCTCACAAGTGACACATTTCAACTGCAAACAGGTCTAGGTAAATCTGGTTTGTGATTTTGTTGCATATAGGCATGTTAAGTAGCTGTTTCATATGTCACTGATTCAATTTCAGACGAATGTACCTCCTTGGGTACTGCTTGTTTGTGGCGCTCCGGTTTATCCTCTAACAAAGTCAGGCTGTTTGTGGAGTGGGCTTAGGAAAAAACTGTGCTTTTCCTTCTGTCATGTTCTCAAAGCATTCATTTTTTACTAGACCTTTATAGAAATTAAACCTGCTGTCTCTAGGCGTTTGGAGTGGTAGCTGGGTTATCTGTAGTGCACAGGAGGTATGTAGTAGGTTCTTCAGAATTAACCCTGCCAGATCACTGCATCTCAGCCTTTTCAAAGCAAGTAGCAGCAGCATCTGGTTCTTATACCTTGTTCCCCAGAGCAGCTGTACTTAAGGAATCACATGCTCTTACAGATCTAGGTTTTTTCATAGCCCCTTGGACTCCTGGCCCAGCAACACCTAATAGTACCAATCTCATTCTCAGCCAGTGTTTTACCATCCTGTATGGGGACAGCCTTAGCAGCAGCCTCTTCACAGTGGACAGTGTCTTTGGGTGTGGTCTTAGTGATTCCTTTGGTAACCTTTGGTTAGTCCCTGCTTGCCAGTTTCTGCAGCACCCCCAAGCTTCCCCATCAAATGCTGCATGTGTATTCAGTATCTCCCTCCACAGGAACTGCACAGAGCTCCTTTGTCTGGTGTTGACCCACAGGGTGAGGGGGCAGTGGTCTGTGGAAAGAACATTGTATTTTAATTCAGAGGGCATAGTTTTACATCCTGACTCTGATCTTTGTTCCCCATTTGGACTGGGATAAGCCTTTGGAGCTCTCTGGACCTCATCCTCCTCTTTAAAATGACAGTTGGTCTCAGAGATTCCTTCCAGCTTTAAATCTGTAATCCTATGATCCAAAGTCCTGGGGCTAAAATCACCAATTACATATTTTTAAAAAAAATTTAAAAATTTACAAAGGAAATAAGGTCCCTTTCCTGAGAAGCTTACAATCTAATGGAGATAAAGCATGCATAAAATAGGATTGTAATGCAAATTAGAATGTTTTGATCAGATAATTATCATGTCCCTTCCAGACCTATAATTTTGTTATCAATGGAAGATATTTGGCATTATAATTAAGTGTTGGTTATCAAACTGAAAGGCAAATTATTCAGGAATTCTTAGGGATTAACTATGGGTAAGATTTGGATAAAGTTGTTCCTGGTCAGTCGGTAGTGCTTGTACCCTGTGAATTACGGATCACTGTTCCTCAGCTTGGCAGGTTTAGAAAGTCAATACACAAAAATACTGGGTTCTAGTGAACTCAACACCAAACTAAATGCAAGAATCTTAGTGGCTAAATAGCACTATTAATAGAGGAGTCAATCCAGAAAGCAAATTGGTTTGAAGCTAAGGTAGAGTTCAGCTTTTTACGTGTTGAGAGTATGCTGGGTTTTGTAATTTAAAATATCCAGCAATTGTAAATTAAGGGCTCTGGAGCTTAGGAGTAGGGTCTTCATGATCATTTGTACTTTCTGAAAGATGTATGAATTGAATATTGGCGAACAGTTTGGTAAAAGTGATAGGTGAGGGCTGGGAGTACTCAGCAAGAACAGTGGCAGGTGTGGTCCATTACCAACTACAGTTCCACCATTTGGGAGGAAGGCATATGAAGGACATATAATCCTCCTACTGTGCTTGTCTTTTAAAGTTATGGTGGCTTAAATACAAGGCATTTCTCCTATTATGTATCGTAAGACTAAACTAGATGAATTTTTATTGTAAAGTTGCTTTCTCCACTCTATCTTCTGCCGTATCCCTACTATAACAATAATAATTCATGTTTATGTAGTGCTTCATATGGCTACTTTTACAGCTCAGCTCAAATGCCATCTTCCTAAAGGCTTTCTCTGATCCATTCCCCTCCCTCTCCTTCCTTGCTGGTGCTCTTCTCCCCAGAAAAATACTTTGCTATTTCTCCCAATAGAAGTTCCTTGAGGGTACAGACCTTTTTTTTCCCCTTAAGATTCCCCAAACCTTACACATTACACAGTTCTTAGAACATGCTACTAGGCATCTCTTCCTTGTTGGATGGTTACCAAAAATACTTTACTCTCACAACACTGATAATCCCATTTTATTGGGATGAAGAAACGGAAACTCAGAGAGGCTCTTTGCCTGTGGTTTTATAGCCACTCAATGTGTGGGGGCAGCAGTTAAACTTGGAGCTTTTGACTTTAGGTCCAGTACTCTTTCTATTATACCACCTTCACCTATTTCCATATCTGACCTTACTCCATTCTAAAGGTCCTATTGTCATGACAGTGAAGTTGCTTAAAGTTGCCATCTCAAAAGAAGGTGTAGTTTCCAGGAAACTCTATCATGTACCCAGTGGCTTTGGCAATTTATCTTACACAGTAGCACAGAATGAATGCCGATTCTAAACTGGTAGTAAAAGCAATACTGAAATTCAGTGTATGGTCATAGGAATCAATAAAGATAAAGGCTAGCTACAATTGGCTAGCTAGCCAATTAGGAACAAGACTCAGGACTATACTGTTTATACTACTGTAATAACTGGAGCCTAAGACACATGAAGAGAGCACTCAGACTCTTCCAAGATAAAATCCAAACCCTGTCCTTTTGCAGATGGGGAAATTGAGGTCCAGAGGGGCCAAATGACTTGTCCATAGTCACAAGTGCAGTGAAATGGCAGAGTTCGTTAATATATAAGGTTATTTGCAAAAGGCACATTCTGGTGAAGAGGCAGCAATTAAGGGGAAGGTGGGGAAAACAGTTGAAATTATCCGCAAATGCATGGATAAATTTTTTTACCCAGGCTGAAATTCCAAGCTTTGACAAGAAATGCTATCAGAATTATACAGTAGTACTCATAGTAGATTGGCAGCCAAGGGAATTCTTTTGGGGTGGGGCTAGGTTTAGGGGAGGAGGAGCTACATCTGCCCTGCCCTTGAAAAATTTTCTCCTTAAAAGGGAGCAGTTCAGTCAGAAGAAAAAAGTAGCTCTAGAAAGTTCTAATTTAGACAGTACAATTGGTATGAAAATGATGTTGATTCGATAAGCAAAGTGTCATGGGCTTAGATTCATCCTAAATTATGCCAGGTTTATCAAGGAAAGGGACTAAATAATCTGGAAACCTTTCCTTGACTGACTTGATTTGTAATTTAGGTGAATCAATTACTCTTCCATTTATTTACTTATTAGATGAGAATACTGTCACCATGCTATATGGATTGTTTTAGCCCCAGTGGATTGCCTGTTGCTCCATCTCATGGATGCAGACTATTCTGATATATGAAGTACTCAACAAAAAGCCCTCAGTGAATATTACTGCACCAAAAGCATCTTTTAAAAACTCAGAAAGTTAACAAGTTGAGAAGTTTAGACTTTAAAAAATAGAATGGTACTTTTGTTATTCCTTGGCCTTAAAGCCCCTTATCTGGTGAGCTTTGTCTCCTCCTGGAGGGGTGAGCACCTCAGTTCTGGAACAAGTCCATGAGAACAAACCCATTAAGTTTGCCAAGTCAGCCATGGGGTGAGTCAGCTTCTGCGCCTCCTTATCTTTCTCCCTTGCCCCATCAACCAATTACAGTGCTCAAAGTTCCCATAACCTAGATCTGGGAGCAGAGGCAACAGGTAGCAGCTTGCTTTTCTTTAGAATCTCTGAGAAGCAAGAATTGTAGAAATTTCACTGACCCAAGTTGGGAAGTTCTTTATGAAAAAGGAAAAGATGTGAAGCAAGACATATTTGTGTCACTTCCAAGAGTTGATCTGACAGTACAAATGACAACAGACAAGTAACTGGATGCTAGCCTCAAAAGGAGAACCCTAAAATTTGAGGCTTAGGGCTATCAGGAAAATCCTCCAATAAATCTCATTTGGAAATTGTAATACTTTTTTTTTTCTTAAGTGTGAATGTTACTTTGCCCCAAAATTATTCATTTTGTCAAGAGGTTGCTGATAAAAGGAACTTTAAAAAATGAGTGGAAGAGATTACTTCTTTATGCATTCTGGACCTAAACATGGTCTGTAGATTTATAAATTAATGCTTAAAGAAACACTGGCCTGGAAAGGAAGTATGTCTCCTCCTTCCTGCTCCATCCTTCCCCCCTTCTCTTTATCCTCATTCTTCCTGACCTCTCCACATTACTTGACATTGCTGACCCCATCTTCCATCTTGGAAACTTCCATTATTTTTTTTCTATCTTTTTTGACTGTTTTTCTTTTTCTCACCCCTGATTACACGTATTTCCAAGGTAATCCTTGGTGTTTTGTGTTTTGTTTTTGTGAGCTTAATCTTTACCTGGCTTCAGCTATCCCATTTTAAAGAATTTCCAGCAGTCTTTAGGACATATGACTTGGCTGCCACTTAGTCACCTAAAATGGCCAAAAAGCATCTTTATTCCTCAACAGTCTTTTTTCAATTAACCCAGTCATCTAGACGTGAAACTTTACTTGCTCTCTTATGTCCGACAGATCAACAAATTCTGCTTTCATTTGAAATGTTTCTTACACAGATGTGTTCCTTGCCATTCCAACTTTCCTGGCCTATGCTAAATTTTTCATTTCACACCACCACCCTATGGACATCTCAGCTTACCATGTGGTCTCTGGGCCTTCTGGTTTTTCTCTTCAGATCCACTATTTACATCCTTTTGAAAGTATTCTTTCTTAAAGACCATTTTCTTAAATTATGTTAACCAAATTCTGAACTATGAGAAGAAATGGTGTCCCCTTTAAAATCTGGAAGAGGAAGTTATAGCACAGAAAAAAGGAAATAAATGTCCTACACATTCAGTAGATGACTAAGGGTTGATATGGTGGTTATCCTGAAGTACTTAATGCTGTCATATAGGAAATGAGTAGATAACATTCACTCTTGCCCCAGAAAGCAGAAGACATAAGAAGTTACAGGAAAGCAGATTCCTGCTGAACACATGGAAGGGTTGCCTTGTGTCTATGTATATTCAAGGAGAAACAGTATTCTAAGAACCCCATTCAAGACAACATACTACAGTTTTGTATGATTTCACATGTATCATGGGTATCCAATCCAAAAGCCTGCCTTCTCAAGGAGGGGGGAGGGGTAGAAGGGAGAGAATTTGAAACTCAAAATAAATGAATGTTAAGAATTTTTTTTATCTGTAATTGGGCAATATTTAACACAATAAAATGAATCTATTGAAAATAGACTGTAATGAAATTATTACCGCCACGTTTTTTAAAAAGAAAAAACCTGGAGTATATCCAAAGAAGGGCAACCGGGGGTGGGGGGTGTGTGTGTGCGTGTGTGTGTGTGTGTGTGTGTGTGTACATATACATAGAATTCCAGATCATGCTCTACAAGGATCAATTGAAGGAACCAAAGCTCCTTAACCTCGAGAAGAGAAAACAAAGGGGAGTATGGTAGCTTAGGTGTGTTGATGGGCTGTCATCATATGGAATCTTAGATTTTTTGGCTAGGTCCCAAAGTGCAGAACTAGTAGAAAGGCAAGAGTTTCTCTCAATGGAAATAAAATTCTCCAAATAATTAGTTGTCCTAAAGTAGAATGGGCTGCCTCAAAAAACCGACAGATTCTCTATTGTGTGGATCAACTAGAAAATAATTAGGTAATGAAACAGTATCAGGACAATTCCAAAGAAGTTATTATAAAAATGCTGTCCACCTCCAGAGAAAAAGCATAATGCAGACAGCATAATTTTTTTAAAAAATTTATTACTCTTGGGGGTGGAGCAGGATTGGTTTGTTTTTTCTCTTGCAACATGGCTAATATGGATGTGTTTTGTGTGACTAAACATGTATATCAAATTGCCTTCTCAAGGAGGGGAGGGAGAGAATATGGAACTCAAAAAAAAAGTTAAAATTTTTTGTTTACATGTAATTGAGAAAAAAATAACAGGAAAAGCAGAAAATAATGAGATCTTCAATTCTGAGCTAACTCTAGGCTAACAAGTCCTAAATCACACCATCTTAGTCTTCCTAATCAAGGGTTGGGCCTGATGTCACCTAGTCCATCAAAAATAAGTTAAAAAAACAGGAAAACAACATATACAGCCACAGAAATGTTAAGAACAGAACTGTTATGAAATAAAATAACCAAATTTAGTCTTAAAGAGCTATGAGAAAGCATCTCATTTCTTGGCAAAGGGGAAGAGGGACTACAGCTGGGCAGCACTGCATGTAATATTAGTCATTTTAGATACTGTTATTACTGAACTTCCTTTTCTGTCATAAAGGATAGTTCTCTCTGGAAGGGGTAGGGGAAGGACACACTGGAAAATGAGTCACATAGAAATGAGAATAAAAATTTAAAAAAAAACCTTCCAATGCCTTCTAAATTATTCATTAACCTAGGTGCTTACTAGGTACCAGGCGTTGAAATCTATGATTACTGGTGACAACATTCTTTATTTTGTACCTTTTAAACACACTCAGAGTACTGAGTTTAAATATCACCTCAGACACCAGCTGTGTGACCCTGGGCTAGTCATTTAACTATCTGCCTTTGTTTCCTTATCAGCAAAATGAGTTGGAGAAAGAATGGCAAACCATTCTATCTTAGCCAAGAAAACTTCAAATGGAGTCATGAAGTTGGACATGATTGGAGCTACTGAACATGTATTATAGCTATCTTTGTGTCTTATACTCCCTTATTTTTAAACTGAGCTCCGTGAAGCCAGGGAAGAGTTTACATGGTTGCGATTACAAAAGTGCATTCTGAATGACAGTGGCTAGATGATCTCATGATGTCTTAAGATATGTGATGGATAATAGGTTTCTTTTAAAAAAAGAAAAAGATTTTTTTGCTTTCATCTGTTCTTAGTATTTTTTATTCTTAAAATATCAGGGACACCCCATCCCGCCTACCCCCAACCAATGTCAACAGAAATTACCATGCCGTTCCTTGTTCTATGCTGCTTTTTAAAAGTTCATGTTGAAAGATAAGACTAAATATGATTTAATTTTACATTGTGAGATCCTGGGAAGGAACACGTTTTCTCTGCCTGAAATGAGAATCTGAAAGTACAATTCTTTACAAAGTCCTTTACCAGCTAAGTCTCAGGTGAATTACAAATCATGTTTCTTTTAAAAGAATATAATTATTTCATAGTTCTGAATATTACTCAAATGAGACTATATAGAGGTCAAAACTATTAGATTAATCAGGGATGAAAGTTATGTTTGCCTAACATATGCAAATAGCATATCTTTATGTTGTTTGGACTTTTGTGGCTGGTACTTCTTTGGTATGAAGTTCAAATGGTGATGTTTGCTGTGTCAGAATTTTATACTTAGGAGATAGCTCACAACTTTAGGTTTGAGCTCTGATGACTCTAAAATCTAGCACAGGATTAAGTATTTTAAAAAGTGTTATACTTATTTATAAATGAAGATAAGCAAGTCTAGAATCTTCTGGCCAATCACGGGCCACATGGCTCACATGACTTGTCTAAAAGCAAGAAACGCTAGGCCCCCCTCTTCCCCAACGTGAGACATCAAAATCAGGTAAGTAGAACTTTATTACAGTAACATGGCATTAAAAGATTAAATTAACTACATCTGAAAACTGAACTGGAACATAACAAATCAACTTACACCAACCTTTGTTCTGAAGTACATGTCCATGGGAAGGATTCACTACCCCACCTGCTTTGAGTGGGAGGCATTCAATTGTACAGACTTGTGTACTATGCAGTGAGAGATATATGCCAACATAAATGCTACTCATGGAAGAAAGGCAACCAAAGAACTCTCAAATTAAAGCTTTTTTCCAACACAATGTGATCATATATTACTTTCTTTCTTTGATGTGACTAAAAAATGCTTTCCAGTGTTAAACAGAGCCTGATAAAATGCCCATATCTGTTTGCCCAATCAACTTTGGTATCTGTGCAGCTCAAATATGAAATTACTTAAAATTAGTCATATAATTTAACCTGGTCCCACGACTTAATTCATCTATTAAAATGCATCTTTGTTATAAAACTGAAATAGTTTTAGCACAAGTTAGTCACCACCTTTTCAAAACAATCTTTGACATCTGTCAGGTGAGCAACATAGTATATTATACTTCATTTTGTAAGGCAGATTGAAACTTTCCCTAAAATGTCCTGTGACATTCTTTTTGTCCTAGGATAGAATGTGAACACTATCTAAAAATGAATTGATGTTTAGTTAACAAGAAAGAATGAGTGCCACTTAGAATCTTTACTGAAATATAAACTGAGGCACTCTAATAGGTATCTTCCCCAAAACTATAATGTAAAATCTGTCTTTTGGACATAGGCCTAAAACATAAAATGCTCTAAACACTGGGAAAAGCATTTAAATAATCATTCTAAACATCTTAAGGCCATTTTAGGATCAATACAAATTATGCAGCTATTCCTTGGTTCATTGGAAAAAGGAACCTAAGTTTATCCAAGGGACCAAGTCCCTTCTGAGTTTTAGGAATGTCTTTTCTATCAGAATATTCACCTGCTATGTTCCTGTTAAATGAGTATCTTCAGACCAGTTTGGATGCAGTGCCAAACTAGACTTTTGTTACTATTTCTGTTTGTTTTATATCCATTTCCTCATGCTGCCTCAAGACATATTCAATGGTGGGAGGCACATTACACATAATTTTCAAAGACATGAAGAAGTCAGTCTTTGTCTTGTGTATCCTCAAGATGTTTCTTTTTCATGCTCTAGTTCTGAAGGGTACGTGAACACTTGACTAGTACGTTTGAGAAGATAAACTGCAGCATGAAGACCACCTATGTTCACCCAGACAGTATGCACCTTCCGCCATAAGTGCCCCATTCTGGATAATGCCTGTAATAAACAAAACCACAGCATCCACTTTATTACATTAGCAATGCTTTTGCAATCCAAAGGGGTACTAAGGCCCCATCTGAGAAAATTAAACAACAAAGCATTCCATCTAAGATAATCAACTAGGAACACCCCTACAATGTAACTAACCAAAATGAAATTTTTCTACTTATATCTAAGGACCCACAGGTGAACAATTCAAAGAACGTTACCTTGGCAAAGCATTTCCTGTCCTGAGTAAGCAGCACAGCTCGGCCTGTCTCAGGTCTACAGATACGGCTCATCTCCTGGAGACAAGATGGATAGAGATTCCAGTTTCTCTTCTTAGATCCTATTCTACAAAACAGTCAAGGTCAAGGACCAATATTCCACTTCAAAGCAGATAAAAAACCAACAGCCCATACTACAAGTGATGAGAAATCACAAACGTTCTCACTGCACTAAGACTAAGCATCAGGAGCCAGAACCATTTCACATGCTAATTTAACTACCAGGGTGCTTAGAAATTGGCATGAATTCTGAAACTTTTGTATTTAAAAAAAAGAAATGATTACTTGGAGATGAATATGTAACAGGTGAATAACAATGCATTAATGAATGTAATAAGCAATCAGAATAAGGGAGTCTCAGAAGCTAAATGACAGAAAGATACCATTAATTCTGAAGCATATGCAGGATAAAACAAAAAGTATCATTTGGATCAAGAAGTCCTCCTGTCTGTGTATATGTGACATACCACAATGGGCATTATACAATTTCTTCTATACAGTTCCTTTCATGAACTCTATTCTGCCACAACTGACAGAAAAGATGGGGGAAATTCCTGTACAACAGGAGCTGAGGAGAAGGTAGGGCAGAGCTCCCTTTCTATTGTTTCTTTTAATCTCCATCTGCTTTTTTCTATCACATTTTCTATCACATTCTATCACTTTTTTTTTGCTTTTCTTCTAATAGTATGCCCATGTTTTACCTGCAAATTATTTTAAGGCAGCTAGATGGGTTCAGTGGATAGAGTGCTAGTCCAAGAGTGAGGAAGACCTGAGTTCAAATGTGGGGTCTGCCACTTACTAGCTCTGTGACCCTGGGCAAGTCACTTAACCTCTCTTTGCCTCAAGTTTCCTTATCTCTATGAAGGAGACAATACTATCTGCCAGGATTGTTGTAAAGAGGAAATAAAATAGTTGCAGAGCACTTTGAAAACCTTAAAGCACTATTAAATGTTAGCTATTATTACCTCCACCAGTATAAGCTTTGTTATTAATCTTTAACTGCTTTTCTCATTACCTCTAAAATGATGGAGAATATCTTTTAAATTTACCTATGTGGCCTGAGAGGAGGGAAGTTTATAATCTTCCTAAATTTATGAATTGAAATGAGAGCATATGATTTCATACAAGAATATAATGTTATTAATGCACCTTACACCATTTAACATGTTGAACTCAAGCGCAAAAGAGATTATCTCTCTGTCTTGTCCTTAACTTAGAACAAGTCTTGGGAAATACTGCCGTATTAAATGACTTAGGATTGTTCTTAAAAAAATATATATGTATAATGTGACCCAAGTATCAGCACCAGAAACTAACTTTTGGTTTTGTGCAGTCAGTAAATTACTGATTTACTGAAACACAGTAAATGAAATGGGTGAAACCATCATGTCACTATGATCTATATGAAAAAGAACTCTACTGACCAAATATGCTAGCTGAGAATGCATGATTTTTTTTTCTTAGTTGTGGCTGTGAATACCAGAAAAATAATAGCAAATCATTTCCTTTTAAGATTTGTGCTAATATAAGAACTGAACACAAAGCTCCGCTACTTTTGTATTTATTTCTGATATCCTACCTCTTTCCAAATGGCATATCTGTGACAATAATATCCACAGAACCAGTCCTCAAAGGCAGATTGCAGATATCCCACTGAACAGCATCTATGGGCAGCCCTGAGAATGCTTTGCTGTGGGATGAAATCAAAGATCCTTTAACAAAGCTGAAGATAGGAAATTCAAAATTAAACTGGATTCTCATGCAGCATATTTACTGTGTTTGCAGAGTACCCCACTAGAAGTGATTTTCTTTCAATAAACACCTGCTACACAGTCTACTTTAGAGTTTTATTTTTACCTTTCTTTAACTTGACTCTTTGTCAGTAATGACAAAATGTTACTTGCTGCTCTTTTCATAGCCAGAGGATTATTATCACCAGCGATATGGTAACAATTAGGCCATTCAGCAGCCCCCTAAAAAGCAAAAGCAAAGGAAATATTGTAAGTTCATAAATGGAAAGAAATGTGTTAAAGAATAAGCACTTTCAACATTCCAATCATGTTCTTCAATAAACAAAGCATTATTATTTAGTAGGAATAAAACTTGATTTAATTCTCCTTCATCTTAATTAGACCAAATACAGCCTATATTGATAGGGATGGAAAAGTTTACATTAGAAGTATATGGAAAAGGTGTTATATCAGGCCATTTCTTTTTTTGTAGGGTTTGTTAATGCTAGCTTAAAACATTGTAATGATTTCTCATAAGTAAAAAGTCAAATCAGAAAAACATGATTACTACATTAGGGCTGAACAACGATCAAAAACAACACTTCACCCTCTAGGAAGTCAACCTAAGAAGGTATGTGCAGTAAAACGCCCCTTCTTTTGTAATCAGTGATACAGCCGCCACTCATGAACCTTTCCTGAACCTATTCCTCCTTTCAGTATTTACCACTGTGGAGTGGAAAAAGCACTAGCCTTGAGTTCATAAGATGAATTTTCAAATCTTGGCAATGCCATTGTTACTAGTTGCCTTTGGGTTGGAGAGGGAATTAATGGTCTTAACTGGTAAAATTACAGATTTGGAGGTAGATTATCTCTAAGATCATTTTAAGCTTTAAAATTCTGTGACTAATTAGATGTTCATATCATTGTTCATAATATACTTGTATTTCTAAAAGTTACCTTTTCTTCAAGCTTCAAAGGCTTTGCCAAGGATAGTGTTTTTAGAAACTGTGTTATTTACATTGTCAGTAGTACTCTTCAGGATTTTATGAACTCAAAACAAACCTCCTTTACCCCTTTCTGTCTGCCCTTATATGGAATTCCATTAACTCCCTTATCACTTTAGTTGCTCTTATAGGTATTTACCATTTCTGTCATGCTTTTCTTAAAGGGCAGAGAGCAGCTCTATATGGAATATTTCAGAGGCTGACACACTACAGTTGAATATATTTTTTGATGATATTTAGAATTTTTTATTTCTAAAAACTCATGCTTTTAAGAAATAGTCTATAATGATTCATTGCTATCTCTTTTGGATTTTAACAGGTAGTTCAGGGCTGACTTTCTTGTAATTATAATGTGGGATATTTCTTAAGTGAGTAAGTTTCTTACTGATAACTTATTTAGCTTCCTCCTCATAGCCTTAAGAGATTTTCCTGTTGTTGATTCTCAATGGTTTGAGATTTTCCCACATGAAAGAACTTACTGTTCCCTGAAAACCAGAGCATAGTATGTACAATGCTTTCTCCTAGGTAATGTATAAGAATGTGAAATGAATAATGAATCTGCCACTGAATAGCAGGGGAAACCACATTAATACTACTCTGTTCTGCAAGGTTCCTCACCTTTTTTCCTTAGTTTTTGAGCAAACTGAGGTCATCTTTACATGCATTTAATGAGCACCCACTACATATAAAGCACTGTGCTACAAGATAAGGGTATAAATACAAAAATGAAAAAGTCTTAAAAAAGCTTTCTACTATGTGGCAAAGGGCTAGATAGAACACTGAAAACTCAGGGGATCATGAAAAGTTTCCTGTGAACCTTTAGGGAAACTAGGGATTCTAAGAGACAGAGTACAGAGAGAGTATATTCCAGGCACAGAGACAATCTGGGCAACGGCAAAGGGGGTAGCAGGTTTAAAGACCACCAAACACAGGTCAATTTGGCTAGGACACAGATGTATAAAAGGCAAAGATAGGAAATAAATTTTGAAAGGTAGCGTGTAAAAGGCCTTTTTAAATACTAAAGAATTTGTATTGTATCCTAAAAGCAGGAAGAATTTACTGAATATTCTTGAGCAGGAGATTGACACTGTCAAATGTGTTTTAAGAATAGTATTTTCATAGCTATGTGGAAAATGGAAGGAATTTTATCTCTGAGATGAAACATTTCTTCCTCCTTTATTTTATGGTAACTTTATTTCTCAAGAACCTTTTCATGTGGAATTTTTCATACAGTCTGGTTTTAAAAATGTCTAAAGGGTTTCTCCTTGCCTGTAGACTTATCCCGTCAAAGAACTCATCAAAGTGTGACCCTCCTGGCTAAAATCATGCCAGCTTTTTCAATAAATAGATTGTACTTATGTGTTCAATGCTATCAGTTCTTTCAGTGTTTAAGCCCCAAAGTATGAGGCTCATGCTCACAGACTCCTCTGGAGCCCTTATTATGGAAAGTCCTCATGCTGGCAGTATACCAATTCCTTGACGCAGTAGCTGAGCTTGACTCGATCTATTTTGGCCAACAGTACTATCAGTTCCATCTAGAACACCTTTCAAACTATAGGGTTGAGTCACTCAGTTTTGTTGATTTATTTACATCCTTATGTAATATTCAAAAAGTATAATGTGTGGTGACATTGTAAAAAGAAGAACAAGGAAGAAATTACCTCTCTGATCTATGAATAGAGAAAAATTCAGGAACATATAAGGAAGAGTTTCACAGATGGCACAATGTACAATTTTGATTATATAAAATTAATGAGTTTTGCACAAGCAAAACCAATGCAGAGCTAAAATTAGAAGGGAAGCAGGAAACTGGTGGAGGAAAGAAATCTTTGCAGCAAGCTTCTTGGATAAACATCTCATTTCCAAGATATGAAAGGAACTGATTCAAATGTGTAAGAATAAGAGCCATTCCCCAATTGATAAAAGGTCAAAGTATATGACCAGGTAGTTTTCAGAGGAAGAAATCCAAATTACCATTAGTTACATGAAAAAGTTCCAAATAACTAAAAATGCAGGATGAAAACAACTTTCATGTTTCACTTCACCAACCTCAGATGAACAAAATTCACAAAAAAAAGAAAATTATAAATGTTGGAGGCACACTATACTGTTTGTGGAGGTGTGAGTTGATCCAGTTATTCTGGAAAACAATTTGTAACTCTACCCAACAAAACCATGGATGTTCTTTGATGCATCAATACCAATACTAAGTCTATATCCCAAGGAAAGAGGAAAAGAATCCTTAGTAATGAAACAATTCATAGAAACTCTTTGTGGTTACAAAGAACTGAAAACGAAGGTGGTACTTAACAACTAGGAATTGGTCAAAAGGTACAGTATCTGAATGTAATGTGATGTACTGTGACATAAAAAATGATAAAGGTATACTTTCAAACATTGGAAGATTTGTATGAACTGATGTAGAATGAAAAGAGCAAAATAAGAACAGTTTATGCAACAACACTGTAAAAACAAAGACCTTTTGTAAATACTAAAGTGAAGCACTTGTATTGTACTCTAAGGGAAGAAGTTACAGAATATTCCTGAGCAGGAGAGTGACATCATCAAATAGGTGCATTAGGAAGAGTATTTTAAGAAATTAGGAACTCAACACAATGGTCAAAGTGATTCTTGACCAGTGGTGTCAAACTCAAATAGAAATGGGGGCTGCTAAACTAGACATAAAGATTTCTGTGGGTGCTTACTATTTGCATTTATTCTCTTAAGTATTTCCCAATTTCATCTTAATTTGGTTGCGGCCACAGTAAAGGGCCACTTCTGGTAAAACGCCTCTGCTCCACAGGACCAATGGAGCCCATTAGCCACCCACCTCTTGGCAGGCAGAGAGGGAAGATAAACATGGGGTATAAGGAGATACAGTTTTTCAACAAGGCCAATGCAAGAATTTATTTTACTTGACTATGGATTTATGTAACAAAGATTTTGTTTTCCTTCTTTTCCAATAGTGTTGGGGTGGAAAGGGAGAGAAAACTGAAAAAAGAGACTAAGAATCTTATGTGTTTACCACTACTCAATTCAAAAGCTAGATAAAAGTTGTTACCTCTATTGGTATGGCACCTGTTCCACACATTGGATCTACTATTATGTCAGTAGGCTGAGGAGAACAGAGCCTAGAAAAAAGAAGCAAATAGTCTAAGGGAAAATAATTTTTAAAAAGCAGGGACTTGTAAAATCAAACTATGAAAAGCTACAGTAGCAATACACTAACTACAACTCTTTTTCTTAAAAATTTTTTTTTAAAAATTATGTGCAAAGGAAAGGCTCCAAATGCACCAAGACACTTATAGCAATACTCCTGTGGTAGCAAAGAACCAGAAACCAGGTGGACGCTCATCAATTGGGGAACTGTGGTATCTGAATATAACCGGATTATCACTGGTTTGAGATAAACAATGAATATAATGAATACTGAGAAGTATCGAAAAACTTACATGAACTAATACAAAGTAAGCAGAGCCAGATAACAGTATACATGATGACTTGAAGCAAAGTAAATGGAAAACACAACCATTTTAAAACAATCAAAATGCAAAGATTTAAAGAGTAAGTTTGGCATCAAAGAAGAGACATGTAAAGATACCTCCCCCCCACCTCAATTTTGTAAGGGGGGAGGAGGGTTCATCAGTATGTAATATTGCATTATCTTGATTAGTTTTGCTTAATTTTTTTTTCTTTTTTTAAATCTTTATTGAAAAGAGATAACTCTCTGGAAGAGGAAGAAGGACAGATACAGGAAAAACAAAAGATCAGTTAAAATATATTATTAAAAATTATGCTTATGCCTAACTTTAAACACAGTGGGTTTATTAGAAAACATTGAAAATTTCTCAGTGAACTTTGTAAAAAACACAAACACGTAAACAAAAAACTCTTTAGACAATAAAAATAATCTTATGATAAGGATGTATCTTTAGAATAGTGAAGTAAATTTCAAATAACTACAAACAGAGATTAATTCAAGATTCAGCAGTGCCCCTTGGATAAAGTCTTAATTTAAACATCCAGGACAGGATGGTGGTAAAGGGCCTCAAGTCTAAGTCAGCTGAAGGACCTAGAGATATTTACCTAGTAGAAGAGAAGATTCAGAGGGGGCATGATGACTGTCTAGGAAGGGTTGTCAGAGGAGGAGGGGGATAGCCTTGTCCTGTCTGCTCTCAGGTCAGACCCAGGAGCAATGGGTGGAAGCTGCAAAGATGTAGATTTAGAGCTGATGTCATGAAAAAATACTAACAATTAGATATGTCCAAATGATATGGTCTGTTCAGAAACATGGTGGATTCCCCTTCTTGGAAATGTTCTTTACATGGCTACTTGTCTGGTATTTTATAGTGGGGATTCATTTCTTGCATACAGCTACTGGTCATTTCCAATTCCCTATTGTACTATTTGGGAATAGTACAATTCTGTGACTTTAAATGAATTATACTTATGTCCTGATCTTAACAGGAGACGGTTTACATTTATCTAATGACATTTTGGTGAGTAAAGCTTAAGCAAAGAAGCAGTAGATGAGCTGATGTGCTTAGAAATATGTCATGTAGCCACACCTGGCAAAACCCTGGTTGACACTGTCAAAGAATCACAAATTAAACGTTGAAGGGTATGAGGAATGAAGGTATCTTTCATGAGCAAATGACCCCATTTTTCTATTGCAAAAGCCAAGATCAAATCATGAATTGTGTAGCAAGACATGGGCCTTGGTTCTCTAATCATGGAATTAATTTATGAAGAGGTGAGGTAAGAAAGAAAGCAAATACATGGAGGAAAAAGGGAAGGGATTGAAGATAGGATTGACACTGAAAATTGGCATGTCCCATATGGAAATATAATTAAGTAGCTTGCTCACTAATCTCAAAGGATCCATAGGGTTTGTGAAGATCAAATGAGTTAGTAAGTAAAACACTTTGAAAAGTACAGGCAAATGAAAATTACAATTCTTTCATGCTCTACTGTCTATAAAGCACTCTATATGCAATGCTGGCTCAGTAGTTAGCACAGAATTTAAAAGTCTCTACTTAAATTATTACTGCACTAAAATGGAAATAAAATTTACAATAACTTCAAATAAAATTTATAGTTCTATACCAATTTTCCAAAAAGAAAACAGGCGCTCTTACTCAGTATCTAGATAGATATGGAAAAATATATTATTCCTATCTTATGAAGAAAGTGGTTCATTAACTTATTCAGAATTGCAGGTAGTAAATGCTAGATTTAGGAAAAGAACATAGATGTTCAGCTTTTAACTGTGTTAGTGCTACTATTATACTATAAATAAAGTCCTCTTTTAATGCTTCACTATGGCGTGGCAGCAACCACAGACTCTAAAGGCCATTAACAGTGGAATACAAAGTCTCACGTTCTCTCATATTGGGAAGACTTAGTGAACAAACTGCATGTTTGCTGTCCCAGTATCACCTAGAGTGCAGAGGCTCTACAGAGTGATGCATTTTTACCTAGAGACACCTTTAAAGATTATGTTTGTAGAGGAGTTGTGAACTGCTTTAGTGCCATAGACTCACACACAGAATTCATTAATCATTCCAGTCTAAGCTGTCACCCAATATGGATGTCAAACTCACTTGCTTACCTGAGCATGCCGTAAGCAAGAGTGGATCTAAGAGTTGTAGGACCAAAATGCGTAATATTTCTTCGATGGAGACTCTCTTCTGTCAATGCAATGCCCACAACTATTTCATTATTATGGACATTCAAGAGAACCTAGGATAAAGTTCAACAAGATAAATCAACAGGATTTTAAACATGTTCAGACTGTATATATCAATGAAACAAGTCCAAGTTTAAAATCTCTAACTTGATTAATATGGAATAGTTGGAAAACTTATGAACCACATTTCTGGGCCTGATGTTAATGGAGCTAAAAGTATGTGAAGGGAGCACCTGTAATAATAGTAAATAAAAATTTACAGACCTATATTTTAAATTTTTGAGCCTAAAAGGATATCATCTTCAAAATACTCATACTCTAGATGATATTTTCTCTCCAGAATGTAAACATTTTTATATGCATTTTGTCTCATCCATCCAGAGGCACCCAGCAGCACTATGAAAGACATGGGCCAAGTAAATCTAACTCTTGGTTTTACATTTCCATGAACTCTACCCATTAATGAAGGTTCTTATAACTCAGTCTGACCTATGGCACCACCTCTTTCTTTGATTCTTTCAGCCTCACCATAAATTCTTTAGACAGTGCAGGAATAATAGAATCATAGCTGAATTTTTAAGGCCCTCCCCCCTGCCCCCTCCCATCTCTGCGAAGCTTCATCACAAATCATCCAATGAAGGAAACCCACTGTCTCATAAGACAACTCTCTCTATTTTTGCAAAGCCCTAGGTTAGAAAGGCCTCCCTTTCATTGAGCTGGGATGATCATAGCTCATGATCATCATGCTTTCCACATCCAAAGACTTAAGAAGTGATAATAGCAACTACTTATATTTATCTAAATAAATGAAACACATGTGTTTATAGAAGGAAGTAAATCTCAGAAATCACTTTTTTACATCCACATAGCAAGGAAGTAGCAGAGGCTACATTTGAATACAGGTCTCCTGACTCCAAATCCAGCATTCTTGTAACTATATCTCATGTTGTCTACCTTTAACTTCCATGAATAAACCTTTTCTGTTCTCTGAATCTACAAAAATTAAGTCTTCCTCAAATATCTGAAGATAACTACCATGTTCTCAGGAAGTTGTCTTGTTTGCAGGTTATAAACATTACCTAGTTCTCCATATATGACATGGCTTTGACACCATCTACACTGTCACCTACTCCAGGACATCCTTCCAGACTAACAACATCTTTCTTTAAATGTGACAACCAAAACTGAGCACAACCTTCCAAATATAGCTTGATCAGTGTATAGAGGGACTTTTACTTTCCCTGTTCTTAATACTGTACTTTTATTAATGTAGCCTAAGATTATATTCACTTTTGGAGCAGTAACATCACATTTTTGACTCATGCTGAAACTATGTAGTTAATTTTTAAGTTAAATTTAATTTCATAAAATGTTATTAAATAACATTGGCTCATCATGCCAGTCTGTTGAGAGTGTATGGGATTCTGATTTCGTCAGTCAATGGATTAACCATCTTGCCCACTATGTCTCAGCTGCAAATCTGATATGCAGGTCATTTAGGTTTTCATCCAAGTTACTGATGAAAGTAATAGCTGGCATTTACATGGTGCTTTTACAAAGTACTTTACATGTATTATCTGATTTGATCTTCCTAACAGCCATGTGAGATTAGTAGTGTAACTATTACCACCCTTATTTACAAAGAAGGAAGCTAAAGCTTGAGGTGGTTAAATGACACAGCTAATAAAAGGTAGAGCCTGGACTTGAACCAGGCCCTTACATCCAGCTATGCCAATATAGGAGGCAACCTGGCATAGTTGGAAACACTAAAGTATAAGTTAGGCAGCTATTTCTTTCTAGATTTGGCTGTCACTAACTAGCTGTGTGACATCCCTGGGCCTAAGTCTTTTCCAATGAAAAAAGAGTCAAACTAGATATCCTTTATGGACCCTTTCAAATCTAACAATTCTATGACTCAAGAACCCTGAATCTTTCAAGCCACAATCCTAAGGGTCCCTTGCTATACAACCACAAAAATTACACCCAATCTGAAAAGAGACAGCTTGTACCTCCACGTCAAAGTTGGTCATGTCAGCCTTCCACTTGAAATAGTCCTGAACTGCTCCCCCAAAATCTCTTGCTGCTTCATTGGACGTAAAGCTATGGTTTTCGCCAGCCCTGTTGCATGTGACTCGGAACTTGAGCACTTGAGATTCAGTTTCCTCTGTGGGGCTCCCATCAACTCCTTTTTCTTTCTCAATGGCAGATATTTTTTTACTGTAAGTTAATATGGGGGTTTCACCAATGACATCACCTTGGTGTTCAACGGTTTCTAAGACCTCCTCCACAGTATGACTGGTGATCTGCTTCTCAGCTCCCACATCTCCTTGTCCATCATCCACCTTTTCTTGGCTTATACTATTTTGCTGAGTTAATTTTTTGCGTTTTGTTTTTTTTTTCTTAAAGTTGGTATTAATTTTCCATACTTTTAAAGGATTTGACCAAGGAAGCTTCCCAGCCAAATCTTCAAAATCCTTTAGAGCAGCTTCCTTAAAAAAAGAAAAACCAAAATCCAGGCATTTCTCAGGCACTTTCATTTAAGCAACAATTAAGCTCCAAGTATTATTCCAAGCATCATGTGAAACATAAAATAATTGCTATTCTCAAAAAGCTTATGGTCCTTGGGAAAACAAGACATACATATATGAAATAACTAAATAAAAGTTCAAGATAGCAGATGATTAATGCCCATATGAATGCCATAAGTAGTGTTCTAGGAATTCAGGAGTGACTAATGCTCACTGGGGTACCAGGGAAAGCTTTCTTTGGCATGAGGTGTGAACCTGAGATGGGTCATGAAAGACAGCATAAGATCTAGTACTTTTGAATTTTAGAAACATGGAACCATTTGGATTCTCTAGATTTTTGTAACATATCTAAAGAACAAACTACTGTGAAGTTCAAAACAAGAGGACCAAGAAAAGAGTTGCAAATAGGAAGGAAGGAAGAAGTGAAAAGAGGAGACAGGGAAGAGAGAAGGAAGGGAAGAATAAAGGAAGGAAGGACTCTCCATCAGGTAGTTGTCACAAGAAAAAAGATAACAGAAAATCAGCTGCCTGTTCTCTCCTCTGAGTATGGCCTACTTCCTTACCTACAACATGGAAGCTACAGAAACAGAGAGTTGCTGGAACTCTTTAGCATAGGTAATTGTTCCCCACTAAGGACTCTCTCCTAAATGCCCTCCTATATGTGGCTGCTTTTCAGTCTCCCTTAGTGTTAATTCAAGCTGCCTTCTGCAACTCTCAGGAGGCAGATATTCAAGAGTTCACCAAGCCTTGGTGCTCTAGGCAAGAGAAAACAGAGAAGTTTCCCTCCAGAGAGAAAGACCAGCTGTGAGACCTGCTGGAGTATTATATGGGAACAAAAGGGAGGGAGTTATATTCTTTCTGAGAAGAAAGCTGAGCTCTCCCTCGACAGCTCAGAAAACAGCTACAAATATGTAGCAGGGAAGCTAAACAACATGAATTCAAAGAAAAATAAATAAATTCCCACATGGAAGTCCCAATAGGAAAAATAAAATAGCAGAGACTGAGAAAAAAATGATCAAGCAAAGAAACTAATACAATGAAAAAATACTATGAAGTCAGATAATTAGACTAAAAGTACAGAAAAAGAGTAATTCAGAAGTAACTACACTAGAATCCCAGAAAAGTGAATGGAATAGCTACCAGAGCACCAAGCATGAGCATAATAAAGGAACTGAAGGAAAAGATAAGTAGTGAAATTACAACCCTTAATTAAAAAACCTAAAAGGAAAACTGATACTTTTGAACAGAAGCCTAAAGCCCTTAATGTGGCTGTGGACTCCTAGGAAGAAAAAATTATAGAAATTGTGGATTTAAAAAATTCACCGATTCATTAAAAAATATTTTGAGTATTGTCAAAAGATAAACAAAACTTGAAGAAGTTGTCAGTAAGTTAAATTTTGGTAAATTCTAATTCCCAGTAGTTTCAAAAAAAGGGCAAGCTATCCAAATTCATTACCTAAATAATCAAAAAAGTAGAATTCCATTATTAGTATTAAATACTGTCAATTTAGGACCATTTTCAAGAAATACCTTCCACAACAACTTTGAATTATAGATTTTTGTTACCATGACAGATATATCACTGTATATAGGGAGTATGCTTTGTCTGTTGTATTAAGTTCTAATTCTACTTTTAAGTAAAATTCACAAAGTTAAGATTTTTGCAAATTTTTGCACAATCACAGAATAATTTTCCTTCTGTAGTTCTGAAATTTTATCTTGATCCTGATCTGTTCTCCCTTTTCTAATCTAATTTAGAACTTTTCCTGTAGTTACCTATAAGACAGTTCTCTAAGTTAGCCAAAGCTTCCTAGGAAATATAGCGAACTCAGCTTAAACCACAACATAAACCAATCTATTTTGCAAGAGTCTAAACAATTTATTTTTATTTTCTATAAACTTTGTTTCCTAATGTACTTACCAAAAAAGTTGACTTTTGGAACAGAATTGTCAGTAAACCTCAACCTTTTGAATATAATTTAAAAGCTCCTATAATTCTGCTTTATAAATGGACATAGTGATGTTACTGAATGCATGAACTTTGAAAATGACTCCTTGGAGAAAATTATTTATTTTGGATAACTCACCTTGGTTTCTTTGAATTGATAATCTCTAAACTCCTGCACAACAACAAATAAATTATCAACTGATCTTAGACCATGAACCTGAAAAAAAAAAAAGAAATGTTTTAGGTTAATTTTTCTGAGTAAGCTTATTTGTTCAACAAATATTTGTGGTGTGCCTCTTATGTGCAATACCAGACACACAAAGGCAACTATGAAGTCTTCTTTCAGGAATTTAGTCTAGTGGGGAAGAGATACGCATCTACACAAATACATCTAATATAAAGCATAATGTGAAAAAGCATTAGTAAGAAGAGTTCAAAATAATACGGAAGTTATGAGCTGAGGTGAACTGTGAACACGTTGACAAGCTATTATTTCATCAAGGCAGGTACTGCGTGTACAATTCAATAAATGGGGTTTTTTGGAGTGAATGCAGCCAAAAAGTTCATCAGCCTGTAACTTAACTTGAAATAAGCTCCTCAGAATTTAACTAGACTAGTTCTCGGACAATGCAGAAATGCAATCCAACACCAAGTCCACGCTTGAAACCTTTCTAGTTTGGTAAGACCTGCCAGAGCTTGCATTCCAATGGCACTGCCTTTGAATTCAATCACTTCCATGACATCATAAGGTACTAGGTGAAGACAGTTTAGTAGAGAAATTATAAACTGTTAAATAAAAACAGGTTTGGTGGTTGCAAAGCTCTCTTTATATATTGTTTAACAAAAACCTAAAAATGTACCTAGTTTCCACTTCCTTGGTTACCAAGTTGATTCTACCTTTCACCAAGGGAAGCTGAGGGTGGAAGCTGGCAATGGTAGGTAGCCTGCAGACTACATGAACAAAGGGTCAAGTTGGATAAGTCAGGGATGTGGCCTTATTCTCTTCAGTCATCTACAGCAAGCAGTGTGCAGTTTTATGAACTCATATGTCCACTGGGTTTCACAATTTTTTTTCAAAAATTGTTCTGATATCTATCAGATTCAAACCAATCCACCATCTTTGCCAAGAAAACCCCAAACGGCGTCCTGAGGAGTTGGATATGACTGAACAACAACACATGATTCTGCGGGAGGCCTAAGACCGTGAATTAAGAACTCCAAATGAGCAACTACTTTGCGACTTATTGAGAAGTCAGTCACAAAAATGAGCTGTCCAGGGTTACAGGGTCGGTTTCCGTTAGAAGTAAACACGGTTACAGGGCATCCTTTACCCCTTGACATTACTGTCTTTCAAAGAAATAATTGAAAACAAACGACCTAGAACGCAAGGACGCAGGATGATGGCAGACAGGCACGAACGTGAGTTCAGAGAATTATTTTTAGTAGTGCACATGCAAACCTTGGAAAGACTCTCCACCGAGATGTCAAAGTAGATCTTGCCTCTGTCTCTGCTGATTCTGCACTGCGAGCCCAGTTTCTCCCTGACTTCGTCCGCAGCTGTGTGCTCGAAGCCGGTGGGCACAGTGGCTCCGATGGTGACATGGAGACCCTCAGGGTGGTTCCTGGGGGCATGGTCTGGGGCAGGCTGCAGCTGGTCATCGAGGCTCAGGTGCCCGAGCTGCCCGGCAGCTCCTTCGCCTTCGGACATGCCGGCGCTGAAAGGAGAGACGTTACCCCGAGGGCTGCCAACGCCGCAGGGGGGCTCGGGGCACCGGAGGCCGCGCACGCAGGGGGAGCACGAGAAACACCCTCATGGAGCCAACAACACGCGGGGCCGTGGGGAGGGGGCTCGGGGCAGACGGACGAGGCACAGGACAGCGGACACGCGCAAGGCCTCACTACGAGATTTCCGGTTGTTTAACACGAGGGTATCCCTGCCCGCAAATAGGGAAAGGCCGGGAGGGGGCGGGGGTCCAGGGGTACTACCACAGCTACTTAGGAGAGGTGCGAATGAAGGCTGTCCGCAGGGCCCCCCCCCCCATCTTCCCCGCATTGCCAGGGGCTGGGCGAGGGGACCGCAGAGATCCCCGCCCCCGGAGCGTCCGCGGCCAGACGGGGGCGGGACTCGGCTAGGCCCGGCGTGGGGAGCGGCAGCAGCCGGCCTCCGCCCCGTCCTCCGCCCCGTCGGAAGACCGAAGCGTGGCGGCGGGGCCACACCGGTCACTCTGCCCCCTCCCTCGCTCCCCTGCCCCAGGAGCCTCTCGCGGGCACCACGCGGCGGCCGTAACCGCGGCACGGGGGAAGAGAGAGGCCGACTCGGCGTGGGAACCCGCGCCCTGCGCGCCCCGGAGGCTCGGCCTCCCTCCTTCCTTCCCTCCCTCCCTGGCGCTCACGCCTCTTTTCTCTAGCTCCGTCTGTCCCGTTACCGGCTGGTGGCGCCTAACGTCCGACGACCCCTGGAGAACTCCTTCCGGTTAGGCAGCCGGTGGAGCCGGAGTACTTCCCGGTCACGCCGGAAGCGGAAGTTCTGTGTTCTTTCCGACTTCTTGCGCCCGCCCGGGCAGGCTTTCGCGACGTAGCTGACGCCGACGTTCGCTGCGCTGCGTGAGGGCACGCACGTCGCCGCGCGCTGTCGCGGGGGCCCGCGGGCCTTCTGGGCTCCGGAATCTCCTCCACCGCGCCGAGCAATCCGTCCCGCCCAGGAGTTTTCTCTGACCTGGGCCCAAACTTGCTTCTTTCAGTTTGCACCCTGGGCCCTGCAGATACTTCGAAGCATTTATTAGGTGCTTGCTGTGTGCCAGATCCTGAGCTGCGCTCTGGGGATGCCGAGAGAAGCCGGCGAGAGAGGCCCAGCCCACCCCTCCTAAAGGGGACCCTTCCCGGCTTCCGCGCCGCCACCCCCCGCGCGAGCTGGGGCATCCAAGGGCCGGGCCTCGGACGCTCCCTCCCTTGCCGGGGGCGTTTTCTCTGCCCTTCCCGGCGCCTGGGCGCCTTCCCCGGGTGATTATCTCCCGGTAGTCCCGAGGGCAGCCTGCTTTCCGTCCGTTCGCTCGCCGTCCCTCCTGTTAGATTGTGAGCCCCCGAAGGGCTAGCCCTGGTAGCCCTGTACCTGGCACGTGGAAGTCATCAAAGAAAGAAAAACCCGACCATTTTGTTTTCTTGGGACCTTTGAAACCCGTCATCGAACCTGAGTTGTATGTTAAGCTGTTGCTCGCTTTTCTTCAGCACATTTTGAAAAGTAACAATCACTTTTCCCTACGTTCCCATCGTTTTCCGCCCCAGCCCTTTCTGGTTGATGGGAATTCCGCCTCCGGTAGAACTTCCTCTTGTTCCTCCACGTTCGGAAGAATGTCTTTCTGGAAACCACGCCGGAGATAATTACCCTGCTTTTTCCAGAGGAAGTCAGTATAGGACCGGGTCGTTGAGATCTCCCATCACTGACGTATCAGTCTCTTATCACGTGATTGTGATCCTTTCCCCAAGCTCTTCGTCAGTTTCCTCTTTGTGCTTACTTGGTCCATAACACGTGCAGATGACAGCGTGGTTACGCATCCGTGACTCTTCACCCAGAGCTTCCCCACTTACCCACTCCTGTTCCAGGATTTCCTCATAAGCATGTGTTCATCCTTTCCCCTCTTCTCTGACCAACTCACTGCTTCCTCTGAATAATAAAGTATAACCTTCCAGAACTCCATCTAGTTACAGATTTCACCCTTAAGTTTCAGTGATACCTGTAACACCAAATTTTCCTCTTCTTCCTGGCTCTAGTTCACTTCCTTGCCCATATTTTGTGAATTTGCATATAGATTCTTGAAGCCTTACGTTCTATTTTTGGCTTTTGGCTTCTTGGTTCCTGTGAACTTAGAGCTATCTTTACTGACATTCTTACCACGTTGTAGCTACTTTTCTGTGGTTTCTACCTTGTCTATACATAGGTGTAGAGCTCAAGGGAAACTTGGATGTCACCCAGTTGAATTTTCTTATTTACTGTGATCTGGAAAGATGCCTGGGGGCTTTGACTGGAAACCAAAGTTTCTGGATTCCAGTTCAGGGCTCTTCAGTACTGTGAATTTCTCCAAATGAATGTTTTATCGAACATATGTGAAACTAATGAATGTTAACTGCTTAGGAGACAAAATAGATAAGTACATTATGCTAGGGTTCTTAACTTTTTTGTTTCATCTATCAAACTCAGTTTCTTCATTTACAAAAACAGGAATAATAAAATTTGGAATTATTATCTTTTGTGAGGTGGGCTCTTTAGGGCAGTGAATTTATTTCCAGGGAGTATTTCGCTGAACATAAATATCCTCCAAAGATAAAAGTTATTGCTTCATATGAAGTTCCACATGTTGGATTGAGAGCAGAAGGAGATGGTCAAAGAAAAGTTTTGGGGGTGGGGGAAAAGGAGGAGTGATAGTGGTATAGAAGAGATAATGATTGAGGTAGATGGAAGAGCAGCTATGTGGCACAGCAGACAGAACACTGCCTGGAGTCAAGAAGACCTGAAACCAAATCCAGCCTTAGACACTATCTAGCTGTGTGACCCTGAACACTTAACCCTGTTTGCCTCAGTTTCTTCATCTTGAAAATGAGCTAGAGAAGGAAATGGCAAACTACAGTATTTTTGCCAAGAAAACCCTAAATGCTGTCATAAAGAATTGGACATGACTGAACAACAAAAGGAAAACATACAAAGAACTTGAACTAATAATTTAGAAAAGAAATTGCAATGAAATGCTTTGTTATTTAGGATTTTTTAAAAGTAGCGTTATTTTGAAGTATTCAGAATTTGTTGGTTTCAGTGAAACAAGAAGGCCACATTCTTTGAAAATACCAAGATGTGTCCCTTCTAGGGTGTGACAAACTTGGGCAAATGACATGTAATTGTGTGATCTCAATTAAGATCCCTTTGAGATCTTACTAATATGTTCAATGTGGTGAGAAGAATTTTGTTACACTTTAAGTTTCATTTGAATAATTTCATTTAAGGAGAGGCAATGTGCTACAGACTATTGACTTGAGATCCAGAACATTGACTGTTCAATCTTACATGACCCTGGCCTTGACAAGTCTTAATTTCTAGTGATTGGGAACATTATTAACTTATATTATCCAGCCTTCACTACTTACTCTCCAAAGAAGCTATTCTAAATCGTCTCTTGTCAAACCCCCCACATCTCCTTCCCACTTAGTTCTTATGTCTTTACTGAGAAAATTGTGGCCATTCACCCCAGAGCTACTTTCTCTTTACTTCATTTCAAAACCCCTTGACATCTCTCACTTTATTCTTTTTCCATTTTTCCATTTTTCTTTTTTAAATTAATTTATTTAACTTTTAACATTCATTTTCACAAAATTTTGGGTTCCAAATTTTCTCCCCATTTGTCCCCTCCCCCCACCCCAAAACACCAAGCATTCTAATTGCCCCTATCACCAGTCTGCCCTCTCTTCTATCATCCCTCCCTTCCCTTGTCCCCATCTTCTCTTTTGTCCTGTAGGGCTAGATAACTTTCTGTATCCCTTTACCTGTATTTCTTATTTCCTAGTAGCAAGAACAGTACTCAACAGTTGTTCCTAATACTTTGAGTTCCAACTTCTCTTCATCCCTCCCTCCCCACCCATTCCCTTTGGAAGGCAAGCAATTCAATGTAGGCCATATCTGTGTAGTTTTGCAAATGACTTCTATAATAGTTGTGTTGTGTAAGACTAACTATATTTCCCTCCCTCGTCTCCTGCTCCCCATTGCTTCTATTCTCTTTTGATCCTGTCCCTCCCCAAGAGTGTTGACTTCATATTGCTCCCTCCTTTTTCCATTTTTTAAAACGAGTGTTAACAGAATTTTAAATGTAGCCCAGTCTGGACCAGTCTGTAAGCTGGGAAAGGCCAGAGGTGAAAGAACAGGTCAGAGATACATGTGCTAGGAATCAAGTAGTGGTTTAATTAATTTCAAAGAGAGGAAGGCAGTTTGCAAACCATGAAGTGGGTTGGACCTTGACATAATCATTCTCAAGTTTTGAATAGCTTTTCCCATGGCAAGTTCTTGCATGGACAATGCAGGTATTTGTGGGTCCTGTGTGAACAGTTCTTAAGTTGATTGTCTCAAGTTTTGGGAGGGGGTCGTGATTACTTGATAGAGTACAGAACCAGAGCTCTGTAATGGGAACAGGTTTTACAACCTTTGATTCAGTTCACTTAATGTGCAGGAATGCAGGAGTTGTGAGCATGTCAAAAGTTGATTGACCACTTTAAGCTGGAGTTTGTCTCTGACTCACAATGCGAAAATGGGAGCTCTAAAATATCTAGATAGTATGATCATTACATGTCATATCAATTAATATGAGAATCATAAATCCCCTGACAAGAAATAACCCTTCTCCTTGCAAGGCCAATCCCTCTGAATATTATTTGATTCCATCTTCCTCTCATACCTAGCAGATTCCATCTTCAACCATCATTCTTGCTGTACCTCAGTCTCTGCCATGGTCTTTCTGTCTCTTTCTCTCTATCTCTACCCCTCCTTTCTCCTTTTCTTCTCCTTATCTCAAAACTTGAATGTCTCCTTATTGTCTATGGTACTTTTTAGCAAAATGTGTAGTTTCTCTTTTAATTAAGTCTATTTTTGTTGTTGTTGTTGTTTTGTCTAATATAGTGAGTTACATTTTCCTTTTTTGCTTCAGGTGAAGCACATTAGATTTTGCTTTATCCCCTTACTAGAAATATGTGTGACTTTTTCTGTGTCAAGTATGTTTCATGTATTATTTCATGTAATATCAATGTATTATTGGATTCTTCTTTACAATTTATTTGTCCTTTTACATTTTCTGGGTGCGTTCATACCATTCACAGTTATGACTATTTTCTATTTGTAATCCATCCTGTTTTTCTTACATTTTTCCTTCTCTTTATCTCCCACTTTCTTTTTATAGGGAAGAGAGTTCTGAGAGAGAACAAAATTGGTGTCAGTGTTCTAGGTTTGGAGTAACATGCTTCTTGTTCACTGAGAGCCCAATAACAGGTTCTTATTCTTTGCTTCATCCCTTTCAGGAATTCTAATTAAACTTGTACCCAAGCTTTGTTTTCCTTTAAGGATTTGTTTGTAGATGTTTTGGACTCATTCTCTTCTGGATTTGTTTCTTGAGCACTCTTGTTACCATAGTAGTTCTTTATGTTTGTTTGCTCATTCTTCCAGCCTACTTGACTTCAGGCCAGGCTTTGTGCAATTCTGGGGGAAATATCTGGGCTAAGCTTTTTTCTTCCTGGGTCCTTCTACTTTCTTGGGGATACTGAGTGTTGTGTTATTCCAGGATCTTAGGGACAAGTCAGGTCCTACAAGTTTTCAGTGCTCTAGAATGGTTCTGATCCAGGGCAACATCTGATCGCTGCCCTCTTGGTCTGAATTCTGTAAGCTCTTGACTTGGGTTGGGGTTTTGCAATAGTCCTGTTGATTTTACCTTTGGTTGGAAGTTCCAGTAGAGTGCTACTGGATATAGTCACTATCAGTCAACTGGAAAGCTCTGCCAGTTCAGAGTGATGGAACTGAAAACTTCCCTTTGGTCTGGGGAAACGCAGACCTTGTTTCTTCTGCTGCAGGCTTCAAACTGGGCTGGAACCAAGAAGACCCTGCTTCACTCCTGGGGGTTTGTCTCTTGCTCTCAACCTAGGAATCATGACTGCTCTTCACCCTGGAATGCCTCCTTGAAGCACAGGCCCTGGATCTGTGATCTAGAACTGAATAGTGAGCAAGAGGGTCACCATTTGAGCCCTCCTGCATGGGTCTGGAACCTCTTGCTCTGGTGCCCAGGATTGGTCCTCTTTTCTGTGCACTGCAATGCTGTACCAGACCCCATCTCCACAGTCCCCAGACTTCTCTGTCTGTCTCCTTCTGCTGACCTGGGCTGGAAATATGACCAGTATGATTTTTCTTGAATTTCCTATTAAGGAGTTGATCTGCTGTTGCATTTTCTAGATCTTTGTAGAGGAATTCTGTTAGGGGAACTGGGCTGGACTTCTTGCTACTCTGCCATCTTGGCTCCTAGTCTTTCCCTATTTCCTGGTTTCTTTCCTGCTGCTTTCAAACACACCAAAGTCTTCCTCATCTTAAAAAAAAAAATAAAACCAAACCTTTCCTAGACCTTGTTGCTGTTGTTCAGTCATTTCAATTATGTCCAACTCTGCATGACTGCATTTGGGGTTTTCTTTTTCTCCAGTTAGGTTTTGTGCTTCCCTTTCCATTTGTTCAATTTTCCTTTTTAAAGAGATGTTTTCATCAGTGAATTCTTTTTTCATACTTTTAAAATCATTAGCCAGTTTTTCTTCTATTTCCTTCTTCAGCTGTTCCAGGAGAGCTGTTTGTGCATGCGAGCAGTTCATAGTCCCTTCTGAAGTTTCATATGGGAGTACAGTCTCACTACTGACCTCTTTGGTATTCTTCTTTTGGTCCTTGTCCCCGTAGAAAGATTCTATGGTTTTTTCACCGTTGCTTTGCTTTTTCTTGCTCATGATGATGATTTGTGTTGTGGCTTCTGGTTCTTTCAGTTAGAAGCTGCAGAACTTGGTGTTGAGCTGACTTGTGTGAAAAACCTAAGGGCAGGTGCCTTTTTATCTTATTGTTTTGTGTTTCCCCAATCAGCCCTGGGTCTAGCTTGTTAAGCATGGGAGAGGGGTGGTTTGGTCAAGGGAGATCTCCTTAGCTGAGCTGAGGCAAAGATGAGCTCAGGGGCTGGTAATCCTGGCTGCCCTATAGTCTTACCATTTCCCATGGAGCACTGAGGCATGCCTGGGTCCTAGTGCAAGTTTCTACCTCCCGTGGAGCTCCTCTCCTAGCACTGAGGCTCGCCTGGGTGATTTTCCACCTCCCATTTGGGGTTTTCTTGGTAAAGCTACTAGAGTGGTTTTCCACTTCCTTCTCCAGCTCCTTTTACAGATGAAGAAACTGAGGCAAACAGCGTTAAATAACTTGTTAAAGGTCATACAATAGTAAGTTTCCGAGTTCAGATTAGAACTCAGATCTTCCTGACTCCAGACGTGGTGTTCTATCCACTTTGCTGTCTAGTTGTTCTGTTCCCTAGACCCTGTCATTCCTTCAATCTATCTTAAATCTCTTCTCCCTTTCTCAGCCAGAGTCCTTGAAAAAAAAAGCGATCCAGTCTCTATTTCCCCCCAGCCCTTAATCCTCCAAAGGCCGACTTCTGACCTCATCACTCAACTGAAACTGCTCCTTTCAAAACTAATATTGATTTCTTAATTGCTGCATGACATGGTCTCTTTCCAGTCCTTGTCCTCAGCTTATCTGCTGCTTCATCCTGTTGACCATTCTCTCCTTCTGGATACTGTCTCCAGTGTGGGGTATACAATACTTTGCCAACATCTTTGTTTTTATTATTATTATTATTTTATGACACTATCTTTTCCTACTTGACTAGTTGCTCCTCAGTCCCTGACCATTTTTAGATGTAGATAATACTGCTTGGTTGATTGCTTTTGATTTTTTGAGGAAGGGTCTAGCTGATAGAAAAGATGCTCCCATTCATTAAGGCATAACTGAAATGTAATAACATCTTCCAGGTAGACCTTTTTGGACTTAGAAGTAAGAGAAAAGTATTTCCACAATCCTCCTCATAAAATATTTAGGTTACTTTACAGGTGCTTGTATTTGTCGTGTATATATGATTATGTGTTCATGTTGTATCCCTCATTAGAATTCAAACCACTTGAGGGGAGGGGCTGTTTTGCTTTTGTCTCTTCATCTCCAGCACTTAGCCACATTGCTGGGTTAAGAAGTGCTTGTTGATTGGTTGATTAAGGTTGTTATTCTCAAGAACTAGTAGATCCAGCAATAACTTTGTATAATCAGCTGTTGGCTGATTGCAGTGAAATAGATTTTGTATTGTTTGGCTTGAACAACTTAAAAGTTGTTCACTTCCCAAAGCTCTTTTAAAACTAAAGCCTATTTTTAAAAATTCAAAAAATTCTCTTTTCTAATATAGTCCCTTTGAGGTCTCTTGCTCATAGAATTAATATAATTATGGTGAATTTTCAAGAATATATAAGAATTTTATTACTCACATTTCCTTTTAATAAGCAGTTTCCCTTAAGTGGAAGCAGTGTGGTACAGGGGAAAGAACACTTCCTTGGTAGTCAGATGATGTAGATTCCCATCTTGCCTCTCATTCATCTCTTGTGCCACCCTGGGCAAGTCACTTTGGGCCCCAGTTTCCTCAGCTCTAAAATGAGTGGGTTGGGCTAGATGTCTTATAAGGTCCCTTTCTGCTCCAGATCTACAGTTCTGTGATCTCAAAGTGAAGTTCATTCACTTTGAAAGGAGCCGTGTACTCACTCAATTCATACTACAAAGTAGGTCCATTTCTGACTAGAAGAAGATACAGCAGTAATGAGACGCATCTGCCACCTAGTGGTCATTCATACTGCTTGTGCTGAGAACTCTTGAGTCCATGCCAAATGTGAAGCAAAGAGTAAAAGTATTTATAGATTTAGACAGGAAACCCACAAGTCCCGGGCCCTCTCTTTTTGCCCATTGCTGTCTGCAGCTCTTCTGAGCCAAAACAAGCCCTTCCTGTTAAAAGCTAGATTAACCATCACTTTCATTATTTGGAGACAATTAAAAGCTTTGTTGTTCAGCAGCTTCTGATTCTTTGTGACCCCATTTGGGGTTTTCTTGGCAAATACTGGCATGTTTTGCCATTTCCTTCTCTAGCTTATTTTTACAGATGAGGCAAACAGGGTTAAATGAATTGCCCAGAGTCACACAGCTAATAAGTGTCAGAGGGGTATGATGGCCTAGGGAGCTGGGAGCCTAGCCAGGGAGGGAAGCAGGTAGAGTGGCTTTGGGTAGAGCAAGGTATAGGGAAAGGACTCCAGAAGGAGCTCCTAGCCCAGATCCTCCCTCCCTCCGTGTCTACATGTTGTTTTCAGTTCAGGCTTTGACTCAGATGTTGTACCCTCTCCTTGGTTATCTGAGGTTCATAGTTGGCTTCAAATACTGTTCTCTAGAATCACAGACTATCAATGCTGGAAGAGCCTCTAGTGGCTCAAGTCACCAGAAGTGACTCATTTTAGTTGTGAATAGCTCTGGATTTTTCTTCATCTTATACCCCTTGCTGTGCATTGTGTTTCCTGAGTGTAAGTAGAACCTGCTTTTTCCATGTAACAGCCCTTCAGATACTTAAACAGGTACCATATTCCTCCAGTAGATCTTCTTTTCTTGGGAACTAAACAAGTCTAGTTCCTTCAATAGATAATCATGGGCATGTTGCTACATGGCAGATGTTCTAGGATATGTTGTTTCTTGGGGTTTTTTTTGGGGGGGTCTAAAATAAAGGATAAAACACCATATATCATCCTAGTGTGCCAGTTTCCATAAGAGCTGTTCCATTATGCCAAGGATATGTGACTAGGATTCACTAAATTAAATACATAGATTCAGGGAAGAGGTGAGGTTTTCCAGAAAGTGGTGGCTCAGAACCATTCCAACTGAATGAAGGCTACTCAGAGAGAAGCAGAACTGGAGGGAAGAAGGTATCTTCTCTGAGAACTAGAAAGAGTTCCGTTATTTCTCCAACACACACACATACTCCTCAGGACTTGGGAGTGCAAGTGATGAATGGAACTTTCCTATCATCTGATATTTTTTTTTTGTAGATTAGGACCAGAATAGTGGCTGGCAAAGTAGTTAACTCCATATTGAGTTTGTCACTAAAAACCTGAAGTCCCCCCCAAAATTATTGTCTGGTCATACCCCTCCCATCTTGTGCTCATGAGCACAATTTTGTTTTGACTATGTAGGATTTTTAATTCATTCTTATTGAATTCTACCTTTTTAGATTTCATACCTTATTCTAGCCTGTCTAGAATTTTTTACATGTGTTAACTGTCCTTCTCAGCTTTAGTGAGAGACCCACCAGCTGAGGGGACCAAGAAGGGCCTCTTGTAGAAGGTGACAACTAATAATAACTGATGATAATACATATTGCATTTTATACATATTATCTCATTTGAACCTTAACAGCGATTTTTTGAAATAAGCACTAAGGGTATCATTATCCTGGTTTTATAGGTGAAGAAACTGAAGCTGGGAGGTCTAGCACAGTTAGAAAGTATTGGAGGTCTACCTGATTCCAGGTCCAGCACTCTCTATGCCTCCCCTCTTTATGTGATCTAGAAATGTGAGCACGCCATGATCTTAGTCATTGATAAAAGTATTAAACAGAATGGGGCCACAGACAGCTCTTTGAATCATTCCTTTAAGGTCATCCTTCCAAGTCTACATTGAGCCATTAACAATTTCATTCCAGTTCCAGTCATGCAGCCTATTCTAAATTCACCTAATTTATATCTATATCTAGTATGTATATATATATATACACACACATGCACGTATAGGTATATATATGTATACATAATACACACACACATATATATCTTTATACACAAAATTATCCATCCCACATTTCGTCCATAAGGATAGCATCAGAGACTTTGTCAAATGCTTGACTGAGATCCAGGCAATCTATACAGCATTTTCAGGCTTAACTAAACCTCTGAAGTCCAATTCTGAAGTACCTATCATATGCAAGGGAAAGGAAATGAAAATAGTCTGTTTTGACCTGTTCTTGAGGAAATCATATTGACTCTTAGTTATCATTGATTCTCTTTCTAGATTAGAAGTTTGCAAACTATTTCCTTAACAATATATTCTGGAAATTTTCCAGAAGTTGATCTCACTGGTCTATAGTCTGCCGGTGGTCCATACAATCTTTTATTTTTTGAAAATCCAGGTTACATTTATTTTTCAATAGTTCTGAAGCATTTCTGCTGTGCTGCTGTTTGTCCTTTGTTCTTGGAGAGGACCATGACCTCAGGGCCTGGGATGCAGTGGGGGACTTTGGCCTTCTCATGCTAAGGTCTTTAAACAGGTAAGGCAGCATTGTACAACATACAGAGTGCTGGACCTGGAATCAGGTGGACTTGGGTTCATATTTTACCTTCAGTACTTCCTAACTGTACTTGACCTCTCAGCCTCAGTTTCTTCATCTGTAAAATTAGGATGGTGATACCTGTATTGCTTATTTCAAAGAATTGTTTTTTTAAATAAAATTTATTTATTTTCAATTCTCAACATTCACTTCCACAAAAATTTGAATTCAAAATTTTCTCCCCATCTCAAAGAATTGTTTTTAAGTCTCAAACAAGATAACATATGTAAAATGTTGTATAATTGTCAGTTGTTATTACTTGCCACTTTCTGCAGGAGGCCCGTTTTGGTCCCCTCAGATTCTGGGCCTCCCCATCCAAGTTTACCTAGGGTCTGCCTTGTGTATGTTTTGTATATACTAATAGATGTACATGTTGTCTCCCATGGTAAAATGTAAGCTTCTTGAAGTTAGGAACTGTTTCATATCTGTCTTTGTGTCTTCCCAAGCCTAGACAGGGTTAGGGAACCAGCAGCTTAAAAAGGCCACATGTGGCCCTTTGAATCAATACAAACTTCACAGAACAAGTCCCCTTAATAAAAGGATTTGTTGTGTAAAACTTGGACTCAGTTAAAAGGCTGCACCCGTGGACCTAGAAAATCTCATGTGGCCTTAAGGCTGCAGGTTTTCCACCCCTGGCCTAGAACACAGAAGATGCTTAATAATGCTGGAGGATTGATTGATTTTTTTCAGAGACCTGTGACAGTAGCTCAGTCATTTCATCCACCAGTTCTCTGATTACCTGGGGTTCATACAGGCCAAGAGATCTAAACTCATCAGGGTAAGGTCCATGCTCTCTCCTAAGTCTGGTCTCACTGATGATTTTAATTACATGTAGATTTTAAACAGAGGAGCCAGATTGTCAAGTTGTATCTTGGAGTCTGTCAGACTGTTATGTGACTGTGAGTGTTTGCAGGTGCATGTTAGAAATTAACAGTTATCCTTGGCAATAGAAACAGTAAGCAGAATCATGTAGGAATGACAGCCAATTTCCTTTCCCCACTCTTTCTCCATAAGGGAATGGAAAAGTACCACACTAGTGAAATGGCTCTTTCATTGCTGATGACATTAAGGAATCCCTGTTTAAATGCAAGCAAGGCTCCTGAAAAATCAGATTCCCATGTTTCACCAAGGCAAAACAAGGTAAGACTTAGACATTTTAGGATCATATCCTAATATCCTAAAATATACTAGGAAAGATAAGTAAGTTCCTATAACTCATTCCCAAAGCCAATTTGACAGCACCTTTCATTGGGCAACCACCAATCCCCTCCCTACTTGGGTGCAACTCTTCCCTTTTCTTCCCTACAACTATTACACTCAAATCAATGGATTATATTATTCTTTGAACTTTATAACTGAGTAAAGTACTGAAATTTATTTAGTTAAGTAAAGTGGTAGTTTATTAAAGTATTGCATGAGGGGACAAATGAATAAAAACGGTTATTGTAATTGTAACCAGATACTTTCAGAGTTTGTCATACTTCCATGGAAACCTAACCAAAAGGTAATAGAAAGGAAAATAGAACATAATTTGATTTATTTTTTACTCCTTGTTTATTGCTACCTCTACTCACTCGAACTAAAGACCCTCCATATAAACTCCTCAAATTGGAGTGAATCTAGGACAGAACTAACTTGATGAAGAGAAGGTGAATATTTCAAACATTCTTCATCCATCAATAGCCAGCCATATTCAAGGATTCCATTGACTTCTATCTCCACCATCAGAAAGATCCTCCCTGATCAGAGGGGCTGATGATCAAATCATCATTACCACTTTTCCTGCAGCTGTAAATAATCCATGGGTTGAAGCCTGAAGCCTCAGTCCACATGTGGCCTTCCAAGTCCTCAAGTGAGGCCAAATTGGATTCAGCCAAAGGGTCACACTTGAGGACCCAGAGGACCACATGTGGCCTTGAGGCCACAGGTTCCCCACCCCTGGGCTAATCTATAATCCTGTGGTTCTGTGTTTTAGGTTGCATAGGTCAAAGCTCCTTCTCTGTTCCTCACTTCTATATACCCATTCACATCAGTTCCATTTCTACTATGTCCCCATCAAACCCTGTTCTACCCTTGCAGTAAGTCCTCTGTAACCCCTGCCCTGTTGTTAACAAACTGCCTCTCTTATTAGGCTTGTGCTCCACTGCCCCTTCACCAAATTACTTTGTATATATTTTGCATTTGTTTTTCTGTGTAATATTTCCTCCCAACAGAATGTAAACCCCGTGAGGGCAGATAATGGTTGGATTTTGGTCCTTAGGGTGGAGGAGGCACTAGTAGGACAGGAAACTGCCCTCTAGGAAAATTATGCTTTAGCTGAGGTTTGAAGAAAACTAGGAATTCTGAGGTGAGGATGGAGGGCAGTCCAAGTGCTAGATTCAGTTTATGCAAAGGCAGGACTTCAGGACTAGAGGAGTATTAGTACACCTGTTAGGTTTTTAAAAGAGTGACTATGCTGAGTAGATACTTATGGAATTAATCCACAAGGTCCAAATGCATTAACATATCTCTAAAGAGGAATGACCATTCAGGAAACTACAAGAATTTTCTCAGCCCTGGCTATATGAAGTTAGCTAAAAAACCTTTCATGTTGGTGTTGGATTGTATAACATGGGCTGTATTCGGCAGAGGGTATGTATGTTGGCATGTAATGATGCAAGGTATGGAGTTTGCCTTATGGTTCAACAAATGACTTGTGTAGACTGGCATGGAGTAGAACTCTGAAGTTCATTTCTTCTCCATCTGCTGGTAGCACAGTGACTTTGCTCCCTGGCTCTCTTTGGCTTCCAGTGCCATGGCCTTTAAGTTACTGGAGGTAGGCTCCTAAGGAAAGGCTCATTTGGGCAACTGTTGGCCTGGCTGAGGGGGTTGATACTGTTATTGTCATGTGATTGGGCAGAACCCTTTCCCTTTTCCCTCTATCTACCCCACCCTTTCCTGGTTGCTTCTACCCATCTCCTCCTTCTCTTGCATTTTCAGCTTCTTCCTCCTTGCTGGCTTCTTTTATTCTTCTTTAAGCTTTGTCCCCTATCTGGAAAATCCTAATTTGCTACTGTGGCTACCTCTCGGTTATTCCTTTCCTCTACAAATAGGCTTCATGTTGTGTCCTCATCACCCATTTCCTCTGAGACACCCTTAGAATATTTATGGTTCACCCTTGACATCACATTCACATTCAATCAGATTAACACAGCTCTGTCTGAGCAATGTTTCCATCTTACTCCTCCCTCAGCCCTTATTTCACATCACCACATTTGGCCCTTATTTCAGGATGCCCAATGCAAGTTGACATCCTGGTAGGAGACTGTTTTTCCCTCTGGTGACATTAAATGCATGGGATGAAAGATGACAAGGAGGAAGTCAAAGATTATCAAAGACAAACCTCAAAATATTGCTATGATTTCTGCTTTCCTTCTAATCTTGGTTATATTGATTTTAATTGTACAAACTTTTAAATTTAATGTAATTAAAATTATTCATTTTGCATTTCACATTTCTCTCTATTCTTATTCATAAATTTATCTATTCATAAGTCTGGTAGGCAATATGTTCCTTGTTCTAATTTATTTATGATATCTCTCTGTATATATAGGTCATGCATCCATTTTGACCTTACCTTGGTAAAAAGTGTAAGATACTGCTTTATACCTAGTTTCTTGCAGATTGCTTTCCAGTTTCCCCAATATTTTTTTTTTACCAAATAGTGAATTTTTATCTCAAAAGCTTTATCTTTACATTTGTCAAACACAAGGTTACTATAATCATTTACTACTATGTATTTATATGTCTATTGTATTCCAGTGATCTACTTTTCCCTTTTTTTAGCCAGCCCTAGATGTAATATACAAGATATAATTATTTTCTATAATATACTTTAAGATCTCGTATTACTAAGCCTCCTTCCTTTGCATTATTTTCATTAATTTCTTTGACATTCTTGATATCCTTTTGCTTTTCTAAGTAAATTTTGTTATTTTTTCTAGCTCAATAAAAATTTTTTGGTTATTTAATTGGGATGGCATTGAATAAACAAACTAGGTAGAATTGTTATTTTTGTTATTTTGGCTTTGCCCACCCATGAACAATGAGTATTTCTTCAGTTATTTAAATCTGACTTTACGTGTACAAAAAGTGTTTTATAATTACGTTCATGCAGTTTCTGGGTTTTCCTTGGCAGGTATACTCCCAGGTGTTTTATGCTGTCTGTGGCTATTGTAAATGGAGTCTCTTCTTGCAGGATTTTGTTGGTGATATATAGAAATTATGATGATTTATGGGGGTTTATTTTATATCCTCCTACTTTGCTAAAATTATTGTTTCAATATAGCTTTTTAGTTGAATCTCTGAATTTTCCAAGTATATCATCATATCATCTGTAAAAAGAGATAGTTTTGTTACCTCATTGCCCATTCTGATTCCTTCAGTTTTTCTTCTCTTATTGCTATTGCTAGGATTTCTAATATAATATTAAATAATATTGATGATAATGGGCATCCTTGTTTCACTCCTGATCTTATTGGTAAGACTTCTAACTTATCCCCATTGCAAATGTTCACTGATGATTTTAGGTAGATGCTTCTTATAATTTTAAGGAAAAATCCATTTTATAGCTATGTTTTCAAGTTTTTAAAAAAATAGGAATGTGTTGGGGAGGAGCCAAGATGGTGGAGTAAATTGGCAAAAGAAGTTCAAAAAGCCAATGAGGAGAAGAATGCTTTAAAAAGCAGAATTAGCCAAATAGAAAAGGAGGTCCAAAAGCTCACTGAAGAAAATAGTTCTTTCAAAATTAGAATGGAACAGATGGAGGCTAATGACTTTATGAGAAACCAAGAAATCACAAAACAAAACCAAAAGAATGAAAAAATGGAAGATAATGTGAAATATCTCATTGGAAAAACAGCTGATCTGGAAAATAGATCCAGGAGAGACAATTTAAAAATTATGGGACTGCCTGAAAGCCATGATCAAAAAAAGAGCCTAGACATCATCTTTCATGAAATTATCAAGGAAAACTGCCCTGAGATTCTAGAACCAGAGGGCAAAATAAGCATTCAAGGAATCCACTGATCACCGCCTGAAAGAGATCCCAAAAGAGAAACTCCTAGGAACATTGTGGCCAAATTCCAGAGTTCTCTGGTCAAGGAGAAAATGTTGCAAGCAGCTAGAAAGAAACAATTCAAGTATTGTGGAAATACAATCAGGATAACACAAGATCTAGCAGTTTCTACATTAAGGGATCGAAGGGCGTGGAATAGGATATTCCAGAAGTCAAAGGAACTAGGACTAAAACCAAGAATCACCTACCCAGCAAAACTGTATATAATACTTCAGGGGAAAAAATGGTCTTTCAATAAAATAGAGGACTTTCAAGCATTCTTGATGAAAAGACCAGAGCTGAAAAGAAAATTTGACTTTCAAACACAAGAATGAAGAGAAGCATGAAAAGGTAAACTGCAAAGAGAAGTCATAAGAGACTTATTAAAGTTGAACTGTTTACATTCCTACATGGAAAGACAATATTTGTAACTCTTGAAACTTTTCAGTATCTGGGTAGTTGGTGGGATTACACACACACACACACACATGCACACACACACACAGAGCACAGAGTGAATTGAATAGGATGGGATCATATCTTAAAAAAATGAAATTAAGCAGTGAGAGAGAAATATATTGGGAGGAGAAAGGGAGAAATGGAATGGGGCAAACTATCTCTCATAGAAGAGGCAAGCAAAAGACTTTTTAGTGGAGGGAAAAAGAGGGGAGGTGAGAGAAAAACATGAAGTTTACTCATCACATTCAACTAAAGGAAGGAATAAAATGCACACTCATTTTGGTATGAAAACCTATCTTACAATACAGGAAAGTGGGGGAGAAGGGGATAAGCAGGGTGGGGGGAGATGATGGAAGGGAGGGCAATGGGAAGAGGGAGCAATTTGAAGTCACTCTTGGGGAGGGACCGGATCAAAAGAGAGAATAGAATAAATGGGGGACAGGATAGAATGGAGGGAAATATAGTTAGTCTTACACAACACGACTATTATGGAAGTCATTTGCAAAACTACACAGATATGGCCTATACTGAATTGCTTGCTCCCCAAAGGGAATGGGTGGGGAGGGAGGGATGAAGAGAAGTTGGAACTCAAAGTTTTAGGAACAACTGTCGAGTACTGTTCTTGCCACTCGGAAATAAGAAATACAGGTAAAGGGGTATAGAAAGTTATCTGGCCCTACAGGACAAAAGAGAAGATGGGGACAAGGGAAGCGAGGGATGATAGAAGAGAGGGCAGATTGGTGATAGGGGCAATTAGAATGCTTGGTGTTTTGGGGTGGGGGGAGGGGACAAATGGGGAGAAAATTTGGAACCCAAAATTTTGTGAAAATGAATGTTAAAAGTTAAATAAATAAATTTTAAAAAAAATTAAAAAAATAAAAAATAATAGGAATGTGTTGTATTTTAGCAAAAAGGTTTTTTTTGCATCTGTTGATATAATTGTATGATTTTTGTTACCTTTGTTATCAATATAATCAATTATGTTAATAGTTTTCCTTATGTTAAACCACCCCTGCATTCTTGGTATAAATCCCACTTGGTCACAATGTATAATCTCGGTGATATATTGTTGTAGTCTTTTAGCTAGTATTTTGTTTAAGATTTTTGCATCCATATTCATTAGTGAAATTGGTCTATAATTTTCTTTTTTCTGAATTTTTATTTTTTAAATTAAAAAACGTTTTTTCTTTTCTTTTTCATTTTAAACACAAAATAAGGAAAGAAAAAAACACCTTTCCATGTACACAGCAAAATATAAGAAGTGATTCAATATAAAACAATAAATTTCCATTTCAAGAAATCCTATGTAATAAATACTACACATTGTTTTCAAGGCTATCTAGCTTTCCTGTGCTTCCTTCTAGGTTTTCTTTTGTTCTTTGCTGTGCCCTTTTTATTTTATTTTTTTCCCTCCCCCCTCCACATCTGTCCACCCTAAAGAAGGCTACAGTTACATGTAAATATATGTACACACATCTATAAACACACACATATGTATACATACACACATATATGTATACATATATGTAAGACTATACTATGCATATATCTATTTGTTAGTTCTTTGGAGGTGGATAGCATCTTCCTTCACAGGTTCAAGTCTTTCTATGTTTTTCTAAATGAACCAGCTCAACATTTCTTATATCACAGTAGTATTCTATCCCAATCATATACATACAGCTTGCTTAACCATTCCCTAATTGAAGGGCATCTATCATTTTGGCTGATCTGATAGGTATAAGATGATGTCTCAAAGTTGTTTTAATTTACTTTTCTCTAATAATGCTTTAGAGCATTTTTTCCCATATGATTACATCTTGGTTTGATTTCTTCATTGAAAAACTGCCTGTTCATATCCCTTGACCATTTATCAATTGGGGTATGACTTGTATTCTTATAAATTTGACAAAGTTCTTTATGTATTTGAGAAATGAGGCCTAAATAATATTGGTAACACATAGTATAGTTTCCCCATTTTGTCTTTTATTCAAATGTATTTTAGCTTTAACTTTGTCTGAGATCATGATTACTACTCTTGCCTTTTTTTACATAATAAAGTCTACTAGCCCTTTTTTTGATTGTATGTATCACTCATTTTGATTGTATTTTCTGAAAGTGACATTATTGAATTAAAATTATTAATCCAATCTGCTGTTTCCTTTTTGTTGGTAAATTCATCCTATTCACATTCAAAGTTATAATTACTTGTGTATTTTCCTCCATCCTATTTTTCCTCACCATCCTTCTCACCTTATTTACCCTATCCCTCCTTACTCAGCTAATTTACTTCTACCTGCGACCTTATCTCCTTTTCCTTAATCTACCTGTCCTTCTGAGTCCTTCCCCCTCACCCTCCAACTTAATCTACCTAAGAGTTACTCCCTTATTCTCTCCCCTTCCTAATTCTTTATCTATGCACCCTTTTAAAAGTCTTTTCCTAATCCTATCCTCTCACCCTGTTATTTCTTAATAAATTTAGAAGACTTTTATACCCTTCTAGCTGTATAAGTTATTCCCTCTTTAACTCATTCTTGAAGACAGTAAGTTTCCAGCATTATCAGCCCTCCACCCCAACATGTTTCTTCTGTATCAGTTCTTCTTTTTATGACACATTTGCATGAGATAATCACTCCTTTTTACTTCTCGTTTTATTGTTATTTTTAAGTTCTATATTTTTAGAATCACCCCATCATACTTAGCTCAGCCCAAGCTTTTCTTTCAAACTACTGAAATAACAATGACAGTCATTAGAGTACTGAGAACATTTTCACTTATAAGAAGTAAATGGTTTGACCTTATTGAGTCCCTTATAATTGTTCTTTAATGTTTACCTTATATTTCTCCTGGATGTTATATGTTGAATTTACATTAAATTCTGCCCCTTTTTCACAAATACCTTAAAGTCTTTCAATTCATTAAATGTCCATTTTTTTCATTCAAGATTATATTTAACTTTGCTGGGTAAGTTAGCCATGGTCATAACCCTACCTCTTTTACTCTATGAAATATGGTATTCTAAGACCTATGATTTTTCAGTGTAGAAGCCGTTAGATCTTGTGCAATCCAGATTATAGCTCCATGATATTTCAATTTTTTTCTTATTGCTTGCAATATTTTTTCTGCTACCTACAAACATGTTTGCCCATGTCTTTCCCATCTTAAAACATAACTTCCTTGATCCATTTCTCTGAGCCATCATCATATTTTGATCGTTAATTTAGTGGCTAAACTCTTTGAGAAGGCCTTCTACAATTGGCACTTCCACTTCTCCTCTCACTCTCTTCTAAACCCTCCGCAATCTGATTTCTTATTTCATCGTTTAACAGAAACTGACCTCTCCAAAGGTTCCAGGTTTCTCTTCATTGCCAAATCTTTTCTTAGTCCTCATCCTTCTTGATCTGTCTGCAGCATTGGACACCCCTGACTACCTTCCCCTCTTGGATACCCTTTCTTCTATTTTGTCTTGAGTTTCCCCCACCTGAATGACTACTCTTGTCTCTTTTGCTTCATGTTCGTGTCATTTCCACTAATTGTGAGAATTCCTCAAGGTTCTGTCCTAGGCTTCCCTCTCCTTTCTCTTTATCCTCTTTTATTTGGAGAGCTCATCAGCTCCCATAGTTTCAGTTATTACCTCTATGCAAATGGTTCTCAATTTTTTTTATCCAGCTCTTGTCTCTCTCCCCAATTCCAGCCCCACATTCTTGCCTACCCCACATATAAAACTAATGTGTGGTAGAAGAAATCTCTACCAGGGTCCCCCCACCATTAGGTTAGTCCTTTTGCTTAAAAGGTATTAAAACTGTCCTGGAGACTTGGAGGCCTAGAGGCTTGGGCTGTTGATGTAGTTTCCCAGTCACTTGGATACAAAAGAAACATCACAAGGACTGATACCAGCCTGAGGAAGCTTCATTGAGCCATATCAATGCTGTGTGTGTGTTCGTCCTTTGTTACTGAAGAAGATCATGCCATCAGAGAAATAATGACATGACTTAGACTTGACTTTGTTTTGAGTGAGGGAGGGCCGTGCAGATCACCAGCCTCACTTCTCTTCCAGAGCCATCTGAATCCAGTGACCAGATATTCATCAGGATGACTGGAGATGACCCAGGACGAGGTGCACTGGTGCTCTATCCACTGCACCACCTAACTGCTCCACATAACAATGCTATTTCCAGGCTGAATATCCTTCCTCTCTTGAGACTAAGTAGACTTCCTTTTGCTGAATATTAGACTATGAATGTCTTCTCCTCTAAGACTACCTTCCATCTACTTTATATTGTATTTAGGAACAGGTCTTCTTGCCTTGTATAAGATTTATATGCAAGTAATCTCCCTCTTTAGAATGTATGATCCTTGAGGGCAGGCACTGTGTTGGCCTTTTCTTTGAGTCCCTACCATTAACCCAGAGTGCTCAGTAGATGCTGGTTTTGTCAGTCTTGTCCCACTCTTCATGACCCCATTTGGGGTTTTCCTCACAAAAGTACAGGAGAGGTTTGCCATTCCCTTCTCCAGCTCATTTTACAGATGAGGAAACTGAGTCAGACATGAATGAAATGGCTGAACAACAACAAAATGTTCCCGGCATACAAATACAAGTAGAAAGATAGGCCCTATCCTCAGAGTTTACATTTTAATGGGGAAGATCACATCTAAAAGGAAGCTGAAAAAAAGGAGGTGGAGGTAGGAGTACTGGGCTAGGTGGTAAAGGGTGGAGGAGAGGGGATGGCATAGAAGGTCCCTTAGGGCTGGCCTGGGAACCCTCCTTAAACGGAGGTTCTGAGAGAAGACAAAGACAAGGGTGAACTTTGTGTCAGTTATTGCTCCTGTTTGAACCTTTCATGTCTGTGCTTTTTAGGGTTCAAATATTAAGACATTAAAAATGAGATATCTGTAAAGCACTTATTACAGTGCCTGGCACATAGTAGGTGCTATATAAATGCTAGCAACTACCACTATTAGGCTACTACTATTACTATTACTACAACTACTGCTACTACTACTATTATTACACCAACAACCACTACTACTCTTACAACTACTACGGCTGTTACCACACCACCAACTACTACCACTACATTTTTCTCAAAGGCTTGTTCTGCTTCTTTTGAAATAGTCATGTAGTATACAGGGGATCTTTGTTCAGATTCAGATACAGATAGTTTAGATGACCTCTGAGGCTTTGTGATCCTAAGGCCTGGATTAAGAAGTAGGGCCCAAATGAGGTGATTTTGGCCACTTGGTGCAGAAGAAGTCATGAGATTGACAGGTTGAGGTCCACTGCCCACAGTGGGTAAATGAGCTTTGTAAGCTATAAAGTGAGTGTTTTCAGGAGAGATGCTACCTCTGCTTTTGTAGAATGGATGGCTGGCTGGATTATTCCTTAAAAAACAAACCAACCAGCCACACTTGTTTTTCTTTCACAATGGTGATGCTACAGAATTACGGCTTGTCACATTTCCCCCTCAAACAGCTAACTGTTCCTAATCATTTTTTTCATTTCCATACGTGCACTTCAGTTGATACACCTTTATGTTCCAGTTGTGACAATGACCAGAGGGAGAGTATATATTGGATGCCTATTAAAAAGAGATTCAGCTGAATTCTCTTCTCTCCATACCACTCCTTCTCCCACCCATAAGTGACCTTGTTTGCTTTTTCTCCTTTATTGCATAATGGCTGCTTGGAGGGAGCCCAGTGTCCGCCTCTGTGAGAAACAGAGGAAACATGGACTTGCTGGGTAACCCAATCCTGGCTGAGAGAAAAGCTCTTTCTTTTTGTTAAATATCAGAGAAATGGGGAAGAGTCATGTGAGTCCTTGCTGCGCTGTTTGTGTGTCAGAGGAGGGAAGAAAGGAAAGTGAAAAGAATCAGGGAAAAGAGAAAAAGCAATGAGATGGGGCCAAATGATCAGAATCAGTAAAGGAAATGGGCCAAGAAATATGAGAGCAGGAGAGGAAGAAAAGTCAGAGTGGGAATAGTGGTGATAGCCTTAGAAAGGGAGGAAGGCTAGGTGACCTGTGGAGAGGAGGAGGAAAGTGGAAGGATACTATTCTCTTTGTGGGGGAAAAATTCTCCATCATAGGAGGAATGAATGAGACCTGAAATATTTTTGTAACTTGTTTTTAAAATAAAATTGAGTTCCATAGTTTTGTCCCCGTGTTTTCCATGCTTTATTATTATTTTATTTCTTGATACTCTCCTCATTCTTAAAATATCAGCTGAAATTTATATAGCCCCTTCTGGTCTACAAAATGTCCTATGTGCATTACCTATGCTCCTTACCATAATTATGCAACAGAGGGACCATCAGTATTATCATGCCCATTTTATAGATGAGAAAACTGAGGCTCAAAGTACTTTGGTCACTTTCCCATGGACATTTATCTAGTGTCAGACTTAGGCTGTTAAGTCTCTTCTGATCCCCAAGTGTAGCATTCTTACCACTATGCACCATTTTATTTAGGTAATCTTTAAATTTTTATATAGCAAGTTATTTTTAAAAATTAAAGTAAATCAACATTTTCTTTAGAGAATTTTGAGAAAATTTTGTGACTTTTCCTTTAATATCCTGGAGCATGATAAGACTAGGGTGCAGAAGTGGTTGAGGGTTACTCTGGATAAACAGAAAAAGATGGTTTGTGATTAGCATCACTGGTGCCAGTGTTCACTTCCAAGAGATCACAGAGATCACCTGAGTTAACATATGGATAGTGCTTAGCAGGGTGCAAAGTGCTATGTAATTATCCTCTATCTAAAATAGTATTATCTATTATCTTTTCTATCCTTTTACAATTATCTTCATTTGGTGGTATCTTATAAGTGAATTATAAATGAATTTCCAGCATGGAATTTTGCTATATACAAAATTTTATGCAAAATCCATTTAACTTTTGGAATCTTCCTCTATGCTTATCTTTTCTACCTCTTTTCCTGCCAGGACCAGGATTTCTGGGCACCCACAGTTCTCTCATTTTCCATTTAGTTCTAAACATTTCCTTTCTCTTACTTCTGGACTTGACTGTCCACTCAAGAATCCCAGTTTCTCCTAGCAGAAAGTATTAAAGGAAGCCTTAGGGTTAACGATGCTGCCTCCATATTAAGTCCCATTCTTGGTCAATGATGTCTTGATTTTTTGTGATGCTCTGCCTTCTTCACCTCAGTTCTACTGATTCCTTCACTTTTCTGGCAATCTTTGACCCCCTAATCCTGATCCTTTCCTTTTTCATTACTATAGTTCATTCATTCATTGAACAACCAGTTAATGGATACCTTCGGTGTTCAAGATGCTGCAGTAAGCCTGTGGTGGTTTACAAAAATGGATGAGAGCCAGTATCTGTTTTAAAGCATCTGGGTTCAACCACCTGTCCAGTACTGAAGATCAACAGAAACGCTGGTAGAGGGGAGATATTTGGATTAAAAACTGACCCAAACTCTAGTGCCTAGAATGTACAGATCTAGTTAGTGGGAATAATAGGCTCCACAACCTGATTGTCTGTGACTGATTTCTACAAATGCCAGTTCCTTGAGTCTATGGTTTCTTAACCCCTGGATCCCTCTTACTGCACACTTGGATCTGATTCCTTACTCACTCATACATAGAACAATTCACCTTGGTGTATGCCTGCCAGTAAGACAATGCTCTAACTTGATCCACTTATGCTCCTCACACCTCATACCTCCAATATTTATTCCCTTACATTTATATATCACAATTTGTCCAGCCATTCTCCCCATCCTTGGGCATCTGCAGGTCTACACCATATTGGACCTCTGCATCTAGCCATGATTTTTGGATGTCTTGACTGACTGCTCATCTGTTACATCCAGTTATTGATTCTTCTTTGACTTTTAGCTCTAACTGCCCAGATTCAATTTCTTGCCTGTGTAGCTTCTCCTCTGAAACTACTTCCCTGACTCCAGCTCAGCTGATGTCATAACACATGATGCAGTTTTAAATGTGTAATGAGACTTGACTGTGTCCTGTGATCCTTTTACGAGGTATAAACTCATTTGATTGGATCAAGAAAGCAACATGGTTATTGGCTAACCAAATGAGCTGTCAATATCTCTGAGATCTTCAAATAGAGGAATTTCAGCAGTCAGGACCAAATAAGAAGCTTTTTCTAAAGTGCTTAGCACAATGCCTGGCACACAGTAGGTACCACGTAAGTGGTTATTCCCTCCCCTTCACCTTGGGCAAGTTATTTCTCTGGACTTTACTTTTTTTACGTTGTAAAAGGTAAGGCTGAATTAGATGATCTCTAAGGTCTGTTTTGGCTCTAAATCACATGTTTTTTTGCTTTACCAACACCTTGGCCTGACATCAGCCATTAGATTATATGTTCTTCCAAAGTACTTCCATTGGTCAACACTCCTTTTTGTACTCAGCGCTTACTTCTGTGCTTCAGCAGATACTTGATTTTTATTGATGCAAGGACTCCTTACTTTGGTGTAGATTGCAACCCATTTACATTTTCTGATGTAGTGTAATTATTGTCCATGACCTCAGTCAAGGCTTAAAGGGCTTCCTCTAGATCTTTCTTACGTTTTGAGAGTAACAGGGTATCACTTGGCCTGTCCATCAGCATTACTTTTTGTTCTTGCTGGTCTGTCTTTTTCTGATCCTGCATTTCCTAGATGATATACTTTACTACATTTCTTGTGTATAAGTCTCTGTGAGAAAGATGCAGCACCCTTCTATACCCTACATATAAAAGATAATTCATTTTAATAATTTATGCTTAAGTAATATTTATTTTCCTTCCTTTTGGAGGGCAAGCTAACACTTATTTAATCTACTGTTCACTCCTTCATTCATCAAACCTTTATTATAAATACCTATCATCTTTCAAGGCATTCTGCTCAGGCCCTTAGGACAGAGAGAACACTGACAGAGTCTCTGCCTTGAAGAAATAGATGGACTTCCAGGAGCCAGGATGGTGAAGTAAGCAGTAAATCGCCATAACTCTCCCATATTCACCTCCAAACAACCATAAAATAGTGGCCCAGAACAAGTCCTGGAGCAGCAGAACCCCCCAAAAGACAGTGTAAAACAATCTTTTAGCCCAAGAAACTTGGAAGCTTGTCAGGAAAGATCTGTTTCACTTGGGTGAAAGAGGAGTGTAATCTAGGACAGGAAGCATCCCACCAAGCCAGTAGCAAGCCCCACCTCAGCAAAGCAGTAGGAGATCTTGAACCCCAGTGTGGTGGAGAAAACAAATGCCAATACCAGGGCTACCTATGTGCCTCAGAATAGGTGGGGAATGGGCAGATTCCAGCTCCAAGAACTGCTCCATGCTTCAGCATAGCCCCAGGCAAAGAGACAGCCTCCAGGGGCCAGACCTCCATGCTTCAGTGTAGGGAGAATGCATTCTGCCTGCCTCAGCACACTCCAGACACCATACTAGGACCCTGGCTCAGGCTAGATAAGGTGCCAGACCCCTATGGCCATCAGGAGTGCCAGCCACACCCCACCCACCCCTCAGCATAGCACTAGACAGAGGTTCCCCTGCGGGCCCTCAGGGCAACATCAGTGCAGCATCAGGTAAGCAACCAGAGTTGGCAATCCCTGGCACAAGAAGCCTGAGACAGTGTCCCTTCAGTCCCAGAAGCAGAAATCAAATTTTAAAAAAAGGAAAAAGGCCAAAAAAGATGAGCAAAAAACAACAAAAAAAGAATTTGACCATAGGAAGTTATTATGGTGCTAGGGAGGATCAAGACACAAACTCAGAAGAGGACAACAATGTCCAGACACATACAGGCAAAACCCCAAAGAAAAACAGGCAGTGGTCTCAGGCCCAGAAAGAACTTCTGGGAGAAATCAAAAAGGAGCTTAGAAATATAAGTAGAAGAAAAATCGGGAAAAGGAATGGGAGTGATTCAAGAGAATTATGGAAAAGGAGTCAACAGCTTAGAAAGAGAAAACAACTACTTAAAAAATAGAATTGGCCAAATGGAAAAGAAAGTACAAAAGCTAACTGAGGAAAACAACTCCTTAAAAAGTTAGAATTGAGCAAATGGAAGCTAATGACTCTGAGATGTAAGAATAAACAAATAAATTCAAAAGAATGAAAAAAATTGAAGAAAATGTAAAATACCTCATTGGAAAAACAACTGACCCGGAAAATAGATCCGGGAGAGACAATGTCAGAATCAGTGGACTACCTGAAAGTCATAATCAAAAGGACCTGGACAGCATCTTTCAAGAAATCATCAAAGAAATTACCCCAATATCCTGGAACCAGAGGGTGAAATAGTCATTGAAATAATCCACTGATCACCTCAGGAAAGAGATCTTAAAATAAAAACTTCAAAGAACATTGTAGTCAAATTTCAGAACTATCAAGTTAAGGAAAAAAAAAACCACTGCAAGTGGTCAGAATGAAACAATTCAAATATCAAGGGACCACAATCAGGATTGCACAGGACTTAACAGCTGCAACATTAAAGGATCAGACATCATGGAACATGATATTCCAGAAGGCAAAGGACCTAGGACTACAACCAAGAATCACCTACCTGGCAAAAATAAAGCATAATACTTCAAGGGAAAAATGGTCATTTAATGAAACAGATTTCATGCTTTCAAAAGAAGACCAAAATTGAATAAAAAAAATTTGATCTCCAATATCAAGACCCAAGAGAAACCTAAAAAGGGAAAAGAAAACATAAGGGATTCAATGGAGCTGAACTGTTTACATCCCTAAATGGGAAGATGATACTTGCAATTCTTAAACATTTTACCACTAATAGTATGGCCAGAAGGAATATACATAGACAGAAAGTATAGATATAAGGTGAATTTGAGGGAATGACATTAAAAAAAATAACTAATCCATGAGAAAGAGAGGTACTCTGGGTGCAGAAGGAAGGGAGAGGTAGAATGGGGTAAATTATTTCACATGAAGAAGTGCAAAAGACCTGTTACAGTGGAGGGGAAGATGGGAGGGTGGGTAATGGGCATCACTTGAACTTTACTCTCATCAGGATTGGCTCAAAGAAAGAATAATATACACAATCATTTGAATATAGAAATCTATCTTACCTGACAAGAAAGTAGGAGGGGAAGAAATTAAGGAAAGGGGGAAGGAGGACTGACAGAAGAGAGGTCAAATCAGGGGAAGTGGTAAACAGAAGCAAAACACTGTTGAGGAGGGAAAGGATGAAAGGAGAGAGAGGACAAACAGGAGGAAAAATAAGATGGAGAGAAATTCACAGTAATATTAACTGTAAATGTAAATGGAATGAACTCTCTGATAAAACAGAAGCAGATAGCAGAGTGGAACAAAAACTAGAATCCTACAATTTGTTGTTTACAAGAAACACACTTGAAACAAAGAGACACACAGACTAAAAGTAAGGGACTGGAGCATCTCTTATGTATCAGCTAAAGTAAAAAGAAAAAGCAGGGGTAGCAATCCTGATCTCAGACAAAGTAAAAGCAAAAATAGATCTGATTAAAAGAGATAAGGAAGGAAACCACATCTCTTGTTAAAAGGTGCCATACACAGTGAAGCAATGTGAATACTAAAATAGTCTACCTGTCAGATCCATGGAGAAGGGAAGAATTCATGACCAAACAAGATATAGAGAGCATTATGAAATGTGAAATAAATAATTTGGATTATATTAAATTAAAAAGCTTTTGCACAAACAAAACCAATGCAGCCAATTTTAGAAGGAAAGCAGGAAACTGGGAAACAATCTTTACAGCCAGTGTCTCTGATAAAGGCCTCATTTCTCAAATATATAGAGAATTAAGTCAAATTTATAAGAATACAAGCTATTCCTTAATTGACAAATGGTCAAAGGATATGAACAGGTAGTTTTCAGATGAAGAAATCAAAGTCTTCTATAGGCATATGAAGAAGTGCTCTAAATCACTTTTGATTAGAGAAATGCAAACTAAAACAACTCAGGTACTACCTCACACCTATCAGATTGATTAATATGACAAAAAATGAAAATGTTGGGTATCAGAGGGGATGTGGGGAAACTGGAACACTAATGCTCTGTTGGTGGAGTTGTGAACTGATCCAAACATTTTGGAGAGCAATATAGAACTATACACAACAGGTAACCAAACTATGCATACCATTTGATCCAACAATGCCACTACTAGGCCTGTATCCCAAAGAGATCATAAAAAAGGAAAAAGGACCTATATGTGCAAAAATATTTCTAGCAACCCTTTTCATGGTGGCAAAATATTGGAAATTGAGGGGATGCCTGTCAATTGGGGAATGGCTAAACAAGCTGTGGTATATGAATGTAACAGAATTCTGCTGTGCAATAAATGATGAACAGGCATATTTCAGAAAAACCTGGAAAGACTTGTATGAACTGATGCAAAGTGCCATAAGTAGAACCAGGAAAACATCGTACACAATATTAGCAACATTGTGTGATGATCAACTATGAATGACTCAGCTCTCAGCAACACCATGATCCAAGACAAGTACAAAGTACGAAGAAAATTGCCATCCACACCCAGATAAAGAATTGATGGACTCTGAATGCATATTGAAGCATCCTTCTTTTTACTTTATTCTTTTTCATATTTTTTTTCCTTTGGATATGTTTTTTCCCACAACTGTAACTAATATGGAAATGTTTTACAAGATGGCACATATAACCTATATCAAATTGCCTACCATTTAGGAAGAGAGGAGGGGAGGTAGGGAACAAAATTTGGAGCTCAAAATCTTGTAAAATTAATGCTAAAATTTGTCTGGACATGTGTATCAGTAAGCACCCCAATGTACACAGAGGGGCCTCCCATCACAGGTTCTTAAATCTGCATTTATAAAAGGAAAGGCAACTTTTAAGAGGTCAACAATCACTTTAATCATTTCAAACAAATGCTTCCAGAAACTTCTTTTTTATCTTTTACATTCCCAGAGTTACCAAGCCTTCCATCTATTCAACAAACAACCTTTTCATCTTTATCAAAAGCAACTGACAGGGCTCTACTGCCTGCATCAGAGTAATATCGCTATACAATTTATGTACATCCCTGGATCAAGAGAGCCTTACTTCTGAGCAGTGTGTGTGTGTGCGTGTGTGTGTGTGCGTGTGTGTGTGTGTGTGTGTGTGTGTGTGTGTGTGTGTGTGTGTGTGTGTGTGTGTGTGTGTGGAGGGGTGGAGGGGGGACAGGGATCTGAACACACAGTTACTAAGAGTCTCAACCAGGTAATCACAAGATCCTTCTCATAAGCGAACCTCCAAAGTAAAATGACTAACCTCCTAGTATATATAACGAAGGCTTGGCTTCTGATTGGCTCAGAGTCAGTAGGCATGAAACCGACATGACTCAGAACAGCTGTGAACCATCAAGGGTTCGAAGGAGACTGAACCCTCAGGTGCTCACAATCTAGCTGAGCGTGGAAAACAACTCCAAACAAACAAATCCCATCCTGCTTGCTGCCACAACATGTAAGTTGGAAAAAATAGAATATTATTTTAAAAAAGAAATATTTTGACAGAGAAGAAATGTAGGAGATAAGGAATTATTGGGACAAAGGAGAAATCTAGAAGAATTCTAGAAAAAGGAGAACATTTTAAATTGGGCAAATTAGATAATGCTGATAGGATGTGGCACCTGTGCTGAGCTGTGAAGGAGGATAAGGCTTCTGAAATGTGTAGGTGGGGGGTATAGACTGTCCTAAAGTACAGCAGGGAGAGATAGCACATGGACTTTAGGGAATAGCTTAAGTCCACTTTGACTAACAGAAAGAGTACACAAAACAGTGTAGTGTGAAATAAGGCTAGAAAGATAGGAGAAAGTCAGATTATTTGGTATTACTTCTAGCTAATGCCAGAATCCATTCAAATGACCAACCTGGAGTCCAGCCACTCCTGCCATGACTTGTATCTCCTTGCCTGAGTCCTTATTCCTCAAAATTATCTATGACTTTTTGCTTGAGATGTTTCCATTTTGAACACCATAGCCTGGCCTATTTTCCTTCAAGCACCTCAGACATTTTAAGCCTTTGATCCGAGGAGCAGAAAAGATCTTTCAAGTCCCTAGCAACTTTTCCTATGCCCAGCCCAACAGATTTATTGAATAATCCAGTCTAATCTAATCCTCATTTATTAAATGTCGACTATGGGCCAGGCATTGTGCTAAGTGCTGAATAATACACAGGATAATAGACTTAGAGCTGGAAAAGAACTTAGATGCTCTCTAGTCCAACTCTTGCCAATGGGTAACTGAGGCCTCCAGAGATTTAGTGACTTGGCCACGGTCATACAGCTAGTAAGTGACAGAACTGCTCCTATGACTTCAAATCTAGAGCTCTTCTTGAAGGTAGCGCAGGGTGGGAGATGAGGATACTGATGATAATGGTTCACATAATGACTGCTTATCCTTTGCAAAAGAATTTCTTTAAAACAACTCTTTGAGTTGGCAGTATGTTATTGCCCCATTTTTACATGTTGCCCATATCCCTAGGGGGAGCCCTTTCCCATATTTTGGAATCATATGGACTGTTTAGTCCAAAGGGAGTTTGACCCCAAAGAAGGGAAGTTGTGCTTTCCTTGAATTCCCTGGTTCATTGTGCTTCCACTTCAGAGTAGAACCTGGATGGGATGGGGGTGGGGAGATTTCTTTAAATAAAACTAAGATATTGCTCATGTCTTTCCAAGTGGGATTATCAGAGTCCCTTATAGAAAAATTACTCAATGTTCAAAGTAGTAAATATCAGGCATAGGACAGTTATTTCTTTCCTCCACTACTAAAGAAATGCTTACAACACAAAAAATTTATATGTACATTAACCCATCACCTCAATCATACTCTCCCATTGTGTAGAAGAAATTCCTAGGAGGCCAGTGGGACTGTTGACTTTGCATTCATTTCAGATTTGTACTGTTCCAAGAGCAACTTGGTCTATGTCTTCCAGCTGTGTGCTTGGCTTAGCCTGCTGGCAAATTATCATCTCTGAGAAGGGTGCAGTTACAGGGGGCATCTGTTGTGAAACCAGCACCCTATTTAATGACTCTATCTTGAAATCATGAGTCAACCTCCAAGGCTGAAAATGTCCATTTCTTAGGATTGTTATTTAATAGACTGTGCTCAGGGAAAGAAACATAAGGCAGAAGAGGCATTCAGTAACTTGAAGTCTTGTCTTAGATTTACTAGATAGATAAGCATGTGTCCTCACTGCCTTGAATCCCAAGTGGCATGCTCAAAAGAGAGGTGGAGGCTTTGCTTTCTCTTTTAAAAGCTTATCAAGTGGATGACTCCTCCTGGCTCAGTCACCAATTTTTGGCTACTCCTCTTCTCCCCCACCCCTACCCTAAGCACAGGGACCAAGGGATCAGTCAGGAGCTTCTGTACCTGTATATTCTCCAATAAGAAGTCAGAGAAGTACATGTGGACTATGGCAAGGGGTCAGGTCACAGGTCCATTCCTAGACATTCTCCATGGGATGGCCTCCTTTCTCACTATATGTACAGATGAGGAGATTCCATCTCAGAGAGATTTAGTTGCTTGTCCTACCTAGTAAGTGATAGTGATAGGCCTTTAACTCACACCCTTTGATCCTAAGTTCAGACTTCTTTCTATGACAAAGGATTCATTGACAAAGGTATATATTTTATACATACTGGAGGGTGAGTTTGAGTTCTTTCTCTCAAGAGAGATCATGTACATAAAGTTCTTTGTAAACTTGAAGGTACTAAATAAATGACTTGCTATTATTATTTTGATGGGGCAGAACTTTGTTTAATATGATTGTGTATCTTGTGACATCTAGGGCAATATTTGCTCATAGTAGATGCTTCATAAATATTTGGTGGGTGAATGAAACATATAACTCAGATGATTCTCGGGAACCTTAAATGGAGAGAGGAAGACTAGGAATGTTGGGTTTAATGGAAGGTGATTCTGTTGGAGCATAAGAAGAGTTATTGAGCATTTTCATTTGTTGAGCTCTTCAGGTTGCGGAGATCTGCTGCCTCCATATTAATAAAAATGATTATTTTTAAAGGCTTTGAGGTTTACATATATAATGGAGGTCTGACACATACATGGAATGACATTTGAGGAAATACTATGTTTCCACATGGTGGGCACTGGGGAGCTGCTGCTGTGAGAATCATGATAATGTGGAAGAGAAATTGACTGGAGCATGGGTAGAACTTCTGGAATTGGTTCCAGTCACGTGACCACCTATCAAAGAGGAGGCTCTTTGCTGAGCTCTAGAAAAATCCCATAAGGCCTGTCAGCTTCAACCATTTGATTCTGGGGGATCTCAGTGACTCCATCACTTGTGGCCTTTGGAGAAAGGAATGAAGTCTCTGACTTTGGGAGTTTTGAAAGGTTGGGAAAGCAGACTGTAGGAATCAGGATGTCAGAATCCAAACTAGCTTTCTCAGCCAGTGAAATATCAGAGATTGAGAATGACCAGCAGAAGAATTCATTAGGAAGTCGTGTAACATCTGGACACGAACTTGGTGGGATCAATACTGTGTAGGAACTGAGGCAGGTGGTGAGAGGAGGTGGTAGAGGTCTGATAATATCTGAAGTAAATAGTTCTTGTTTAAAAGCTACTGTTGTAAAATGGTTAAATGAAACTGGGGACGGGGTAGTGCTAGTCACTGACCTCCTAATAATGGGGCTAATAATATTAGTAATAACAATAGATACAGCTATTGGCATGCAAGCCCATGGCAATATAGAAGAGTTGCCCCAAGCTCCTCAGGGTGCCCTGGAACCCTGTGAAAGGGGCTGTGCCTACAAGCTACGCTGCATTATCTCATTTGAGCATCATGACAGTCCAATTCAATTCTGTTTTTTACATGTGATATTTTTCTTCCCTTTCCCCAGCTTACTGCCTGGCCCCCGTAGCTCCGACTATCCCACTTCCTCCTCACCTCGGTCTCTTACATTCCTATTTTCTTTCAAAGGTCCTCTCAGAAACAACCTCTTACAAGAGGCTTTTCTTGATACTCATCCCCTTCCCCATGACCTTTTGCTTATTTTGTAATTTGCTCATTCACATTGTATTTTTCAGTAGGCTGGTGACAAGCATTTATGAAGCACTTACTGAATGCCAGGCCCTATAAAACACAAGCAAAAAGAAAGGCAGACCCTACCCTCAAGGAACTTATAGGAAAAGGAGGTGGTATGGGGCTGCAGAAAGTACTCTCGAGGGGGAGGATGGTATTCAAGGAAGCACAACGTGAGGAGAAGGAAGCTGGGTTGGCCTGGGCCCTTCTGAAAAAGAGAGCCCCCAGGAGGGCTCCCCAGTAGTGGCAGCAGGATGTTCTAGGGTGAGAAGGCCCCAGGCCAGGGCGAATGAAGTCGCAGGGGGCAGGCAGCTGAGTTCACTAGAAAAAAAAGCACAGCAGAGAGGAGAATGGGAGAAGGCACACTGGGCTCCTGGAGAACAGCAGCTTATTCTTTTGTATGCCCAGGGCCTGGAATAAGAAAGCACCCAATCAAGGCTTGCGGACTGATGGAATTCAATAAATCCGTGTAAGGGCCCGCTATGAGCTGGGTGTTGTGTTAAACTCTGAGGATGAAAAGACTAAATGAAAATTCTCACCGCCCCCCCCCCCCAAGGAGTTTATGTTCTAGGAGATACAGTGTATACAATAGAGAAACACATGCAAAACACAGACCCTGTAGACCATAGAATGCTAATACTGTCCATAGAATTTTCTTGGCAAAGATCCTGGAGGGGTTTGCCATTTCTTTCTCCAGCTCATTTTAAAGATGTGGAAACTGAGGCAAACTGGGTGAAGTGACTTGCTGAGGGTCTAGTAAGTATCACACACAGCTAGTAAGTATCTGAGGCTGGATTTGAACTCGGCTTCCTAACTCCAGGCACAGCACTCTATCCACTGAGCCACCTAGCTGCCTCTGGACAAAGTCATACAAAGTGGCAAAATTCTACGAAGAAATTAGGGGCTCCTTCGAGGTACTAATCATCCCTCCATACACATCCCTAGCACCCAAGACAGAGTTTTTCCCCTTCTGTGCTGCTGGCAAGGGGAGTGTGCTAGGATGACCTCAGCTTTCCTCCCTAGTGAAAGGAGGGAATTGGCCTACCTTGGCTCCAGATTATCTCAAAGTTCCTTTGAGCTCTAACGTTCTTTGAACCTCTGATTTTTAATCTCCCAAGAGGGAAGTGAGGGTGGGATAGGAGAGGATCAGTGGCCAGGCAAGCTCTTAAAGAAAATTTACAGCAGCCAAGTTTCCCCTGCCTGGGTTTCAGGAAATGACTACATGCAGCTGGAATTGACAATAGGAGGGTGAGTGGAGGAGCCAGCCAACCCCCACCTCCCCTGTTAGATAGCTCCACATAGGCCCCTTTCACAGGCTCCATTCAGCCTGGATGCCTCCCTCCCAAGGCTCACAGAAAAGCTTGGCTTCTGGCTGGCCTCCTTTTATTTTTCCTCGACTGCTTTCCCCTTTTCACGGAGGACTCCCAGGCTGCTGTCTGCTTGGGGCTGGTGTGGGCCTCGACTTGGCAGGAGAGAGCCAGAAGTACATTGTGGCCCACAAAACCCAACTGGCCCTGGGCCCTTCCCTGGAATAAGGGAGCGTTGTGCTTTTTAAAGGCACTGAAGCCTTGGTTTCTCAGGCTTTGCTTATCCCTTCCCCCCTTTCTCTTTTCCTTTCTCAAGAGGCTGAACAATAAAGAAGCAGTTAAGGGGCAAGGATGTGTGTGTTTATGTGTGTGTGTGTGTGTGTGTGTGTGTGTGTCTGTCTGTGTGAGTGAGTGAGTGTGAGTGTGAGAGCTGGATGTGTGTGTGTGAGTGAGTGAGTGTGCGAGCTGTGAGCTGGGGAGGATGGGGAGAGTTGATATTTAATGAAAAAGGAAATTAGGGACCTTTCTGTAGCCTGAGAGAATGTTTGCACTTTTGGAGCAGGACTGATCTCTGCGAACTCTTCTTGACCCAATATAAAAAAGCAATTAGCTAACCATCAGAACTGTGTGAAAATATGGTTGTTGAGTACCCCTGGTTGGAAGCATGGGATCGTAGATTTAGTCCTGGAAGGACTGCAGAGGTCATTTAGCCCAGCTCTCTCATTTTGCAGATGAGAAAACTGAGGCCAAGAGAGATGAAAACAAATAGAAAACAAGCTTTTATGAAGTGCTTACTATGTGACTGTCCTAAGGCACTGCCCTAAGTTTCAGTTATACAAAAAAACACAGACCCTGCTCTCAGGGAGATTACATTCTAATGGGGGAAGACCACACACAAAAAGGAAGCTGAACATTTGAGAAAGAGGGGAGGATGATAGAAAAAGTCCTGACTGCAGCCTGGTTAGGAATGAAGACATGGTTGGCCAGCACACGCTCCTTAAATGGAGGTTCTAGGGGGAGCTGTCCAGTCAGGGAGAGGCCAAACCAAGAAAGGCACTTCTGAAGGCTGGAGTGAGCGTCCAACTATGAAGAGTTTTCTAGGGCTTGGTAGAAGAAGCCTGGAGTGTGGCCTGGAATATAGTCACCCTGGATGATCACTTGTTGGGAGTGTTATAGAAATAAAAGCATAATAGACTCTTATAGCAATCATTTATTTTCATTTTCACAATTAGTCTGGATCTGTGATTTCATTGGTAGGAGAAACTTCTTCCACTGATAAAGATCTGGAACTCACAAAATTAGAAAATTGCCAGACACACGGAGAGGCTAAGTAATTTGCTCATGACCATAAAGTGACTATAAGTCTTCCTGACTCCAAGGCCTTTACCCTCTAAGACGTGCACGTTATTAACAACACTCCGATTCTTTCTCTCCCTATATCTATAGACGGTTTTTGTTGTTCAGTCTTTCAGTTCTGTTCAATTCTTCATGACCTTGTGAACCATGGCATGCCAAGCCCTTCTGTCCTTTACTATTGGGGGTCCAAACTTGTGATTTGATCAATGTTGGAAACTCTCCTCAGGAAACCCCCTCTAGCAATGCAGTTGGACAACTGTTCTAGAATCTATAGTCTGAGAGAGCTGCCTGAGGTAAAGGGATTTGTCCAGAGTCACGTTGTCAATATATGTCAGATTTGAAAACTGACTCCTGGCACTTAGATTAAGCAGCTCCTTCCTCTACTTCCATTAACTGCGTATCATTTGTATATTGAAACCATGATAATAGTAGACATCCTATACATCTGCAAAGTGCTCCACATCATAGTAGCAGCTGTATGACACTTCTCCCCTTTGCCAACACTTAGTGACTGAAAGATCCAGGATGGTCCAACCTCTTTAACTCACAAGGTGACTTCTAAGACAATCACAAACATCTCAATTACCATACTCATTCACCTAAAATCAGGAAAGAATAAACAAAATAAAAGTTGCCTTCACTCAGGATAAGGCTTACTCAGGCAGGACGTGGTCTTTAGCTGCTTTGGGCTCCCAACTCTGAGGGGGCTGGGGTAGAGAATAGATCAAATTCCCTTTCCCTTAAGCCCTTTTGGGAAATCTAGTGGAAAAGTGCTACCGCTGTAGGCAATTTGAAGGGAGAAAAGAAAAGAGAGGTGGAACCATTCAGTCTCTTTTTAAAACTCCTCTGACTCATTGGTCCTTTTGGCTCAGCAGTTGATAAAGGAATTGCTTTGTCATCTCAAGGTTCCAGTCCTTCAGCACTGTCAGGCAACTCCAAAAGGATCCAGTGGCTTGAGGGTAGGTGTGCTATCTTGTTTGTACTTGTAGAGCACAGTATTCTGTCTGTCTATCACCACCACCACCACCACCACCATCACCATCACCATCACCATCACCATCATCATCATCATCTCAAAAGTACCAAGCTCTCCACAGCACTGAGCCATGCAAAGAGTGTTTCCTCTTTGAAGTCCTTGTTACATTTGATTTAGTCTCTATCCTGTTTGCATTCCTCTTTCTCTGAGCCTCACTGGTTCAATGTGGTGCTCAGGTCACATAGTTGGCATGAAAACTTCATCAATAAGAACTCAAGCATTAGAGAAGAAAATTTTACTAAGATGTTCTTTCTGTTTCATTTTGTTTTTTTCATCCACGAGATAAAGAACAAACCTGAAAATGCAAGCTGTGACTAGAAAGTCACTTGCCATGATTAAAAAACAGAGGAGGTAGTTTGAGGTAGAGCAAAGGTCACTGGGCTGCTTCCAGTCAGGACATGAATTTTACTTTTGACTCAGCAACTTTTTAGTGGTGTGATTTGGGGTAACACTCATAATCAATCTTTCTGAGCCTTAGTTTCTTCATCTATTACACGACCCTTGCAATACCTACCTCCTAGGGTTTTTGTGTGAATCCCATGAGCGTAATATGGATTGCAACCTTTCCATGCCTTAGCAAATGGTCTTCTTGAATTGCAGTGATGAAAAAGAGATACACATGGCCTGGAGGCTGCTTTGGTAATAAGTTTTTCTACACTTAGTAGGGTTAGTCTTTTAGTTGTAACTAGTCTGTCTGTGGGTCCCAGTCGAAACCATACAAGCTTGATACAAGCCTAAAAGAGCTTACCCTCTATTGGTATAGTCTTTGAGAATGAGATAGCAAGAGGACTATAGTAGATGATACAAACGAATTAATTTCTAAATTAAATGTTTAATAATATTGAAGTTATTTTGATCAATCAGTCCAATCAATTAATGAACATTTATTAAGTATCTGCTATGTACCAGGTACTATGCTAGGTGCTGATATACTAAATAAAACATTGGTGGCTCATTTCTGTACAAGTGACCAGAATCTGATTTGACCAGTAAGATGTCCCCCCAAAAAACAATTCCACCCTCCGCAATTTGGTATTCATTGTGCAACTTAGATCCCATTGCATCAGACAGAGTGAAAGTAAAATCTCTCTAAAACAAATGGGTTTGTAGTCTAGCTTTAACCACCAGGGGGTGCTACTGCCTAATTGCCTACTGTCATTCAGTAATGTCAACCTTGGCTTGGCAGTTCCATGTTGTGGGTGGGCACCTAACACCCGAGGGCACTCTGGGAAAACACCTAGCTTCTATGGTTCTCAGAGAGCTGGTTACTTCAGCCTCTGCCTCCACTGTGGGTGGCTGCCCATCATAAATCTAGAAGTGGAAGCAGGGGTACCTTTTTTCAATTAGACTTTAATGCTGGGGCTGGGGCGGGGGAGTGCAAGGCAGAGGGGTGTGCTATGGTGTGTGCTGGTGAACGTTTCACCATCCAGCTTTCTAAAAAGAAGAAATACACTTTTAAGTCTAATCTGCATTATTAACATTTTCTCTCTCACGTTCTTTAGGCAAATCTAGACGATCACCAAAATAACACATTAAGTCCTGATTAATAGCATAAGCAATTACTCTGGGAAAGAGGATGGGAACCCTAAGGCATGGTGGATGGGGAAGGAGTTCTTTGGAGAAACCTAGAGATTGCGTGATGTGGACCCAGATGAGAGTGAAATCTCTCTTTGGATAATTGACTATTAAACTATATTTTGTTCCTTCATCTGATATTTTTTCCATTTCAGCACACAAGAATAATATTTTATCATGTTATGCTAAAATCAATGACAAATATATAAAATATTTTTTAAAAAGTGGATTATTATGTGGAGTCTCTTTGGACTTTGACTAAAAATATGGTACTAATTCTACGTGCATCCTTTGATGTCTGGTCTCCTTTCAGCTTTCTACTTGTGTTTGCTGCCAAATGCCGCCTCCACAAGGACACAGAATAGGCTATATTTTTGGTGAGCTTTTGTACCTGAATACTGAGCACAAAGTCAGGTACCCAGGGACATTTGAAATTGATGGTTTATGATGAAATAGCAGGAGATCACAATTCAATCCTAGCCAAATCCCAATTATTAAGGGTAATGGAGGAAAACTTTGTTCCGTATGACCCACAAGCACAGTTCGTTGACTGGATGTACAAATCAGATAAAAAATAATGAAAATTACTTAAAGTTCCTTTTAAATGTGCAAGTGACTTTTGCACAGCTTTCTCTCATTTCCCTGATGTCATGCTCCTCTTTGAGAACGAAGGACAACGAACAGCCACAAAAGTGGCAGCACTATGTGTGTCTAAATGTTGTAGGAATTGGCAATATTAGAAGGGAGAAACAAAAGTCAGCCCAGTGAAAGGACTGCAAAAAATCAGGCAAGGGTACAGCTACTTTTCATCATAGTAGGAAGCTGACATTTAATCTTGGATGCCTGGATTATGACTCAGGTTATAATGGCCCTTGTCTATGGTGCTAAATGAATCCCCTCCAGCTTGGACAAGGAGCAGTGACACAGAGCAAGGTTGGGACTATGTGTCACCAGACACAGGTGGGCAAGTCAACAAATGGAGGGGGTCTCAGAGAGAGGAAAAATCACAATCAGAAGTTCCCAATTAAATCTGAGGAGGTGGGGAGCTGGCCTTGCCAGAGTCTAAATTTCTGACTGTGAGAGTTTGGGGCTAGGTGGCAGCAAACTTGACAAAGAGTTGGGTTCAATTCATCCCATTTGAAGACCTCTCAGTTTCATGCACTGATTGGCCTTGTTTTCCAAACTTACCAAATCTCTATCAGTGCAAATGTTTTCACTGTTACTCATGTCCTCGTTAACCTGCATGCCATTTACAGGCTGGTGGTCCTCCTTCAAACCTATTATCTGGAGACCTTCCTATTTAGCCATTACCTTAACTTACGTCCTTGGAACTGATAAGGGCTTCCTGTCTCTGAATCCCCTTCTCTGCATGGCTAGATCCAAAGCACCTGTTGCCACACATTTCAGATACTTCTGCCTGGAAGATTCACTTGGATCTCTGAAGGTTGCTCATTCTGCCCCTGCTTAGAGAAATACCCTGGATCTCAGGCTGCCTAAAAGTTGACAAATAGTTCTTATGTCCCACCTGCCCTTTTCCCCTTGTCCTGATCACATGGTTTATGATCTAATTTCTGAATTCGTGTTCTCACTGCTTGTCTCCAGAATCATTCCTGTGTTTGGAGCATCTCCCCATCTGTTAGCCTTCGGATAATCCTTTCGGTACTTGTGGAGTTCCATTGTTAGAGTCTTCCAGTCTGGCTCATTCTACCATCACCTGAACCCATATTATAACACATTTCTGAGCTAATGCCCTAACCATATTCCTCAGGGAAATTCAAAGTCCCTGACCAAGAAAAGAGGGCCCATGTGGCCCTCCTTTGTAATATTGTACATAACGCACCTTGACTATGTTTGTCACCAGTTTAGGAAAGACTTTCTTACTCAGGCCTTGACTCTCTTTGGCCCCAGCTACCTTTTCACTTGCTGCATTGCCTCCTCCCCCTCAAGTATAACTCCTAAATGTAACTCCCATTAGAATGGAAGCCCCTTCAGGGTAGAGACTGTCTTGCTTGCCTATATCTGTATCCCCACAGTGCCAGGTACATAGTAAGAGCTTAATACATGGGGCAGTAAATAGATTACTGGGCCTGGAGTCAAGATGACCTGAGTTCAAATCTTATTTCAGATACTTACTAGCAATCTGACCCTAGGTAAGTTACTTAACCTTTGTTTGCCTCATTTTCCTTAACTGTAAAATGGGGATAATAATAGCATCCACCTGGCATAGTTATTGTGAGGATTAAATGAATTAATATTTGTAAAGTGCATGTGAGTTTAGAATGTAGGTAGAACACTGAGCCTGTAGTCAAGGTGACCTGAGTTCAAATTCTGTCCCAGACACTAATTGTACCAACACGGGCAAAGTCCCTTAACTTCCATTAGTCCAATGATATGCTAGGGCCAACTCACACAGACTAGTCAATTAACTTCAGAAACTGGAAAATGCTACAAAACAAGGCTTGATTCATTAATTTGTTGATTGTCTAGACTTAAGAAAGTGGTGGAGAAAATGTTAATAATGCAGATTAAATTTAAAAGTATGTGGTATGTACATTTTTCCTTCTCAGTTTCCTCATCTATAAAATGAGGATATTAATGGCACCTACCTTTTATGGTTGTTGTGAGCACCTAATGAGATATTTATAAAGTGCTATATAAATGTACGTATTATTACTACTAGTATTGTGATTATCATTAAAAGAGTTCTATAAAAGAAGGGATAGTATTGCTGTTTGGGATGGATGGGATGATAACAACTGACAATAAAGAGATGGTGGGATCAATCTGTTTTGATTTTGCTATTGCTTTACCTGCCAAAGAGAAAGACCTTAGCCTTGGAAAAGCCAGAACATAAATGACTCCCAAGAAAAGCAAGGGGATGCATCATAAAAGAGCCCCTAGCTTTCTTGGGTGAATTGATGATACCTGGCCAGAAAAACTATTTCCTCAGGTAGTAAAAAAACTCACCAATGTGACTGGTGAGCCTTTGTTGGTGATATTAGAAAGCTTATGGAGAACTGACAAGGTACTGCAGGATTGAAGAAGGTCTTTTTTTTTTTTTTTAAAGAAGGAGAATAGATTCTTCAAACTATAGGTTAGCAAAGTTAACGTTGGTTCCTGGGAGAATTCTAGAGCAAAACACTAAGAAGCTGGTTAATGACCATCTAGAAGAGGAAGCCATGATGGCAAAGAGCCAGCATGGCTTCATCAAGAACAGGTTATACCAACTTAACCATTTTTCTTTTTTTTGGACAGGGTTACTAAACTAGCAGATGAGCAAATGCTTTAGACATAGTCTACTTAGATTTTAACAAACGATGAAGTTAAATATTTCATACAATTCTTGTAGAAAACACAGAGACATCTACACTAAACAATAATAAAGTTGGAAGGATTCAGAACTCATTGAATGACTGGATTCAAAGAGTAATGATTAATAGTTCAATGTCATCTTGTCAGAAAGTCCCTGGGGGAGGACCCCAGAGATCTGTACTTAGTCTTGTACCATTTCACTTTTTTTATCAAGGATCTGGATAAAGGCATAGATGACATACTTACCAGATGTATAGATGATCTCAAGTTGGGAAGGATAGCTAACAGTCTGGATGACCATGAGGATCTTTGAAGATCTTCACAGACTAGAGTCTATGATTGAATCTAAGAAGATGCTATCTATTAGGGATAAATATAATGTCTTACACTTGGGTTAAAAACCAAACAAACAAAACCAAACAATTAAACCTCACAAGTATAGGATAGAGAGGCAGGGCTAGATAACAGTTTGCCTGAAAAAGATCGGAGGGTTTTGGTGAACTGCAAGCTCAGTATAAATCATCGTGATTGGGTAGCCAAAGAAGTTCATGTAACCTTAATCTATGTTAATAATAAACATTAGTGTCTCCATACTCTGCCCTGGTTGGACGACATTTGGAATACTATGTTCGGTGCTGGCTGCCATAATTTAAGAATGATATTGATAAGCTTGACAGTAGCCAGAGGAGGACAATTGGATGTCTTTGATGATTGGAAGTCTTGTCAGGAATTTTTTTGGATTTGAGTTGAGTTACATGGCTACTGTGGTCTCTTGTAACTCTGGGATCCTGTGATTCTGTGATTCTGTTAAGACATAGTCTTTCCTTTCCTTTTCTTTTGTTCCTTCTTTCCTCCTCTTCCCTTTCTCTCTCCTTTTCCTTCTCTCTCTTTTTCTTCCTTCCTTCCTTCCTTCCTTCCTTCCTTCCTTCCTTCCTTCCTTCCTTCCTTCCTTCCTTCCTTCCTTCCTCCCTCCCCTCCTTCCTTCCTTCCTTCCTTTCTCTCTCTTTTTCTTCCTTCCTTCCTCCCTCCCTCCCTCCCTCCCTCCCCTCCTTCCTTCCTTCCTTCCTTCCTTCCTTCCTTCCTTCCTTCCTTCCTTCCTTCCTTCCTTCCTTCCTTCCTTCCTTTCTCTCTCTCTCTCCTTCCTTCCTTCCTTCTTTTCTTTTTTTTCACCTTTCAAGTCTCTTCTTGAAGAATACCTGCTAAATAAGTATGAATCTTCTGAGGAATCTACATGTCTTCTGGTGACTTACATTTCTAAATCCCAGGCTATACTTTCTGACCCATTTTTAATCATCTTGCCTTCTTTCCTCCTTCACACTGAAATCACCAGGCATAATAGTTTGTATGGATTTGGATTGTAGGAGTTTGTCAAGTCCTCGGCAGAGATCCATGTGTTTTCATGCTCTGTGAGCGACGTTGGCACATGACCTGCAGTTCTTTTCAAGACAGTTTGCTCGCCTCCTGGAAGGCGTGGACTGTTCTGGTTTTGTCTTTATAGCCAGTCACTCAAGAAACATTTATTAAGTGCTTAGTATGTGCCAGGTACTACGCTAAGCACTTTATAGTTCCAGTACTCAGTGTATCTCCTAGGGCAAATTAGGGATTTAATAATGTTTCTCACATTGATAAAGGCCTTTGAGGAGAAATGGGTGACATTGCTAAATCAATGAGACAAAAATACTGAAATGAACATTTTGGAGGGAATTATGATTTTTAAAAATTATTTTCCATTGTTTGTATTATCGAATAGGGAAATATCCTTCTTCATTCATTATTCTCATGCTAAGCACAAAGATTGTAGCGATTCCAAAGGTAAATATCAGAAAGGGTGGCTACAGGAGCCAGGCGGTCCAACTCCTGGCCAGATCCTGCTGGACGTAGGACAAATATTTCTATCCACTTTCAAGGATGATTACACGTCTCCTATCTTTAAAATTATCACCCAGTATTCTATTTTCATTGCACGGGACTTATTTTGATCAATTCCAAGTGCTTTTCTGGGATAAGAATTTCCCTTAATTGAGTTTGGATAGTACTTTAAATTTTGCAAGGCACTTTACATATATTTACAAATTTTATTCTCACAATAGCCCTGTAAATTACGTCACTGTTATTCCCTTTATGCAGATAAGGAAGCAGAGGTTGAAAGAAATGAAACAATTTGCCCAGAATCACACAGCTAATAAATGTCTGAATCAACACTTGAACCCAGGCCTTCCTGACTCCAAGCCCAGAGCTAGATTTACTGTATTTCCAGGTTGCCTGGACCATATGCTTGATATGTCTTAACTTGCATTTTGCTAAATTTATATATTCATAATAGAAGTACAAATTTTGGGGGCAGCTAGGTGATGCAGTGGATAAAGCACCAGTGCAGGAGTCAGGAGGACCTGAGTTCAAATCTCACCTCGGACACTTGACACTCAGTAGTTGTGTGACCTTAACCACAGTTGCCTCATCCTGGGTCATCTCCAGTCATCCAGAGGAATATCTGGTCACTGGATTCAGAGGGCTCTGGAGAAGTGAGGCTGGTGACCTGCACAGCCCTCCCTCACTCAAAACAAAGTCAAGTGCAAGTCATGTCATTCTTTCTCTGATGGCATGGCCTTCTTCAGCAACGAAGGATGAACACACACAAATTTCCCCTATAGTATATGCAATTCATTAACCTCATGAAATATATCATTCTCTCAAGAAAAAAAAAAGACAATTTGCTTGTTTGTGCACCTCATGAGGCCTTCAAGATGCAGTGACCCACTACTGCATGAAGGGATGCTTCTTGTGCTTCAGGATACAATGAACTCAACTCCATCACCTTCTTCCTTCCTCTCTTCTAGAAGAGGCTATGAACCATCTTTCCACTTGCCTATAACTTATTTGTATCCTCTGGGTTGGTTTTAAGTCTAAATATAGTTCAGTTCCTACAATAATATGGCACCTCATTAGGTACAGGGCAAAGATTTCACATTGAGAGTGCCAGTCATTAAATTAAGATGTATAGGTGGTCAAAAACTATATTTCTTATCACTCCCTGTCTCCCCTTCTTTTTTTTTTTTTTGGTCATCATGCCACAATAATGGTGAAAGTGTCTGGAAGCACATGGGACTGAGGCCATGATGGTGTTTTAATTGGTTTGTAGGTTGCCTTAACCAAAGGATTCATCAGTAGTGGCCAACCTGTTGGTAATGGACTTCTCTCTATTTTGGTATATAATGCTCTTTTGACAGTGGGTAAAGTCTGCTATCTAGGAGAATTCTCAAAGTCTTTCCATTTTGAAAAATCTAGTGTTCTTTTCTCAGTTCTTATCCTTCTTACCTTCTCTTCAGTGTTTGATACTGTTAATTTCTCCTTTTTTTCCTCCTTTCTGGATTTTCATGACACTGTTCTTTCCTGGTTCTCCTAATATTCATCTGAACCCACCTTCTCAGTCTCCTGATTATCCATCATGTCCTGCCTCTTCTGTGTGGACATAACCCAGGACTCTGTCCTGGCAAATCTTTTCTTATCTCTAAACTGTCTCCCTTTGTGATCTTATCACCTGCCATGGGTTTAATTATCATCTGCAAATGAGTCGTAGATCTTCATGCTTCACCTTATGTCTCTCCTGAGCTCCAGTCTGGCAATACTATCTGCCTGCTAGGTGTTGCCACCTGGATGTCCAAAATACAACTTTTTAATGCAACTAATACAACAAAATACAACTTCTTCTCCATCCCCATTCCCAAACCCATGCAAGCAAACTAGAAATCACCCTTGTTTCTCCTCTTTCCTCATCTCCTATATGCCATCAATTGCCAAGACCAAGGCTTCACCTTGGGCCCTCTTCTTTTTTCTCTCTAGTATTATCTAACTTGAGATCTCATCAACATTCTTGAGCTCAGTTATGCAGATGATTCCCCGATTTATATATGCAGCCCTAGTCTTTCTCCTGAGTTACAGTATTGCATCATCAATTGCCTTCTGGACATCTTGTACTGAATGTCTCACAGACATCTCAAACTCAACAAGTACAAAATAGAATTTGGTATCTTTCTTTTCCCAGCTATACTTGGACTTTGATACCAGAATTCCACTACAGTCTTGCCTTGGGCCACCCCTCTCCAGGTGCTTAATAATATTTTGTAAATGAATGTATGAATAGTAGTGTAATACATGACATATCCTCCCAGGAGTGACCTAGACAGTTTCTATAAGAGGGAAGAGGAAGGAGTGAGACAAAGTCTGGCTGGTCAGAGGATGTATTAGGGGCACCAGCTGGGCAGGTTAAAAAGATGAGGCATCCTGAAGGAAACTTTTATAGCTTGAAGCACCTTGTGTGTGTGGTGGGCGGATGGGCAGCCCCAGATAGAATCATAGGACATAGATTTTTTAACGAGACGTCTACCAGAAGGAAATTGCTGAATAAAAACTCTCCTTTGCCATAATCTTATTTAGGAGCAGCTGTTCTTTTCCCCTAGCAAGGGAACTGATTGATTTTATAAGGTTTACCCAGTGATAAGATTTGAGTTTAGAAGATGGTATCTTATGCAGGGGTTCTTAAATGTTCTTGTGTCAGGGACCAACTCCCACCTTTGGCAATCTGGTGAGGCCTATGGACCCCTTCTCAGAAGCAGTCCATTAATTTTTAAATGTGTAGGATAAAATACATAGAAATATAAATGAAATTAATTCTATTGAGATATAGTTATAAATATTATTTAAAAAACAACAACCAAGTTTTTAATCCTCTGAATTCTAGTGGAATTAAACAATGGATTTTATGGAGTCCAGAAATCAGTGTTCTAGTCTTGGCCTTTCCCTAACTTTCTGTGTGACTTGGGGAAATCTACTTCTCCTCTCTGGGCCCCAGCTTCCTCTTCTATAAATTGAGAGTCTGGAACTATATAAGCCCTGAGCACCTTTCAGCCTTAAATGTTCTGTTTTGAATTCTCCTTGGCCTCAATCCAAGGCCTTGTTTGGAGGCGCTTTGGGAAGTTCCCAGAGTGGCACACCAGGTGGCGATCTTTCCCCTGTGATGGGTCTTGCCCCAGCTATTTTCCTGTAAGGGAATAAATCTACAATCAGATTAATAAGGACCCTTAGAAAGCAGATCCTAAGTCTGACAGCCAGACAGTGGCAGAGTACATTAGAACCCAGAACTCCTGAACGCCCAGTTCAGCACTTCTTTTGTTGTGCCACAACATCTGTGCCCTCAGTACCATGGCAGATGGCAAACCAGTCTGGTCCTCAGAGAGCTAGCTAGCTAGCTAGCTCTTCCTTGCCCTTGAGTGGCTTATATCCCAGACATTGCAAGACTTGGGTGATGCTTGGGAGAGCGTGCTTGAGTCTGAGAGGTTCAGGAGGGCTGAAGAATGGCTATGAGGCTTGGGGAGAAGGCTCCTTGGATTCCATCACTCATACCACAGCTGGGCATGACACCTGGTACTTGTGTCTAGACTGCTAGACTGCTCAGCCACCTGGCCAGTTCTAGTCGTCCAGGCCACCCCCAGCTCCTCCTATGGCTCCGGTTCCTTCACAATCCTATTCACTCTCCATCTTATCAGCATTCTTCTTAATGACTCGGTGGAAAGAGAGCGGCTTTTGATTTCAGAGGCTCTGCATTCAAATTCGGGTGTCTGACATTTAGCTACCTGTGTCATCTTGGGCAAGTGCCTTTACTTCCCTGGCCTGCGACTTCCTTTCCCATAAAATGAGGGGGTTAGATTAGACAGTCCTTGCTGCCTCTCCCTGGAAGACCCTTTGATCTTGTAGGTAGCACACAAGACCTAGCCTTTGATCTTCCTCTCCCCTGCCACTTTCTCTGTATCATTCTGTGACCTTCCTGGCAGCCAGTCAGCTCATTATCTCTTCACCCTCCAGGGCTGGGCATCCTCAGGATTTTGCAAGCTTTTCTCCAAGACTACCAAAAGAACATGGAGATTTCTGGAACAGGACAAGGACCATTCCTCTCATGGCATTTATTCCGTCCTGTGTCTTGTCCCTGTCTCCTCCCCCACTGAGTGTCAGAGCTTTGCTTCTGAGATAAGCTCAGAGTCTTGTTTTTGACATCTAAATTCATTGAAGCATGGTGAGATTCAGGGTGACACGTAAGCTGTTGGAGACCGAGGTCAGCCTACCTGGTATTTTTCCTCCTTTGGCATTATGGAGATTTTGGTTGTTTTCTGGCCTCCTCAAGCCCCTGACCCTTCCCAGTTCCTGGGTCACTTTCAGTAGATGGTTCCTCCTAATTACTGTGAAGACCCAGGGCATCTGCTATGAGTTCTCTCAACTGTGTTCCTCAAAACTTCTATGTTATCTTCACAAATTATTCATTCATTCAAACAACTGCTTCTCAAGGGATTGTTATATGCCAGGCTCTGCGCTTGGTGCTGCAGATACCAAGGCAAAAATAGAAAGAGTCCTGTCCTCAAGAAGCTTATAGTCGTTCTCTTGGTGGGGTGGTGGGGGGAACGACAATATACACATATATAATTAAGTAAAAAATCCATACTAAGTAAATGCAAAGTAATGGGGAGGGGTGGGGAGAGGGAAGGGTCCATATTTTCCTCCTTGCTGAAATTAACTTCAACTATGCACTTCATTCTATCCCCTCTGGTCTCCTTGAGGATCTTGCTCTATAAGGCCTTTCTCCCTTTTTCATCTCTAGTATTTACCTCTACGCTAGTTCTTGTCTTATATCTATTAATATGCTCAGGGTGCCATAATCCCAACCTCCCTGCTTCCCCTTCCCCTCAGGGGAAGAAAAAAGTTTCCCTGACCAATCTGATGAATTTCTCAATCACTTTAAGAATACAGACCATGGGTCTTTGTTTGGAAACCTTTAGAGGGTCTTTCCCCATAGGTTAAAGGTCTACCAGCTGGTGCCTTACTGGTGGGATTCAGGTAAATCAAGATGGCCCCTACCTTCCTACTCTTTCTTCTCTTTCCTCTTTTCTGTTTTCTTCTCTCTACACCTCCCTTGGAGTCCCAGGAATCCAGTCATCTTGAGCCCTATCCACTGCATCTCATCACCAAGATGGCGGTGGGCATACTTACACTTTGGGGGAGGTATACCTAAAATGCTTTCAAACAAAGACCCATAGTTATAATCTCATCCAATCCAGAGAGAGAGAAGTGCCCCTCATATGTTTCCAGATAGAGGTGCCCACCCTGCCCAGTTTCAACTTGTTTTTGGAGAATGCATCAAATTGGCTAAAGACCTTTTTGATCAACATCCCTCCCACTACTATTTCTTGATCTTACCACTCCCTTGTGACCTTGGGCAAGTTATTTTTAATCTCCCTGGGCCTCAGTTTTCTCATCTACCATATGAAGAAGTTGGATAGATAGCCTCTGAGATCCTCCCCAATCTAGTTTTATAATCCTGTAAGTCTTAATCTGTGCTGTTGTGCCTCTCCTTTCCTTCTTTGCCAAACTTCCTGAAAGAGTCAGACTTCACTTTCTCACCCATTTACTTCTCAACTCCCCCCCTCCAATCCAGCTTGGTTCCCAGCACTCTACCCCAAACTGTTATTGGGAAGGTCATTTATGATTTCCTAAATTCTCCCCTTTTTTTTCAGCATTTAACATTTTTGAGCACTCTTTCTTTTATGATGTTTTCTCTTTGCTTGGCTTTAGTAACCCTTTTCGTATTCTCCTGCTTCTCTGGCTGCTTCTTATTTGCCTCTTCTGTTCGTTTTTTTCTCTTGGTCCTAAAAATAGGTGTGTCTTAAGGCTATGCTTAACCTTCTTCTGGTCTACTTTTCTCCTCTCCCTTGGCAATATTATCCAGTTCTGTTGCTTCATTTCCACATGGACTATTTCCATAGCTGTGACCTCAGCACTGACCTTCCACTAAGTTCCAGACCCATACTTACAACTGTCAAATGGACATTTCTGCGTGGTTATATCATGCTAGTACCTGTAACTTAACATGTTGGAAACTGAATTCATGATCTTCTTCTCCCCAGCCTGTTCTCCTTCCTGTATTTCCCATTCTCACTAATGGAACCACCATTCATCCCATCTCTCTGACTTGAAAATTCAGAGTCATTTTTATCTTCTCCTTTCTCCTTCCCATCAACTGAAACTGGAGCCATCCTAACTAGACCTTGGATGTTGCCTGGCTTTCAGGTAAGTGGGTGTAATGAACCCTTCATGCTTTGTACTGCACAAAAATAAAACATAACAAAATGCCAGATAACTCACCTCAGTTTTAAGGAAAGAATAATTTCTGAGAGCTTGGCCTCAAAGAAGAGGTATGAGAAGATACCACCTTCTACTTCTCTGCAGAGGTAAGAGGTCCCCAGGTGTCAACAATCACATATATTTTTCATATTTTTAGATGTATTGATTGGTTTTGCTGATTGCGTTTTCTTTCCTTCCTATTTTCTTTGATTAATATTCTTTGTTGTATGGGTTATCTCTGGTTCCAGCAGGGGAAGAGATATGGAGGAAATTTAGACAATGTAAAACCAGCACAGTGAAAAAAAATATTTTTTAAGAAGTCCAATTTCTGAGCAGACTTGACAGATTCCAGAAGAGTTTTAAAATAATGATCATCAAAATATTCCATCATAGACTTACAACTAAAAGGGAACTTTAATGCCATTTAGCCTAAACCTGCCTCACTTTATGTTTGAAGAAGCTAGGAACCAGACAGGTTGAGTGATTTGCTCAAGGTAAGTGACAAATAGGATTTGAACTGAGGTTCCCCACACTGTGAAATCTATATTCCTCCTAATCATTCTCCCTAATGATATTAACTCTATTAGCAAGATCTCAAAGGGATTATGTTAGGAAAGAGGTTTTCTTGGATTTTAAAAATAGGCTCTGGTTTAAAAGGGCTTTGAGAAGTGAACAAATCTCATCTTGTTCAGGATGAACAGTGGAAAACTGATGTTCACTCTAATAGCTAACAGTTGTTGAAGGAATGAGCAAAGTCCTACCAGTTCTGTGTCATGTCTCTCTACTTTGATGCCCACCCCTTTACCTTCTGTACTATCAACGTACTTGAGGCCCTTGCAGCCTCTTGGCTGGACTCTTTCCACAACTTCCGCACATTTTGGTTCTCCCTGACTCCAGGTTCTTACCTTTTAAATCCATCCACAAAAGAACTGCAACACCCATTTTCCTAATATAATTCTTATGTCACTCCTCTGCTAAAAAGAAAATAGTGATTCTTCATTGCCAGGAACAATCCTCTTCCTCCACAATGACTTGTTAGCTTGGCCATTCAAGAATTCTGACCATCCCACCTAGCAATGCACACCTCATCCCTTCCCATGCTATTGCCTTCTATGCACCAAGTACCTTAGTTAAACTGGATAACTTTATATTCCTTCAATTTATTGCTTTTACTTCTTCATGCTTTTGTTGGACTCATTTGTGATAATGCTTTCCATGGACATCATTGAAGTGGAACAAGGATATTGCATCCTGACAAACCAGTGACAGAGAACTGGGTCAAATCTTAGTCTACAGATATCATTTCTATGAAATCTTACTTTCATCAGCTGACCATCATCTCCCTAAATGTTTGGAATTACATTTCATTGATACAATTATAATCATCTATTAGTTGATCAGCAAATGTTTCTCAAGGGCATTTCATGTACAAGTGACTTCCCAGATCTCTTCCTATTCCAGCAGTCTATCAGTCAATGGATGTTCTCTCTCTTCATCAAATTTTGGCAGAGGGCAGGAAAGTGAATTGCTGCAAAATGTAATATCTTTGCAGTCATCCTGTTCCTTACCCTGAAGTTGCTGTAGCAACAGAGCAAAGAAGGCTCTTCATTAGGGAGAAAGCTCCCTGAGTTTTAACCCTATTATTCAATCAGGCTTGAAAGACTGTGGGGGTGAGCCATCCTGTCACAAGGCAGGAACAAGATTTTTAACTTTGATAGGGTATATAATGAACTAAATCCAATAAGTCTTTGGAATAAGTAGAATGTGAGATGAAGAAGCTAGTATTTTGCATTTTTCCAGTATAACCAAGGGGTCAGAAGATCTCTTTCCTTCCTAGATGAAACTGAGAAGGAAGCAGGATCCAGAAGAAAGAAGGCTAGATTTAGAATCAGAAGGCCTGGATTAAAATCTTGGATTCTTGCTGTTTATTAGTTGTGTGGTCTTGAGCAAGAGACTGTACCTTGATGGGTTACAATCTCTTCATCTGAGATTGGACTCAGTGACTGCTGACTCTTCGCATTCTAAGTCTATGATTCTGTGGTCCTACTTGGTGGTGGCCACTTAGCCATCAGTACTGCATGAGGGTCACCCACTGTGTGTGGAGCAGTAGAAAAGGAAAGAAATAGGAGACACATAGACCCCAGTCAGCTTTCTTTGGACAAAGCCTTGTACTCCAAAGAAATTTATACCCCTCCCACCCCACGTTTCTTTTTTAAATCTGTCCCACCAACTGGCCAACAGAAAACTAATCTACACTAAGGTCCTGATGTGTCATAGCAGCTAAATGTGTTATTTGAATTTCTAAGAGGATGTCTCCTCTTCTCTAACCATGTGTCAAAGAATGGATATATAAGAGGAAATTTCTAGACACTTGTAACAGGTGGGTAGAGGAAATATTTGGGGGCTAGGGGCTCTCCCTAACCATACATGTTTGAAAAGGCTAAAAAAAAACCAATTAAATTATTCTATTGTTACTGCTTGTTTTTACATCACTTTCACTTCTAAATATATATGTATATGTATGTTTATATGCATATGTATATGTATGTATATATATATATATATATATATATATATATATATGGAGAGAGAGCGAGAATGCAGTAGATAGTACCTACTATGTGCCAGGCACTGTATTAAATACTTCATAAATATTATCCTATAGACAAATATTGTTATATGTATACACATACATACATATTATCCTATGGATACATAGGATAATATTTATAAAGCACTTAGCAGAGAGCTTGACACATAGTAGGTGCTTAAAATGCTTCTTCCCTTTCCCTCCCCAGAAAAGTTTCTTTTGCAATAAAAAATAAAAAGAGAAAAAGGAAAAAAGTAGTTCAGAAAAACTAACCAACATATCAACTGAGTCTAACCAGTCCATGCAATATTCAGAACATAGTCTGCTGCCTTTGCAAAGAGAGGAGGGAGGAGTCTTTTCTCTACTCTTCTTCCAGACCCAGTTTGATGTTTGCTCAGCTTCTGCTTGTGTAGTTGTTACTTCCATTTGGACTGTGATAGTCATTGAGAAGAGTGTTTTCCTGGTTCTACTTGTCTCAATTTGCATCATCAGTTCATATAATTCTTCTGAGGCTTCCTAACCAGTTCATTATTGCTGTTGCTTTTATGGTGCAGTACTAAGACAGAAGAATTCTTTCAAAGCGCATATTAAAAAATGAAAATGCAGACAGTGCAGGGCAAAGCCATGGGTACCAAGTGGATTCTGAGTCAGTGATCCATCGGGTGCTGCAGAGGCGTAATACAGTAGAGTATAATGAAAACGACGCTAGGCTAGGACCTCAAAGAACTGGGTTCAAGCCCTTTTTCTACTCTTTGCTACTTGTGTGACTCTTGGCAGGTCATGCCATCTCTCTACGACTCAATTTCTTCATCTGTAAAATGGAATCAGTAAACCTTGTAACTGTCTCAGAGGATTAGAGTGAGATTCCGTAATAACTAATACATAGGTTGCATTTTAAAGTTTCAAAGTATTATAAATATACACATACACATACTCACCTATAGTCTATCATTGGGACCTCACAACAACCCTGTGAGGCAGATATTCCAGGTATTCTGTTTCATCAGCTACTTTATAGATGAGGAAATTGAAGCTCAGCGTGATTAAATGCCTGGCCCATGGTCTTCCCTATTACAAGTCCACCATTTTGTGCCCAGGCTCTAATAGCTGACGCTCATACAAACAATCTTATCATACTTATCTCAAAACAGCCCTGTGAACTAGGTGCTATGGGAGACCTGGGAGCTGATGGAGGAAGGGGAGACATTGTTTCAGAGATCCTAAGGCTCCTCCAGTCCCACCCTTTGTCCATTAATAGCCTGCTCCAAACCATGCTGTTTCTATTGACCTCCAACCCCACCTCCTCCTTTTCAGAAACTTGAACTCCATCTAGGAAATGGCTTTTGCCTTATATTGACCAGAACCAATCAGCCACATTATTTCCCAGTTGTCAATGCACTCTAAGTTCTTTGAGGTCACGGATTATTTTGCTTATCCACATTTGTATCCCCAGTGCTTAGCTCACTGCTTGACATAGAGCAAATGCTTAATGAACTCTCTCTCTCTCTCTCTCTCTCTCTCTGTCCCCCTTTCCTTTCTCTCTCCCCACCTCTTCTTTCTCTCTCCTTCCCTTTGCCCTTTCTACCGCCCCTCTCTCCCTCCTCTCTAACCCTTCTTCCTACTCCCTCTTATCACCTTACCACAATGAAGTATCCAGGATGTACAAATGCATGACTCTGGCATTCTCTTTGAAGGCTGCTTCCCTTATGATTCCCTGACATTTCTAGAAGGGACCACTGCTGTCTTGTGGGCTTATTTCATCCCACCTACTCCAAGCTGCTTCTGAGTTTAGAGAATTGAAAAATCTTAGGGGTGTGAGGAACAACAGAGGTCACCCAGCCCAAGGGCTTATTTTTTCAGTCCAGATTAATTTTATTCCAAATCAGTGTTTGTTCCTTTGCTTTCCCCTGGGTGCAGTATCAGAAATAAGTCAATGAGACAATCAAATAAAAGAACAATTTGAGGTCCTTTGTTGTGGACAGCACTGGGCAGGCTCTTCAAGATGAAGAAGGGAAGTTTGTGGTCCATGACCATCAGAAACCTGTGATCGTGGATGACTGAGCAACCAATTGGATGTAAGGGTCTAGGGAAAGGAAAAAGCCAAGAATGATTCAGCTTATGAATATGGGCAATTGGAAGGATGGTGATGACCTCAGTAGAAATAGGGGAGTTTAGATGAGGGACAAGTTTAGGGAAGAAGATCTTGAATTTTGATTTGGACATGTTGGCTTTGAGATGCTCACAGGATATCTATGTGGAGATATGCAGCAGGCAATTGACAATGTGGGAATGGAATTTAGGAAAGAAATTAGGGTTAGCTATATGGATCTGGGAGCCATCTGCATAGACATCACTGAATCCCTGGAGATGACACCAACCTTCTTACCAAAGGAGAGAAAGAAAGTACCTAGGACAAGACCTTGGGGAGTGCCCACCCAAAAAGAAGATTGGATGTAGATGATAACCTTCAAACAAGGCTGGGAGGGGCAGGGGTTAACTAGCTCAGCTCCCTCCTTTTATAGAGCTGGGAGAACAGTACCCTGAAAGTCAAGGTCAAGAGAATAACCAGGTGGTGGATTGTATCAGAAGTTGTAGAGAGGTCAAGGAACAGAGATGTCATATCATTGGCACACAGTTAGTTGCTCTATGGGTAGTATACATATTAAGTGCTGAGATCAGAAAAAGAGACTACTATAGATTAGAGTTGTCAAGGAGGTAATGGGAAAATGGAATTCAAGCCAGGCCTTAAAAGATGAATTGGACCTGGCCAGGCAGAGAGGGGAGCTTATCTATCTCCAGATATTAGGTCATGTACATCTACGTGTAAGACAAGTTAAATAACATTATAACAAAGGAAACTGAGTTTTTTAAGGAGAAAGTTTTATTGGTGCACTTTATTTTTATATCACAGTTATTTCATCATATACTTTCCCCCTTCTTATGCTTCACTCTCAACCCCCAGGAGCAATCCTTATAATAAATGACAGGGAAGCAAATCTAGCCACACAGTGACCACATCTGACAGCTTATGCAACACTCTGCACCCACTGTCTTCCTCCTCTCCTGAGAAAGGAGGGACATGCATTTCTCTTTCCTCACGATTTCAAGAAATCTCAAAAACCAACCAAACAAAGGAATTCTATCCTCAGGGGATGACCTGGTGGAACGAGGTTCAACCCCACAATATTCTACGTCCCATAAAGGGTGTTGATAGCCCTGGTGCTTTGTCTTTGTCATCATTTTGGATATATAATATCTTAAAACACAGCATTTCTGAGAAATTAGGGAAGCCAGAGCACAATCTGGATAATCTCCTGGGGGAAATAAAAGGAAACAACTCATGAAGAGAAAACAATTAGTCGGAAGTTATCACCTATCCCAGGCTCGCAAAGAAACCTTTTTCATTTTAAACTTGTGTCTCACTTGGGGTTCGTAATAGCTCTGCTTAATTGGTTTGTATTCACTCACAGACCCTCCTCATATATCTTTACATTCTGGAGGCAGGGTGGGCCCTGGAGATGTTTGAGGGGACAGAGGATGAAATCTAGAGTAAAAGTATTTTGTAAGCTGGAAAGCACATTTCAAAATGCATCATCATGATCACCATTATTTATAGTAGTGTTGTCATTTCTTTACCAAATTAAGATAAATTAAAATTCCACAAACATTTCTTATACACCTACAATGTGCAATGTATTGTGTTAGGTGTTGAGCATGTCAGGATACAAACAAACACAAACCAATCTTTGTCTTTAGAAAGCTAGCATTTTACTGGGGGTATCATAAACATATACAAACAACGGATTATAAAAATCATTTGAGTCTGGGGAAAGTCTTATCTAGGAGGTAGCACCTGATCTAAGTCCTCAGAAGCAGACAAGGATTCATAGAGGTAGAGATACGGAAACAGTGCCTTCCCAGGTTAAGGGGAGGGTGGTTTAGGAATCAAGCTGATGAGTTACCCCAATACTTGGACCTTCATCTGAAGGGCACTATCCTGGCAATATTCATGACCTCTGGTTCCCTGAAAGGCCACAGGGAACTCTTGTTCTTAGTGACTGGACTGGGGCTGCCTCCAAGCTGATTGGGGATCTAGAATGAGGGAGGGCGGTCACCTTCCAATATGCTCTAGAAAAGCAGGCTTTCCCCCACTCTATGTCCCTCAGAATTCTGGACAGGAATATAATAAAACAGATCTTTATTTTGAGTTGGGATGGACAGAGGAATATATCTCTTGTTACCATCCTTCCATCCTACTTTAGAACAGAAGCAAATGGTTCTGGTAGACATATGCTTGTATGTAGCCTCAGAAAGAAGTTCAAGTTCACAGAGGACAAGGGTGGCATGTTGATTTTTGGAAGCAGCATGATCCCAGATAAGTCCCGATATATGACAGTGGTTCAGGCATGAGTATGGGTAGCAAGTATCTAGTAGCAACAATAGTCTACATCCCGTTTATGTTCTACTTTCGGCAATCTTCTGGAAAGTATACTGTCCCTTTATATCAATCAATTAATCAATCAATTAACTCATGTGTAGTATATAATGTGCCCACCAGATGTCTCTACACACAAGCCAAGAACCTAGTGGTTTTTTTCAGTTCAGTGTGCCTATGGAGGTCTCTCCAAACACAGCAATATCCCCCCCAAATCACCAGATTTCTAACCCTACAAACTCTTTATCCACTCATGGTTCTCCATGGCTGCAAGTGATGGTAGATTTGATATTAATTTAGGTATCCAAAAAAGAAATTTCACCTCAAATTATTGGACAATGACAGGAAAATCTCCATGGCTTCCCTCTCTTCCCAGTATTTATCCCTCTCCCTAGAAATGTCATGGGATTCATGGTGTGGTGACAACACCTCACTCTTTCTTTGGCTTTAGCTGGCTCTCTCAACCTGTTCTTCACACTGGGCAGATCTGAGTGCCCTGAGGGAAACCTATCACCACCTGGTTCGAATTCCCTCAGGATCCTAAAAGTAATTCTGTAGGGGGGGGAATACACTTCTCCCACTCACCAACCTGGCTCCCGGGCCATCATTCAGTATGCTCTCCATTATTAAAACTATTATTTCTAAGAATTAATATTCTGCTCACAAGGTAATACACCCACATTGTGTATATTTCTAAAGATGATTAGGGAAAAAAGGAAAAGAATCTGTATGTTCTAAAATGTTTATATCAATTCTCTTAGTGGTGGTAAAGAACTGGAAATCGCATGGATATCCATCAATTGGGGAATGACTGAACAAGTGGTGGTAGATGATTGTGTTAGAATACAGGGCGGTAATATTTACAACCAGTTAATTACAATGGCAATTTTACATCTTACCTATAACCATTGCTTTTCAAATAAGAAAAAAGATGATATTATAAATATTGATCTATTAAAGTAAATATATAAGTAATAAGATGGATTCCAAATACATATGTAGACCTAGATCCCACTCTCCCACCAATGCACTTGATATCTATGGTGAAGAGTGGGGACTCACTGGCAGGGAATCTGGCAAAAAAAAAAATAGATGACGAAGCACCAGGGATACCAAGAAAGAGGACAACATTGTCCTTGACCCTTCAAGGAGCTCACATTCTGACAGAGGAGACAACATGTCAGCAAGTGTGTATGTACTAGATATCTATGGAGTAGATGGAAAGTATTTTCAGTGGGGAATAAACTGTGAGAAAGCTGGAAAAGTAGGAGGGCTCAGGTTATAAAGCACTTTAAATGTCAAACAGAGGACTTTATATTTGTGTATGTATGTGTGTGTGTGTGTGTGTGTGTGTGTGAGAGAGAGAGAGAGAGAGAGAGACAGACAGACAGACAGACAGACAGACAGACATGGGCTATGCTTTAGGAAGATTGCTTTTTCACTTGAGTGTTAGATTGACTTGAGGTAAGGAATCCAGTTAGAAGGCTATCTCAGTAGTCCAGATGAAAGGTGAGAAGTGTCCGTACTAGTATGGTGTCTGTGTGAGTGGAGAAAAGGGGGTAATCCAATCAGAGGGGCTCTCTGAGTCCTCTCAGAAAGGTAACAGGGCACCTCCATGAGAGTTTTCCTTCAGACAGATGTCCATGCTCTGTAATTCCACAGTTTTTTGCGGGGGGAAGGTCACCAAATAGATCAGATTTTCCTCTGAACAGTTGGTATGGGGGATGATTAGTGTGAGTGTATAGGGAACATCAAATTTAGGGAACAGTGAGTGGTCCAGTTGGAAAGGAATACAGAGTTTGGGAAGGGGGGTAACAGTGTAATACATGGATCTGGAAAAGTGGATGGTGGAAGGCCTTACTTTGCATCTCATTATGGTGTGGGGGGTGACCCTTGATGCCTGAGCATAGGTACTAGCGGGTTCTACCTACCAAGTCAGGAAGTCAGGACCTGAGTTAGCTAGGTGGCGCTATGGGTGAGAACGCTACACTGGGAGTCAGTCCGGAAGACATAAGGACAAATTCTGTGTCAGAACCTTAGTAGTTGGGCAAATCGCTTAGCCTCTTCCAGTCTCAGTTTCTTCATCTGTAAAATGGGGATAATAATAGCAGCTACCTCATAGGATTTCTATGAGAATCAAATGAGATAACACGCACAGCACTTAAAAGAGTACTATATAAATTCTAGTTACTCTTGGTATTATTATCATACCAAATATAACAGTGCCTGTCACGAGAGGATCAGCGTAGCCATGAGACCAATCACCAGAAGGGTTGCAGGACAATGATTTTTTTTTTTTTTGCAACAACAGCTCTGGAAGACTTAATAACAGAACTTAATCAACTCCTGTCTCTACATGGAGATACAATTTTCAGAGAGAGGTACTCAATGAGTGGATGATTGTACAAAGGACTGATCAGGACTCAGTGATCAGAATCTTTCTCTGTGTCTCTCTCTGTGTCTCTCTCTGTGTGTCTCTCTCTCTGTGTCTCTCCTCTTTCTTCTTTCTCCCCTTCTCTCTGTCTCCCCCACCCCACCCCACCCCTCTTTTTGCCTAGTTGGGAGGATTTAAAGTTCAGTATATTTGTCAGATGCCAATTTCTTAGGTCTTGGTTGTCTTGTCCAAGCCTTCCTTGTAGGGGATGAATTCTACCTACCGTATGACCCTGACCTCTAGAGTGGATATCAATCCATGATGTTGAGGGGTAAATCTGAGAACTGGACTTAGTTAAAGGACTTGGGTTTGAGTAAGAGTTCTAGTATTTCCTACCTGTGTGATTCTGGTTATGTTGCTTAGATTCCTTGGGCTTTACTTTCCTCATCCATAACATAAGGTTGGACCAAGTTGTACCTGAAATCCCTATTAGCTCCAAATCTATAATCTTATGATCTGAACTTATGAAAAAAAATGCTGCAACCTTCTCGTGAGGGAGTTTTATCAGGGTATTTTTCTTCCCATTTCATCAATAAGGAAATTAAGGCACAGAGAGATTATGTGAATTAAGGAAGGCCAAAGACACAGCCAACAGGGTAGGGACTATTAACCAGGTCTCCTGATTCTGGGGCTCCTTCCTCAAATGCTACCTGGCATGGTTTGCTTCTGCTAAAGGTTCTGCCTCTTCACTGCTGTCTTTTCTCCATCCAGCCTGTGAGTTTAACATTAGTGAATGCTTCTTTCATTTTTGTGTCTTTTAAATCTCATCCATCCCGTTTTCCTCCCTCAAATAACAGCTCATATGGTATCTGATGATCTTTTTTACAGATACCCAATAACAATAACTGATATTTAGCACTTGGAGGTTTACAAGGATTCCTTGCAGATCGTTTATCTGGTGAGGATGAGGTTAGCGGTTGACGTCTTTGCAACATGTTGGGTTGGGAATCAGAAAATGCCAGCTCTGACCCAAGTTCTGCCACTTACTAGCTGTAGATGTCAGTTAAATCTTAACTTTTTATGGCTTCAGTTTCCTTATTTCTAAAATGAGAGTGAAGGTAGTGGAGTAAAATGCCTTCTACGCCTACCTCACAGGATTATTGTTAGGAAAAAGTGAGATAAATGTTCATCAATTTGTTTTATATTTAAAATGAGTATTTAAAAACACTCTATAAAGGTAAGATGTGACTAGTTCACCACTTAAAGGATATTTGACTTCATCCATGTGGGTACTCCCTTTCCTGACCAGATCTTGACTTCTTCCTCTCTTAATAGACATGACTTTCATGAGTTTCCAAGTCTGGAAAAAACTCAGCCAGGGGCCAGTCTTCTGCTGACGAACACCTGAGAATTTAGCTAGCCGGATCCACAGAGGATGAACATAAAATCCATCCCTGGGTAAATACTTGAAGCCAGGCCAGCTTGGTAGAATTTGTGGTGCCCTGGTATAACTTTCCAGAACCCAAGGTCACCTCTGTGCCACTCATTATGAGGCATCAAAGAAAGACTTCCCAGAGGGAGTAATGTTGCTGCTGCTGCTTTAAAATTTTTTAATTTATTTTATTCCGAACTTAAGAAATAAAACAAGCATTTCCATAATGTAGTCGAATAGAAAAAAAGATGGTTGCCTATGAAACTGCAAATCTCTTTTTAAATGCATAATATAAAGTTATTGTGTAACTTTCTTTTTTCTCATTTTTTTCTTCCCTCTGCTCCCCCCAGCTCTTTCTGATCTTTTTTCTCATTTTCCTGAAAATCCCAGGGAACTTCTATGACTCTTTGACAGGAGGTTAGGGTAAGCCTGGGATGGGGATGGGAAGCCTGCCAGCTCATTAACATGGAAGAATAAGTTAGTAGCCCATCAATGCATTCAGCACAGTGCCAAATAGCTGTCCGTCCAGCTTCAGAAGCACATATACAAACCATCCACTGCCCAAGGATTTTTCCTTAATTTAGGAATAGCTTTCAGCCAGCATTACCTCTGTTTCCTGAGTTCAAGCCAGATCAGTGTGCTGAAAGTAATCTGTATTAGTCTTATTGGAGTGGCGAGGTTGCCATAGTTACTGTTTGGTTTCTGTGCACCTAAAATTTCAAGTATTTATCAGGCGAAGGTTTGCTTCTTCTTCTTCTCCTGTCTTGGGAACATTAAATTACAAGGAAAACGGCTTTTATCTTTTTTTTTTTGGTTGGGACAGTCAAGTCTCAGGGTCAGAGAGTCATAGTCAACTGCTGACCACAGGTTTCATGACAGACTGGCTCAGAATTTTAAAAATGGAATTGATGACTTCCTGCCAGAGACCATAGATTCCTGCATGGTGATGGACTGGAGCAAGGGCTGGCATTATGGAGCAGCCTAGGGCAGCAGGTTATTACGGGATTAGCAAATAAGAATGGAGAAGTAGGTTTCCAGTTGGGACCACTCTGCTGAAAAAAGCTAACTGGATCATCCTCTAGGCAGCAGGGAGAAAGGAGACAGAGATGGGAAAGCTACCTTGCCAAGGCCAAAGGCATGGTGGTGAAATGGAGCTAGTCTTGAAAATGAGACACCTGGGTTCAGAAGCTACCTTTGATGTTTACTAGAAGTGTGACCATGGGCAAATATTGTGTTGTTTCTCTGGGACTCAGTTTCCTTTCCTGTAAAATGAAAGCAGTTGCTCTAGATATCTCAAAGGTAAGATCCTTTTCAGTTCGAGGTCTGTCAGTCCTTGAGAACTTGGCAAAGGGTAGGGGAGCAACAATTTGTTATATATAAACCATTCTTTCTCAGTGGGTAGTTGTTCACTTGGGTCTGATTCCTTGTGATCCCATTTGGGGTTTTCTTGGCAAAGATACTGAAGTGATTTGTCATTTTCTTCTCCAGTCCACTTTACAGATGAGGAAAACTGAGATGAACAGGGTTAAATGACTTGCACAGGGTCACACAGCTGGTAAGTATCTGAGGCCAGATTTGAACCCAGAAAGATGAGTCTTCCTGACTTCAGGCCTGGCACTTTATTTCACTGTGCCACTTAACTACCCTTAGTGTGTAGATATGGAGGTTTTTCTTTGTTACTGGAATTACTGTTTTTAGAGTCCACTTTTGCTTGTAATTATCTTTTGTAGACTTGGGGTCAGCCCCAAGCCTCTGCTCAGAGAAGGTCCCCATTGGCTCTGATGGCTGTGAGTCAGGCAGATGTTTGCTTTTGTTTTTCCAGGCCAAAACAATGTCCCTTTTGCTGGAAGCTGTGTGGATCAGCTTTTCATTAGCCATCCCCTTGGGCAGCTGCTTGGGTCATGGGTTAGAGTCAGAGTCATAAGTTTTAATGTTTGTGCCAAAGGCAGTCCAAAACACTCCTGGGAAAGGTAGCATGAAACATGACCTCACCTAAGCTTTGTGCTCTCCACCAAGGTGTTGGCATGGTGGGATGAGGCAGGGAAAGAGGAGGAGAGCCCAAAGTGGGGAAGAGTACCCCAGAAAATAACATTCACCAATTACTTTGTTGTTTGTATTGTGCTGAAAGACTGGGATGCTTTTAGATCCCTCCAAATTTGAGGCACAGTCTCAGTGGCCCAACGCTTGCTGTAGTTTTGGTCAGAGGTCTCTGCCATGTTCCTAATTTTTCATTTATAGAGCTGGAAAGAAGGTTGGGGCCAGTTGGGGCCAAAATGAACCTGGGTGGGAGGGACTGGGTGGAGCCCAGCTGGGAGATGCAGAAGAGAAGTTTTATAAAACGAATCCCCAGAGCTTCCAAGTGACAAAGAAGGTCTTTCATTTGGTCCTCCTACTCCATGGCTTTGGGTTCCTCCATCCTCCTGGGAGGGTCCTCCTGTTTGTCAGCATCCTTCTCTGAATACATGGGTTGAGCAGAGCAGCATCTGTGCTACTTGACATGGAGCTCTTTGGAGCAAAGGCCACATGTATCTTAGTATGGTCAGCTGATGCTCTGCTTCTCTTTTTAATCACTGATCTGAGCTTTCACATGGACAAAGCCCAGCACAGTCAACCTGCATCCTGTGGGTGGGAATAAGTCACTGGGAGCCGTTGGCTAAAGAAAAGATTTCAGAGGGGTGTGGGGGTGGGAAGTGGTACCGCTTGGCAGGTGAATCCTGTCATTAACTAAAGTATGATGAAGATGACTTCCGTCTCTTACCCTGGAGCCTCCTGTGCCCACCCACTTCATTTGCCTGTCACTGCTGATGACATCCATGACGTACTGTCTCTGGGCTTGATTTCTGCTTGTTGCTGAGGAGCCTGTTTGTATATTATCTGATATATTGGAAATCCAATTCTGGGAGATGACACCTGCCCTTTTAGGGGAAGCTGACCCTGCTTTCACATCCATAGAAAATATTGGCATGAGAAGAGGCATTTCCAGCAAATGTAACTTCAGCTGTTAGTAGGGCAAAAAAAGGAAAGGTAATTTTCCCCAGCATATTTCTTGACTTTTTAACCCTGTTAAGGCAAGGCTCCACTTCCAGGGTGGAGGGCACACTGTCCCAAACTTCAGGGGCTTTGTGTAGCTGTTTTCAAAGATACTTTTAGGGACCTGTAAGTTTTCAGTTCTCCCAAGGTGGTATGATCTAAGGAGGAGTGTTTATTCCTCTCCTGGTCTGTACTCTGGTCAGTGAGTGACCACAAGCATTCTTTTCATCCCTGGAAGTGTGAGGAGGGTCCCCCCTCCACTGCTGTTGCAAAGCTCTGCTATGTTAGTGCTTCCCCTCACCCCAGGACCACCAATCAGGACTGTGATCCAGATCCAAGTATGGGCAAATTATCAGTCTTGTCTCAGTGCTAGCAAAGAGATCTCTGTAATCTCTTTCTGACCAGTTGTTTGAGCCCTTTACTGTCTGTGACTGAGAGCTCCAGAAGTCGCCAGTGCCAGTTCAGTCACTCCCAAGGCCTGCTCCTGGTTTGCTGGGCCTGGGGCTGTGCTGGTGTGACCTGTGCTAGACTATGTTCCACTCTCACCCAGGTGCAACAGACCTTTCTTGCTGACCTTCTAAGTTGTCTTTAGAGTCTGGAAACTGCCACTGCTGCCAGTGATCCAGTCTCCTGAGACCTGTTCCGGGTTTGCTGGGATCTGGTCTGTGCTGGAGTGACCTGCGTTAGATGGCACTCCTCTCTCACCATGGTGCAGCAGACTTTTCCTGCTGACTTTCCAAGTTGTCTTGGGGTGGAAATTTGCTTCACTTCATCTTTTTATGGGTTCTGCTGCTCTAAAATTTGTTTAGAATCATTTTTAAAGGTATTTGGAAGAGTTTGGAAGAGAACTCAGGTGAGTCTCTGCCTTTACTCCACCATCTTGGCTCCATCGTGGGAAGGTAATTTTTAAGTTGTTGAAGTGACTGAAACAAAATCTGGGTAGTTTGAGGGAAACAAGGCCAAATTTTACTTGTTTTTATTTTTTCAACGTACGTCTTTATTTCCCAGTTAGCAATCTTGTTTTCACTATGCTTATGGACCCAAAATACAATATGAAGACTTTGGAAGGAAGAGTTGTGAATAGAGAGGCCCCCTGAGGTAATAATAATAACTAACATTTATGTAGCCCTACTATGTGTCATGAATGTGCTAAGCACTTTACATTTATTATTTCATTTGATCCTCACAACAACCCTGTGAAGTAGGTGCTGTTATTGTCCTCATTTTGTAGATGAGGCAAACAGCGATCAAATGACTTGCCCAGGGTCACACAGCTAGTAAGTGTCTAAGACTGGATTAGAACTCAGGTTTTCCTGACTCTAGGCCCAGCATTCTATCCATTGTGCTGCCCAGCTACCTCAGGTGCCAGGTTTCTGGTATCTTTGAAAATAGCTTTTCTACACTGCTCCAGAGGGAGTACAACTGAGTCCAGCTGAATAACCAAAAGGGCTGTAATCTTTTGGATTTGAAGGGAAACTGACAGGGAACCATGAAGAGTGGTGCTGATGGTAGGACACCAATGATTTCTACTGTTCTATGTACTGGTAAGTAAGGTAAGGCCCTCTGTTCCTAGGCTAAACCTTTGAATTTCTAAAGTCAGACCTGTCTTGTAGGGATTGGGAGTGGCAAGATGCCTTGCTCTGCTTTAAAGGAAGCTAGTATCACTGAAGGGTTTGCATTGAAATGGAAGTCTCATGGGGCAAATGAGAGCAATCAGTCACTAAGTGTAACACTGTCTCTGGATAGCACTCCCCAATTTGTACTTATAGTACAACTATCGAAGAGGTGGCGCCGCTATCCTAGAGTTAACATTTTGGGTGACTACCCCTATTCCTGAATACTCACTGCTTCCCAAGTGCCCTTTGGGGCCTAAGACAGCATCTCAACCTCTGACCAGGGAGCCAGACACCTCATTTCATCTACTGCCTGTATCTGGGATGGTTATTCTTCTGGAAGTTCAACTTTGGCTATGCCATGTAATTATTCTTGGTTCTTACAGAGTGGCTTTGCTTTTAGACCCATATTTATTATCATCTGAAAGCAAAGTCTCTCTCTTTTTTCTTTCTTCCTGTGGAAATTTATTTCTTTAAAAACCCCCACCACATTCTTTTATTGCTACCTTTTGGATTTTTCATTAAGATCATTTCCCAATATTCCACTCCAAACATTCCTTTGTAACAAAGAAAAACAGTGAAGAAGCAAAACTGACTGACAAAGCATCCACGTCTGACAGCATATGCAACATTCCTCATCTGTTTACTGAGAGGAGAAACGTGTATTTCATCCTCTATTCCATGGAGCCAAGATTATTCGTTGCAACAATCTTGAGTTCATCTGCCTTTTAATGTTGTTTGTCATGGCATTATTATAGTATACATATTGTTCTCCAGGTTGTTTTTCTCCCATTTCATCACTTCATATGTCTTTCCTTATTTCTCTGAATGCTTTCTTATGTCACAGTAATATTCCCATTATTATATTCATATAGTACAATTGGTTCAGCTATTTGCCAGTCAATGGATACCTACTTTCTTCCAGTTTTTTTGCTATCACAAAAATATTTTGTTATATATGGGGGCCTTTCTTTCTGTGTTTGACCTCTTTGGAGGTATGTGCCTAAAAGTAGAATCACTGGGTCAAAGGAGATGAAGAGTTCAATGACTTCTTGCATCTTTCCAAATTGTTTTCCAGAATGATTGTATCAATGTACAGCTCCACCAGCAATGTATTTATGTATTCAGCTTCCCACCAGTTGCTTCTTTCTTCAGGGATCCAGAGTGTCATCAGTAAGGGAGATAGATGGTGATATCCTAAAAGCTTGAGGAACCATATACCCTCATTTTAAGGGGAAGTACTGCCATGCCTTAGTGCTTCAGCACAATGCAGATGTGCACATCCCCACACAATGCAAGAGCATGAGACAGAATATCTGTTCTAAATTATCTTTTTGCCTAACCAGAGCTCAAGAGAGACTCTGAGACTCTCACTTGCAAAATATATACAAACATAGGTTATTCAGTTCTATACTGACCTCATTTCCTAAAAGAAATTGGGTCCAAATAACATTTTAATGGAATTCAGCCTCTTGACCTGACACTGACTTGGTTCCCCCCTTCTTCCTCCTTTCTACATTAAATAAATAAGAAGGAGTAATAAAAAATAACAATGATCCACGTAGATTTGTAAGGTTGAACCACTTCCCCATTCCACAAAGTCCAAAAGGCTATATAGGAAACAGCTGCAGTATTTACTACAGGGTTTACTACGCCCTCATTACAGGTTCTACCTCATTATGAAGATTATTCAGCTTAAAGTGGAGTTGTTAAGTTCATAATTTACTTCCTATCTTTGGTTCTGGGTTCTTCAAATGAATGCCTGGGTGAAAACTGCAACAAATAGTGTGTTATATTGTTAGAGGCATTCTGCCAAGGTCTTCAGATGTTTACCAAAGACTGAGAGTTAGTTTTGTTTTCTGAATTTGTATTATGAGATGAATAAAAACTGGGGTCATATCCTTTATTCTGGAACATAAAAGCATTCTGGGTTAGCATCGGTCCAGTTCGTAAGTTTGGCGGTCAATTTGAAGTGATTATCTGAGATGCCAGTGGCATCATGGGATGCCCATGCTTGTCCCACTTCGAGGTTCTCCTATAGACTATATGATCTGATTAAAAATTTTCTGAATGTATCATTTTTCCACCATAGTTATTCTATCATATTCTTCTATCTACCTATCCTACTCCAGCCTTCCCTTGTAAGAAAGAAAAAAAAATTAAACAAAACCAACTAATACGTTGATTATGTTTGACAGTAAATACAACATTCCACACGCGTAGTCCCCTATGTCCATAGGAAAGGGGTGATTTACATTTACTCATCTCTACTCTAGAGCCAAGATGAATCATTATAATTACATGGTACTCAGCTTAGTTTATTTTTCTTTTCATTCATTTCTTTTCACTTCTTTTTTATTTTCTTTTAATTTCTTTTCATTTTTAGTCTTCATTTCACTTTTCACTTCCTTTTCTCCTCTTTTCATTCATTCTCTTGTAGTCATTATGTACATTTTTTTCTGTTTTTCTACTTCACTTAGTATCAGTTTTAAAAATTTTCCTATGTTTCTCTGAATTCCTCATAGTCATAATTTCTTTCTGTAGTATGATTTACTTGCCCTTCCAGTATAGAGCCTCAGTCAGCCTCTGGGAAGGGCTGCAGAACACTGGACAGATTTGACTTGGAGTCAAGGAGTGAAATGATTGAAAAACCATGTTTCTAACATTTATTAACTATGATCATGGGCATGTCATTTCTTGAAGTCTCAGTTGTCTTATCTATAAATAGGTGATAATAGTACCTTACAGGGCCATTGTCAAGATCCAATGAGATAATGTTTACAAAAACATCACAGACTTTAAACTGTTCTATAAATATCATCAATGATAAAGAACAATCTAGAAACTCATGGTGGGCACAAGTAGGCTATAATGCATTGCTAATCAAGAATTGTATGGGAGAGGCATAAATATAGACCAGTCATGTAGTGAGAGTGATAGAAAGCCAATAGGAAACCTGTGTGCTCCACTGGTCCACGCACAAAGTCAAAAGAAATAGAGGAAGGCCCTCAGCTCATTGAGTGGAACTCCTATGGAGGATTTATAGGACAACATTAGATGGTTCACATGGGACAAAAGGGTATGGCTGGTTGTGAGCTGTAGAGTTGGAGGGAGTACCCATATGGGCAGCATCATAGATTTGTCAAAGTGTATTGAAGCATTTATATTATTATTGATGAAATAAGGACACTTCCCTCTCTACCCCAGAACTGATTCAGTCATTCCCAACTAGCAAACATGAACGGAGGTCTGGGAATAAGGAGGACGGGTTTCTGAGAGTCAGGTTCAGCCCACATGGCTGCAACTCCTTTTGAGCTCTTGGGGTAATCCTGGTGTTGGGGGATTTGTTGTTGTTGTTCAGTCCCTTCAGCTCCATCTGACTCTTCGTGACCTCATTTGGGGTTTTCTTGGCAAAGAGATTGGAGCGGTTTGCCATTTCCTTCTGCAGCTGAAAGGATGGACAACCAACCAAACAACCAACAGAGGAGGAAACAGGCCCCTAGAAGTGATTTGTCCAAGGTCACACAAATAGTCAATAAATGAGGTCTGTGACTCTCAGTCTGGCACTCTTTTAAACACTTTTTAAACATTTCCGCAGAAGTGGCCCCAGATTATTCTTCATGCTTGGTGCTCCCAACATCCCTTTCAGGAGAAGAAAGTACTTACTCTTGGTTGTAATATTGGCACCAGACCATTCCATTCAGTCTTGACCTTCACTCTCATCCAGTCATCCTTAGTTTTATTCATATTTACTTCCTCATTCCTCCCTTTATATAATCTTCCTGCTCACAGTTACGTACCTTTTATCAAAGGCTGCTCCATGATGTTTATCCCTGAGCTTGGCTGGCTCACCTTTCTCTTTCAAGGACCTCTTAAAAATTCTCCTTTAAAAAACCTTCCCTGGGTCAGTGATTATCTGTCACTCCCTTTTGACTTTGGTCTTATCTCCCAACATTGGCTCAATGCATGTCACATTACATAATGCAAATATTCCTTTCTCTAATGATTTATCACATTTAGGGACTTTTCCAAACTTTTGTGCCATTTACTTTTTTGTCTGGTTTGCATTAGTTGGTAGATTTTTGCAGAGGCAGTGTACTATGATGGGCAGAGTACAGGATTTGAAGTCCAACAATCTGATTCTGAATCTCAGCTTGGACAGGTGTTATTTGTTTGATCTTGACAAGTTATTTCAAGTCTTAGCATGTTGGTTTCTTAATCTTTAAGGTTCCTTCTAGCAATAATTCCCCTGTGCTTCTGTACATCAGACCTCTGATTTCATCAATGTAAGGAGATCCCAGTAAGGAAACTTCTTTTATCAATGCATATTGGCATCTATTCTGGGTTTTATAGTCTTGGAGAGTTTTTTGGAGGCACTAAGAGGTTAAGTGACTTTCTCAGGGCCAGAAGGAATTTGAACCCTGGTCTTCCTGACTTAGAGGCTAGCTCTCTATCCACCATACTCTCCTACCTTTCATAATGTTCATTATTTACTTTACTATAAAATCATAGTACAACACACCTCAAACTTGTAGAAAGAATAGACTCTTAGAGCTAAAAGAGTCCTTGGAGAGAAACTGGTTCTATCCTTTTAATGAAAAATTGAGGAATTAGAAAAGCAAAATGATTTGCCCATGGACACTCAGTAATAGAGCCAGAACATGAATCCAGACCTTAATTCAATTACATAAAGAAACATTAAGCATCCACAGCGCACTGTGCTAGGACAGGGGATTCTAGAGACAAAAATGAAAGGAGTTTATATTCTATTTGGGGGGGGCAAGGGAAAAAGTTATGATGTGTGCACTTATAAGTGAATGTCATGCAAATTAATGTCAAGAGGGAGAGAGTGCCAACATCTGGGGACCTCAGGAAGATTCTTATGGGGAAGCAGCCTCTGAATTGTGCTTTGAAGGAAGCTTATGAAACAGAGGTGAGGAAGGAGAGCCTTCTAGACAGAGAAGACCATCTATAAACAAACTAACAAAACCATGGAGGCAAGGGATTGAATGTTGTGTATGAGGAGTGAGTAGCAAACCAGTTTGATTGGAATAAAGAGTATGTGAAGGGAGAAGTATGAAAATAACAATGGAAAAGTAAGTGAGAGCCAGAGACTTGAAGTGTCTGATTGGGAATTTTATTTCCTGACTCCCAAAACAGAGCTCCTCCACAAGTGATTAAAGTCCCTGACACACAGTAGGCAATTAATAAATCAATAAATGCTTGTTTAATTCTCTTATTAAGAAAGTGGTATATCATGAGGCAAAGTCACAATGACAGAGAAAAAAGCAGGGACTTGTCTGAATTCTCCCCCTCCAAACAACTTTAAATAATACTACAAAACACATTCTGGTGCATCAGAATCCATAAAAGGATGGGCTGAAACAATTTTCTACCTTAAGACAACTTAGACCAGCAGGAAAAGTCTGTTGCACCAGGGAGAGAGTGAAGCACAGTACAGCAGGCTGCACCAGTGCAGACCAGGCCCCAACAAACAAGGAGCAGGTTTTGGGAGTGACTGAATTAGCGGTGGCTTCCAGAGTTCTCAGCCCACAGATAGTAAAGGGACCAGACATTTGATCAGAAGTAGATTGTAAGGGAGTTTGTTTGGCATAGGGTGTACGATTCTTTTGCATTGCCTATACATGGATCTAGGTCAGTTCTGAGTAGATCACAGTTCTGAGTCGTAGTCCCCGGTTGAGGAGGAGCACTAGCATATCAGAACTTGTAGCTGCAGGAAAGTGGAGCCTCTTGCCACAGTTTGAGGGCTGAAAAGAGTACTTGTGGTCATTCGCAGTCCAGAGTACAGGCCAGGAGGGCAGTAAACACACCTCTCCTTAGATCATACCATCTTGGAAAAACTGAAAGACTTCTAGAACTAGCTCTGAAAACAACTGTACAAAAAACCCTGAAGCTTGGGAACAGTGCCCCCTCTATCATGAAAGCAGAATGCCACTTTAACAGAGTTAAAAGCCAAGAAATAGGTTAGAAAAATGAGCAAACAATAACAAAAAGATCCTAACTATAGAAAGTTACTGTGGTGACAGGGAAGATCAAAACACAAACTTAGAAGACAACAAAGTCAAAACTGCTACATCCAAAGCCTCGAAGAAAAATGTGAATTTGTCTCAGTCCTCCCCCACAAAAAAAATTCCTGGGAGAACTCAAAAAAGACTTTAAAAATCAAATAAGAGAGGTAGAGGAAAAATTTGGGAAAAATAAGAGTGATTCAGGGAAATCATGAAAAAAGAGCCAACAGCTTGGTAAAGGAGGCACAAAAAAAAATTGAAGAAAGTAACACCTTAAAAAACAGTATTGGCCAAAAGGCGGAAGAGGCACAAAAATCTAACGAAGAGAAGAAGACTTTAAAAAGCAGAATCAGTTGCTTGCTTTGGCAGCACATATACTAAAATGGGAACAATACAGAGAAGATTAGCACAGTCTCTGCCTAAGGATGAGACAGAAATTCATGAAGAGTTCCATATTTTTAAATTATACTTATCTCTTAGGGTTGTTGTGCAGATCACATAAAATAATATTTGTAAAGTATCTGACACACTAGATGTTTAATATATGCTTATTTTCTTCCTTTCCAGAATCTCTATGTTAAAGGGAGGAAAAAGCAGAATTGGCCAAAAGGAAAAGATATACAAAAATTCATTGAAGAAAAGAACTCCTTAAAAAGTAGAATTGCCCAAATGGAAAAGGAGTTACAAAAGCTCACTGAAGAAAATAATTCCTTAGAAATCAGAATTGGGCAAGTGGTAGCTAATGACTCCATGAGACATCAAGAAACAATAAGAAAATCAAAAGAATGAAGAGAAGTGTCAAATAGAACTGTCTTTTGTCATACTGATTTATCTGGATGTAATGAATCCATATTTGTGAAAATCCGATTGTAGAATACTCTCCTATATTGGACTCTTGAATTGTAATTATACCAACTGATACCTGAATGTATTGGTTCTGTTGACTGCTCATGTTTTTGTTTTTTTAACTTGTATAATAATATTTGTTTAAACAAGCACTCTTCACCATGAATTGTGGGTCCACTCTAATGTTAACCATTAAGACAAACATCTGGGGATAATGAAAGCATAGAATATGGACAACAAAGGACACAGGATCATGAGATCATAGATTAAGACTCAGAAGGAACCTTGGAGGTTATATAATTCAGCTCCCTCATTTTACATATGAGAAAATTGAAGCCAACAGAACTTCAATGACGTCAAAAGTTATACAAGTAGTAAGTGGCAATGGTGGTATTGGAACAACCAAGATCTCTGATTCCCCAGTACAACAAACAATCAAGTTTAGAGTGGAACTATAGTTGGATAAGGAAGGTAACATTCCATTTGTGAGGTAGGTGGACACAAAGGGCTTGGCAGCCCTCACACCATAGGCACTAGTCTTTTCTTAGCACAACACATGCCCCAGAAGTAGAACTAATCTGTTGAGACTGGCACTAAGTCAGTCATTCTTATCAGATATACTTATAGGATGCTATCCCTTTGAGTGTCCTTCTCAGCTAGAGTGCTGTCCATGGTCTGACTTCATTATCTACTAGAAAATGAAGTTGTACTCTGGGAAGAATGAGTAACCATCATCATTCTGGCTTATGACAATTAAAAAAAAAAATCAAAATTGGTGATGTTCCCTCCAGTAAGGTATCCAATCAGAGTTGATGAAAAACACTTCCCCTGACATTTTGGGTCATGGTATTATCTTCATTTTAGAGATAAGGAAACTGCAGATCAAAGTTTTAGAGATATCAGAGACCTTGGAGGTCATCTAGTCCCTAATTCCCCTCCCCCCATTTACAGGTAAAGAAACTGAGTCAAGGCATTGAAGGTCACATAGGTGTTGGGCAGCAGAATCAGGATTTGAATACTGCTCTCCATACATTGAATTTAGTGCTCTTTCCACAGTGGCTGTGGAGAGTTGTAACTCCTACATTTATTCCCTCAACTGCTACTTGCTAAAGTGTGCTTCCATTGCTTGGTGACTAACTCTGTCCTTTAGTTTATCCATTTTTCAAAAAGTAAGTAGTAATAGGAGGCAAGTCTTTAGTGCTAGCATCAGTGACTCCAGTGAAACTGGAGAAAGGGACCATGACTTTATCAACATGAGGAACTTCCAGTTTGGGAACCCCCACAAAAGCAGAATTGACTTGCCCAGGGTCACATAGCTGGCAAATTAATTAATTAAGCAATTAAACCCAGATCTTTATGACCCTAAGCCCGACACTATATTAATTTTTCCACATTGCCTCTAGTGCTACAGCCAATGATTAGTATCATATTAATAATAATATGCATTAGCAATACTAGTGTCTGGTATTTATATTCTTCTTTATACATTTCAAAGTGACTTCACATATAGCATTTTATTTGATACTTACAGTAAATGCGAGTCAAGCATGGTTAGTTATTAGAACCACAAACCCTCTTTTATAATTTAACACTTTTTAAAGTAATATGTGGCTTTTTCTTGATAAGGAAATTGGAGTTAAGTGACTTGCTGAGGGTCACACAGCTAGTAAGTGTCTGAGGTAGGATTTGAACTCAGATCCTCCTGACTCCAGGACCGGTTCTCTATTCACTGTGCCATCTAGCTGCCCCAGTAGCAAGTATTTTTAAAAATTAATCTGTACTTTCCACTCCTCCTCCCCATCAAGGAAAAAAAAAACTAAACAAACCTAAAAGAACATTTCCTTAAAATACATGTCTACATAGTCCAACAAAACACATTTCCACGTTAGGCATGTCCAAAAATGTATGTCTCTTTCTAGAGTTTTAAGTTCATCACCTCTCTGTCAGGAGGTGAATGGTATATTTAATCTTCATTCTTCTGGATTTGTGGTTTATTATTGCAATGATCAGAGTACCAAAGTCTTTCAAAGTTGTTTTTCTCTATAATGTTGTTACTGTATAATTTTTCTAGTTCTGCATCAATTCATCTTCTTGATTTTCTCTGAAGTTGTTCATTTCATCATTTCTTTATGGCACAATGATATACCATTAAGTTCACATATCATAAATTGTTTAGCTTTTCCCCAATGAAAGAATAGACCCTTAGTTTCCAATTTTTGGCTGCTATGAAATGAGCTGCTATAAATATTTTTAAGTATATAAATTTTTTTCATTCTGTATTTTCTCTAGAGATATAAGCCTAGTAGTAGTTGGCTGGGTCAGAGTGTATTCAGTTTCCTGCTTTCTAGATTAGCTGAACCAATTGACAGCTCCACTAACAGTGAACTAGTTACAGCTATTCCAACATTTATCATTTTCTTTTATGTTTGCTACTCTGATAGTTGTGAGGTGGAGTCCCCGAGAATTTTCAGTTCTCTAATTATTAGTATTTAGAATATTCTTTCATATGATTTTTTGATAGCTTGGATTTCTTCCTTTGAAAACTGCATTTCTGTGTTCTTTGACTACTTATCTACTAGTATGGGAGAGGCTTTTAGTCTTATAAGTTCAAATCATTTCCTTATATATCTTGGAAATAAGCCCTTTATCAGAGAAACATGATACAAAGGTCCCCCCACCAACCCAATCTACTCCTTTCCCTTCCAATTTTTCACTACTTTGGATTTGTTTGTGCAAAAACTTAAATTTTCTATGATCAAAACTGTTCTTTTTATCTTGTGTGATCCTCTCTGTTGTTTGTTTAGTCATGAACTCTTTTCCTATCCGTGTATTCAAAAGACAATTTCTTCCTTTTTCCTCTAATTTGTTTATGGTATGATTGATATGATTTTTGACATCTAGGTCACGAATCCATTTTGAGTTTGTCTGGAAGTTTGTTGTGAGTTGTTGGTCTAAATCTAATTTTTGCCAGACTGTTTGTTCACTTTTCCCAGAAATTTTTGTCAGTCCTTTTGTGAGTCCTTTCTCTAATAACTGGGGTCTTTGGGTTTATCAAACACTATATTACTGTATTTGTTTACTTTTGTTATGTTGTATACTTAATCTGTTTCACCGATCAAACCCTCTTTAAAAAAAAGCAAACAAATGATTTTATTGATTAATACTTCATGATATAGTTTAAGACCTGATTGATAAAACCCCTTCCTTTCCACTCTTTATTTTCATCCTAACCTTTGAAATTCTTTACCTTTTGTTCTTCCATGTAAATTTTTTCTTTATTTTTTTTCTAGCTCTATAAAATATTTTGTTGGGAGTTTGACTGGTATAGTTTGACTGGTATAAGTAAATTAAATTAAATAATGGCATCAGTTTAATTATTTTGGCTTGACCTATCCATGAACATTTAATGTCTTTCTAATGATTTATACCTGTCTTTACTTCTGAAATGTGTTTTATACTTAGATTCCCATAGTCCCTGGAGAATTATAAATTTTAGAGACAGAAAGGTTCAGTGGTCCATTCTAACCCTAAAATAGGCATATGGATCAAAGGGGCAGAGATAGTAGTGGCAGTGATAATTTCCTTTTTTGGGCTTTTCCTTTGAATAACCGCAGATCATCGAGGTACACAGAGAAAAAGGAGTAATCAATCAGGCAAATGAGGTCAAGTCTATTATCTCAAAACCTAAGAGAACTCAGAAGGCATGGTTGAAGGAATAATAAGTTTATATTTGTATGGCTCAGGTGCCCTTTTCTCCATTAAATCTTCCCTGATCTTCTCTTGCTAAAAGTGTTCTTTTGTTTCTCAGATTTTTTTTCTACCTATGAAGCAACTACCTATGGGGTAATGGATAACAATTTGGCCTTAAGGCCTCTAAGACCAGGGCATAGCTCTCCCTTCCAGCACCTGCAGGACATCTAGGATGAGAAGGCACTGAGCTGCACTGGTCCAGTTCAATAAAATCACAGTTCTAGTCCCTTGTTTATTTATTTTTTGTGTTTATAAATTCATTGAAATTCCTGTTATGTCAACACTGGTACAGGCTGCCAATGTTAAAATCTCAGGGTCCCTCAGTAGCCCCGAGGGACTCAATGACTTGGTCATCGTTGCACAACTGGCATGCTCCCAAGGCAGGATTTGAACCCAGGTTTTCTTGATTTTAAGATGGCCCTCTATTCATTTTGTCACTATTGCATATTGCTTCTTTCTTTTAAATTTAATTTTAGTTTAATTTATTTTGTTTTAATTATGCAAATTCTCTCCTCTTCATCCCCTCCCCCATCCATCGAGAAGGCAGAACTATGAAACCTATTATAAATAAGAATTTATGCAAAATATATTTCCTCATGAATCCTTTTGGGATGGGCGGGAGAAGCAATGAAAATAAATAGTTAAAAAATTGTGCTTTAATCAAGGCTTTGAGTTTATCATTTCTTTAATTGGGGGTGGATAGCTTGCTCATAAATTTTTTTTAAAGAACAGACCTGTGATTTCATTGGCACAGGATGCTCCCAATGAAGGAACTCTCTTTACCAATGCAGACTGCAATTTACAATCGCAGAAAGTTGCCTGGGGGTCCTGGGAAGTTAAGTGACTTGCTCAGGGTCACACTGCCAGTATATATTTGAACTTAAATCATCCTCACTCTGAAGCTGCACTCTATTTCCTCTCACATAATAAGCAATTAATAAAATTTTGCTGAATGAAGCAATGAAAGAATTAATGAATGAAAAGTGCATTTCTGTTACAAAGCATGCCACATAATCTCTTTTTAAAAATTTTTTCCAATTACATGTAAAATAATTTTTAACATTCATTTTTAAACATTTTGAGTTTCAAATTCTCTTCCTTCCTCCCTCATTGAAAAGGCAAGCAATTTGATATAGGATATACATATGCAGTCATGCCAAACACATTTCCATATTGGTTACTATATAACTTCTTCCATCAGCATCCAGAACTGGGACTCAACCTTTTCTTCCATCCTGGTCCCCCTTTGGAAGTCGAAATGTGAAGCCTGGGGACCTCTTCTCAAAATGATGTTTTTTAATATATAAAATAAAACACAGAGGACTACAAAGGAAACCAATTATATCAAAATACAGTTATCAAAATTTTTATTTTAAAGATTATAGACCCCAGAGAAACAAACCCTGATGCACAGTCAGTTTTTCTGTTGCTTGAAGGTTATACCTCAGGCACATTGGAAAAATGGCATCACAACATGTCTCTAATTGGAGAGAAATGTGCTTTTGTGTGAGGCAGAGAGTTCTCCATCACTGGAGGTAGTCAAGCACAGGCTCATAATCCTTCAGCAGGGATGGTGTGGAAGACATTCATATTTTAGGCAGAAATTGTTCTAGGTGATCTCTGAATTTTCTTATAACTCCAAGATTCTTTGAAATATCTTCTCCCCACTCCCAAATGAAAGAAAGGAATTGAACTTTCTCAAGTGAATATGCCCAGCCAGGGCCATCCCAAGGATAACATGGATCATAGAATTAGAGCGACAGAGACTTGAACTGTCATCAAGTCTAACCTCTTCATCTCACACATAAGGCAACTGAAAGAGGTTATGTGACTTGCCTAGGGTCACACAGCTAATAAATGTTAGAGGCAGGATTTGAATGAAAGTTTTTTGATTCTATAACCAATGATCTCTCCATAGCTGGAGAACCTAGATGGAACAAATGACTCCTCTCCCTTGCCTTGGGAACAAGGTAAATTATACTCTGTACACTTCATCCTGCCTTCCCCCAAGCCCCCCCTGGAATCATAACAAAAGCCATTGATCAGTGAACAAGATTGGACAAATCAAGAGTCAGCATTGAAGGGGAAGAAAAGGAGCCAAAGGCGAGATGTCAGGAGAGAGTCACATGTAGCCTGAGAGGACGTGGAAATGATAAGGGGGAGGCAGACTTAGTTGCCAGGCAGCCAGTCCAGCCCACATCGCCTTGGTGACAAAAGAAGAGGAGGTGGAGGGGCTGCGAGTATAATAATAACTGATGTTTATTTGTACAATGCCTTAGCAATTACAAAGCACCTTAATTCACACAAAGCACACGTAATTTCACACTAATTCACAAGTCTGTTGAGGTAGGTAGTATAAGAAGGATCATTTCCATTTTACAGATTAGGGAACTGAAGCTCAAAGTGTTCTGCTCAAGTTCACACAGCTAGCAAATAGCTTTCTTACTCTAAGGTTCTTCCCACTATACTACAAGATTTCTTTTGTTTTGTTTTGAAACACCAGCTGATGGAGAAACCATTTCCTCCTCATCCTGGGAATGCAGATTTAGAGGTGGAAGGGACCCCAATGCCCACCTAGTCCAATTCCCTCATTTTATACTTGAGGAAATTAGTGACTTGTCCGAGGTCACACAGCTAGGAAATGACAGTGATGATTTGAACCCTGGATCCCTGACCCGGCATTTTTTTTTCAAAAGCATCCTCTCTTCCGCTTCTCAGTCTACCTGTTTTAGCCCCAGTCACTCATGTTACTGGGCTACTAAAGGATCCGGTGCCTTTAAGTAGGGGCCTAGATAATCACCCTGACTTGTTCTCTGGGTCTAGCTTTGTGCTCTGTCTTCACTACTGCCTTTTTTATGTCTTGGTATATTGGCTTAGCACGGAAGCATCCTGGAAACAGTTGCTGAGGGTTGATTTTTCAATGGGAGTCTGTGTTTGAAGTGTATGTGCCACCAAGGACACTGTGAGATAACTCTTGCTGGCCTTAAGGTTAGAAGATCTGGGTTCAAATGCCAATTGTGCCACTTGCTGGAATAATGGGAGTAAATGGGTGATCTGTGGGTACTCAAGGCTACTTCTGGTTGGCCATGTGATTTCTGGTCCAGCACTGAAGGACTATGTGCTTTGAGATGATGAAATACTTCTCTTATTGGACACTAAGCTGGGAAGAGAGGTGGCTGAGAGGTCAAAGAACTTGGAATCAGGAAGACCTGAGTTAAAATCCAGCCTCAGACCCTCACTAGCTACGTGACTCTGGACAAGTCACTTCGCCTCTGTTTGTCCAGTTCCTTCATCTGTAAAATGGGGATAATAATAACACCAACCTTCCAGGGCTGCTGTGAGGATCAAATGAGCTAATATTTGTAAAGTATTCTTAACACAGCAGGCACATGTAGGTGTTATATAAATGCTAGCTATTGTTATTTTTATTATGAAGAGCAGCCTCCTGACTCAACTTGTAAATGAGTAAAACTTTTGCTCTCATCTTCTTCTCTCTAGAATATGTGGCAAAGAAGTCTCCCGCTAGATTTTTGGGACTCCCTTGGGACTCTCTCCCTTTGAGGGAGGGAGGAGTACCTCCTTCAGGTGGTAGCAATGTCATCATCCTCAGGAGCTGTCTAGATGAGCCTGAGCCTTGGGTCCCTTATCTACCTTTCTACTTGTGCTTCTTTCCCCAAGAATAGGTGACATAAAAGCAGTCCTGAAATGGATTTTTCTAGACTTGGAGGCAACCTTCTGAATCTGAAAGACAGAGGGTTCCTCCATCGCTTGTTCTGAGTTGACTAGCAGCAGGAGTAAGTTTCTGCAATTATACTTTTCTCAGAAAAGATGGTGAGCCCAAGGCCTTGTTCTCCTGACCTGAAGACATATATCTTGAAGGAATTGTTTAGATGTTGCAGAGTCAAGGTGAAAGTGAAATGCCTAGTCAACTGTCCCACTAAGTGTTCTATGTTTTAATGTTCTAAGTATCAATCTTCTAGGAGAGTACTATTTAACAGAAGTTATGGGTTACAGTATCACACTTCATGTTTTTGCCAGTGCATCCTTATGAGTCTTTTGTGTTTTTAGCATTTTTCCTGTGTGTGTGAAATAAATAGCTGTCCTATATCTGATATACCTTGCACATCGATTATCCTTCTACTCCCTTTTGGGAAACCCTAAACAGAAGCCACACTTATGTTCTATTTGATTTCTTCCTAGGTTTTAGGATTGGGGTGGGGTGAGGAAATATGTGAAGAGCCAGAGACAGTAAAAAAAAAAAAAGGCTGATCCCTTTCTTTACATGAGAAGCTTCCCTAGAATTGAATAATAATAGTTAACATTTATACAGTGTTTTAATAATTATAAAGTGCTTTTGTAGATTTCATTTGATCCTCACAACAACCCACTGAAGTAGGTGCTATTTTTATTCCCATTTTACAGATGAAGAAACTGAACTTGGGAGAAGTTGTGACATTAAGTGGCTGAGGGAGTATTTAAGCTCAGGTCTTCTGGGTCTCAAATCCCATCCCTTTTGTATCTTCTGCTTTGCTTTGACAAATGGAGACCTTAAGACCATTTGTTAGGCTCTCTCTGCTTCTGAGAGATGTGCCAATCTGTCTAGGTCAACTGTTTTTCAATGGAATACTACCTAGCTGCCAAACTGTCCTCAGTCTGTTCATGAGCCCAGAGCTAGGGAACCCTTCGTGGAAAAGCGTAAGCCTCCCAGTTGTGCAGGGCACAGTGGGTATGTTGTTACAGAAACTGTATAGCCTTGTGAAAGTGTGTTACTCTCTGTGAATCTCAGTTTCCTCATCTGTAACAGGGGGCTAAGGATTTCCGTGGGTTCAAATACTTGGTCAGACACTAGATTGTGACCCTGGGGCAAATTACTTAACCACCCCCAGCCTCAGTTTACTCATCCCTACAATGACGAGATGGGTTTCAATAAATTCAGAGGTCATTTCTAGCTTTACATCCAGGATCCTATAGTCAGGCAAGGACAGACATGATCGAGGGTGCGAGAATAACTAATGTTTATATGGCATTTTCAAATTTACAAGTCACTTTACTTGGAATCTCACCACAATTCTGAGAGGTACAGAGCACAGATATTCTCCACATTTATGGATGGGGAAACTGGAGCGCAGAGAGGGCTAACTTACCCATTGCCACACAGCTGGATTGAATCAGAGGCAAGACATGAACCCAGGTCTTCCTGCCTCTCAGCCCAAGGCTCTAACTCGTCCAGTATACTGCCTCTGCACAAGGCGAGGGGAGGCGGGTGCAAATTTTGTGAAATCCACTGTGAGCTCCTGTCCCCAGCCTTCAAGTCTTCTCGGAATAAAGACCGTGAGTTTTCACGAGACAAAGTCATCTGGGAAACCTCCGAGGCCAGACCCAGGTTTTGCTGACCGCCTTCCTCTCTGCTTCCCTCGGTGGCCTCTCGGTCTGTGCTAACCTGCTCCTTTCTCCGGGTCGCGGTCCCTTTGGTGGGGCTTTTTTCCTTTTCGCTTGCAGTGAGTTGTGATGTCCTGTAGGCTACAATGTGTCAGTTGTTATAAAATCTAGGAGGTGGAGTCTGGCCCGTGACGCGACGCTGGTGGTGCTGGGGGGAAGCGAGCGAGCGAGCGAGCGAGCGAGAGGCAGCCCTGCAGTGAAAGCAGCTCCAGTTTGCAGCCCCCCGGCTCATTGGAGCCCATGCATTTCAGAAGGAAAACTTGTATTTCTCTCTCCTGGCTTTGATCGTCTCCATAAATCTGACCGTTGGAAGGACGAGGACGACATACAGAGGGAGGGAGAGAGAGAGGGAAGATGCGAGATGAGAGCCCCTCTGGCAACCTGACCATTTCTTTGGACAAACCTGGAGAGCTTTTCTTATCGGCTCTGGGAGCTGATTGCACGTCAAAGGAGGAGCCTCTGTGTGTGTGTATGTGTGTGTGTGTTGGTGTGAGTGCAAGGGTGTGTATGCATAGACCGCGATTGTGAGTGTGCATGTTGGAATGAGTGTGTGAGCGCTTGTGTGTGTGTGTGTGTTTGCATGTGCGCGTGAATGTTTTTGAGATATATATATATATACATACATATATTTAAAGAGAAGTCTGAAAAAACTGAAGCAGGTTGCTGTGCTTTTTTGGAGAGGGGGATGTCTACTCTTTTTTAAGACAAGCTGACCGAAGTCAGTTATTATCTGCTCCCCTCCTCCTCCCCCCCGCAAATGAAGAGAATTCTTCCTGCAAGCTAGAAAGAAGGTTTTTCCCCCTTTCCCCTTCTGCAGCCAAGTGAAACTGATTAGTCCCCAAACCTTGGAAATCGCCTTGACTCCTGCTATTGCTGGGAGGACCGGGGAAGAAATCGGGGGAAAAACAAATCGGGGTTGGTGCAGCCCCTTCAGAAAATGTCATCTCAAACTAAGTTCAAGAAAGACAAAGAGATCATAGCTGAATATGAAACACAAGTCAAAGGTGAGTTACCTTTTGACTTTTTCTTCCCCTCCCCCTCTTGATTTCTCTAGATGTAGTGGCGATTATTTTTCCTCCCATTTCCTACCGTCAAACGTTGTTATGCATCGATATTCTTATTGTGAGCATGGGTGGGTAGTGGCTGCACGAGACCTGGCTGGTTTCAGCTGCAGCAATGCAAGGGGCTGGTGTATGGATTCTAGGATGGATAGCAAAAGCTGCATTGCAGTTGTGTGAGGGTTGTCTGGTTGACTTGAGGAGCGCCAGTGTCAGTAAAATGCCTACTTCATCATCCTGATGGTGACATGTCACTCTAAAGCCATTTTGACAACCCGTGCTGTCCTCCCTAGCCGTCAGAGCCCTTCAGGGCTGGTGTCTTGGCAGATCTAGCTGCTTTTTTGCTTCTACCACTTTTCCCCCAGGGGTCAGGATTCATGTGTATGTGCACCTGGAAACGGTACACACACATTGCATTTCTTTGTCAATTTCTCTCTGCTGTGTTGCATTTCCATGGATTAACTGTTATGGGGACATATTGATCCAAACTAATGCAGGCATTTAGGCATAAAGAGACAGCTCCATGCAGAAATGTTCTATCTCACAGTGTGCAGCCAATCAGGTTTCCTGCAGCAGCATTTAGGGGCGTCTGTCTTCATTCAAAGGAAACAAGCCAGTGTACAGTGAGGGCTGAAGAGCCTCTGTCTGCAGTGGCTTTGGTGAAAGCTTGTCTTGAACTCAATGACCTCTGACTGTTTCTGAGCCTGGTCCAGGACCCATGCCTTGCTGATCGTCCTAGCCAACTGAAGGCTGACACAGATAGCTAGGTTTGCACTAGTGTTTGCGAAATTGAGAATTGCAAAAACCCAGTGTAGTTCAGATAAGAAGAGTGTTTTTTCCCCAGCCTCTCTTCCACCCCACCCCTTTTGCATCTTCTGCTTTGCTTTGACAAGTGGAGACCTTAACATCATTTTCTAGTCTCTGTATCTGCTTTTGAGAAGTATGTCAGAGGCCTCAGCTCAGCACTTACAGTTTAGCAATGATCTATTTTCTTTGGGGTCACTGTTCTCTTGCTACAATATGAAGGATCCCTCATGAGAGTAAAGAAAATAAATCTTCAGGGGGAGACTAAGGCCCGTCTTTCCTCCCACTGAAAAGAGCCATTATATGAGATCAGTATGTCTTGTGCTTATACCACCTGCCTCTCAGTTCCTTTCTGTGGAAGGACCTGGGAATTTAGGAAACCAGCCCCCTTAGGAACTGGAGGACCTGGAGAGTAGAGGGCTGCCCCTGAGAACTTCAAATGCTTGAGAAACTTTGGAAAAGGAGAGTAGTTATCAGGGGGAGGGCTTTGTTTTTCCCAGCCAGCCAACAATCCTTTTCTTTTCAATTCTGGCAAAAGGACGTTATGCTAATCATGGATAGACCAAGCTCTGGATGAAACTGATCAAGAAAACCTTCCCTTCTCCTAACCGCCTCCTTTGTATGCTGTTGTCTTGTGGAAAATAGTAACTTCTGATATGCCTGTCTCTCTGAAGTTTGGAAGACAAGCCCTTTATTGTTCTGAGAACTGGCTTGGTTGCCAAATAAAATAACTAGGCTTAGATTTGCATTTTCAATGAGGTTATTATTTATAAGATCTATTTTGCCTTTGTGCATATATACAGATACGTGTATGCATATGTACATATGTATATATATATATTTAGAGAGGATCTTACTTAAAATTCCGTTGAAGAGTTTTGGAAAGTCTTTCTCAGGTTTTCAACTCCCTCATAAGGTCCAACTGAGTCATAAAGGCTCTTATTCCTCTTTGAAAGGATTGGTCTTCACCACTACATCGACTAATTTTGCTTGATTTCCAGTCATGCCTTTATTGTCTTGGCTAATTATTGACCTGCCATCTTTATTTTAAAGAAGTAGCTAGCAAATACAAGATAATGAATTTGGACATGGATTTATTCCAAAGACACCATCCGTAATCCTAGTTTTTTGCACCCAAATTCTCCGATCCAATCCCTATCCCCGGCCTATGGTTTCACCAGTACTTGGAACTGGGAGAGTCTGTCTTGATTTAAGCACCACTGACATCTGTGGGACTCAGGCAAGGATAATTTTGCACACCGAAACCTTTGGAAAGCCCGCCTTTCAGAGCTCGGTGGGGCAGAATTGTAAAGGCTGGGCAGCTTCTGAAGGCTAGCCTGAGCCCAGCCCTCCCAGAGACATTGTTCTCTGCAAGCTGCTTCTTCAAAGATTGACACCCAGAGCAGATGGGCATTTTGGGTGGGGACTGCCTCTTGGGGCCGCTCCATTGTTTACCCTCTCACTTTCATTTCGGAGGTCTTTGTAGCTGGCTTTGGAGAATGATAGACCAATCACAACAAATACTATTTGATGTCAATTACCTTTCTCTCTGGGTGTAATTTGGCCAAATTGATGGGCTGGAACTCTCTAGTTAGTCAAATTTAGCTCTGGCCTAGCTCTCTCTTGGCTTTTGATTTTAGCAATGATACTGAGTTGTCTGCTGACTTGTGCCCTCTTCACTCTTGAAGGATTCAGGGTTGGCAAAAAGGAAACATTTTTTGGACTCTACGTGTTTTGGAATTTTCAATGTGAAAAGAAGTGGTCCCTCTGCTGTTCATTTGAAGTCTGGATTTCCATTTTAAAGAAATAGAAAATGGAAAAGAATGGAAACAGCTGGGGACCAGTGGTCAGGAGAAGCAGTTGAAACAGAAAGAGCCCTGGATCAGTGTGGAGATGTGCTTAATGTCTGCTCTGTTATCATCCAGTTGAGGGACTCTCTGGTCTCAGTTTCCTTATTTGTAATAATGAAAGGGTTGTACTACATGCCCTCCGAGGTTTCCTTCAGTTCCAAGTCCTCTGATCCTGTGATCAGTTAAGGCTTTTGTGACGCCAAAAGGGTTGGGTTCTAGCCCCAAATCTGCCACCAGTTAATTTATTTGTGGACTTGGACAAACCTTCACCTTTCTGGGTCCCACTTTCTGTACATTGACTAGGAGTTTAGTGCTCTGGACTTAGGCTAAAAGCTCCCCTGCTTCTTGCTTGTGTGATCCTGGACAAGTCACAGTTGTATTTTCTGGGCCTGAATCTCCTTACCTATAAAATGGAGATGTTGCACTAGATGACTCTTCAGGACATTTCACCTGGAGTCAGGAAGACCTGAGTTCAAATTCTGTCCTCACGCACTTACTAGCTATCTGACCCTGAGCAAGTCACTCAATCATTCTGTGCCTCAGTTTCTTCATTTGTAAAATGAGTATTGGACTTGATGGTCTCTTCCAGCTCTAAATCTATGATCCTGTGATCTCTAAAAGATATTTCCAGCTCTGAAATCCAATAAGGTTTATTTTTTGCTTAAATGAAAATTCTATTTACTCAAATCATTTTTATGGATAGTATAAATCCAAATGCTAAGGAGGAAGAAGAGTGACTAAGGAAAATGACAGGGAGATATTTTTTCATTCAACATTTACCGAGAACCTCCTGCATGTATGCCCTGCACTCTGCCACGTTCGGAAGGGGAGACAAAAATTCTCAGAGAATTAATCTGATCTGGAATACAGGTTTTTAACAACCAATACAAGTGAAATCAGTCAGTCAATCAGCTTTGAAATGCTTGCTGGGGGCCAGACACTGTACTAAGTGCTAGGCAGACAAAGAAAGACAAAACAGCCTGCCCTCAAGGAGGTCACACTCTGCTGGGAGAACAGTATGTAACTAAGTAATAGCAGGTATGTACAGAGTATGAAGGTAATTGGAAAGGCCAGTGGGTCATGGGAGAGGTAGTTTAGGCAGGAAAGGCCTTCTTTAGAAGGTGGTTATTTGCGCTAAGTGGAGGAAGCCAGGAAAACTAGGATATAGAGGTGAGGAGAGAAAACATTCAGGCATGGAGAACAGCTAGCACAAAAGGTAAAATGAGGAAAAGCCAAGCAAAACTTCCAAAGGAGTTTGTTAACTTTTGTTGTCATTTTGATTGCCTAACTTTTCGTGACCACCTTTCTGGAGGGGTCATCTTGGCAGAATTACTGGAGTGGTTTGCCATTTCTTTCTCCAGGTTATTTTACAGATGAGGAAACTAAGGCAAACAGGGTTACGTGACTTGCCCACGGTCACACAGCTAGGAAATGTTTGAGGCTAGATCTGAATTTTGGAAGATGAATCTCCCTGACCCAGTGCTCTATCCATTGTACCATCTAACTGGCACCATCAGATAGGGAAGGCTATTTGGAAAACCAACTGATCTGACTCCAGCAAAAAAGCATTTAATTGAATAGTTCCATAGCTCTATAACTAAATAGGGCATTTCCATGTTCTAAGTTTTTGGACTGCCAGATCATAGCAGTTGTTTGTTTTCTGTGGTTTTCTTCTTCTGTATTAGTGGAGGTCCAGTGGGGGAAAAGGGGAGAAGGCCCTTGGTGGTTTGGTGAGCAAGGTTCAGTTTCGTTGTCTGTGGCCTAACACTGGGAAGCCACACCCATCTATCTTCAAACTATGTTTTGCTGGTGAAACTGTCAAAATCCTAAGCTGCCCTCAACAAGTAGGTGTCTAGAATGGATTTACACTGGGCATGCTCCACAATTCCACTGGCTTCCCAGGATCCTCAGAAGCTCCTGGGTCTCTGAAAGCATGAGAAGGGGTTCTCATACCTGGAGCCTCCAAACTCAGGAGCTCTTTGGCATCTTTGTTTTTTGAGTTCAACTCTTGGGTTGAATCCCTGGATCAGTGCCATGGAGGGAGAGCCAGGCAGACTGGTTTGACCATGGGGCTTATAACGGCTAAGCTTCTATAATTCTCAAGCCTATTGTAGGAGTATATTTCTTTGCCTTCTTTTCCCCACTCCATTTTAATGACAGTCCATTCGCAATGTCCCTTCACTCTACTCCATTTTAACAGCACTTAGTCCATTTGCAATGTCCCTCCATCCCGCTCCAATGGCCCTGGACAGGTTCTGTAGCCATGACGCTCACCACACCCTTGGCTATAGGAGTGCAGGCCCAAGACCCTGGGAGCATAATATTCAGAGATAGAAATAACCTTAGAGATCAATCAACAGGCCTCCTTTACTTTACTTATAAGGAAAGAGGAGGCTTGATCTCCTCCTCCTTCAGTTGAAAGAGTCCTAAATGATGTCTTTAATGCATAAACAAGATGCACCTAAGCTTGAACTCCTTATGAGGTAGAAATGATTCTCTCATTGGGTCAAGTAGAGAGCAGCTAGATTGGTTGAGTGAGTAGGTTAGCTATACCTCTGAGGGCTTTAGACGACTGGATCTTGGATAGTTTCATAGAGAAAAGAAGGAGATTTTCTTCCTTCTATTTCACTCACTGTGGCTGCTATGCTCCTCCACTGGACATGTCATCAACTGCCAAGTCTCTTAAATGCCTTGCCCAAGGTCAGGCAGCTAGTAAGTGGTAGAACTGGGCGTTGAACTCCGGTTTTCAGGCTAGGTTTGGTATACTTCCCATTGCAAAACGTTTGTCAAATAGCATGTTTCTCTGGCAGTCATATACCTTGCCTTGGCAACTCCAAGGAATGATGGGAGTTTTTTAGAGGAAGCCCACTCTCTGTGTGACTTTGGCCAAGTCACTTCAGACCTGTTTCCTCCTTTTTAAAATGAGAGTGTTAGACTCTGCGACTTCTAAGGTCCTTCTTGGCTCTAAATCAACAACCCAAGTGGAAGGTAGATTACTGCTGAATTAAAATTCTGGTAGCAGCTCTGGCCAGTTGGGCGAGTCACAAGCAGCCCACACATATTCACAAGCTATTGTCTTTGTAGCTGGTTTTCTTTTCTCAACTGGGCAACTTTTTGAGAAGGGTGTGATTAGACTGTGGCCAGCTGATGAAAAAGAATGAGAATACATAAGAGGCCCAGGTGCCAAAAGCCACTTTGAAATGACTAATAGAAAGGAAATGTTGATCTGTGAAACTAGCTGAAGAATGAGTTCGGTTCCAGTAAACAACACTTATTGGTGCCCCCTTTGAACAGATTCACTGGGCTGGGGTGGGGTTTGGGGGTGTGTTCTCTTGTACGGGATGGATTTAAAAAATAAATTTTGTGCTTTTAAAAAAAAATTAAACCCAACTGTACTTCCAATGTCAGAGAAACAGTTAAGCAAAGTCATTTCACACAGTAAACACATCTGATGGGTATGCAACATTCTGTACCTATAGTATTGTCCCCCATACCACCCATTCTTGATGAGTGGTAGAGAAGAAGGAAATACTCAGAATCGCAGGATCCTAAATTTAGAGGTCATCTAGTTCAATCTTCTCATCTTACAAATAATGATGGTGAGGCCCAGAGAAGTTCATTGATTTGTTTAAGGCTACTCCCTTCATAGCAAGTAAAGGACAGTCAGGATTTGAGCTCGGATTCTCTGATGCCAAATCCAGTGTCCTTTCTACTATACCATGCTTTCACCCTCTGTTCTCTAGGATCAAAGGTTGGTCATTGCGGTGAAACCAAATTTGAGTGCCTTTTTTCTATATGTAAAGCACTCTGCAGATCCAAAGAATGATGAAATGTTGGTCATATTTTAGTTTTATTTTTGTTTACATCATTATAGTAATTGTGAGGTTTGTTCTAAGCCAAGTAGTTTTGCATTCATTCTTATGTCTTCCTGTTTCGATGAATCCATCCTTGTTTTTTTGTTTCTTATGGTTTCAGTCATCTACAGTCACATTCACATAACATGCTTTTGCTTAAGGCCTTTTGCAGTCAGTGGGTACCTACTTTTTTGTTATCAGGAACATCATAGAGGAAATTCCATTTCAGATGCAGGTGAGACTTGTAGTATCATAGACTCTCAGAAATAATCTAAGTCATTGGCTTAGTCAATGACTTAGATTGGCTAATCATAGAGGAAATTCCATTTCAGATGCAGGTGAGACTTGTAGTATCATAGACTCTCAGAAATAATCTAAGTCATTGGCTAAGTCAATGACTTAGGTGGAAAACTCAAATAGAAATGGATTCCTGCAACCATATATTGACTTAGGAAGTTACAAATTAACATTATCTGTTGTATTGTATTTTTATTAATTTTGTGAAGCATTTCCCAATTATATTTTAATTTGGTTCTGGCCTTACCCAGGAATTTTGTGGGCCTAGATCATTGGTTCCCGACCTGGGAGGAGAGTGCGCACAGAATTAATGTGTAGAGTCTGAGGCTCTCAATGTGAATTCATAGATAAACAAATATACCTTCTATAGACTAAATGTGTCTTCCCCATACATATTTTTATTTTTTCTAAGCCTCTACAAGAAGGTCTTATCAGAAGGAGTCTGCTCAGAAAATTCTAATGCGTGAATCTGCAGGCCCTGCTAATGGTGCTAACTATACCCAGATACTGCGTAGGCCTATTAACTCAGCCAACAACACATTAAGAGCCTTTGAGGGGGAGTGTAAAAATATCACCTGCTCTCCTGGCTGCCTTCCACTAAGGGTCCACAACACCAGGAGAGCACACTGACATCTATAGAGAAGGTCAGGCACCCAAGGACTTGAAACCATCGTAGCTACACTGCCTTGACAAAAAACAAAGAGTCCTCTCTGCCTCCCTAGTTCTCTCTACTTCGCTGTGAAGTGTCAGCCTTATATACAATGGAGGAAATAGCACTGTGTCTCCTGCTCGGATATATGACCATACACAGCCTTGGCACTGTCAAGAGCATTGTTACATGGTTAGACCTGATCCTTTCCCACAATCCTCCTTTCCCCTCTCCCCCTGTTATCAGAGCTAACAGGGATGGCTTGGATTAAAAATTTGCATAATTGATTTGGAGTAAGTAGGTCTTGAGAGTAGAGTTCTAGCTCTACCACTCACTAGTGGTGTGGTCTTTATAGGGGGGGCTCAAGCCATGGGTGGAAGGTGACCTCCAAAGAGGCAAACTTAGGCCCTAGACAGGGGTCAGAGCTGTCCAAAAGTGGACTGTGTGGCTTCTCTTTTTGGGGGCCTTCAAGTCCAGGCTGGATGACTTTCTTACTCACTGTTGCATCCTTTTTGGGTATATAGGTTGAGCTAGATGCCCCCTGGAGTAACTTCCAGCAGCTCTGAAATTCTCTGCTTTTGTGATGAATTTTCTGAGCCTCAGTTTCCTCATCTATGAAATAGAGTTTAATCAAAATTTGTTTCGCCTGCCTTACTGGGTGGTACTGAGGAGACAATGAGATCATATAGAAAAAAAAAAGAAAGGTGCCATGCAAATGTGAGGAATTACTGTAATCATTAATGACTATAATGATAAACAGATAACTGAAAGTTTATGATAATTTGGCAGAGAGAGCCTGCTCATTCCGAACCAGAGAATAACTTCAGACAGACTAAAACTGCTGCTGCTTTGACAATCCTTTCTACCCTCCTTAATATCTTGACTTCTTAAAAAATCAATACAGAGTAGGATTAAGTCATAAACTGACTTGATTTATTCCTTGATATCCTGGGGGAGGGACCCTAGGGAGGGGCTGAGTTTTAAGTGTTATTGATGGGACCTTGAGCCTAATTAGGATATTGTGACCCATTTTGAAGTGGCCCCTTCTAAGTCATGCTGTATTAATCAAGACCGCTTTGAAATGGGCTGGCCTTGCCATCTGGTGACCCTGACATTAACACGGATGGATTTGGGCCTGTGGCAGAAATGCGTGATTGTGCCCTTTTAAGTGACATCTCTTAAATGAATTCAGCAAATACTTATTAGGCACTTACTGTGTGTAGAGTACTTTGCAGGTTCTTTACATACAAAATAGACATATAATATATATGTATATATATGTATATATATGTATATATATACATATATACACATATATATATATATAATATCATGGACCTATAGGCCTAGGGGTAGAAGGAAATGAAAAAACAAGGCATAAAATGAGAGGCAGAATGTTATATTGGAATGTTTGACTTGGAATCAGGAAGACCTGGGTCTGAATCCTACGACTGATGCTTACTAGATGTGTGACCCTGGGCAAATCACTTCACCTTTCTCAGTTTGTTTCTTCATCTGTAAAATGGGTGCTATAACAACTGAAGCATTTATTTCATTGGGTTGTTATAAAGCTGAAATGAGGAGATAATGTATCTGTTTTGTAAACTTTAAAGTTTGATATATGTTGATTTATTTTCCTTCCTTCCTTCCTTCTTTCCTTCTTTCCTTCCTTCCTTCCTTCCTTCCTTCCTTCCTTCCTTCCTTCCTTCCTTCCTTCCTTCCTTTCTTCCTTCCTTCCCTCCTTCCTTTCTTCCTTCCTTCCTTCCCTCCTTTCCTCCTTCCCTTTATTATCTCTCTACATGTACATCTACAGTGATCTACATCTCTACATGATCATCTACAACGTACAGACCTAGAACTTTGTATATGTGTAGGCAACTACTGGTGTGAAAATTCCCTTTACTGAAGCAGATTGGGAATTCCCCTGTAATTTATAGTCTTAGAGAGTAGCTGAAGGCTATGAGAGGTTGAGTGAATTGCCAGAGCATTTACAGCCAGTGTACGTCAAAGGTAGAAGCTGAATCCTAACTTGGAGTAGTGGATAGAATGCTGGGCTTGGAATCAGGAAGAACTTTGTTTGAATGTGATGTCTTGTGTTAGCTGGTCATGGGACCCAAAGCAGGCCCCTTAACCCCTTTGAATGGGTCTCGGTTTCCTCATCTACCAAATGGAAGTAACCACAGCATCTCTAGTATAGAGCTGCTGGAAGGTTCAGATGACATATGTTAAGTGCAAACGCAAACCTTCAGTGCTGTAGAAACCTGACTTGCTACTATCACTACAATGATTCTGACTTCTGTAAGTGGAGTGGACAGCCTTGATAGGTAGTGCATTACACCTCATTGGATATCTTCAAGCAGAGGCTGGATAAGTACTTCCTACCGGTGTGTTGTAGGGAGGATTCCTTTTTCCGGTATGATTTGGTCTGTTTGGCTGCCTAGGACGCTCCCAACTCAAAAATTATGTGAGTCTGTGATCCTGTCTTCCTGATTCCAAAGCCACAACCCAACTCCATCTTGACTTCCTGACTCCACTGACTACACCATGTTACTCTTCAAAGTGCTGTATACAGTCTGTTATTATTATCGTTCTTCTTGGACTTGTGGTTTCATTGATATAGGGAACTCCCAGGGAAGAAGCTTCCTCCTTCAATACAAATTGGCCACTGGTTTGAAATTTATAATCTTTGAAAATTGCCAGGGGCACCAAGAGGTTAAGTAATTTGCTGAGGGTCATAGAGCCAGTATATGTTAAAAACAGATTAGAACCCAGATTTTCTTAACGTTGAGGTCTTGATCCATGATGCCATGGGGTTTTTGTCATTGTCGTCACCATCTTCATCATTGTCTCATTAATAAGAATAAAAATAAAAATTTTTGGCAAGTAGGAATAAATAAACGTGGAATCCAACTTTCTCTTTCTCTCTAGTTGTATTTAAGGTCAAGAGTATAAGTCTGTTAGAATTGTAATGGTCACTGGAATATCTAGACTGTCCCAAAACTCTCAGTGCAGTTTTAAGTTTAAATAGTGTAAAATTGCACTGAGACTTGTGGGATAGTTTGTATTTCCCTTAACTCTCAGTTTACTTAGAAAATTACCTATATGACTCAGTTCTCTAGATCATTGCAACACCTATTTTATACCTTAATGGCATGTAGCAAGTGCTAAATAAATGCTTATTAGCTGAGTGATTGACTGTTGCCCTCCATGTCTCTAGGAGTATAACATCCCTAGGGCAAATATAGGGCTTTAAGAGCCCCAAGACCTGGGTTTGAATCCCTCTCTGCTTTGCTGCTTGCTACCTTGAGTTATTTCAGCCAAACTGCTTACCCATCCTGATATTCAATTTTCTCAAACTTGAAATGGGTATGATAATCTTCGTGTTCCTCACTCCATGGGGCAGTTGTGAAGATTGAATTCAATACCATCTGTTTGAAGTACTTTGTACTATATAGTAAGGAACAGGCCAGTGTAGGTGTGTGAATTACTATTCCTAGGGTGGTCACGTTCCTCCAGCTATTTTGAGACCATTTATACCTGGTTGTAAGAATGGTGGAAAGAGATAGTGTGACAGCAGAAGTCCTTGGGGCTGATTTTCTGATATCGATCAGCAAAGCCTATAGAAATTGGTTCCATCACTACTGTTCTTCCCTCGGCTAAGGAGCTGGAAAGCAGTGCCTGTCACTTCAGAGAAGTGTTAGGAGCCATCAAAATATTTAAGGGGTCCGGCAGATCGATGACCCTCAGAAAAACACACGGCTTCTTCCAGCAAGAGATTTAAAAAAAAAACCAAGAGAAAAAGTTCTGTTAAAAGGAATTTTATAATAGCTGTAGCTCAGTATGGGCAGACATAACCATGGGACAAGGAGTTTAAAAGAAGTTGCTTTCATGGATTAGCGGAAGAGGAGTAACCCACCTTGGCTGGGTGGGATTCAGCTGAAGAGACAGGAGGCAATGACATTGAAGGGTCAGGAGTGGCCTTGGGGGGCTGTTTCCAGGAAGTATGTGTGTCTGTGTGTGTAGGGGTGGGGGTAGCAATGGAGATCATTTTGTTCTTAGATCTCTAGCCCTGAAAAACAAGAGGATTTGGGATTGAATCTCACCTTTGACATTTACTTGGACAAGTCACAATCTCCCCAGGTTTCCATTTTCTCATCTCTAAATGAGGGCTCTTGGACTAGATCAGGGTTCTTAACATGAGGTCCGTGACTTTGGGGTTTTCTTTTTTTCGTATTTTGATAACTGCATTTCATATAATTGGCTCAGGGTATTTTATTTTTTGGATTTAAAAAACCTTATTCTGAAAAGTGGGCCCCAGGCTTCACCAGACTGCTGCCCAAAGGGGTCCTTGGCACAAAAAAGGTTATGAACCCCTGGACTGCATGATCTCCAAGGTTCTTCCCAGTCCAGATCTGTGATCCTAAGTCAGCATCTCAGATGTCTCCGTTTTCACCTTGAATCTTGTGGAAATGTCTGGCCAGCATCTCTCATTTGGCAGGGGTGTGTTGTGTGTATGCCTCACCTCTCCTGCAAATTCTAGAAGATTTAGGGCTAGCAAGCAGTGACTTTGCTCAGTAGTCCGAGGTGGGCAGCCTACACCCTTGCGAAGAGTTTATAGATTTCTGCTCCTAGCTCAGCCCTAACACTGTAAGGCATTAAATGGAATGTTGGCTGCCTCCAAATGTTCCACTCCTGGAAGTCATCTGATGACCTAACCCCATGGGGATTTTCTAAGCCTGCTTGAGTATTGATAATGGAGATTGTCTGATTCCTATCTTCCTTTCCCTGTCAAGAAGACTTGTACAATAGAGTACGCATAAAGCAGTTGAGGTCTGGTGTTCTCATCAGTATGTTTGGAGGTCTAAAGTGTATGCCTGAGAGACCCTTTGGTATATTATCAGGTCCTTACCTCCCTTTGCCATTTCTGACTAGGGGAGGGGGGTGTAAGAGAGAGAAAAGGGAGGACAGTTGATGTATATGTATGTGGGGGGGCATGTATAAATGAGAGTAGAGGTACCAAGTGAGGGCAGTGGCTGTGCATGTGGACGAATGGGTGGGCATTAGGGATAAAGGGGATGAAGGAAAAATATTCTGGCAAATTCACACGTGTGATACATACAACCTGAACAAATCAGAAGAGCTTAGACAGCTAGTCCCTTTCCCGATCTGTTCTTCCTCCATCAGTCGATCCCAGAGAACTTCTTACTCCTCTGCTGCACTTAACCACCTTCTCATTTATTTTCTGTTTATCTGTGCACATACATAATTACCCTATTTGGTTGTAAACCATGAGACTGAAGCTGGAAGACTTATCAATTGAAGTCATATCAATCTTATAGCACTGGAGAAATTCTTCATTGCATGTAAGTGAGTTTGTTGTTGGTTGAACCTTTGATTTCGTTGGTATTTGGAACTCCCAATGAGGAGACTCCCTCTACCAAAGCACCTGCTCTGCGATTTATGGTTTTAGAGATTTGTGTAGGAACTGAGGGAAAGTTAAGCAACTTTCCCAGAGTCAAACAGCCAATAACAGAAATTGGACCTAGGTCTTCCTGAATCTGTGGCTAACTCCCTATGTGCTAGGCTACACTGTCTTTCTCTCTATCTCTACTGTACTTAGTAGGTATTTAAAAAATGTTCACTGAATGAATGAGATGTGATATAATTCCAGATAAATGAAAAAATAGATATATTTCTGGTAGCCATACATAGGTATGTGCTTACTGATGCACAGGGAATGACTGTGAGCGATAGGAGCTGTCTTGGACGAAAAAGTAGAAGCCTTGAGGGACAGTGACTCATCCATGATCATCTAGGGGCTGAGTTGAAAACTCGTTGACCTGGGGATTGTATTCTTTTCTCTAGCTCAACTTTCAACCAACTGATTCAGCAAAAAGCATTGGTTATTCTCCAGTCTCTCCATACCACCACCAAAATAATCTTTGTTTTGTGCAGATCTGACCTTGGAGGCAGTGTGGTTCAGTGGAAAGAACATTTGATTTAGAGTCAGGAGACCTGGGTTGGAAACCTGGAAACCTATCTATGTCTCCTACCCTCAGGTTCGTCAGGTATACAATGGGAAGGTTGAATGAGATGATCTCCAAAGTCCCTGCCAGCTCTAAATCTGTGGCAATTCTCTGCTAAAATATTTTCAGTGGCTTTCCTATTGCTTACTATTAGAAGTCCCAAGTTTCTCTGTGTAGCATACAATGCCTTTCATAATCTAGTGCCACCTTGTCTTTCCAACCTTATCTCATATTACTCTCTTCTGTAAATTCCAGCCAAATTGGACTACTTCTGCACCCCTCCCCCAATAGACCCTGTACTGTTCCCTCCAGGCTTCATCTACTCCTGCTGCTCCCTGTGCCTGGGGGGGGTGGGGGTGGGGTATCCCTCCCCTTTAGTCCTGCTACTCCCCCTTTACCTGTAGAATTTCCACCTCTCCAATAAAGTCTAACTCCTGTAAATGCCACCTCCTTCAGGAAGTTTTCCCTGATTTCCTTGATCAGCAACCACCTTTTCTCTCCTGTCTCAGAGAGCATTTTGGTTCATAGCTCTTGAATGTCCTTGTTAAGTATTATGGTGTATTTTAGTTTTCTGTATTTGTGCGTTATTCCCCTTCAAGATTGCAAGCTCCCTGGAGGCAGAACCCTTGTCTTATCCAAACTTTGTATTTTTTATCAGAGCTGAGCAATGCATATGGTAGATGGTTGATTGAGTGGTTGATTGCCTTGATATATGGGTAGTGAGGGCCTCTCATCTTGTTGTGGTAACATACAAAAGAATGTTCCATTGTCATAAATGGACATTTAGATGGAGGAGGGGATGATGTGGTTTGGGGTTGCTGGGAACCCTGAAATGTCAGGGTATACTGTGGTGTCTGCCTAGAATGAATTCACAGACTCAAACCTTCTTCCAGTCAAATGACAAGGTTTATCGTAATGCCAAGAGTAGTGGATAAGATTCTTAGGGAATCTTATGTTTGTCCTTCATTCTCGAAGAGGACCATGATATCAAGATGATGACATGACTTGCAGTTGACTTTGATTTGAGTGAGGGAGGGTTGTGCAAGGTCATTAATATCATTTTCTTCTCCTGAGCCATCTGGATCCAATGGCCTGATATTCATCAGGACGACTGGAGATGGCCCAGGTTGCAATGTGAGACCCTGGCCCTTTCAGGCTAAGGTCTTATCACATTCTCACTTTGAGTGAGATACACCCATTCAATGAATAGGCTTCTTTAAGTAGTTACTCAAGGTATGGCCCCTTTAATTAAAAAAAAAAATCAAACTATATATTCATCTTTATAAAATATCATTTTGATTATGTCATTCTTCTCATGAGAGGCAGCATGGTATAATATTACAGTGTTGGGCTTGGAATTTAGAGATCTGGGTTTGAATTCTGCCTCAGATACCAATTATCTGTTTAACATGAACAAGTTACTGAACCTCTGGGGTCTCAGCTTCCTCTTGGAAAAATTAAGACATTGCACTCTATGATATCTAAAATCTCTCCCAGTTTAAATTGAATAACCAAAATCTCTCAGGTCTTCAGTTTCCTCATCTGTAAAACAGGGCTAATAATACTTGTAGTGTGTATCTCACAAGAAGCCTATAAGGAAAGTGCTTTTATTTCTGTTTAATAAGAATTTGATTATTGAGCTTTTGCTACGAGGTAGGCACTGTGCTATGCTTGGAGGATACACCAGTCCTGGGGGCACACCCCCATAATTCTGGTTCCCAGAGAGGTTTGTGTGTGGTAGGCTGCAGTGTGGTAGGCTAATTAGGGGTCAGTACTAAGTCCTGTTTCAGAATGGTGAGCCTGTGGGAGTAGGGGTCACCAGGTTACCTAAAGAGGAATTGACCCAGGTCATAAGTTATTGAGTTGTGTCTGTCTTTGTGACCCTGTGGTTCATACTGTCTGTGGGGTTTTCTTGTTAAAGATATTGTAATGGTTTGCCATTTCCTTCTCCAGTGGATTAAGACAAACAGAGGTTAAGTGACTTGCCTAGGATCACACAGCTAGTAAGTGTCAAGAGTTCAAATCCAATCTCAGGTCTTCCTGACTCCAGGTCCAGTGCACTATCCACTGAGCCATCTAGCTGCCCTAGGTCATAAGGGGAGCAGGTCCAATCTGCTGTGTAGAAAATTTGTGGGTTGGGTTGGTGAGTAGCCCCTGTACTTCTAGTCTTAAAAAAAAGAAAAGACAAAGCCAAAATAATCAGATACCATGTCTCTAAAATGGAGAAAGTCAGACTGGACAGATCAGGAAATCTCATGTAGGAGAAGGCTAATTAACAGAGCTTTTGAGGTAGCTAAGGATCTTGGGAGGCAGAGATGAAGAGGAGGAAGGCCCTCCCAGACATGGAGGAACTCCTTTGCAAAGGTATGGAGTTGGGAGATGCCAGGTTGAGTACAGGGAGTAGCTAACAGACAAGTTTGATTGTACTGGTGAGTATATGAAGCAGAATGATATGAAATAAGATTGAGAAGGTAGTTAGATTGTGGAAGACCTTAAATCCTGGAGGTGTTGTATTTTCTCTCCAAGGCAATAGGAAACCAGTGAAGATTTCTGGGTGGAGGCTGGGGGGAGGGTGGTGGTGATGTGTGATATGGTAAAATTTGTATTTTAAGAATATCATTTGGCAGCTGTGTGGAACATAGTTTGAAGAGGAGGAAGACTGAAAGAAGAGACCTTTAAGAGACCCCTGGAATAGTTCAGGAGCTTACTGAAGGCAGGAACCATTCCCCTCCATTCCCCCCCTTTTTTTGCCTGATCTTGGTGACTTATACTGAGCAGGTATTTTTTTTTTTTTTTTACTAAATGTTTGTTGAAATGAATTGAATTGAAATGAAAGTTTGCCATCAGAGTTATGTGAGAATCTAGCCCGAGGAGGGGCCAGGATTAGGAAAGAGAGGCTGTAATACACATTTAGCTAAGACCTGAACAAGTGAAGGGTCAGGAATCAGGGACAGCCGGACATATCTTACATATTTCCTGAGATATTTCCTGTTAGGGAATGAACTAATCCTAGCTTAGGGGCAGCCCTGAGCCCTCAGGCAAAGGCAGGTAAATGAGTGAGCCTGGAGAGGGGATGGGAGCGTGGTAATTGGAAATAGTGCCAGAGTCCCCCGAGATGTCTCATGGTTACCTCAATCAGAAGCAGCCAAAACGGGCCTTTGTGTTTGGGGTTGGGAGGCCCCAGAATGTGTAGTTGGAAAAAGAAAGCCCCAAATGTGAGTTTTATCCAGACACAGAATTGTATTTGTGCACTTTTCCAAAGATGGAGCAAAAAAATTTCTCCATCTCATTACTGTCAAGTGCGTGATCGGCCGTTTTCAAAGAGGGCAAGATGAATGAGTTGAAATTACTGAGACACAAACCCGGGGTTTGTCAGGTATAAATCTCCCAAGAAATCCAGCCTCCTATTGGATTGGTTGGCTTCGTTTGTTTTATTTGTCAAGGCAATAGCTAGAGAAGGAGGGTGTGGATAGAGAACCTGATCTTGCTCAGGGCTAAGAGTTTAGGCTTCCTCAGGGTAAGGCCCCCCCCCCTAGTACTATGTGATCTTCAGCTCCAGACCTTGATCAGTAAGCCAAGTTCCTCATTCCCCATTTGGCAGCTGGGGTGAAAACCTCCAGTTGGCCAACCCTGCGAAAGAATTGCTCAGAGCTCATCCCAGAAGCCCTTGTGTCTCAAAGAACCTGGCAATTACCATATGAATGGAGGAGAAGGGGGAAAAATATCCCACCCAGCCCACTGGAGTGGGATTAGCAGATGAAAGTGACATGGGAGTGGGAAAGGACTGGGCCAAATCCTGAGGCTAAGAAGACTGGGAGATAAGCGTTGGGCTTTGAGTTTAGGAAAAGTGGGCCAGCTTCAGTTTTAATTCTTTCTACCTTTGTCATGGATTGCTGCTAATCTGCTTTTTCTGCACCCTGCTCCCCCACTCCCACTACTCATTCTTGTTTCTTGGTGTTGTATGTAGAAAGAAAACTTTACCAGAGAGAAATAAAAAGCCTGTTAGTCAACCCTAGGCTATGGCAAAAGGCTGAAGCCCCATTTTTTGGGGGGAGGAGAAAGGTCCATGGTTTGGGGGACTCCATAAAAAACTGGGACCAAATGGTGCAAATTATAGGGGTATAGATTTCGTCCTAGCAGTATCTAATAATTAGAGAGCTGTCCAGTAGTGAAGTGGGCAGCTTTGGCAAGTGAGGGGGGAGTTCTCTGCCACTGGATTGTCCAAGCATCATGGAAGATTGCTTGTCAGAGATGTTAGAGAGCAAGGTTCTTAACCTTTTCATGAACCCCTTTTGTAGTCTGGTGAAGCCCGTTGACCTTCCCCCCCACCCCAATCTTGTCCCTACTGCTAGGGGAGCTGTCTCCTGGGTCCTTTTCTCTTCCCTCAGTACTATTTGGCTTGGTGATTTTATCAGCTACCATGAATTCAGTTATCACCTCAGGCAGATGATTCTCAGATCTATTTTGTCCAGCTCTAACCTCTCTCCTGACCTTCATCCTTACATCTCAGACTGCCTGTTGGACATCTTGAACTGGAATCTGGAAGGAACACACTTTAAATTCAACAGTTTCATAACTGAGCCAATTATCTTTCCACCCAAACCCTCCCCTCTTCCTCACTTCCTCGTTACTAGTGAGGGTACCAACATCTTCCTATTTACCCAAGTTTGCAACCTAGATGTCGTTGACTGTTCACTTTCTCTCACCACCTTCTCTGCTCTGACACTGCTCTGGCACAAGGCCTCATCACCTCATACCTGATCACTGCTGTAGCCCAATGGTGGGGTCTGCCTGCCTCTACTTAAGTCCATTCTCCACTCAGCTGTCTAATTGGCCTTCCTAACACACAGGTCTCTGACCATGTCGCCATCCCCCTCTTCACTGCCTCCCTATTGCCTCTAGGGCCAAACATAAAACCTTGTTTGGTTTTTCAAGTCCTTCATAGCCTGGTCCCTTGCTATCTTAGTAGTCTTCTTATACCTTACTTCTCCTCCCCCCACCTCCAACTCTGAGACCCAGGAACTCTGGCCTTCTGCATTCTCTCTCGCTAGACTGGCCATCTCCCAACTCCAGGCATTTCCACCAGTTGTGCTCATGCTTGGAATTCTATACATTTCATCTGTACCTCCTAGCTGCTTTGGCTTCCTTCAAGTCTTTTGCAAGAATCCTCTCCCAGCCCTTCTTAACCTTAGTGCCTTCCCTCTGAGAGTCTCACTAGGTTATCCTGTATTTATATATTATTGGTGAATTCCTTCAGGACAGGTTCTGGTTTTTCTTGTCTTTGTTCATATTTTGTTTCCCCAGTGTTTAGCACAGTAGCAAATAAATGCTTATTGACTGACTGGCATTATTAAATACATAGGATTGTTAAGAAAACTAATTATGTTGAAATAGTTTTATCAAAATATTAAAAAACTTCACCTGCCCCACCTTAAGAATAGCTGTATGAAATTCCTGCACTCTTGGTTGGGAGGTTGGACTCAGTAGTGTCTAAGGTCTTCTACCACTCTAACCTTTCTTGCTGAGGGCAGAGACTCAGAAGTCTGCTTAGGACAGTTGGAACTAACAAGACCTTATACTGGGTAGTAGGACTGACCTTCCCTTCTTTCACAAATACTATATGATCAACAGTTGGCCTTCTGGGCTCCTCTCATGTTCATTTTAACCTGGTTAGACTTGTTTTTACTTCTTGTGCGCATGTTTGAATCTCCCCTGGCCCTCCCCTCCCCTAAGAGTGGACCTCAGAAAGGCCTAGGTTTCCTTCGAGTGAGCATTTACTCACCTAAAAAGGTATTTTGAATGAGAAAGTGAGACCTTTTCCTAATTCCATAGAATGGATCGGCAATTTCAATGCAAAATTGTGAAGTAATGAAAGTTTATCTTTTCACCTACCCCACTGCCTTTCTCTCTTGAGTGTCCAGTGCTCTCATGATCTTCCTACTATTATTACTATGGAAACTTACTTCTGGGAAAAGAGTTGGGTAAGTTCGTTCACACTGAAGTATGAATGATTGAGAAGATTTAACTTCCTTCTCTTTCCCAGGGAGTATTTATATTTTAACAGGGTATGATATAAAACTTTAAGCTAACGGGTGGAATTTTAGACAAGTGGGTGAGAGAAGTACATTAAAAAAAAATTTTTTTTAAACAGAGAGCCTTCCTGGGATCCCTGAAACAATTCACATTTAAACTTCTCTGAGATCCTAATAGAGCCATGGTCAGAATCACACACTTTAGGACTTCAGTGTTCTGTACTTGTTTTATGTCTTCCCCAACTAGGTTGTAAGCTCTTTTGAGGGTAGAGACCTATTCTTATACTTCTCTGTGTTCCTTTTAACAGTCAGTGCAGTCAGTGGAAGGCATAAATAGGTCCAGATAGAGACCAACCCCAAATACAAACTGCATCTCCAAAATGAAAAAGTCTCTTAGCACTAGACAACAAAGTGAAAATAGTATTGGATTTAGAATCAGAAGAGCTGGGTTAGAATCTCGATTCATGTTTGTGGTTTGTCCTTTGTTCTGGAAGAGGACCAGTGACATCATGAGGGTGATGTCTTGACTTGAGGGTGAATTGCATTTAAGTGGGGCAGAGCTGTGCAAAGTCATTAGCCTCATTCTCTCCTCCAAAGTCATTGGAGTCCAGTTGGCAAGACAACTGATGATGGCTCAGGATGCAGTGGATAACCTTGACCTTTTAAAATTAAGGTCTATCCCAGATCTTAGTTTGTCTTATTTATTTAGCAGACATCTATTCAGTGTCTTCTGGGTGCAGAACATAGTTATGGATCTTTTTTTTTTTTTTATCAGGTTACACGTTTTTGATGAAATCCTTTCTGCTTCAATATTCCTTATTTCCCGTGTGTTGCAGGCTGATCACACCCACCATTCTTCTCTCCATTGCCTTTGGAGTGATCCTTAAACTTAGTTCTTTGGAGATGGTTCCTATATTTCCTTATTTTAAAAAATTAAATTCTTTTCAATGAACCAAAATCAATGTTCCCCTCTGCCCTGCTCCCTCCACTGGAAAACAAAATAAAGTAAAATGTCGTAACAAATATTCACAGTCAAGCAAAAAAAAAAAAATTCCACATTGGACATGTTCAAAAAGTACACATTTCAAATTGAGTCCATTAGTTGTCTGTCAGGAGATAAGTAGTCTGTTTCATCACTGGTCCTTTGGAATTGTGGGTGATCACTGCATGGAACAGAGTTTCTAAGTCTCTCCAGGTGGTTTGTCTTTATCATGTTGTTATTTTATAAATTGTTTAGCTTCTGCTCACTCCACTCTGCATCAGTTCATGGCAATCTTCCCAGTTTTCTCTGAACCCATGGCTTTCATCATTTCTTACAGTATGACAGTTTTCCACTTTATTCATATACCATAATTTATTATTCCTGTATTTAGCAGTTCATAGCTTGGTCTGGTGTAAAGGATGATGAATTGGGGTTTCAGTTCCCTATAAGCTCAGTGTGAATCAACTGGGTTATGCGACTGTTAAAAAGAAATCACATTTGGTTTCCAGCTACATTAACAGACACATTATATTCAGAAGGTGGGATTTACACAGTGCTGATCAGCTCTTCTCTAGAGTATTGGGTTCAGTGCTGGGCATCACATTTCATTTTTTATCACATTGGTAAATTGGGGTGGATCAAAGAAGAAAGTGACCAGGGAAATGAAGAGTCTGGAAACCATGGCCTATGAAGGACTGCTAGTGTAAACAGACACTTTAGATCTGGAGAACAGAAGAGGTACGTGGGGTAGGATTACTGCCTTCAAACATCTGAAGGCTTTTCATGGAGAAATGGGAGCAGCTTTATTCAATGTATCCTACGAGGGTAGAGTTAGGAACCTTAGTTAGGAAGGCAAAATTTGGCTCACTGGAAGGAAAAACTTTTTAATGCTTTGAGTTATCTCAGGATAGAATGGACCCCTCAAGTTTCTTTTTGATGTTGAGATTCTGCGAATCTATGAGACAGGCCTTACCAGAAAGGAGTAAGGTGAACAATGAATATAGTCTTCAATCCCCATAAGAGAATTGCTCCAAGGCAATGGGTGGTATGGTCTCAGCCTCCACTTTTCCGTCCTTCTGCTCACCTTTATCTGCCTCATAGTCCCCACTCACTGTCCCTTCTCACTCACTCTCCCCCCTCCATTGAAGGAGGAGGAAATGATGACAGCAGAGAGGCTGCCTATGATTACATTGGAATGCCATGGAATACATACATTGATATCATGGTCATCTGCTGCTCTTGAGTTGTTCATGCCTGCCTCAAGGCTGCCCTGATGACTTCTACTGGTTTGCATCTGAAAAAATAGTTTTTGATTGACATGGAGCAAGGGCATGGATTAGGCGTAGACAGCCATAGACTCTCCCAAAATGGCGACTCCTAGTATGCCGATACGTTTCCTTTTCATTCATTCATTCATTTCACAAGCATTTCTTAAGTGCCTACTGTAGGTGTTGAGGGTGGTTTGTTACAGGGGAGCACTGGATGCAGGAACTTCTCTGTAAATGCACACTTGCATTTGTTCTCTTACTTCTAGCCCTAAGGGCTTCCCTAGAGACGTTGAGATGGTGAGTTGCCCAGGGATGCTTTATTCTATCAGAAGTAGGACCTGAATGCAGGTCTTCCTGACTTTGAGACAGGCTCTTCATCCACTCCCACATCCTGCTTCTCATGCATTGGGTATGTTGAGGCAAGAGACAAAAAAGGCATTTTCATTCTTTTGGGGGAAAACAACATGTACTCCCCAAAGTAAATGAAAAGTCACTTGGAGTAGAATGGGAAAGGCCATTAACGACTGGGAAGGAGCTGGGCTCAGGTGAGGGAGGGCCTAGTGTAAGGAGGTCACTGAAGGGAACTAGGTGCTTCTAAGACTTAGAAGGGAGGCTGGAAAGGTGCAAAGAGGAGCAAAGAAATGTGGAATAGGAGGAACAGCAATTAAATTCAATTAAACTTAAATTTATTAAGAGTCTCACTTAAATGTATTTATTAAACTTAAATTTATTAATCAATTTTTTATTGAATATCTATAATATTATCTGTTTTAGTTATATTATATTTATACTTGTTTATGTATTTATTAATTCATTAAACTAATTTATTATTTATATATAATTTATCTTTATTATTTATTTTTATAATTATTTGCTTAAATTTATTAAGAGTCGGACAGAGCTAGGCACTGGGTATTCAAAAAACAGAAAGAAAACAGTGCCTGCTCTCAGGGAGTTTCCATTCTCCCAAGCTCCTACTTGCCTATGATGTTACCTTGTAGGACTAAAGGGAAGGCAGTGGAAGATGTTCTTTTCTGCCCAGCTACTTGTCTCCTTCGCAACCTGATGGCTTGTGAAATGGTTTTGCAGAGAGAACCATTTATCTACTGTCCACTTGAGCCTTGGCTCCTGTATGATGGCAGCAGCTAATCAGGAGCCCAGAGAAGAGAGGTGGGGGAGGGGGCTGTCTGGGATTCAGAATCAAGATTAATTGATGTTCCTTAATGGAAACAAATTGAATCTATCAGCAATCCTTCCTGCTAAGCTCACATACACTGCACTTTTCTTTATGAAGGCTTAGAGAGCTCAACAGAATCAGCAGGTTTGAGGGGACAGTTTTGACTCTCTGAAGCCATCTTGATGGCTCCTGTTGGGGTACAAAAAGAAGAGAAAATGACCTTACCTTCAGGTTAAGCAGCTGGCAAGGCAAAAAGCTCAGCAGCTGATGTCTAGTCCAGAGAGATTGAAAAGGAGCCCAGAAAACTAGTGGGGTGTGTGCATATATACTATGTGCACATGAAAAGGCCTGTTCATCATGTATCACAGAATCTGAGTTTCAGAAGGGACCTCAGTGACCAGTCCAACATGTACATAATAGGACTCCCTTCTACTCCATACCTGACAAGTGATCTTCCGTGTAGTGTCTGTATGTGGGCCCTTGAGATCATTGTGCATGCCACAAGGGTGTTCTCACAGTAGAAATGACATGAATAGTTATGTACACACATATGTGCATGCATGCACATGTGGGTTGTGTTTGTGTGTATGTGAAGGATGAGTGGGGATGATGAAGTTAGTGCTGTTAGAAACCTCTAATTCAAAACACGTGGTAATTTTTAAATGGAGTGGGGAGGATGTTAAAAGGATTTCTCAGTGTTGTTGGAAGAGAGGGCTGTGGTAGTGACTAATCAATCAGTGCACATTTATGGAGTGTTTACTATATGTCTTCAGGATATGGTGTATGAGCTGTGCTCTCTACCCATAGGAGCTTGCAATCTTGTTGGGAAAGCAAGATAAACATCGAACTAAGTACTTAATAAACTTGACAATGTATACTGAAAGGCTAAGTCGTTTGCTACAGACAATTAGATAATAAGACAGTATGTAATAAGGCACTAATTGTGTATTAGAGACAATCCATGTAAAGTGAGTTAGAGAAGAGGAGGATGAGTATGGGCTGGGTCCTTAGGGAGGGTTTTGTGGAAGAAGTCTTGCTGGGGACCTTAAAAGATGGAAAGGATGTGGATGGATAGAGAGGTGGGAGGGTGGTTGGTTTTTTATTTTGGAAGGGGAGGAATAGACACTGTGAGAAAAATGAATACAGTTGGAAATGAACATGACGTATAAAGGAGTCATTAAAAAAAGATGAGCTGCTTGATTGTATTAAAAGTATATAAGGGATATTATTAGAAATGGCTCGATGGGAGAGAGGCCAGCCATTGGCAGGAGCTATGAAGTATGTTGGAGAACAGTGGAAATGAAAATTGGATTGGTAGTGACGTGATCAATTTAGGAAGGGCCCTGGAAATAGACTGAGGAATTTCGACTTCTTATTGGGGTAGGAGCGTTTTGCATTATTAGAAATGGGGAAATTGAGGTGAGAGTGTTTTTGTCAGTGTAGGTGGGGAATGGTGGGATGGGTTTGATTTTTGACCTTCTTAGTTTGATATCGAATTGTAAACATCTTGGAATCAACTGAAAATATGGAACTGGCTGGGAGTTGGGAAATCCAATTGTAAATGTCTTGAAATCAGCTGGAAATATGGGACTGGCTCTTAGTGGGAAATCTGATTGTAAATGTCTTAGAATCAACTGGAAATATGGGACTGGCTTAGTGGGAAATTCAATTGTAAATGTCCTGGAATTAACTGAAAATATAGGATTGACTCCTAGATGAGAAGTGGAAACTAGAAATGAAGGGAAGGGAAGGGCAAAGAGGATAACTATTTATAGAGCGCCTACTGTGGGACAGATACTTTCCTAAGTGCTTTCCAGATACCGTCTCATTTGATCTTCACAACAATCTTACAAGGAAGGTGCTGTTATTATTCCCATTTTACTTTTGAGGAAATTGGGGCAAATAGAAGTTAAATGACTTTCCCAAGTTCATACTGCTATTAAATGTTTGATTTCAGATTTGAACTCTAGTCAAAAAAATATACGGAAGGCACCATGCTGGCTGCTTGAGAAAAATACTATAACAATAAAAGAGAGTTTTAGTCTATCAGGGCTGAAATCTACTGATATAAGACTGTACTGGGGACTGTGCCTTGTTTTTTCTCTGTATATCAACTGCCTTGCATATGTTAGATACTTTAAAATTGGTTGAATTGAATTGAATGAGGTGATATACACCACATGAATGGCGTAGTCAATAATTGTTATACCAAGTCCAAGAAAGGAAAGGTCACTTCTGATTGGGCTGTTTGGTCAGAATTTTATGGAGGGAGGCATCATTCGAGCTGGGATTATAAGGATGGAGATTTTTTTTCCCCCTAAAATATGGAGCAGGAGTGTTTGCAGGTAGTGTGGTATGATGGAAAGAGCACTGTCTTTGTGGTCAAAGGATCTGAGTTCAAATTTTACCTCTCAGACTTATGACCTGCGTACCTTGGGTAAGTCATTTAACCCTGCATGGGACCAAAGCTGTCTTCTTTGTTAAATGAGGCCAGGATGGCTTCTGAGGTATGTTTTGGGCCTAGATCTATGATCCTAAGAACTTGTGAGGTTCCCACATGTATGGAATGTTATAAGCAAAAAAATGCAAGAAAACTGAAGGTGTGGGGAGGAGAGAAGGCCAAGAGTTGAGCTTTGGGGAATCCTCACAGAGTCAGCAGCAGAAAGAAGAGACAGGAAAAAGAGATGAGAGAGGCTCAGAGGGGAAAAAAATTGATATGATGGCATAGAAGCCAAGAGAGGATTTTCATAGGTGGCCTATGGTGCCAGGCCATTGAGAAGGCAAGGAATTTCACTGGAAGTTGTTGGTACCTTGGAAGAGAGCATGGGCAGCTGGGTTTTGAAATATTAATGGGTAGCAAGGTAAGGTCCCCAGAGCACATGTTGGAGATGTTTGGTGCCAAAGGAAAGGAGTGCAGTGTAAGCTTGTTAAGGTTGAGGACTGGTTCATCCTAGGACAACACAATGCCAGTCCAGGTGACTATCAGTTTGGTAGCTGAGTGATGGATGGATTGGAGAGGGAAGAGACTAGGGCCAAGGAGAATATTTAGGAGGCTTTTACAATAGTCTAGCAGAGAAGTTGTTGTTCAGTTGTTTCAGTCATGTCCAAATCTTCATGGTCCCATTTGGGATTTTCTTGACAAAGATACTGGAGTGGTTTGCCATTTCCTTCTTCAGCTCATTTTACAGTTGAGGAAACTGAGCTAAACGGGGTCACATACAAAGTGCCTGAGACTGGATTTGAACTCAAGTCTTCCTGCTTCCAGACCCAGTGCTCTATATTACCCTAAATCTTTGTCTTCATCCTGGCCCCTCTTATTTGTCCACCAGCACATCTGACGTCACTTTTCCCACATTGGTGCACCACCTGGCTGTCCTTACAGAGAGCAGTGAGGGCCTAAATTGGGATAATGTGAGAGAGGAGAAGATAGATGCTATATGTGTGATGCTGTGCTACTTATTTTACCTCTACAGACCTGAGTTTCCTCATGTAAAATGAAGGGGTTGGGCTAGATGATCTCTAATATCCAGGATTCTAAGTGAAAATGGGTTTGGGTCCCCAGGACACCCCTGGAAAGATATCCTCGTAGTAGTCACATTTGTTCAGCACTTTTAGGCTTAAGACTTTCTCTCTCCCTTAGAGACACATGAGGTGGGCAGTACAAGTATTATCCCCCTTTTACAGAGAAGGAAGCAAAGCTTCAGAGATGAAGTCACATGCCCATGGTAACACAGAAAGTATGACAGCCAGTCATTGGCACTCAGGTCTCTTGACTCCAGGTCTCCTGTTTTATCTCATTGCCATTCCCTTGTTGTTGTCAGATGCCAGAAGAGGCCACAGAGAGGCTGAAGGATTCTCTGAAGAGAGAACGTAGTCTTTCTTCCCTCTGCCTGGGGAATGGTAGGATGGGTTTGAAGTCCAATAGGGAGGCAGGGGAATGGTTTAAATGACTTTTAGCCCTCTCTTCTAGGATCTTTGGTTCTCATTGAGCCTGAACTAAGAAGCCACTTTTAAAGTGTCCTCTGTAATGGTGCCTTTAACTTGCCTGCCAGAAGTCAGGAAATTGGATCCCTTTGTATGTAGCGTGGGTTATTTTCCTACAGTGAAGGTCTCCTCTTAGTCACTGTTTCTCTTCTGCAGCTCTTGGAGCAGGATCCAGCTTTCTCCCCTGCTCTTTGGGTTCTTTCCCCTTTTCCCTCTCAACAAATCTCAGGCATCTTGCTTTAATCAAGCAGGTGCCTTACACATAGATAAAAACAAGAACTTGGCTTCTGCAGGCAGATGATCTCAGGGGTGGAAGGCAAACTCAGAGGCTGTCTAGTCCTCGTCCTCCTCCCTTTAGAGGTAAACAAAGCTTGGCTGGGTCAAATGACTTGCGCAGGGCCACCTAGCTAATGAGGGGAACATCTCTTGACTCGCTTTCAGAAGATCTCAGATGCTTCTCCTTACAACGGCTTCAGAAATTCATTCTTTGTCTATGAGTTTCAAGATTGGAATCATTCTAGGTCCTTATAGGCATTAATCATAAATCATAGGATGTCCATGTGGTCAGAAGAGACCTCAGATATTGTCTAGTTTAAAACCCTTTTTCACTCAGCTGAGGAATTGGAGGCCCACAGAAGTCAAAGGCCTTGGCCAAGGTCACACATATCATAAGTTGCAAAGCCAGGATTTAATCCCATTTTCCATTGTTTCATTTTCTTGCGTCTTTAATTTAGATCAATCTTGCAAACAGATACTTTTCTACTTGCCTAGAGAGAGTAACAGTTTATTGTTATTGTTTTGCCATTAATAATTATTTTTAAACATTCCTCTCACCAGCATGGCAGCAGTAAATAGTACCAGAGGACAGCCACTTGGCTAGTATGCTCTGATGCAACTTCCATGTTGTATGGCAATGTAGAAGAAGCACTTTCCTTAGATTTAGGAGACCTGATTCTAATCCTGGTATCTCCAGCTCTCTTGCTCTCTATCTCATGCAAGTTAGTTTCCCTCTCTTTGTCTCCAAGAGGGGTGCTGGGCTAGAATTACAGGTATATACTACATCATATTTTGGTAGTTTGGAGGTGTGATTCTTTGGGGTTCAAGATAAATGCTAGTTTCCCTGATTTTCCTCAAGGAGGGGGCAACAGTTAGCTTACTCCTAACGGATTAGCTACCACCATACACGAATTGCTAGTACACTTCTTTATCAAAGAAAGCAGTAAACAGAAATTAGAGACATTACACAGATCAGCATGCATACAGATCAAAGCTCCCTGAACACCTCATACCCCCTCACTATCCTCATCCCCTGAAAACTGTGTGAGGGCTAGCTGAGCCCTTTTCAGGGCTGCTCATCCACCTTTGGTAACTGCCTTTCACACAGCACTCACCTTTGGTTCCAAGATGGTGTAACATGCTAAGTGGCCATACCCCAATAAACTATCTCAGCAGACAGGCTAAACCAGGTTGAGGGTAACCAGCGGTCCTCCAACCTGTTGGTAAATTAGGGGGAGGTCTACCCCAAGCATGTGAAGACTTGCCCTGGCTGAATGGGTGGATGAGAACATTTTATTCCCAAAGGCCAGGAAGGCAACTGAAGTAAGCTCTGTGGCACACTTACAGTTTGGTCAGACATTGAAGATGCCAAGGTCATCCGCTGCATCCTTGGCCATCTCTGGTCATCTTGATTTTTGACTTGCCACTGGACTTCAGTGACTAGAAGGGAGAGTAAGGCTAATCACTTTGGACAACTCTTCAGTTAAGTCAAGACATCACTCCATGATGTCACTAGTACTCTGAAAATGAAGGGTGAATCGCAAGTTTGAGCTACTCAGAGTATAGTAGACAAATGAATACACAGGAGTATTTTTGGGAGAGAGAACAGTCTTTCTCAGGGGAGTGCACTCTTAGCAGTCTCAGGATTGCTGATGCTCAGATTCGAGGGTTATGGTGAGACTGGCTTTCCCACATATTTGCAACTCCGGGTAGATATCCTGGCTGCCTTTCAAAAGTAGGAGCTTGTTTCTTGTTCTTGAACTCTTCTGAAAATCCCATCAATCTCTCCAAATCCCCAGATGTAGTGCTTTGAGCTTAGAGGTCTCTCAGCCAATCAGCAGCTACATCTCCCTCTGAATGTACAGTGTATGGTTACATATACACACATTTACACATATTCACATAAACGCACAGCCCAGGCAAACATTCCTCTGCTGCTTGTTACATTTTGGGGCCCTCTCGATCTTAGTAGGTGTGCTCGGGAATGTAAACTAATTTAAATCTTACCCAAAGCAAGACTGTTGATTTTACAAGCAGCTACCCAATGCCGTGAATGAATGAATATTGATAAGTATATCAATAAGTATTGATCTCTTACTGTATGCAGGACAGTACCATGTGCAAGGAATTCCAAGAACCAAAAGAAATAATTTTAGGACTGTCTTTTTTGGGGGGAGGGGCAGGGAACATATGGTTACGTACTTCCCTTCCAGTGGTGTGGCTAATCAGGAGTTAAACTATACATAGGAAAAGACAAAATGAATGTAGCTTTGAGACCCATCTCCTCTCCCCTCCACCACTTTGGTGTCTGAGGAGAGCAGACACAGACTTAGGGCAGTTTCTGCGTAATATTAGTCCTACCAAGTTCACATCCAAAGGTATTGTATGATGGCTAGATGCATCTTTGTCTCATCTTCTGCTGTATTAGGCCCTGAAGGTCAATCCCAAAAGTCAGTCATTGCTTCTTGGGGCATGGTGGACTGGTGGCAAAACCTGGATGCTGTGAGGTTTGATTCCTTGACCTTTCAAAATCCAGATTAATTTCCTTCACCTAAAGTGGAAACAAGTAAAAGGTGAGGTCCATTTTCATCAAGTCACATGTTAGATTGTGTTTCTCCTTCATAGAAACCCCAAGGCCTCTCCCATGACAGCTCAGCCTCTTACTTGAAGTTGTCAGGAAAGCCACGAGAAAGCAGCCACAGAAAGTGGAACTGGAAAGGAATGAGTCTCTCTTTGCCTTTTGAAGGCACTCCCAATTCAGCCACTTCGCCAGTCCCAAAGGTTCCTCCTAACCATGTGGTTAGCAGACTATAATCAGTACCAGAATGTCATCCCATTCTCATCTCCCTAAGGCACTCCATCACAGCTCTCGGGAAACAGGCGTCCCAGCTTCTCCCATGTGGGGAGAACCGGTCAGAGGTACTTTGTACATATGCAAAGTTACGTTTACCCTGTTACGTGTGTATGTCATTCCTTGATAGACACATGTAGAAGTGGGTCTTGGTAGAACACACTTGGTAGAACAAAAGCTCCCTGAGGGCAAGGGCTGTTTAATTTTTGTCTTTGTATCCACATTGCCTAGGAGTGCCTGACAGTACCCACTACATCCTGTGGAGTAGAGGCTGAATAAATGCTTGTTGATTGATTGGTTGAAGAAGAAGAGAGGCACTTATCAATGAGCAGATGGAGTAACCAGACTTCCGTGTGTAGAAGAGGAAGGAATACTTTAAGAATTAGGGACTCACAGCCATGTTCAGTGTTTCTGGGTTGGCTTACTGACTCTCCTCCAGGGTCCATCCACAGGGTATGGTCTGGATTGTGCACAGATTCCTGGACAATTGCACACAACCTCTTGGACAGATTGAGGGCAATTATGCAGGGGCTAATACTTTATTGTTTTCCCTGGATGATGTTCAAAAAAGCCTGATACTCATCCATAGTCAGGCACCAGTCGCCAACGCAAGGAGTGGAGATGCTCCTCTCCACTTCTGTATACATAGTATCATAAATTTAGAACTGGAAGGGACCTTCAAGGTCATCTAGGCCAAGCCCCTCATTTTATAGATGAGAAAACTGAGACCCAGAGAGATTAAGTGACTTGTCCAAGGTTTCATTGGTAGACAGTAGAGTTGGGATGTGATTCCGGGTCCTTGGACTCGGCTCTTTTGTGACTTCTCATCCCCTTTAAGGCTATCTGTTTTGGATAATTCTGGATGGTTGAGGCCCATGCAGTGATAGAAATTGAGCTGGGGTCAGGATCAAGTTGTGCCTGAGTCTATCTGGGTGTGTAAGGCCGGCCCAATTGATATTGTTCACCATAGGCTTGTTGGCCACTTCCCCAGGACCCTCTTAGTCAAGTTACCTTAGTTTCCTCATCCGTAGAAAGATGTTGAATTTGATTGCCCTAAGGTACCTTTCAGCCCTAAGTCTTGCTGGATTTCTCTGGGAGAGGCAGGAGAGGACTAAGGTGATCTGTCACTCCTGAGACATTTACCTAGTGCCTAAACATTACTGAAATGTGTTCAGCCCATTCTGGGGAGATATCTCCAACTTGTGGGTGATCTAGCTTGAGCCAAAAACTGACCTATGGCCCTCTCCTGAGACCTTGGAATGGTGAAGATTCAGGAAAACGAGCTCCCGTTTTGAGTTCTCCAACAATCTTAGGTTTGCCTGTGCCTTGGAGCTAAGAGCAGCAGCTCTGGAGGCTGGTTAGCCTTTGCGAGGGGTGACTGCCCTCCTTGGTGGCTTGTAGCAGGTCAGCTCGTCGTCTTTTGAACCAGCCGTTTCAAGTTAAGTCGTGAGAACCAACACTGATGCACGGGGAATATATTTTAGTTTTCACTTATTTACTTATTTATTCTTAAAGGACAAGTCAATGAAAATAAAGCCTTAATTTACTGGAATCTAACTGACCAGCATTCTTAAGGAGGATTTCAATTTTTTTTTGTCATCAATTTTTAGGGGAAAGGCAAGCAATGGCAAAAAAAATAAACTGGAAATCCAAACTAAGAGCCATCTACTTTATTATTTTTCAATTTTAAATTTTATTGGTGCGTTTTATCTTTCCATCTGAATCACTTCTGGGTGTACCCCTGCCCCATCTCAACCCCCAAGATTTTCTTTGTAACAAAAAAAACCCAGTTATGCAAAAAACAACACTCAAAGTGACCATGTCAGAAAGCATATGCAACACTCTACACCCATCATCCCTCACCTCTCCAACAGTTACTTAAATTACTTAATTTACTTAGGCAATTACTTAAAAAATAATAAAACCTAGGGGAGTACATTTCAGTGCATCCCAGTCATCTATGCTTTCTTCATCAACACTGATGTGCAATGAACATTAAGGTTCCAAAGGCTGACGCTCAGGCCCTGTGCTGTCCTCTGAACTGTCAAAGAAAGACTAAATTATGTTGAGAATGTTGTGCTTTACTAAGGCAGGAAAACGGATGACTACATCTGGTAAACCATGAAGTTAAAAAAAATCCTTTAACCCCAGCAGCCCATTCAGCGTTAACAGAATTTTTTGTATTACGTGTTAGGGATGGTAGCTTAGTAATAGTTTCAAATCTATGACTAACCTGCCGTGTGACCTTAGGTACTTCTCTCACTTAGTTTCCTTCTCTCACTTATGAAATCTCTAAGATCCCTTGAGACAACTGATAGCATAGGAAGAATGTTGAATTTGAAGTTCCAGATGGTCAAGTCACTCTGTCTCTCTTTGCCTCAGTTTCCTCATCTGTAAAATGATGGATTTGGACTGGAGGACCAGTAAGGTCGCTTATAACTCCAACTCTATGATCCTTCAAGCTTTAAGAGACTACAATACACTGCATGTTCACCGAAGAATGACTCTGGAGTAGGGCATGAAACTTGGGTACTGCTCTAAGGCACAGGGTTGCTGGGGGTGAGGGAAGCTTCTTAAGTATTCCGCACTTCCCTTGTGGTGCTTCCTGGGGAAGAGCTGAGCCATGTAGGCATCACTGTCAGAATGACATTATTAAGATGTAACTGACCTTTCCCCATAGGCAGGCTCCCAGGCTTTTGATCTCTCTGGGGTTGCTCACTTCCCTCCCTTCTGTCCTTCACCCCCAGAATGCAGCTGGACAAGGTCCAGAGGATGGCCGCCAAGTTAGAGCAGGGTTAGGGGCTCGACTTGATGCTTCCCTAGGCCCTTTCCCATTCTAAGAGTGTGCTCCAAGTGGGCCTTGTGGAGCAGGACAGACTGAGTCCTTGAGGCTTTTTTGGAGTAAAAGCTCAGATCTGTGTAACACTTTCAGGAAGCACTTTTTTACAGTAACCCTGGAGAGTAGGTGATAAACACAGGTGATATTCTGATAGTGATTTATGTTTCTAAAGCATTTTGGATCAGGGATTCTTAACTTGGGGTCTGTGGGTAGATTTCAGGGGGTTTGCAAACATGAATGGGAAAAATCATATCTTTATTTTAATATAATTGGTTTCCTTTATAGCCCATATACATCATATATTTTAAAATATTCTCCCTCCTCTACTCTAACTACTGACTTCCTTGTCTTCTTTTAAATCCCAACATAAATTGCACTTTCTACAGGAAGCCTTACCTAACCCCTCTTAATTCTGGTGTTTTTCCTCTGTTAATTATTTCTTATTTATCCTGTATATAGCTTACTTTATGTAATTTATTTGCATGTTGTCTCTCTCATTATATTGTAAACCTCTTGATGGCAGGGACTGTCTTTTTCCTCTTTTTGTATCCTTAGTACTTAGTGTAGTGCCTGGCACACAGGAGGTACTTAATAAACGTTTATTGATTGGTTGATTGAAAAACATGATTCTGAGAAGGGGTTCAAAGGCTTTACAAGACTGCCAGAGGGGACATGACATGAAAAAGGTTAAGATTGTCTGCTTTAGACCTCTTATCTCCTTGTGAGCCTCATGACAACCCTGTGGGGTAAGGTAATTTGAGGATCATTGCCACTATCTTACAGATAAGGGAACTGATGTTTAGAGAAATAATGCAGGATCTAGAGATGGAAGGTATCCCAGAGGATATCTTGCCCAAATCTTCCATTTAACAGATGAGGAAACTGAGATTCAGGGACATTAAAGTGATTTGTTTGAAGTAACAAAGATAGTGTCATGGATGGGATTTGAACCTAGATTCTCTTGGCTTCAGAATCCTTTCTTTTCCCATTATACTACTCTGCAGTGCAAGAGTGTGAGTGTTATTTCCCCCATTTTACCGACAGTGAAACTAAGGCTCAGAATTATTAAGTGACTTGCTTCATGGAGTAAAAAAGTGCCTGAGATGGAACTTGGACCCAGTCTTCTAATTCCAGCCATAGTGCTTTTTTTCTAGTAGAACAGGAGAGAGATTATAGGAACTCAGGAGAGAAAGGGCTGGCTCTCTGTGGGTGGAGGATAGTCAGGGAAGACTGCATGGAGTTGGTGAGGCAGGATGATCTGGAAGAAAAGGTAGGGTTCGTGGGAGGGAATTCCAGGACACCTGGTGACACAGGCATTCTGTTGGTTTTCTTTACGTCCTTTAGTCTTAGAAACATGCAGTGCTAGAGCTGGAAGGGATCTTCATTTTACCTTAATTTTAGAGATGAGGGAAGTCAACTGAGAACACTGGGGTATGTGGACAAAGCAGTTGGAGGACCTAAGTTCAAATCTTGCCTCTAACAATTACTCCCTTCATGACCTTGGGCAAGTAAGTAATTTAGCCAGTCTGGGCCCCCTCAGTTTCCCCATTCGTGAAATGAAGGGGTTGGATCTGAGCATCTCTTGAAGCTCTACTTCTGTCTTCCTGAGGTTTACCAAGTGCTGTCTTCAGAACAGCCCAATGAGGTAGCGATATTGTTATACCTGATTTACAGCTGAGAAAATTGAGATTCAAGGAGATTCATGGACTTGTGCATGGCCATGTGACTAGTAAATATCAGAGCAAGGGTTATTTTAAGCTAGCCCCATCTCTCCTTCCACCACACCCAGGTGAGCTATAACACGGGTGTGACCTATTAGAGACGCAATTACGCCCCTTTGCACCTATCTGCTCTTATCCTAGGAGCACAGCTGGAGAGGGACCCTAGAGATTGTCTCCTACATTTTACACATTTACTGCAACCCCCTTCATTTTACAGAAAAGGAAACTGAGACCCGCAGGGGCTCCATGAACTACCCAGAGTCACACAGGGAGTCGGTGGCAGAGCCAGGATTTGCCCCCAGAACGTCAGACTCCAATCCTGTTCTCTTTAGAACAGGGAATTTATCCCAATCCTTGAGCCCCATGAGTGATTTACATCACCCCTGGTACTCAAGGCTTGATCGAGATCAATGTTTATCACCTCTGGAAGCTTAAACACGGCTAAGGAAAGAGCAGGCCTAAAATGGGGATGCAAATGGGAAGCCACAGAGGGCCCAGCAGCCCCTTCCCTTCACAAAGGGCATATTTCAGACCCAGGGCCCTACTGGGATTTGCAGTGGAGCTCCTAGCTGAAGTGACAATAGTTTGCTTCATTTAAAAGCCCGATTCATAATGGAAGGGGAAGGGGAGGGGGAGGGGGAGCGAATGATTTATTTTACTGCTGCATGCATAGTACCGGCCTGTGTGTAGCCTGCCAAGGCTACCATCACATTTTTCTTTAGGGGGGGAGAAAGGGTGCATTGACTTAGTGCTGAAGAAGGGAAAACAAAGCCTGGGAGACTGAAGAACATTTTGGTAGCGTGTTTGGGTGAGATAAAATCAGGCAAGGAAACAAACAAAAACCCCCCAACCCACATCACAACAACCCACACCACAACAACCCACTTGCTGGGGTTTTTTTTTCCTCCTTCATTTTCATTTCACTTCTCCAGTGATAGAATATTCAGGAAGTTGTTCTGGGGAATGTGTAGTGTGGATGCCGAGATAAGGCAGCTGAGAGCTAAAGCTGGGGGAGTTTGGGCTTTCCCTTTTGAAAATACTTAGCTATTGTGGGAAGGAGCACAGGCCTGGAATTCACGAGCTCTGGGTTCTAATTCCATCTTTGCTGCTAACTAGCCATGTGACCTTGGGTGAATGACTTCACCCCTTTCCCAGTTTCCTCAATCTGGAAAATTAGGTTTGGGGTTTATTCATAGGATTCTTCCCCTAGAGAGGCCCTTTAGATAAGCATTTTCCAGGTTGTGTTTTCTTGCAGTCTGGTATTCAGCCCAGCATCATTTAGTTTCCATGATGAAACTTTTGTGCTAACAATATTTCCCTTCTAGAATAACAAATGTAGAATATGTATGTTTAAGAATAGTCAATGTGTTTTTTCCAGTATGAAACTGGGTTTAATTTTTTTTTCTATTTTGTCCCCAAATTTGCCTGATTTTATTTATCAGGGTGTAGTAGATATCTGGGTTCAAGTCCTGCCTTAAACACTTGCTAGCTGTGTGATCCTGGGAAGATAATTTTCTCTTTGTGAATTGCAGTTTGCTTATCTGTAAAACAGGAGTAATAAGAGGATTTTCCTTTCCAAAGTTATTACATAATAATAATCACTAACATTTATATAGTGTTTTGAGGTTTGCAAAATGCTTCCCATTATTTGAGAAGCAAATATTCTTTTCAGTTTTGGGTTTCTTTCTAAAAATGTTTCAACTACCTTTTTATTTTTGAACATCCATCTTTTTTCATGTATGGCTAAGCTCAGATTTGCAGGGCTCCTAAGCACCATTGCTCTTTGGAACACATTATTCTGATCCCTTCTGTATTTTCTGGAGGGTATAGAATAATCTTGTGTACTCAGATTTCCTTTCCCTTGTATTTTAAAATCTTTGTCTTGATGACTTGCAAAACTTGTTTCTGAACTGAATTGTTGAATTTTACCACTATGTGTCTTGGAGTTTGTAACCTTGTGTTGTTGTCGGGTGTTTTTCTGTTTTGTTTTTGTTTTTTTTACTGCATTTGATCTATGAGCGCGTTCAGTTGGAAATTTCTTTGTTCAGAAGTTCTGGGAAGTTTTCTTCTGTTATTTCCTTCATTATGGTATGGAGGTTTATTTATCCTGTCATGTTCTTCTGGAAGACTTATGATTTATTAGGTTGTCTGTATTCATCCTGTCTTCTCATTAGTATATTTTGCTAGCATCATTATTCTTTTAATATTAAGTATTTAAATTTATATTTAATATTTTCCTTTTAATATTATTGTTTTTTGCTTCTCTTCTTTTAGATTGTCCTTTACTTCTGTGTATTTGCATTCCTGATATATGGTTCTCTCTTTTGTTTCTTTGGTGTGATTTGCCATTTGCAGATTCCAGCTTTTCTATTTTGCTCGTTATTTCTGCTGTGCAGAACATATATTCTGCTCTCATAATTCTCATACCTTTATGAGATAAAACCACTCAGGAATAGTGTGCTGTGGTTCCCTGTTCTCAAGTTCCACAGGGTCCTCTACCTCATTAAGTGATGGATCATTTCCCTTCACTTTACAGTATTTATTCATAGATACCTGAATTCATTTACTAGACCTGAAAGCCGTATTTTTTCTGTTAATGTTTCTTTCCTGTTGATTTATCTGCTTTTGTTCAGAGTTTTAGAGTTTCCTTCTTCTTGAGATTTTAGTAATTTCAGTCTTTTCTTCTCCCCTTCCATATTCACTTTCTGACTTTGTTCCCTCTGATGGTTTCTGTGAGGGTTGGATCTTTCCCCACACTGGACATTTCATAGTTCACTAGCCTAGGTCTCTGCTCCAGCTGACTTTTGGGTGGTCAGAAAGGGCTCCAGTTGGATGCTAAGCTTCAGGCTTTCATGAAACAAATCATTTTCTCTCTCTGGGCCTTAGTTTCCCGCTGTAAAATGGGGGGTTGGACTTGATGATCTTCAAGTTCTAGATCTTTCATACCTTGAGTATATTCCAGACCCCAAACTATTGTGTGGATAAATTAGTTTGAGAAACTGTGATCTAGTAACACCTTAACCAGTCCTCTAAGAGGGTAAGTGACTTTTTCAAAGGTTGTACAGCTGGTGAATGGCCAGGTAAAGACTGAATTTAGGTAATATTTTTGCCTCCCAAAATATGGAATAACCTGATAAATGTCTGGGCTGATGTATTATTGAGAAAGGGCCAATTCATCCCAAATATGTTATATATCTACTATGTGAGAGCAAGTCTGCTGTCTAGATGCAGAGGTTAGGTATTGATGGTCATCTTTGTATCTTCCTTACTCCCAAACACAGCACTTTGTGCATGGTAGGTACTTCATATATATTGGTGAATGAATGAATCATTGAGATGTGTGGTCTCTGATCACAAATAACATTATCTGGTACAGGGGACAAGACATGAACAGATCATGATCTGCCTAGGGGAACTAAAGGGAGACTGAATGGAGGCGGTGGCTTTTGAGTTGGTTGAGAAAGCATCAGACATCTTTAAGGAAGAGCGAACAGTTCAGTTTTATGGGTGGTGTAGAATATCTGTCTATTTAGAGAAAGTTAACTGTCTGAGGGTTGGATGGTTAGTCCATGGAGTTAGTGAATCTGTGTATCCATCTAGGCCAGGCCTTTCTGAAGGACAAAAAGTTGGGCCTGAAGTTGAGTAATTGGAGGAAAAGAATGGGCTAGATTACATTTGTGAAGTTGAGCAATGCTTTTAATGACCCCAAGCTGCACTCCAGGGTAAAGATCTATATATTTTCCCCCTCCTTCTTTCCCTTCCTCCACCACATAAATGTTCTTCTGAAGATAGTGTATGGCTGTGAATCTTAGAGAGCCACAATCTCTGAGGAACTGATATTGTGAGACATCCAAAGGAAGAGAGAGAGGAAGAGAGGGGGATGGAGAGACAGAGACAGAGATGGAGAGAGGGAGATACAGTAGGCACAAATTGGCCATAGTCTATTTCTAATAGTGCCTTAAGTTAGCCTCTAGCCTAACCAGAACACAGAGAAAATCCTTTTATTAAGGGGATTTGTTCTGTGAAGTTTGGATTCAGTCAAAGGGTTGCACTTGAGGACCTAGAGGGCCACATGTGACCTTGAGGTCGCAGAGTTCCCACCCCTGGGTTAGAGGATCAGAAAAGTAGGGTGAGGTAGTCCAGGGCTAAAAGCTGGGGGATAAGACATAGACAGTCTGAGTGATTCACTGACTCCCTCAGAATGTAAAAAAAAGATGTAGAGAAGGGTCTCCAACTTAGTGGGTAGAGCCTTGCAGAAGACCTTTGGAAGAACATGGACAAAAATCGTATAGACTAAGAAGGCACAGTTGGGTTGGATTCACACTCATGGAGGAAGTACACACATCAATGAGACATGGATACACCTAAGTGCTGAAACTTAACTATAGTATGTATTGGGAAACAGCAGTGGGGAGATATGAATAGAATGATAAACTGGAACCATGTTTTGGAGGGTCTTGAATGGCTCAGGAGTTTGGATTTTTGCCTTGAGCAATGGAGAGCCACAGAAAATTTTTGAGTAGGAGAGTGATATAATTATATCTGAGTCTTAGGAAAATTAATCTCCAGGTGGTAGAATGGACTGGGGGAGGAAGGGAGGAGAGTCCAAAAGATCTGTTAAGAGACCATTACGATTACTATCCAGGTGTGAGATGACTCCCCTGAAACCCTTCCTTCCCTGATCATCAGAGAGGAACAAAATGCTTTGAGGGTTTAAAGGAAGGGGGAAATCACATATGGCTGGAAGAGATCATGGAAGTCTTCATGGAGGAGATAGTATCTCATTTGTTTTATATTGCATAGGTATGTTTATATATATAAAGTAAGATATACCCATTCAAATGGTCTTTTGGAGACAGTGCTCCCACCTTCACGATCTGATGCAAAAGAGGGACACTAGGGAGAATATGTGATTCTATGATGTTCATCACGGGGATATCAAACCACATGGAAGGGAAGATTAGTACTACAAATATATGAAAGAGAAAGGGTCAGTTTTCAGCAGAGGGAGACTTACATCACCCTCAGACCATTTTGTATTGGACTTCATAGGATTTAGAATTGAAGCAAGTTTTTAAAAATCATTTGGTCCAAATCTCTCACTTTATAGGTATATAAAGAGAAGCTCAGAGAGGGAACATTACTTATCCAGGCTCACACAGGTAGTAAATAGCAGTGCCCCCTTTACTCAACTATCATTATGGTTTAACCAAAAAATTAGTCTTACCATCGGTTTTTCTTTCATTTTCATGGCTCTACCATATTATCCCTCACGTGGATGCTTTATATGCTCGGTTCTCATTTTAGTTTCTAAATATTCCCCAAGATGGATCTCTGATGCAAAGTTAATAATAAAAACATAGGGAAATCTGGAATGAATGAATCTTAAAATTACAGAGTTGGAAGGAACTTTAAGGATGATGTAGTCCAACCCCTTCATTTTACAGTCAAGGAAAATGAGACTATCAAGGGCTAAGTGATTTGCCCAAGATCATGTAAGTAGTAAGTGGAAGATTTGGGAGCAACATCTGGGTCTTGTGATTCTCCCTCCAGGGCTTTCTCACTGCACTATATATTAGGGACTGGGCTATACAAGAATACCTTTCCTAATTGGACACCACTGATGAAAAGAGTGAACAGAAATTCATGGACCTTGGTGCTTCAGGTGTGTCATTAGGATTCAGTGAAGAGTCAGTACTTCCTGCCTTGTATTCTGAGTTCTCAGGGGTCATAGGATTGTGATATTGTGGTTGATTTAGGGCTGGAAGGGACCTTATAGGTCCCTTATTTTTTTGGGTCTCCCTGATCATCTAGAACTGGGACGGTCCTTAGGTATCATCTAATCTGACCCCCTTGTTTTATACATGAGGATCTTGAAGCCTAGTAAGATTCAATGATTTATCTAGGGTCTTAGTAACTAATTAGTTGGAGTTGAACACAGATCCTCCAACTCTACAGTCATGGCTCTTTTCAGGATAGCACCCCATTAATAGGAGAACAGAGCTGCCAGGTTACAAACAATGTGGATTCCAAGGACTTTCTTTGGAAGGAGGGCTGGGAATGGTGACCATGGTTTCTCCTTTGGATGATGATTCATAGAATCCTAGAATTTTCTTCAGCTGTGCAATGTCAGATGGCTGGTGCTGTAGGTCAAAATGCTCTTTCCTCAAAGCAGAAGAAATCATGGTGCCTGAAGCCGATTAGGGATGGGAGTGGCTGGAATCATTCCTAGGACTTGGCTAACAGAAGTGATCTCATTAGGGCCTGTGGTTTGGTTTTTGTACATGCTCCTTCTGGGACCAGGTATCTGAAATGTGGGAGAGGCACTGGGCAAGGCAGAAGGAGGACATTACTAAAAATCTGTATTTCTGTAGAATTAGCATGAAGCGTATGCAGTGTTCAGAGAGGCCTAGCACCTCCAAGGGTGACGGCTTGGTCTCTGTCTGATACCTAATTCTCACCTGTGGCTCCAAGAAGCTGTAGCACGGGCAGTGGCCACACCCTGGTAAAATTGTCTTGGCAGATGGGCTAAACCAGGGTGAGGGTAGCCATCAGTGAGTTAGGGAAATACCTACCCTATGAGTGTGAAAGCTTCCCCTGGCTGAATGGGTGGATGAGAACAATTTGTTCCAAGGCCACAGAGGCAGCCGAAGCAGGCTTGGTCAGACGTTGTAGATGCCAAGATCATCCGCTGCATCCCCAGTCGTCTTGGTCTTTGTCCTGCCACTGGACTTTGATGACTCTGGAAGAGGGAGTAAAGCTGATGACTTTATGCAACTCTGCCTCACTTAAATCCTGTTCACTGGCAAGTCAAGGCATCACCCTGTGAGGTAGCACACGGAGGGGACTGGAGAATGGGGTCTGGTTGCTTGGCAACAATCCCCTTTCCTCTCACATATGACTCTCAGGCTGCATAGTGACCTTTTGTGACAGCCTTTTCCCTTCTTTTTCCTTTCAAGGCTGTCCACAATCACTTTAACCAGATTTCACTTGGGTAATAATATTGGGAACATGGCATAGGGGTGGGGGCACACAGTGTAATTCACTCGGGGTCTCTCCTCTCAAGGGGTGAAGGCAATGGCAGGATAAAGGGGGTTTCTATAGGGGTTTGAATGGAGGAAGTAACAGGCAAGGCACAGAGGAGGGGGATGATGAAGTCACTATGTTCTCCTTGCACATTCCCCCTGGAGGTCAGCTGGAGGACCCAAAGGGGAAGCTGTTGGAGGGCTGTTGCCACCGAGACTGTTTCTAGACTGCACTGATACTTTCAATTTGGCTTTCTCTCTCCACATCAGACTCTCAGAATGTCATTTGTGCCCTGGACTTTTTAATCCCTCTTCCCCATCCCATTCTCCTTCCAGATTACCCCTGCCCCTCTTCTTTGTCTTTGTTTTTCTCTTTAATCTCATCTCATGCTTATCCTTGAAGATGCAAGTATCTTTTGGCTCTATCCTCGACTGGTTTTCTTTGGGTTTGGGGCAATTCCTGGGCCTGGATGTCTTTCTCTAAGAGGCCCAGCTAGGTGCTCTCTGAGGTCCTTACCAGCTCCATGTGTTTGTTCAGTGCTTAACATAGTGCCTTCTACCTACAAGTAGCTGCTGAGTGAGTTTTTTTTTAGGGTAGTTTTCTTTCCTTTTAAAACTATAAACTATTAAGCAAATGTGAATTGTGATGAATGGTGATTCAGTTCCCATGGTTCATGGGCCCACTACAAAGACACTGTTAGGTTTTCCCTAGGTTTTAGTCTTAATTGATACCTTGATTAATTACTCTTCTAGTTCCTGGGATTGGAAGGGGTAAGTTTCCTGGTGCCTTGAAAGCATCTGGGCTTGGCCTTTTCTGTCTCATTCAACTGACAGAAAATTGGGATGGAGCAAGTGTGGACCAAGGTGGGGGAGCTGTTTGCCTCTAGAGATCCATCCTCCAGCAGATGGTTTTGCTGCAGCTCTGCTTGGGAGGTTAATGGGCAGCAGATGTCTCAACAGGCATGCTTTCATTTTCTCCTGGAACCACTTAATTTGGTTGAGCATCTGCTTTGGCTTCTGGGTTTTTTTCTTAAGCCCCTGGTACACCTGAGCCTGAATAAGGGTGTAGTCATTGCTTATGCTTAAGTAGTACTGAGTGCTGTTCACCCTGCCTCCAGGATTGTCTCCTGCAGCAATCTGTTCCAAGTAGTATTGGTGGGGGAAATGTGAAGAAGGAGGGAAGGGGTGGGGCAGAGCTAGGCCTAGCCCCTACTCCCCTGCTTCCCTCTAGTGTCTTGTTTATTGTCTCAGAGCCTGGGTTACCAAGAATTAGAACATGACAAAATGGATTTACCAAGTAATAAGTATGATTGTCATACCTGCCTGGCTCTTGGGGGCAGAAGTCTCTTGGATTGATTGGAAGGAGTGCCAACATGCTTCCTAAAATCTTGCCATCTCAACTTTTAAGTAGACATATTCAAACTCCCATTGATCAACAGTGAATTATGGTCTCAGGTGAGTGTTGCCACTGGGTCTGTGCTTAGTGGTCATATATTTTCCAATTTTAGAGGGTGAATTCCGCAAGCTATTCCTTTCATGGACTAGACACCTAAAGTTACCCTCATCCTGCTGTGGACAAAGTCTTCATGAAGTCCATGGGTTGGGTTTCAGATCTGGTGGAATGATGAGTAGTATTAAAAGGTAAACTTAATTTTATTCTCAAGGCAGATATTACTGTCATTTCTGCACCTTTGAGAGCAGTTTCCCTTCATGGCCCTGGTAGCCACTTTTGGTTGTCTCAAGGTTTAAGCCCCCACTTGGTCTGGGTACACATTTGTGTCGTGATTCAACAAACTTCACATGTATTTATTAAACTTCTACTGTGTGCAAGGTAAGACATGGCATATGGTGTATGGTATAGAGGACCAGCCTTGGAGTTAGGAAGACCTGGGTTCCAGTGATCCCTCTGACATGTTAGCTGTATGACCTTGGACTTAAACTTCTCAGTCCCCCAGGTAACTATCTAAGAATATAAGTTATAGAAGAATTGTTTATCCTAATTGATAAAGGGAGTTTCCACACTTGGAATTCCCAAAGTAGTATCTGCAGAATCATATTTCTGGATACCTCTCTCCTATACCCCCCTACCCCCCAAAAAAAGAAAAGAAAGAAAATATGCAAAGTACTGTAATAGAAATATGGAAAGGAAAACCAGTGTTTGTCCTTAAGGAGTGTATGTTCTTTTTTGAAAAAAAAAGTTTTATTGATGACTTTTGTTTTTACATCATATTTATTTCAGATGTAACTATGGTCCCAGCTTCATCTTCTCCTATGTGAGACTCCTCTTTTAACAAAGAAAAAAAAGAGTAAAACAGAATCAGCCAGCACATTGACCGCATTTGACAACAGCAAATGCAAATTCCAGACCCATAGTTCCCCACTTCTCCAGGATAAGGAGGGAAGTACATTTTCTCAGGTCTTCTCTAGGACCCAAACTGTTCATCATGTACTGGTTAGTCCTAGCTTTATTATACTGTTTGTTTACGTTTAGTACTTAGTGTACAATCTTTTCGCGCTTTTCCGAATTCCTTATCTTTATCACTTTTTAATGGCACAATAATATTCTGTCACATTCAGGTGCCATGGTTTGTTTACCTGTTCTCTAATGGATGGGCCTTTGCTTTGTTTCCAGTTCTTTGCTACTACAAAAAGTGCTGCTTTTGGTACATATGGGATGACTTGGGACATATGGGAACATTTTGGCACGTATTGGACTCTTTCTGTCTTTGATCAAGGAACTTGAATTCTATCAATTGACAAACATTTATTAAGCATCTCCTAGATGCCAGGCACTGTGTTAGATGTTGGGGTTATAAAGACAAAAATGGAATTTTTTTTTTGAACAGGTTGAATCCCATTCTACTGGGGAACCTAGGGGTGGGGCAGAGATACAATATGTAAGCAGATTAAGTAACAGTGGCGCCTACTGCCCATGTTGTTTTCAGATGGTGAGCTCCCAGAGGATGGAGGCCCTTGTGACTCTGGGTAAATTCTCTTTGGCTGGTGCTCAGCCCACCCTGGGCAAACAGGTACTTTGCAAATGCTTCTTTGAGGTGATGGTAAACAACTTCTGATTCTCAAACAGCAAGAGTATGTGTATTGAGTCATGGGAGAATGTGGTGTGACAGATGATTAAACCCACTGCAAAGGCAGAATTAAGTGACTCTTAATTTGGCCGTTCTAGCATCCCTGTGAGAGATAAAGCCTTGGGGGCTCATAAAGGCTGAGAGGTGCTGGTGATAAGGGATAGCAGGCTTAGGAGGGAGAAACGGGAGAAAAGAGAACAAATTCTATGGGACTGAAAGGAAAATAGGAAATACACAAGGGGAAAGCATTCCTTTTTGACGATTGTCACTCTGGGAACCAGAGCAGAGAGAGGAAGAGAGGCGGAGAAAGAGAAAAACGAAGGAGAGAATCAGAAGGATGGAGAAAAAAGGGAGAGGAGAAACAGAAATGAGGAGAGGAGGGAGAAAACGATGGGTGAGGGAGAGGGAAAAGAGTAGGGGGCAAGGGAAAAGACAGTGGGGAATGAGGAGAGAGAGAAGAGGGAGAGAGAAAGAGAGGAAAGAGAGAAAAGAGAGAGAGGAGAGAGGAGAGAGAGGAAAGAAGGGAGAGAAGAGAGAGGAGAGAAAAGAGAGAAGAGAAAGAAGGGGAAAAAGAGAGAGGAGAGAGAAAAATCTGAATCTGAATGTGGCGTGTCTGGTTGTATTTCCTGTCTCTTTTTTGGTCTCCTGCAAGCCAGGAGTCTCATTTCATGGGCTGCCCAGCTCCTCCTGCTTGCCTTTGTGAGTTTTCCTTTTTGCTTGGTGACCCATTCCTGCTTTGCATGCAAATGCCCCAGTCAGCCAAAAGGAAGAGAGGTTGGAAGCTGGGCTGATATAGGGGAGGACTCAGTCTGTGAACACTTTAGTTCTTACTGCCTTTTTCTGGTTGCTTAGAGCCTTCCCTGGGTTTCCTTATGGCATCAACTGTTCCTGCACGAAAGAAATTTCTCCCTTTATTATCATCCCCATCCTCCCCATCAACAATATTTATGGGACACCCACTGTGTGTGGAATTGTGTAGGCACCAGAGCAAGGATTATAATCCCTGCCTTAGTGAGGCCACAGACAGAGACATACACAAAAACCAAGGAAATAATTTAATCAGGACACAGGAGATGGACACATCCCAGGGCTCTCCAGGTAAAACTAAACCAAAGAGGTCCGTGGCCAATATTTATTGACTGAGAAGTTATCCAGGGAGACTGAACATTATAGACACACCGGAAAGCCTCTGTTTTGGATTATGATCCAATAGGATGTTAACTCTGGAAAGAGCCTTAGAGAGTATTGCATCTGACCTGTTTAGTTCTACAGAGGAGGAAACAGAGGCAAATGACTTGACCATGGTCATCCCGGGATCAGTAGAATCAAGTCTCAAACCAAGGTTGTCTGTCTCCTTTACCTTTACCTGCTGACCTTGCCATAACACTCTATTGCCTCTCAGCCTCTGCCAAGTTGTGGAACCTTATAATTGTATCAAAAATCTTTGAGGTTCCCTGAGTGGACTATTTGAATCCACTTCTAAGTCTGATCCCAGAGATGAGCTCATGGGTAAGGCACAGCATGCACTTTTGAGTATTTTGGGAAAGCAGCTTTGCCTATGAAAGTCTGATGAACTAAGAGAAAACCCAACGATAAGGGTTCTGAGTGATAGTATTTAAATAGCCTGATTTTTTTTCAAAGTCCTTTCATCTTCATCTCAGTAGATCCTTATGAGATAGTCCAGTTTTTATCGCCATTTGACAGATGAGGAAAAATGAGACCCAACGAAGCTCATTGACTTGCCTCATGGTCACAGAGTCAATTACTGGTCACAGAGTCAATTTGTTGGTCACAGAACTGTGGCTGGAATGCTGGTCTTTTGACTCCCAATCTTAAGATAGTGATGCTGCATTTGCTTGTGAGGTATTATTTTGGAGGATAGAGGGGCCAGAGAGTTGATGCACATGGTATATATGTAGGCAGCCAGGTCCTGACTCTAGCCTTGAAAAGCTGGTGTTTCTCATTTCAAACCCCAGCAATCTTGTGTTGGTTGAGTGGTGATGAATTCAAGGGTGACAGAGGCTTCAAGACAATTTGGGTCTTCTGCAGTTGAGTGCACATTGTTTTGTAAATGAATCTCAGCTCCTGCTGAAAGCCCTCTGAGCCCTTGATGTAAATGGAAGGGTAGAAGGGTAGACTTTTCCATGACAAGAATGAAGAAATGCCTGGTAGCTTCCTTTCCTGCTCAGTGTCTTTCAGAGATGGGTGGATGGTTTTAAAGAATGCATTTCCTCTCTGTTTTCCAAAGGAGACGTAATATGAAGTAACAACCATGTAAAGCAAAATGAATGCTCTGGGTTCTAGTCTCTGCTTTGCCACTCAAGAGCTGTGTGATAACAGTCCTATCACCTACCTCTCTGGATCTCTGTTTTTGGCCCTGTAGAGGGAATGACTTGTATAAGATCAGAATTCTTAGTGTTTTTGTGTCGTGGTCCCCTTGGGCAGTCTTGTGAAGTCTGTGTATTCCTTCTCTCAAAAATATTTTTAAATAATTGAAGGAAGTGCTAAATTTCACTTTGTTGTTCAGTCATTTCAGTTGTGTCTGACACTTTGTGACCCCATTTGGGGTTTTCTTAGCAAAGATACTAGAGTGGTTTGCCATTTCTTCTCCAACTCATTTTACAGGTGAGAAAACTGAGGCAAACGGGGTTAAGTGACTCTATCCATTGTGCTACCTAGCTGCCCAGTTAGAGGTTAGTGAAAATGAGGATGCATTTTTCCCCATCCATGAATTCCTTGGGGGTTTTCTGGATTCCAAGTTAAAAACCTTTGGATCAAATGATCTGCAAGGAGCACTTAGCTCCTAAGTTACTTTGTGCAGTGATAGATAGAATTTGCCTTTTACTGGGAATGTAGAAAAGTGTCTGTCAGGATGCATCATCATTTTCCTAGTTCATGGCACAGAATATGGTCATCCTGGTATTGTTCTTGCTCCCACAATTCCCCCCCTATCTAGCAAAGCAGTCCAACAGAGGTCATCATAGCTATGTGTTCCCTACTTGGAATGTCTTCCCCATTCTTCTTTTCCACATCCAAACACACATCCCATCATTCAAGGTCCAGTTCAAATCCCACCACTTTGGTCAACCTAGGAGTCACAGATCTCTGGAGCTTCAAGGGATCCTAGAGGTCGTCTAATAGAATTCCCCTCTTTCTAGGTGAACAACAAAAGCCCAGGGAAGTTGTGACTTGCCCAAGGTCTACAGCCAGTGCATGTCAGAACCAGGATTTGAACCCAGTACTTTTGGCTCCTAGCCCCCACTTCCTCCTTTACTTATTTATTATACCATTCATTTGGTATCTAATGTAGCTAATGATAGATGGCCTCATATCATGGCATACCTTGCGCTGGGGTTTGCAATATTTTTCATCTTTTCTTAGAGGCAGCGAGGTATAGAGTGGGAAGAGGGTCTGATGGGAATCAGGAAGCCTAGGTCCTGGCTCTGGTTTTGCTGCTTTGGGAAGCACCTTCTTGAGGCCTTGGTTTCCTCTCCTGGTACCTCAGCCTAATAGACTGGAGACATGAGATCTGGATTTGCGTGTTGGCCTCAATGCTTCTAGGATCCTGGTTCTAGAACTGGATGGGACTTAACAAGCTATTCTGGTGCAAGACTTCTATTTTACAAATGAGGAAGCTGAGGCCAAGAGAAGTTAAGGTATGTGCCCAAGCTCACACAAGTAGTAAGCATCAGAGGATTTGAACCCAGGTCCTTTGATCCCAGTAGCTTTAATTATCATCTATTCTGATGATTCTCAAATTGACTTATTTGGCTTTAACCTCTCTTCTGCTCTCTGATATCTTCAACAGACTTTGGGATATTTGAACTTGTTCCACAGACCTCTTAAACTTGTGTAAAACAGTATTAAATATTTCCCCCCAAAAAGCTTTCCTCTCTTCTTAACTTCCCTATTACTATTGAGGGCACTGCCATCTTCCTGGTCCCCCAGGCTCATGACTTAGGCGTCATCTTTGATTCCTCATTCTGTCTCAGCCCTCATATCCAATCCATTGCCAAGACCTGTTAACTTTTCCTTTGCAAATGCCCTTTTTTTCCTCTGACCCTGCCACTTCTGGGGTGCAGACCTCATGCCTGGATTATTGCAATAGTCGCTGGTTGATCTTCCTGCCACAGATCTGTCCCCACTCCAGTTTGTGGTCTATTCTGCTGTAAAAGCAATCTGGGTCTAACTATGTCCCCACTCCCCAATAATTCCAATGGCTCTCTGTCATCTCCAGGATCAAAGCCCTTTATAGCCTGGCTCTCCCAATCAATGTTCTTATATCTTATTGCACACCCCCCTCCAGCTTCCCCAGTCCTCAGCAATCCAGCGTTACCGGCCTAACTGCCATTTATTCTACGCGATCTCCCATCTCCCGACTCTGCTCATTTTCTCTGACTGTCCCCTATCCCTTCTTATTTTTTCCTTCGAGTTCCAGTTAAAATCCCCCCTTGTACAAGAAGCCTTTCCTGATCTTCCCTCTGTTGATTATTTCCAGTTTATCTCGTATGTACATTGTGGGTACATCCCCCATTTCAATCCCCAGTGCTTAACATAGTGCTGGGTGTGCGGTAGATACTTAATCAGTATTTATTGACGACCAACGGCTGCCTTCTAGCTTGGGCTTTCTAAGCCTGCTTCCTCATCTGTGAAAAGAGGATAATGTTGCTAGCACTGCTTCCTTCCTCCCGGGGTGGTTATGAGGAAGAGACTTTGTGAAGCACTCCATAAACGTGGGTTGCAGTTATTATTCTCGGGCCCCTTTCAGCTCTCCCTCTGTGATCCTGCATGTGCCTTGTCTCTCGTACTAGATTCGAGGTGCCGAAGGGGCCAGGGGCCACAGCGCAGAGCAGAAGAGACAGATATTTGAAAAATAGCCACTGAATAAATGAGAGGAGCCAGACTGAAGCCAACTTTATACTCAGACAGTCGCCTGGGGTGAGCGAGGATGGCTACGTGCTGGGTGAGGAGGGGAGAGGAAGGCCCCATTCATTTCTCCCCATAATGATGCTTCTTGGAGGGGGTTGGGTTGACACAGCCTCAATATTGATTTTTAGGCCTGATTTGAAGTTAGGAAGGACCTTAAGTCTGTCCTAGAAGCAGTGTGCCACAGTAGGAGGAAGAGGGTCTGGGTTTCAAGCCTGCTTCTGCCATTTACTACTCAAGTGACCTTGGGCAACTTCCCTCCATGGGCCTTAGTTTCCTCATATGTTAAATGAAAAGGCTGGAGCTTTAAAGCTATAGTCCTAAGAAATTTGGACTCAGGGCAGTGTGGGACTTCTTTTATGGACAGACTGTGCATATTTGAGTTATGCTGGGACATTGGAGCAGAGTCCTCAAGGGTGGCAGGGGAGGTTGATGCCCACAATCAACTTCACTTGAAAAAACAGGTCCAAGAATAATTGGCCAAGGACCATTACCTTCTGGATCCTCTTGCCATGACCTCACCTCAATGGAAGGAATATTATATACATATATACAAATATGCATACATATATACACAAAGCATTCTATACATAATACATTATAACATATAACACATATAGCAACATTTTTGTATAATATATGAATATAATAATTATATGTAATATATGTTATAAAATTGATCTCTAGTTATGTAATGTTACTATGTTACATATAGTATGCAGTATATAGAGTATATATGACATATGGTACCTATATGTCAGATAATAACATCATATAACATAATTATAGATGTCTATTACATATCATATAGATATGTATAGCACAATATGCAATATTGATACATTATGTTCAATATAACATTAATATATATCTGTATATAATATAATATATCCTGCAGATTTTATGTGTGATATATGCATATATAATATACTAGCATTTGCTATTTTGTGGTGGTATGGTACAGTAGAGAAGGAATTGGATGTGGAATCAGGAGATCTGGCTACGAATCCTTGTTATCTCACTAGCTTGCACATCTGACTTGAAATTGGGCAAAGTCCTTTAACTTTCTTGAGCCTTAGTTTCTTCATCTGTAAAATGGAGATGATAATGCTTGTCCTGAATATCTCACAGTTTTGTTGCAAATATCAAATGGGATCCTAGGAAGGAGAGCTAGAAATATTTTTGGAGATGATCAAGTCTGAGCAGTTCACATTGCCTCCTCAGTAGACGTGAAATAACTTTGTAATGTGCTAGATTGGTGTAAACTGTAATTTTATTAGGTCCGGGCCTGTGATTTTATCCAGCACCTTCTGTAACACAGCCCCTGGCACAGAGCAGGCATTTAATAAATGTTTGTTAATGGAGTGAAGAGAACTCCTGGTGTGGAAACTCCCTCCACTGATGCAAAGCAGCAACATTTCAGTAATTTATGGTCTTCAGGAGTGTTCTGGAGCTTTCCAATGACTTGCTGTTAATTGTCTATTTAGTATGAGACACAAGTCTTCCTGAATCCAAGGTGATTATCTGTTCACTATGACATGCCGCCTTTTCTTGGTCAGTAGCCATTTTTTAAAGCCCTTACTATGTGTTAGATAGTATGCTAAACTCTAAACAGAGAAAGGCAGAAGACCATCTTTGCTCTCAAGGGACTCACAGCTGAAGGAGACAATATCCAGAACACTGGTTGGTTTTGTTTTTTTTTTTTAAGTCTGTAGCGGTGATTTAACTGGGAATTAGTGCAGAATAGGCACTTAATAATTCTTATCACATAATGAATAATATGATTCAGAACTGAGGAGCTGTGGCCTAGTGGATAGAGTTGGCTTTGGAGTCAGGATGATTTCTATTCAAGTCTCACATTTGACAAACTGACTATGTGACTCTAGGAAAGTCACTTAACATCTCAGTGCCCTTGGAAATTCTATAACTTTTTTTTTTAAATTCTGAACTTAACATACACTAAATAAAAACTTCCACATCCACAGTAGAATAGAAAGAAAATTAATTGTACATGAAACTATTAATCTCTTATTACAATAAGTACAGCTTGTTTTTCCTTTTAAATATGTAATTAATTCATGTAACTTTCAAAATTATTCTGCTTGTCTGTGCTTCTTTCCGGCCTTCCTTCTGTTCTCTTCTGTGATTTTTCAAAAAAGATGCTTCAATGACCCACTTTTCTTCCTTGTGTTTTTCTGCTACCCTATCCCCTACTGCCCTTCTCCTTTCTACCACACCCCATAGGGGAAAAAAGAAAAGGAGATCAAGCCTTTAAAGCAAAAACAAGGTCTCAAACTGATCATGACGGAAAATGTCCATCCCATTCTGCAGCTCGAATCTAACATTTCTCTTTTAGGAGGCGGGTGACGTGTTTCATCACAGGATCCTCAGGAACCGTGGTTGATCATTGACTTGATAAGAATTCTTAAGTCTTTCAAATTTGTTGTTTTTTTATAATGAATAGTTTTATTTCTCTTTAGTCTGTATCAGTTGATACTAGTTTTCCTCAGATTTCCCTGAAACTGACCCTTTCATCATACATAACATTCCATTATATCTGTATACCATAGGCAATTCTCCAGAAGTTTCAGAGAAAGTACCAGTAGGAGGCTTTGGTATTAGGAGTTTTTCACCAGGAAGCTTCCTCCTCTACAAATGAAATCCAAGGTTTGATTTTAAAAAGAATTAAAGAATATATGTGTGTATTATTAATCTCTGCTTTTCACCATTTAATTCAGATGCATCACTAATCCCTTCCTCCAGCAATAAACCATCTGAATTTTCTCTCATTATTTTCCTGGCCCAGTTCTTGGCTCCAGTCAGGACTGAGGCCCCAGCTGTGGGACCTGGAGCTTCCTGCTTCCATATCTCGTGCTCTGATGAGCCTGAGATCCAGGATAGGCTCTTTCACAGCTTGGCTCTGTCCCTGCAGCTTAGCATGTGCTAATGCCTCTTTTGTGACCCTGCCAAGATGGCCTTCAAGACCTGGAATGGTTACCAAATCCATGTTTAAGAGGTTTCAAAAAAGGAAATAAAATCTATAAATAAGAGATATAGGTAGACAAGTGGGCCTGATTGAGAAAGGGGTAAGAGAAAACAAGCAAACCTTTGCCTGACTGCCCCTGAATCATGGGGAAATGGCATCCTGGAAAGGATTTGAAACTGGGAGACCTTGGCTTCTGGTCCCAACTTGGCCAGTTGCTTGTTATGTGACAGTGGGTAAACTACTCCCCTTTTCTGGGACACAATTTTTTCCTCTGTAAAATGAAGCGTGGAGTCAGATGATCCCTTGAAGCTCCAAATCTCTATAATTCTAAATGAGGGGATTCCAAGGGTGGGTGGTAGCATCCTTCTTCTTCTAGCTCTAAGTAGTCTATGATTTTTTTAGGCTTCCCTCCCAGAACTCATGTCAACAACCGCATATTAAGTACTTGTTATGTACCAGACATTGTGCTCACTGTTGAGATTACAGATACAGGAATAAAGAAAGATAGACTCTGCCCATAAGGAGCTTATATTCTAATGGAGGAAGACAACACAGAAAAGGAAATTGAAAGGGGTTGGGTGTGAAGGGAATTTAATGCAACCAGAAGCTCCTGAGAGTAATTTATAATGAAATTGGAAGGTGGGCAATAAGTATGTGAAGAATGGAAAAGGTCTGTCAGGATTTTCACAGTCAAGTGTTTTCCCCGTTGGTCATAGTGGAACCACTAACCACCACTTTTGGACCCTAACACAAGAGTTCTTGATGTGTGTCAGAGGACATGGAAATGGTGCATTGGAGTGGCACTAAAGAAAGCAAGGGCAGCAAGAATAACTAGGCCAGACCAAGCACATACAGAAGAGACCATGTTGGAGTGGACACAGATTTGGAGGCATTGAGGGATCCATTTTTCAAGATATTTAACAGTTAAAAATATCTTTCATTATAATTGAAAAAAGTCACATAAGGCATTAATCAATAAACATTTATTAAGCACCTACTATATGCTAGGCATTGTTGATAACTATTGACCCATGTGCTTTCTCTCTTTTCTCACAAAATATTTGTTGAGAACAATTGACACATATATTGAGGACATCTGTGATGAAAACAGGAGGAAAAAACAAGCAGACTTTCACAAATGATATTTTATCCCAGATCACATCTTTACATTCACACAATTGACTAGAAAGTACAGAGAATCTAAGATCCCACTGGGCTTATTATTGGCAGACTATAAAAAGCATTTTATTTGGTAGAGCAAAATGCACTTTTGGCACTTTTTCCATGGTTTGTTTCCCACACATATGTTAAGATCATAAAAGATTCCTTGAGAGATGCAGCAACAGAGATGACTTTGATGATGAGCTGGTTAATTTCGCTGAGATCCTTCTTTTTTCTTTTTCTTTTTTTGTCCTTTGATGTAAGGTATGGCTTACTAGGTAGGTGAGGTCAGCCGTTCAGAAATGAAGGTGATGGAGTAAAAAAGACAATTTAAAAAATATATTTAAAAAAGAGGGTGCTGCAACAGATTACTGATGACCTGATTATTAATGCAAGGCATGATGCAAGTAAATGTTTATTACCATCCTGTAGGAGGTCTAGTACGGAGGGAGGTCTAGGAAGAGGAATTTCTTATAGAAGGTGAGGTCCTCCAGGTACTCGTGTTTTCAGATGACATTGTGCCAATTGCATGGAGCCCTGACAAACTGCAGTGCTTTCCCAAGCGAGATACATAATCAAAAGATTTCAGCCTAACCATCCACCTGGGAAAAAACTAAATGGGTAAAGAATGCCTACTGTCCAGATTATGTCATGCAGTTTGATATGAAATCTACAGAAATGGCCAATCATTGTGTATGCGTCGAATAGACTCTGGGTAGATAATGAATTTGTCCCAAGATGGTATTTATGAAATTACAGTCATTCTAGTGACCTCAAGCTTCTCTCTGAAACTAAACTCTTTTTTTTTTTAAACACATGTTCTGGTGATGCTATATGGCCCCGAGTCATGGAATATCAACATCTCTGAGGAATCAAAATGGCAGGTCAACCAGAGGGCAATGCAAAGATGCATGATGGGACTAAATAGGATCTAGCATATTATCAGTGATAAATCATATGGAGAAAATGGCACGAATGATATCATTAAAAAGATATATGTCCAGAAAAAGATGTGGTCAAGGAATGTGTTGAGAGCAATGGATAACTGATGGACAGCCCACATTCTGCATTGGTATCCATGTAATGTAGGGATCACTTAAGAAGGACCCTCAGTTCTTTGGGTGGATACTTTAGGGAGGATTGGGGGGGTGACATGGACCAGAGTCCACTAGATGAGATGGCATGGAGCCTTTGGATTTTGGACTATTGGTAGGAGTACTCACACTGATGAGATTAAGCATCCTTTGAAATTTACAAAGTATTCTCTGTTTCATTTGTAAAGATTCTGTGACTCTAAGTCAATTGGATCTCTTCCCCATCTGCCAGTAGACCCCTTCAGAGGAGGTTATTTTGCTGCAGTGTTTTTAACCACCCATCTGTTGTGAAAGTAATATGTGGCATGGTACCTGTCCTCCAAGAATGTAGAATCTTGTAAGAAAGCAAGCTTCTAATATATGAAGCAGAATAATTATTGGGCTCATAGGATCATAGATTAACAGTTAGAAGGGACTTTTGAGGTAATGTAGTTCAAAACCTTTATTTTAGAGGAAATAAAATTGAGGGTTAGAGAAGTCGAGTGATTTGTGCAAAGCCCTGCAAAGACAAAGTAAAAGAGGTAGAAGCTGAGCCCAGGCCCTATTCAGGCTGCTGAGCATAACATATCCAAATATAACTAAGTACTAAAAATTAATAAAGTCTGTGGTCATGGAGGAGCGAGAGTAATATTGAAAACTGAAAGAATTGTGGACGTGAATCCCAGGCAGGGTTTGCCTCGGCGGAAGAGAATTGGAAACTTTTAACCAGAGAAATGCATGTAAGTGGGAATGAATGTGATGTGTGTAGGAGACAGGGAGGAAAATGATTTGGAGTAGTGTGGGAGATTAGGGTGGAGAGGTCAAGCAAGGTCAGGCCTTTAAGGGACTGAATGCCAGGGCAAGTTGGTGTTTACAGCATTGGTGATGATATCAACAACTACATCCCTTCTTTACAGTTGGAACTTTTCATGATTCCTTTCATTTGTTCCTGGCAACAACTCTGTTACACAGGCATGAGAGTTTGCGTGTAAATGTTTAATAACTAGATGGAGGGGAGGGGGTACATGGGGAAGATTTATCCATAACACACTTTAAATTTAATCTGTATTGTAAAACATTTTTTCCTTCACTTTTAAAGTGTAGAAAATCAGCAAAACAATAAAGCAGAACTGATTTGTAGACTTTGCTGATTTCACAGGTATAAATGCTTACACTGAAAATTTAACCATCTGCCCTCTTGAGACAACACAAGCATTGTTCCCATTTTACAATTAAGGTAACTGAGGCTCAGAGAGGAGAAGGTACTTGCTTTATATATGTCCCCATGACTTGGGGCCATATAACATCACCAGAACATTAGTGTTAAAAAAAAAAGACCTTAGTTTTAGGGAGAAGCTTGAGGTCACTAGAAAGACTGTAATTTCATAAATCCTAAGATAAATGACAAACGTTAGAGGGGATGTGGGAAAACTGAAACTTTAATTTAACTTTTATTATTCTTAGAAGAATAAAGACTTGAACCCAACCTTCTGAGTCCTCATTCAGGGCATACTTTACTAAGCCAGGCTGACCCTATTTCACCACAAGCAAGTCTTCTTGCCCATGCTTTGAAAGGAACCAGGAGCAGCCATCTCTTCTTACCTTGCCTTATCCATGGGTTTCTGGTGCAATTCAGTTCAATAGATGCTGGGTTTTTCTTCTATATGGTTATCATTGTGTATAGACTGGGTAATCTCTACAGGTCAAGAATGTGCTGGTAAATGTTTAACAACCAGGTCTCCAGAAAGAAAATACAAAGCATGAAGGACAAATTTTAAAGATTAATTTCAATTATTAACATTTTCTCTATGGTTTTCTTAAGTCTAGATATTAAGAAAACAATAAATCAGGCCTTGAATTTTAGCATTTGCTGGGATTGCTGAAGTATAAATGGTCACACTGAAAATTTAACAGTCAGCTTTTGTGAATGTTTGGAGCTGGATCCAGAACACCCCTGCTAATAGAGTCTTCAAAGGAGGGGGGCTAGGGCTAATGCTTTAACCCCCAAAATGGACATACCAGAATAGCAGCCCCACTATTTGAGGCCATGTTTCCCCTTCTGTGTGTAGCTTTCCTGTTTATCTTCCAGTTAATATTACCTCTTCTGCACTTGCCTCAAACCTACTCACTTTCTTTCCTGTATGGTGTGAATTGAATTGCAATGAGCCGAAGATCAGGTTGGAGACACTCCTCCCCTTCCCCACCCCCACCCCCTTTTATGGCCTAGCTCTTCTGCCTTCTCCTGTCTGCATATATAACCTGGTACTAATTATTCACAGAGATAATTGCCCTTTGCAGGCTCCCCGTTAATTGAGATTGCTTTTGAGACTCAATCAAGGAGAGAATTAAGTGATCTTACATGAAAGTGAAAAGAGATGGCTGCTGAAAATAACAGGATGTACGTTCTAGAGTCAGTGGGGGTCAGTCCTGGGGAGGCCAAGTGTCTCCCTCCTCCTTTACCCTGCAGAGATTGGAACCCTATGTGGTAGTTAGTCCTATAGTCCAAAAAACACATCCTTTGGAGAGCAGCCTGGACTTGGTCAGAAGGCCTGGGTTTAAATTCCAGCTCCTTCACTTATGACCTGTAGAGTTTTAACCTCTGTAGGCCTCAGTTTTCCCAACTGTAAAATGAAAGGGTTTAACTAGGTGACTTCTTAGGGCCGTTCCCTGTTTCTATCAACCATTGTGGGCCTTCCTGGTGCCACACATCCATAGTATCTGTTAGTACCCTAGGAGGAAGTGGGTCCAGTCTGATTTTTCACAGTGAAATCATCAGCCTTCTACCAACTTTGAATTGGAAGCTTGCTCTTTCTACAAAGGCAGGTAGGTCAGGTATCCTGTGGCTGGTGGCTAGCAGAGATGGCTCTCCTTCATGCAGGACTTTAAGACGCAGAATCCTTCTTATACGTTATCTAAGTTAAGCCTCAAAACAACACTGACATAAATGCTATTATTATCCCCGTTTGATAGATGAGAAACCTGAGGCTGAGAGAGCAATGACTTGCTCTTGATCACATAGTATCGGAGGTAAAATTTGAACTCAAATCTCAGCTGATTCGCAGTATAGTCTAAAGTACTATTTTCCCTCTCCCATAGCCCCTCTCTATTCTGGAAGCATAGTGGAGCCCTGCACTTGGTGTCAGGAGGCCTGGATTTTAATTCCAGTTCTTGCTGCAGGACCATGGACAGGTCACAACCTTTCTGGGCCTTGAAATCTCCAATTGGAAAATGGGATAATATCACTCTGCTTTGGCCAGGAGTATTGTAAAACACTGTTTTTGAAAGCTCTTTGGAGAAGTGCACTAAGTGCTCTATAAATGTGAAGGATTAATATATAAGAAGACTTACATGGGTCAGTGACCTCCTGCTAGTCCAAATGGCCACTCCACTCTCCTTTCCCTTATTTGAGAGTGGAAAGCACACTACTTGGTACTTGAAGACCTGCATTCATGTCTTGGCCCTGATGCTTAGTTAGAACTATGGAATGTGGTGACCGGAAGAGACAGCTGGCTTGAGAGCCTCATGAAAGTCTCTGGGTTTGAAATCTTGATCTATGGTTACCTTGTGACCTCAGGCAAATCACTTCCATGCTCTGGGCCTCAGTTCTCTCATCTATAAAATGAAGGAGTTTGATGAAATGCCCTTGAAGCACCCTTCCTGCTCCGAATCTAAGGTCCTCTGACCTTAGATAGACATGAGAGAGATTAATTAAGCACCTATCATGTGCTGGGGATAAAGAGACAAAAATGAAATTTTGTTCTTGTTCCCATAGAGATTGCATCCTCCTGGTAGGTTACAACATGTACACAGTTAAGTAAAAATCAGATAATTTTGCAGAGAGAGACTAGGACTGGGGAGTGTGGTGAATCATGAGGAAGGTCACCTTTGAATTGAACCCTAAAGACAGACAGGAATTCTGAGAGGCTTAGATGACATATTAATCTCTGCCCTTCCTAATGTACAAGCCTGTTCTCTGTCATAGAATCAATAACAATTTACTAAATGTCTTAATTATTAAGCTTACCATGTATTAGACACAGTGCTAAGTTCTGGGGATAGAAAGGCAAAAGTATCATCTTCTCGACTGTCAAGGCGTTCCCATTTGGAGGCAGTGTACAGGACAGTAAGGAAGAGAAAGGGCTTATCTAGAACCCTAGACAAATGGAAGGCAGGAATATTATTTTTATTCAAAAGGGATATTGAAGAGTGATGGGGTTATTTATGACTGTAAACGAGGCAATTTTGTTCCCTGTCTTTCTTTGTGTGATGTACTTGGTCCACGACATTGCATTTGTCTCACTGATTTGACACTGGCTGCCCCCCTATATTGGGAATGGTCTTCGTTCTCACCTCTGCCTAATTTCCCCAGCTCAGCTCAGATCCCCCATTTTACAATCGGCAGCCTCTGGTCCCAGCTGCCAGTCACTTTTTTTGGAGAGTGCCTTCATTTACTGTCTTGTATGTTTGTTAGTAACATGTTGTTTGCACTCCTTTAGAACAGAAGTTTTTGGAGGACAGGGACTTTTTTAAAAAACCTTTTACACTTAAACACTTTACAAGTGTTTAAGAAATCCTTGTTAATTGATCGGTTGGTCTTTTGTTTGTTTTTGTATCCCTAGCTCTTAGTGCAGAATAATTATTTATTGACGCTGAAATGAAATGAAAAATTTTTCTTGCTTTGTCTCTAAGTTCCCACTAGGCAGGGAACGTATCTGTACAATGTCATTTTGTACATTGTAAATTTAGGGGCTAGAAACCTGGATTCTGTCTCAGAGATGGAAGGAATGAATCCCCCCCTTTGCCTTCGGGCAGGCAGGCACTTAATAAATGTTCCAAGGCTTTTTCTGATTATTTCATAATAGGTATCTCCAGGGATGGGGATTCTTCTACCTCCCTTAGTTACCAGTTCTGCTGTCTAATCACCCTTACCATTCAATTTAATTACAATATTCATTAGCAATTCTGTGTGGCTGGCAATAGAGCTATAACTAGGATTAGGTGACTGGGGCTTTGCTCCAGGGCACTAAAGGCTGTGTAGAAACAACTGGGCTTAGTGCCTAGTTAGCAAAATATAATTAGTTAAAATAGAAATCTACCAGGGACAGTTCCCTGGCCCATCTTCACCCTACTCTCACAGGGGCTCTTCCTCAGCAGTGTTCTGGGGTCTCATCCCATGCGTTCAGTGTTCTGGGGTCTCTGACTTCCTCCCACCAATTGTTTTATGGTGTTTCTCTTCTAACTGAATTTAATTTTTAAAAGTTGATTATTTATTTATCCATTCATTCATTTCTTATGGTGCTGCTTATCCTAGGCATGTTTCGTGAAGCTTTCCTTGGACACTGAAATTGCTGATTACGGTTTTATCCAGCAGTGACCCTTTGGGTATACAAGAGAAGCTTAAAACAAAGTCCCCATGCTCTAGATAACTTGTGAGACAAGACTCACATCCATCAATCAATAAGAACAATCCAAGTGAGCATTCAGCCTAATTGCCGGGTTATACCACATAGACTGTAACTGTTGGAGGAGTTCCGGGGAGTAGTGACCATAGTGGACCTGAGTAGGTAGAGAAGCTTTCATGTAGAATCTGGGCTTTGCTGGTTGGATAGTGTCTGAATATTTAATGAACTGTGGGGAGAGCATTCCAGGCAGTGATAACCGCATGAGCAAAGGTACAAAGTGGGACCGAGTATGGCGAGTTTGAATGAAAATTCAAAATTGGCTAAAATGGAGGGTCCAGTTGAAAAGCCATGGTAGAGAAGGCTGAAAAGCTGAGATGGGGCCAGGTTTTGGAAGGCACTGAATGCCAAGAGGATGAGTTTAGCTTTGAACCTGTATGCAATTGGGAGCCACTGAATGTGTTTGAGCAGCAGAAGAGATGGGGAAGTGATGCTTTAAGATGCTTTAAGGTGCAAAAGCTGTTGGCTTTTGCAGGATAGAGGGAGAGCAGTTATGATAGTTATCATATCTCACTAGCAATAAGATGATGACAGCCTGACCTTGGGTGCTATTATTGGGAATGGAGGAGAAAAAAGAGATTCTAAAAGCATTTCCAAAGTGGAATTAACAGAACTTGATGACTGATTGCATGTAATCTGAGATTCTGAGCCTGGGAGACTGAGGGTGGAACAGGGAAGCTGGATTTGCTTTGGTTGTGGAGGTGATAAGTTCAGGTTTGGACAATTTGAATTTGACTTCTCTTTGGAGGATCACTTGGAGGAGAGCAGCAGTTCTCCAAGTGTGATCCAGAGACTCCTGGGGGTCCTGAAGACCCTGTCAGGAATTTCTCAGGGTCAAAAGTACTTCATAATAATATTAAGATGTTTTAATTTTTAATATTGTAATTATTGATGGAAATAGTAACTTTTGATAGAAATAATCTACATAAACAAAAGCTCCTTGAGGGACCACAATAATTTTTATGAGTAAAAAGGGATCCTCTGAACCTTGTTTTAGAATTCCTGGTATAGAGGATATAGTATGCTGGGCATGAAGTCTGGAAGACTTGGCTTAGAATCCTGCCTCTGATACTTACTACCTAGAAGACCATGGATAGGTTACTTGCTTCTCTCAGTTTCCTTATCTGTGAAATGGGAATGATGATCAAACAATAGCAAGTATTTATTATGTACGTACTGTGTACCAGGCAGTGTGCTTGGCAATGAAGACACAGATACAAAGAATAATGATACTCTGTCTCAAGGATAACTTGTAGTATCTGACCTACAGGGTTGTTGTGAGTTTGCATGACATGAAATAGGTAAAGTACTCTATAAACTTTAAAGCTCCACGTAAATGCCAGTAATTAGTAATGTCCAACAGGAAGCTGGAGCTCAGGGCTCAGATGGCATGTGAAAAGTCAGCACTGGGCTTGCTGATTTTAGGAATCATACTGAAGAGGTGTCAGAGGACCTGGGTTTGGTTGCTGCCTCTGACACTACCTGTGTGACCTTGGGAAAAAGAAATTACCTTGGGCCTCAGTTTACTCATCTGCAAAATGAGAGAGTTGGACTTAGAAAGGTCTTCCAGCTCAGGATCTATGATCCAGGCAGGTTACACTGTAGGAAGATTTCCATCAGGGATCTTTCAACTGAGCAGATAGCACTTGGGGAAATAACATGTATAAAGATAACAATGAAATTGTTGGATTGGATGGACTTCCTGGGGTCTAGAAAAACATAGAAACATAAGGTACGGAACTATACCTGGGGAAATGGCCATGGAGAGGAGAAGACAGAGGAGGAGCCCGAAAAAAGAGTGGTCAGAGAAGTTGGAGGAGAGCCAGGATGGGCTTGTATCAAGGCCTTGTATCAAAGGAAGAAAGGGTTTCTTGTAGAAGGAGGGGGGAGGCCTGATTTCAGGAAAACCTTGGGAAGAACTACATGAACGGATATAGAATGACGTGAGCAGAACCTGGAGATCATTGTGCATGGTAGCAGCAACGTCTTAACTTCTCTGATCAATACAGTGATCGAAGATAATTCTGAAGGACTCATGATAAAAAATGCTCTCCACCACCAGAGAGAGAACTGATGAACTCTGAGTGGAAACTGAAGTATAATTTTTTATTTTCTTTATTTCTCTTGTGATTTTTTTGGGGGGGCAACATGGCTAATATGGAAATATGTTTTGCATGATTTCACAAGTATAATTAATATTATGATTGCCTTCTCAACTGGGGGAGGAGCAGGAGAGAATTTGAAACTCAAAATTAAAAAAAAAGATATGCTAAAAATAAATAAATACATTATTTTTTTAAAGGGAGGGGAGACTACAGAGTGAAATATTATAAAGAGGTTAAGGAGAGCAAGGAGTTAATGGAGGCCAAAAAAGTTCCTTATGACCAGTTCACCTCTCTCCTACTGTGATTTAATTCCATTTTGTATTGCTTGATTCCTGTAGGGATATACAAACCAGTCAGCATCCTCTTCATAATGACATACTATGTATCCTCAATTACTAGGAGACAGTTATTAAATCCCTCCTAAGCCCTCTCTGAGTTAATACTCTGATTTTGAGCATCTTTTGTGATTTTCGGTCTCAGAGGCAGACTTCATTGTGGAAAGATTCCCATCAGAGGTCTGTGAGCAGAGGAGAAAGCCCTATATGGGGATAATTCACTGGTGATGATAACGCCATCCAAACCATTTACAGAAAGTGGTAATTAACACAGCTTTGGGGAGGGGGTTTTGGGGAGGAGATGATGGATGGGAGGCTCTGTCTTGGAATACCAATGGCCCTGATGTTCTCCCAAGGGCACCTTATTGATTGGAATAACATAAGGTGATGATATTTCAGTAACTGGAAAGAAATACCTAATTCAGGCTGGCTGAGGACATGAAATTCCTTGTTCCCTTTCCTTGAAGGGCCTCCTACGATTCAGTTGTTGGGGATAAAGTTTGAGGTTAGCCTCAGTAGCATGGTATAGTGGAAAGAGGGTTGGATTTCAAATCACAAGACCTGCTACTCAATTGTCCCATCTTGGGCAAATTACTACACTTTTCTGAGCCTTAGTTTCCTCATCTATATAAAATAAGGGATTGAACTAAATGACCTCTGAGATCTCTTCCGGTTTTAAATCTGTGTACTTTGCCATCAATGCATCAGTCAATGAACAAGCATTTATTAAATGCCTACTAGGTGTCTGGCACTATGTGACTTGCCCAGGGTCACTTTTCTGGGTCTCAGTTTCCTCATCTGTAAAATGAGGGGTTGGACAAATGACTCTTGAGATCTCCTCTAACTCTAAATCCATGGACATTCTTCAAAGTCACTCGCCTGGAGACATTATTTACTTGTTCCAGTGAGATTGCCATGACTGGGGACGTTTCTGACCTGACCTGCCTGGGTGGGCCAGAGGTGACTAGGAGTTTTTCAGGGTGCTGGCCTAAGTGGGCTGGAGGTGGCAGTACCTTGGGTATAGGATAAGCTGACTGGCAGCAGGTCTGGGAGAAATTCAGGGTCCAGGATTTGTCTATATCAAAGCAACGAGGAGGGGGACAGTTGATGGAGGCTAAAAGGCCTAGAGGTAAAAGCCTGGTTGGTACAACAGAGGAAGTACTCAGTCTTAGCTTATCAAAATGGAATCTGGAAAGGGTTGGAAATGAAGGCTATGTCCCCCGTGATGATGAGCAGGGATCCCATGGCAAGGCTGAAATGGTCTCTGAGGGTGAAGCCAGAATTCATTCATTCATTTATCCTTTCAAGTTATCCCTTTAACAAACATTGGTTAAATGCTTCCTGGGCATAGACCATTCAAAGATCCATGACCCAGACCTTGGATTCAGGGATTTTGCTGTGTGACTCTGAGCAGCTTACTTCTTCTTCCTCAGTTTCCTCATCTGTAAAGTGAAAATGATTATATGTATAATAATTTCATCTGAGGTTCCTTGGGAGGGTTGGAGGGATAATGGGGTAATAGATATAGAAATCTTTGCAAACCTAAGGTGGCAAATGTATGCCAGCCATTATTCTCTTTCTTCTCATTGTTTTTGTTAATGCATAATTAGAACTCTAACAAGGGAGAGTGGTCTGAATGTCAAAAGCCAGGCACATACATGCCTGGAATATTTGAGAAGGGAAAGGTGGCTTTTATCTGAGCAAGGGAGGAGGTGGTGCCTGTGTTGAACCTTGAATGAAGGGTGGGTCTTCTACAGTCAGAGACTGAGAGTCCATTTCCAGCATAGGGTCCTCCATGAGAAAAGGTACACTGACTGATAGGAGAAGGCAGGGCAAGAAGGAAAGATGGAAGGCTGTCCCTTTGGGCTGGAATGAAGGGTACGATGAAGGGAAAAAATAGGAATCAAGACTGAAAAGGTAGAGCAGTGAGGTGTCTCAGTGGATAGAGCACTGGGCCTGGAGTCAGAAAGACTCATCTTCCAGAGTTTAAATCTGGCTTTCGACACTTAGTAGCTGTATGACCCTGGATAAGTCAGTCAACCCTGTCTGCCTCAGTTTACTCATCTATAAAATAGTTTGGAGAAGGAAATGGCAAACCAGTCCAGTATCTTTGCCAAGAAAACCCCAAATGGAGTCACAGAGAATCAGATGCTGCAGAAAGGACTGAGCCACAACAGGACTGAAAAGGTAGATTGGAGCCAGGTGGTTAAAGGCTTTAAAATTCCAGGATCAAGAGGTTTCTGTTTTATTTGGCAGACAATGGCTTTTGGGTACAGAAGTGAAGACTTAGGAAGATTACCCAGGAGGCTATGAGAGGGCTGTGTTGGAGAAGAGTGAGACCAGGGTCAGGAAAGTCAGTTAGCTCTTAGCCAGTAGCCTATGGGATAAGAGACAAGGGTGGTAATGGAGTAGTAACTCCAGTAGCAACTGCAGTAAAGGAGGTATTTAGGAAGCATTTGTTGGCAGATTGAAGAGGAATAAAGGACCGGGTTCAGTACACCCTGGCCCCGTGCAGGTTCCCATCCCCCAGTCTCCTCTCTTAGTAGGGCCTTCAGCCTTGAGTCTGAGCCTTTCCAGCTCCTGCCTCTGAGAAAGAAGCACCGGGAGCAGATGTCAAGATCAGATCTCCCTGGCAAAGAGCATTCCAGGCAACAACAAAGAGCCTTTTAGTGCCCTCAGCCTCCAAAAGGAGACCAAGGAACTGAAAGCTGATAGCCAGGAAGACTGCAAATAGCTTTTGCATCTGGTTTTATAAAGGAGGCAGAATTGCCTGAGGATCAGGTTTCCTCCAGGACCCCGAGGTGGGGGGAGGGAGAGGAGGGGCTGGGAACGAGGACAGGCCCCTGTTTAAGGCTTCGGGCAGGACCCAGGGGAGGGCCTGAGGGAGGAGCGCAGACTTAGCTCTAGCTATTGAAGCCGGAGCAGGGCATGGATGGTAATAACATCGGGCCTACTTCCTCTTTGTCCAGGTGAGGAGAACCAGCCCTACCAGTATTTATGAAGTCCTAGTATGCACAAAGAAGCACCATGATGGCATGGAGAGAGGAAGGCTTGGGTTCAACTCCTTTCTCTGAATCCTGGCTGTGTGTCTCTGGGCAAGTTACTTAACCTCTCATTGCCCGGGTGCGATTGCCCATCGTCAGAGGCAGTTTCCACCAGGGCAGTCTCTTCCACAGATGAAAGCACAGATCCTACCCTCTTTTTCTTTCTTCTTTTTCCCCGTCTCCCCAAACTATGATCCATACACTTTGCTAGGTGCTGGGGATAGTAAAAGACAATGAAAAATGTAGATATAGCAAGTGAGTAAACAGATGAATATATAGATTTTCTCTTTATAGTATATAAATATGAATAGATGTGTGGGCATATATTATATATGTATATAAAGTTAGGAGCGATAAATCACTTAAGGATTTTTGGAAAACAAAATGGAAGATGTACATTTATATTATCTATTATTAACTTTATACGTATGCTTATACACTTCAGAATTTAGGCTCCTTGTAAATAGGTTTATGTTACTCTTTGGTACTTGGCACAAAGTAGGTGCTTCATAAATGATTGACTGGTTTTCCTGGCTTTTGAGGTAGTCTGGTCCAACACTCTTATTTTACTAATGCAGAGAACTAGGACCAGGGGACACTCATGCATTTTCTTTTAGAGGAAATGGAAGTTGCTTCATGATAAGGCAGAATTTTACCAGCTCTCTCTCTACCATGCTTCAGCAGAAATGGGATGACTCGCCTCAGAGATGGTGAACTCGTTGGTATTGGAAACGGTCAAATAAACACATGATGGAGATGTAGAGGGGACTCCAGTACTGGGAACAAAGTCAGAACATTCATTCATTCAGCAGATATTTATCAAACACCTACTGTGTGCAAAGCTCTCCCCTCCTTACATATTGAGATGCAAAGACAAAAAATGAGAAAATCCTTCCCCCCAGGACCTTAAGATCTAATTAGGGGACACACATACAGGTAAGTATAATTCAATGTAGAATGTGAGAGGGAAAAGGATGAAATGTTCCAGGAAGATAAGAATATTTTCAGTTGAGAGATTAGGGAAAGTTTCATGGAGGAAGATTTTGGCCTTAAAGAGAAGTCAACAAGCCTTTAAGTAGCACCTACTACCTGCCAGGGACTGTGCTAAACACTTGACAAATATTTTCTCATTTGAGCCTCCCAACCTACCTACAAAATAGATGCTCTTAATACCCCCATTTTACAGTTAAGTAAACTGAGGCAAACAGTGAATTTGCCCAAGTTCACACAGCTAGTAAGTGTGTGAGGTAGGATTTGAACTCAGTCTTCCTGACTCCAGGTCCAATACTGTATTCACTAGGCTAGTTATTCATTTTGATTGGAGTATAAAGTACATCAAAGTAGGTTAGGGACTAGGGCTATGATTTCGTTGATGGGAGGGGCTCATAGTGCCCCTTCTGCCCATACTTGTCAGCACTTTCTCTGTGACTGATATTTCTTAGGAAGTTACATAGAGCCATAAGTAGTTAAGTGACATGCCTAGGGTCACACAGCCAATATGTGTCAGAAGAAGGAATTGATCCTTGGTCTTGCTGGCTCTGAGACTAGCTCTCTGGCCACTATGCTACACTGCTTCTCACTGCCTGATGGTAAATAGTGAGGAAAAAAAGGCAGGAAAGGTCTATTGGAGCCATATCATGGAGAGCCTAAAAAAGAGCCTGAGGAGTTTACGTTTTATCCTACAGACTACAGGGAGCCACTGAGGATTTTTGATCAGGGGGATGATTAGCACGAGGCTTAAGAAACCGACTTTGGCAGCTCTGTAGAGGATTGCTTGGAAAGGAGAGATCCCAGAAGTAGGGAGACCAAGCAGGAGGCTCTTACACATCTGAGAGGGATGATAAACACCTGGCTCCTTGTCTTGACTCAGCAAGTGGTAAGAAAGGGCAAGATTCAAGAGATTCTATTGTGGTAGATTCCCCAGCACTTGGCATTTGATTGGATGGATGGTGTGATGCTATAGGGAAGAGTTAGCCGTGACTCCGAGGTTTCAAGCCTGGTTGACTGGAAGGTGGTAGTACCAGCAACAGACACTTGGCAGGAGGGAGATGTTGAGGGGGAAGGTGGTGAATTCCATTTTAGACATATAGAATTTGAATTGTGAGTTGGACATACAAGTAGAGGCTCCAGCTGGCAGCTGGAGATATTCTAGGACTGGAGTTTGAGAGAGACTGGAACTAGATATTGAGAGACATCTGCTGAGAAGCAGTGGCTGTTCCCTAAAGGAAAGGAGAGAGGGAGAGAGAGAGGGAGAGGGAGAGGGAGAGAGGAGAGAAAGGGCCTAAGGTGGAGCCTTGGGGGATATTTGTCTTTGGGATTCTGAGAGGAAGTTGATGAAATTGTAACAGCAGTCAGACAGGGACCAGGAGAGAAGAAAACAAGGGGAAATGAGGATATAGAAAGAAAGGGGTGGCCTAGTGCTTAGCACACTGCCTAGTCTATAATAGGTGCTTAATACATGTTGGTTGACTGGCTGACTAACTGCATCAAGTGGAGGTCACAGGATGCTGAATTTGTAGTTGCATGGACTTTAAAACCTGCATTCGGTTATCTGAAGGACTAAGTGACGTGGTACACATCACAAGAAACTGGGATATTTGGGAAAGACTCAAGGGAAGAAGGCTGGAGGGGTAGGATTTGAGATTACATGACCTTGTCTAGACTCCTAATGTGATCAGGAACTATCCCCTGAGCATGCCGGTGAGGGCCAGAGCTCTGCTGAGTCTTTGCCATGGGTATCCTCAAGTCTCCAGGGCTGTGCCCCATGCCCTGCCAGTAGTGGTTGCTGATGGTCCCAGATGTGGCTGCCTGCTACTTCAGTCCAAAGGGAGGTACTGGGGGAGGATGGGAAAGAATGGATAAGAAAGAAAAATACACTGGCCCAGGATAATTACTTCCTCTTCTGCCCTGGCTTCCTGTGGCTTTCTGTGCTAACCCCACTGTAACTCTTATTAACTATCTTTGTCATTCTGTGGGTGGGAATGTAAGAACCTATCTCCCCAGGGCAGCTGTCTGTCTGAGCCCACGTTCTAGACAAAGTTCTTTCAGAAATTGTCTCTTGCTCATGGCCCAGTAAGTTTTTCAGCCTGAGGTGTCCCCTCCCGGGCCACATTCTCCAGTTGAGTTGAGTGACATTCATTTGGGATGGCATTTCAGATAACAATTTATGGTTACAAAACACTTTACAAACTCTGTCACATTTAATCCTCATAACGGCTCCTGGAAAAAGGCAAAGCAGGCATTTACCCCCATGTTGCTGGAGAGGAAACTGAGGTTAAGTGAATTGCCATAGGTCTCACAACTAATAAATAATTGAGCTGGAATTTGAGTTATAGGCTCATAGCTCTAGGGCAGGAAGGGACTTTGGAGGACAACTAGTTCAATTCCTTTCAGAGATCCAGAGGGGCTGAATGTCTTGAACAAGGTCACAAAGGTAGCAAATAGTGCAGGCAGGATTTGAACCCGGGTCTTCTGACTGCAAATCCAGCACTCCACCTAGGGAATCTGGGACTTCTGATTCTGAGTCCATTTTTCTTTCTGCCACATCATACTGACTGAACTAGGTGCAAGGGATACATAAGTGTTACATTAAATAATCATGAATCAAAATGTGTGATATGAGCTCTTGGGGCTACAGGCATCAGAATGGTGACACATAAGTGTGAGCTAGTGCTATCAGAGAATATTTTGTGGAGGATATAGGACTTGGCATTGGTCTTGAAGCATAGACAGAGATTCGGGACACAAGGCATTTTTGGAAGGGATAGGGATCAGAAATGGTAATGAAGATGGTGTGTATGGAACAGGGAGAAGACTGGCTTGGCTGTTGTGGAAAATAAGTGTTAGTGGAGTAGGGCAATCAGGGAATCTCAGAATTCAAAAACTGGAATGGATTGGAGTAATGGTCTTGTCCAGGTCACACCCAAATCAGAATCCTCTATACAGCTCACTTGCAAGTAGGTTAGATGTAGCATTTGCTGGAGGACCTCTAATGAAGGGAAGCCCATTTCACTTTAAGAGAGCTTTAATTATTCAGAATAATTAGTGAAATATGCCTCTATGAAACTTTCCCCTTTGCTTCTGGTTCTGCCCTCTGAGACTTGTGGTTGGATAGAGAGAAAGGGACCAGACCTGCAGAAATGTTGCAGATAAGAGCTGTAGGGCCTACCCAGTTGCCCACACCCTGACCACAAGGGAATAATTAGTACCTAGAGATAGCTCCAGGGCTGGAGTTGATCAAGGCTTGAGTTCTTTTTTATCTCTGGGTCTTCAGGTTGGAAAGGAAAGGGGGAGTTTAGGGCTGCCAAAGGCTGTTTCCTCCCTAAGGCTAGTGGGAGGTAGATGGAGTTTGGTCATTCAAGTGAGAGGCTAGGAACCCTATAGCTTAAAAATCTAGAACTTTAGAGTTAGACAGGACCTTAGTCATCATCTAGTCCAACCCCTTGATTTTACTGATGAAGAAACTACCTTAGGGAGGATAAGTGATTTGCCCAAGGTTGCAAAATAAGTTAGTGAGCTGGAAAAATAATCACAGAACTTACATATTTTTTCAAGTTGAGAAGAATTTTCTTCTTCAAATTTTTAAAATTGACATTGATTTAAAAAAAAAAATTTCAGTTCCAAATTCTCTTCCTCCTTTCAGCCCTTCCCCCATGGAGAAGGGAAAAATATGGTACCCATCATGTATAAATCTAGTGGCTATCTAGTCCAACCTATGCTGGAAAAAGAAAATCTCTCTAGCATTGCGACTGTGGGGTTGCTGTAGGTTTCACAACACAGGACTTTGGAATAAGAGGAATTGGGTTTGAATTCCAGCTTTGCAATTTACTGCCTATGTGACCTTGGGCAAGTCACTAAGACTCAGTGGATCTCAATTTCTGCATTTGTAAAAGGAGAGTGTTGGACTAGGTGACTAGCTCTGAGATTCTTTGGTCTTATGAATGAATGAAGGGTCACAGTGGAAGGGTAATATCCCTAAAAAGCCAGGGTGGTGGTGGAGGAGGGCTTGAGACAGAGTTGGTACTTTTTCAAAGGACAGATGGGCATTGGCTCAGTAGACTATAAGACTTTCTGTATAGAAGAAGCTTTCATGTTCTGACATTGTGGGAATTTGTTCAGCCTCCAATACACAACTGTACCATTCTAGATAGTTGAGACAAATTCAACAGGGAATAATTGGAATAATCCAGGAGCTGTACAGTGACAAGAAATATCAAGTTAGGAGACATGGAGGGCTAATTTTTAAAAATAAAAAAAAATTGGCTGATGTTTGTGGTGTTTTGCTCAACTCTCTCTCCCTCCTCCCTCCCTCTCTCTCTCCTTCCTTCCTTCCTTCTCTCTCTCTCCCTTTCTCCGTCTCTCTCTCTATTCCTTCCTTTCTCCTTTCACCCCTCCATTTCTCCTTCCCTCCCTGCCTCTTTCTCTCTCATTCTTTATTATAAGGAAAGGCTCTCTGGGAAATAAAGGAGAAGGATATATTTAGAAATATAGGTGATATAAAAAACAAAAAATACCAAGAAAACCTTGGTAAAACTGGAACAATGAGATATTTGTAAAGTGTTTAACACAGTGCCCGACCCAAAGTAGGTGCTTAATAAATGCTTATTTTTTTTGCCTCTCATCCTTAAAAAGTGAAATTCTGTTTTTTTTTTATAGGATCATGCACAGAGTGTAGAGAGTATGGGTTTTTACCATAAATCAATTTCCTTGAAAGTCTAGATATTAGAAAACGATGTTAAAAGATGGCTGGACCTAAGAGCTGGAGGGCTAAAGATTGCAGGCTTGTCAGAGGCTCAAAGCACAGATCTCATTTTAATTTCTATGCCAAATAATAAATAGTCATTTCACATTCATCTTGAGCCTTAAGATTTACAAAATGCTATCCTTACAAAAGCTACTTGATGTAGGTAGTGTATCATTATCCCCATTTTACAGATCAGAAAACTGAGGCTTAGAAGAGGTAAAGAGACTTGTAGTAGTATATTATTGAAGTAGGTACTGTTTTACTGTTATCCCCATTTTACAGATTAGGAACCTGAGGCTCAGAAGAGTCAAGAGCCCAGAATGACAGGGTTAATAAATGGCAGAGACTCAAGCCTAGGTTTCCTGACTCATATCAATGCTCTTTCCATGTTCCTTACCATGATTTTCAGAAGAGTAGCTCTTCTGACTGATACAAGAGAAATGTGGATGTGGAATTCAATCATTTTCTGTCTAGATTAATGGATTTACATCTGCTGACAAATCCTTCCTTACAAAAAAGCTGCCCTTCAGTGTCAAAGGCTTAACGGGGTAGTTCATTTCAGGTGTAGTCCCACTGAGTTAGGTGGGATCAAGTGAGACCGTAACGTTCTTAAGGGCTATTTCTGGCTGGGTATTCCCAGTGCCCAGTGTTCTGCCTTGTATATAGTAGGTGCTTAATAAATGCTTGTTAAGTTTAACTGAAGTCAACGCAGGTTACTCTGTGCTAGAAATAATCTCTTGGTACCCCTTTCCAGTCTCCCCTCTTGTGGGACACCTTCCAAGGCTGGTGGATCCTACGAGGACTTTGGTTTCCCTGCCATGACCTTCAGCTTGAGGTTGTATCTTTGTCATGGTATCTGCTTTGCATCTGCTGAACTAGAAGAAAAGATAGAAAATGCAGCCTTTCTATTAGGGAATGGCCTGCCTGGCTATGAATGGTTATGAAGTCTTTGGTGACCTGGTGTGTTACTGTTGGGAGCTGAGGCTCAAGGACAAGAAATGAGTTAGAATTAGATGACCAGGCTGGAGTCCTCCAGGATGCAAATGATTTTCCTTAAGTCTTTGGTGACCCTGTGTGTTACTATAGAGGATCAAAGACTAGAAATGACTTGCCCAAGGTCACACACTAAGTCACCAGCAAAGCTGAGACTAGAACCCAGGATTCCCTGTTCTCAGTTTGATCCTCTTTTTGTTTCAAAACCCTGCCAGTCCCCTCTTTCAAGTCTTTTAGAAAGTTAAGTAGTGCCTTGAAGGGAGTTAGGGCTTCCAAATGTGCAGACTAGGAGTGAGGGCCTCCCTTCTACAAAGACACACAAGTAGAAGGTGGGAATGTCATTTACAAAGAGTGACAAGTAGGTCAATTTGGCTGGTGATGCTTTGGGGGTGGAGAGGGAGAGGAGTAACATGAATAATTTAGAAAAGGGAATTTGGGGTCAGATTGTGGAGGACTTAAAAAAATGCCAGGCAGAGGAGTTCTTTGTTTTATTCCCCTAGACACAATGGGGAGCCATGGAAGCTTCTTGAGTAGGTGAGTGACCTGGTCAGATATGTGTTGTAGGAGTATTAATTTGGCTGATGTATGGAGTATAACTTGGAGAAGAGAGAAAGTGGAGTCAGGAAATCAATTACAAAGATACTGAAGTAGTCTAAATGAGAGGAGGTGGGGGGAGGCCTCAGACTAGAATGGTTGTAAAGTGAATATGGCTAAGAAGACAGAAGTGAGAAATATAGAGGAAGGATGAACAAGGCTTGGCAACTGACTAGGTTTGGGGAGGGAGGGAGAGTGAGGATGCTTCTGAGGTGAGAGCCTGGTTTATTGGGATAATGGTGCCCTTAAGGGAGGTGAGGGTGCCAGGGAGAGGGGTGACCTGAGTGGGAAAGAGAATAAATTCTGCCTGATGTAGAGAGAAGACAGCCTTGGAATGCTGGAAACCCAGATTACCAACGAAGCCACTGGTATTTCATGAGAAAAGAGTGGAGTGTGGACCTAGGATGTAGGAAAATTCGTGAGCACCAGGGCCAGGACTAGAAAGAGAGAGAAGAGGGTTGGGCAGAAGAATCACAGGAGATTGGTGAGTGAAGGCTTGGTTCAGGTAACCATGAAGACCTTACTCTTGCTTATAGACTTCTGAGATTTCTTGTGAATCTTTTTTGGAGCTTTCCCGTGGTTAATTATTCTTTAGGTCTCGAGGTGACATGTGGCCCTCTAGGTCCTTAAGTGTTGCCAAACCACACTTGAGGACCTAGAGGGCCATGTGTTACCTTGAAACTGCAAGTTCCCCATCTCTGTCCCTTGTCAGTGTTTTTCCATTCATGCTAGCTCTAAAAACCCTTATAAAAACCCGTATAAAATACCAGTGGGGTTTGTGGGTTTCCTTGAGGACGGGGAAAAGCTTTGAAACTGTGACTAGTTTCTACAGTGGCCTGAAGGAGAGGGAACCCAGGAGAACAGATGATGACAGCAAGACAGGGGAGCAGGTGGATGGGTCTCTAGGGCTTCTGAGAGGAAAAAAAACCCAAGATGGGTGTGACTTACGGGCTGACAGCAACCCAGAAGTGGTCCGGAATAAGGGGTTACAGTATAGGAGACTCCTGGAGATCCTCTGTCTTGGAATGAGCAAACTAAAAGGAGATACTAGATTGTAGAATGTTATGAGGATCAGCTAGTCAAACCTCAGCTCTTAGAGTCACAGAGTTTGAGAGTGAAGGGTCCTATGGCCAGCTGGTCCAAGCCTCGCCCCAAAGAGCTCATTTTGTAAAGGAGGAAACTTGTCTGAGAGTTCACCATTATTAATCAGGAGTTGACATGGACCTAGAACATTCTCCTTCCCTCCTCACCTCCATCTCTTAGCATTCCCAGCTTCTTTCTAAGAGAGCCGTCTGGCCTGAAGCTACTTCCAAATGCCTTTGTTTCTCCCCAAATTACCTTGAATTTGTTTTACTTAAATATGTGTATTTGGTTCTCCCCAAGAGATTGCAGTGGCTGCACATCAAACACTTGGCACAGTAGATTCTTAATAGTCCACATAGCAGGTACTTAATAACAATAGCCACATAGTAGGTATTTAATTGTAAAAGCAATAGTATACACAGTAGGTGCTCAATAATAAAGTAAAAGGCCTGCAGGCCAATAGTCTTTAGAATAGAAGTTCTTAGGACTGTGTGTTCTGATCAGTATCTATTATCCTGTAGGTTCTTAATCAGTAATTCTAGAGCCATGGGCTGTTAGCACTGCAAGAGCGGTTAGAGACCAGTCTTCTGTGAGGCGGTAAAGTTTAGGGGATTTGTAGTCAGAAGACCTGGGGTCAAATCCTGTCTCTTACATGAACTACCTACATGACCCTGAGCTAATCACTTAAGATGCCCTGAACCTTAGTTTCTTCATCAGCAAAATGGGGCAGTGGAATTAGATTAGGTAATTTTTGAGTTGGAAACTGAGGTTAGAATTTGTTAATCCTTCTGCCACTCAAACCAGTGCCTTGTTCACTAGACCAAGCTGCCCCTCAGCTTCATCCCTGCCTCCTCCCTTTTACTCCAGAAGCCTGATGTTGGGGTGAGGGATGGTCCATGGGGCACGACTGAAGGGCCCTGAGCTAATGAGGAGTCACCGCTTCTGTCTTCAGTTGGCATCATCTCCACTTTCTCCCAGTCCTGGTATCTTCCAAAGCCCTTGGTGTGGGTTCAGCAGATCCTTCTCCCCTCCTTGAATGGTAGAAATAGCTCTAACCAATAAGACTAAAAGCTCAATAATAACTCACAATATGTAGTTTTGTATGGTTTGCAAACGAATCATAGCTACCATTTGCCAACATTATCTAACCTGACCTTGGCAATAATCCTGTGAGGAAAGTGTTGTTATTATATCTCTATTTTATAAGTAAGGAAATTGAGGCTCATAGTGGTTTAGTAATTTGCCCAGGATTACCCAGCTACCTAGTGTCTGAAGCAGGATTTCAACATAGGACTTCCAGGCAGACAGACAGACAGGTAGGTAGAAGGATAGATACATAGTTGAAAACTCTCTCCAGTACCACCCTGTTGCTTCCTATATTGTCTAGAGAATCCATTGTTTTCAATGGACAACACCCTAGTTATACATTCAGCAAACATTTAAGTACTGGTTATGTGCAAAGCACTGTGCTGGGACATATACAAAGTTTGGATAAAACCCAGTTCCTGCCCTTATTGGGCTTATAGTCTGGTAGGGCGACAAGATACATTATAGAAAATTGCCTCCCCCTACGCATAGTAATACACTATAAATATATTAGAGGTCTGGAAAACAAGGATCTATGTGTCTGAGGGGGAGGGCCATTACCAGCTTTGGTAGGTATGTATGTGGAGATAGGGCAGAGGGAATCAGGGAAGGTTTACTGGAAGAGGGGGCATTTGAGTTGAGTTCCTAGATACCTTTTTGGATCTGACCTATGTTTAATTGGTTTCGGGAACTGAGCAATTAGGTAAGTCACTCATCCCAAGGCACATAGTCAGCGTCCGTGTGTAGACCCTCATATGTACTTGGGGGTCTTTATTTTAACTGCCACTCCCACTGACAAAGGCTAACTTCCTGCATCTCACTCCTAGGGTTCTAAGGGTATCCCCGAGAAGCAGTGGGTTTCTTTTCTAACACTATTGGCTCAAGTCCCATTCCAGCTTGTTCTTTTCTGTATCAATCACCTAGTACCATTTGGGTGATACTTAGTATTATTAATTTAATGCTTAGTACCCCACTATTAATTTAACCATTTATCTCCTTGATATCAAGCCCTACCTATGACAACTACTAGCTATGTGACTCTGGGTGAATCACATTTGCCCAGGCTTCTGTCTAGCAATAAGCGAGGAGTCCCTGACCTCTATCAGCGGAGGGAGTTCCACACCAGGAGTTCTCAATACTGATAAAGCCATAGGTTTTCTCTAGCATTGTTCTCTTGTCAACATGCTGGTGCCTGCCAGTCCCTTTAACTTGCCAAAGCCAGCCACCGCATGGGGAATGAGCGCACTTCAGTTGGCACAATGGAAGCCTCAAGTCAGCACAGGACTCTGATTTCAGGGCATTTCCTGTCTTCATAACCACTCATCCCTTTCCTTTTTCACCTCCCCCAGAGCCAGCACAAGCACTCTGTCTCTCCCTCTGTTCTCCCTCCATCTTTCTTCCTTGCCCCCCTCTCTCTTCTTCTTCCTTTGACTTTCATTTCTCTGTCTTTATGTGTGTTTATTGATTCTATCTCTCCATCCTCCTTTCTCCCCTTCTGTCTCTGTGTCTGTCTCTGTCTCTCACTCCCTCCTCTTTCTTCTTGCTCTCTCACTTTCTCTGTCTTTATGTCTCTGTTTATTGATCTGTCTCTCCTTCCCTCCCATCTCTGTGTCTGTTTGTCTATCTCTGTCTTTGTTTTTCTCTCCCACTTTTCTATCTGTCCATCCGTCTGCCTGCTTCTCATTCTGAAATACTAGACTGTAGTGAGTTTTCTTTAAACCTGAGCTGGTATTGTCCCAGGCTGCTCTTTCTCATCCCCAGCTGTGCGATTGTGTGTACACATGCTGCCCTGAGGAACAAGGGGGGGCTGACTTTTTGGGTACAGAAATGGCTCAGCCTCTCAATCATGTGACGGGGCCCTGGGTCTGTGCACATTCCATAACCCAGCCTGCTCCTAACTGGAAACAGACTCAGCGGGGCTGACACATGTGGAAAGCCCAGCTTCTCTCTAGCCAGAGGATCCTGGCGTCTGTTTGCGTGAAGTGCCTCTGAGATTGTTTTTAAAGGGATTTGAATGTCTCCCAAGACCCTATGCCTCTTATTCCAGGTCAATGCTATTTACAAATATCTTTGGAGTTCCCTTTCTCCTTAGTTATATTTTGGTTGGATGATGTCTGGCTGTTTTCGAAGCCCAGGATACTGAATCAGATTCCCAAAGGACTGAGTGATTAGAGACTTGGAGAAGTTCCTCTAGCCGATGGGGTTGGGAGTTGGAAATGGGTAAGATACAGATACTTTTTGCCCCTTCTCTAGGAAGGGTGAGGAAGCTTCGAGCCCGAACTTTTGAAGGCCTGCCCAGGGAGTCAGTCCTCCTAAGAAACTGCTGGACTATTGTATTGAGGGTGTACCACCCTGGCAAGAGCCTCTCTAGGATGATCAGTGGGACCTTCCTTCTGTGACTACACAAGAAAGAACTCATTCTATAGGAAAGGAGCCCACTCTCCAGGGAGCCTGAAGAAGTCATAGAATTGTAGAAAGCAGAATACTTTCCCTCTTTGGGCCTCAGTTTCCCTATTTGTAAAATGAGGAGGTTTGACTTGATCTCTAAAATCCTTTCTAGGTCTAATTTTCTTTGATTCTTCAAATGCTAGAGGAAGAACCCTGAGAGATCCTCTGTTCTAACCTCCTAGGCTAAGTCCAAAAACAGTAACAGCAACCCATTAACTCAGGCCTCAATTTGTTTCTGTGTAAGTGAATTTTTCAGTTAACTGAAGCTTATATATTTAAGGACAGATTTAAAAAATTTAGTCTTAGAGCATGGACATCTTTCCAAACCCTTTACCACAATACCCTTCCTTCTTATGGCATAGCTTGTAACCTGTGTGCCAGTAGACCTTCATCTCTTTAGTTCTATTAGAAGGGTCAGATTCAATTTTAGGTCTTTTCTCAAATAAAAATTCTCCATGGCTTACTGCCCCAACCCAGAAACTTCCTCTAGAAACACCAGAATTTGAGATATGCATAAGGTTTGTTTGCCTATACATTAAATGTGCCCAAACTACTATGTTTTTTGAATTCTCATATCTGGTTTTTAAAATAATTTTTTTGGGTCTATAACCTTATCAGCTGTCACTTCCTGCTACTGTCACTGTTTTAGAACTCGAATTTTATGATCTGCTGCAAGTTGTGAAACTAGATCCAGAAGTTGATTAGAACTGTGTGTAAAGTATAAGTAAATGAACTTTGAGTAATGGTTGGAGAAGTTGTCTTAGTGATTCAAATTCTGATTTCCAAAGCTTATGCCATCTCTCTTGGCGGTTCAGTGACTATCTCCCCCCACCCCTTGCTTTTCCTCTCTGTTGTCAGCTGGAGAAGTGACCTCCAAATAAGTGAGGTGTCACTGTATTGATGGGATCGTGTGATAATAACATTTCTTTGGAACATTGGCACATAGCATTGACCAGAGGAGGACGGCAGCATTGTAACAAAATTCCATGACTGTGGTGAAGCCGAGATGAAGGCACTAGATGCCAGGTCTGACTTCCTTAACTCCTTAGGCTATGAGACAATGGAAATGATTATCCAACATTAGTAGCTGCTCTTTGCGGGGAGACGCTGTGACGCTTTCCACCTAGGGCCGCCACGCCTTGAGAGAACAGAATTCTTCTTCATGAGATCCATTCAACTCCTCTTTGGTATGTTAGGGTGTGACTCAAATTCCTCTGCTGTTTTTAAGCCTTTTCAGCAAAATCTTCTGGATTCCAACCCTGGAGAGCCTCCTTCTCCCCCTCCCCCCATCCTGGGCTAGAGTCAAGTCATGGGAGTGTTTTCTGTAGAAAAGATTGGAAACTTGGTCCAAGCCAAACAGAAAGACAATATTACGGAGCCAGGAACTCTGTGCAGTGTTGAAGTTTGCTTCCTTTTCCTTTTCCACAGGCTCTATCAAAGGCCATGCTGCTTCAGGCTCACAGGTTCCCTGCTTTGTAGTATTTTTCATAATAATAACTAACATAAATCCCTTTAAGATTGACTAAGCACTTTGGACAACGATCCTGTGAATTAGGAGCTATTATTATTCCCATTTTACAGATGAGGAAACTGAAGAGGAGAGAGACTAAGTGACTTGCCCAGGATTTGAACCACGGTCCAGTGTCCTTCATTATACCACATTTGCCACTCTGTGGGGTGCTTTGGGGTGGAGAAGGGGCTCTTTCCCTCTTGACCCTCTGCTGACTGCCCACCTTCTTCTTCCTTATTAGAGATCGTAAGCTATGCTGGCTACGCTTAGTTGTGAAATATCAGGTGGTGGAATTTCTTCAGGTATGGGTTGGACTGGTTGGCCCTCGAGCATCCTTCCCATCCTGACATTCTGTGATTCTGGGATCCATGTAGATGTCGTTGTGATGAATACAAACTTATTTAAATACATCACTGAATTTATAGTAGTTTTAAAAGTTACTTTTCTCAGTCAAGAGATACTAACAAGAGCAAATGTCAGTACCTGAGGTGCTACAACATTCTTTTTTTTTTTTTTTTAACATTTGAAAGAGGTTCTCACACTTGGGAAAAGTTGGGAACCAAGGATGACACATTTTAAAAATTTGCTTTTCGATCAGATGCTGTGATGTCATTAATGTAGGGCAGAGGTTTCAAACACACAGCCCCCAGGCTGCATGCCACCCACAACACTTTAAGAGCTTCCTGAACCAAATTAAAATGTAGTTCCTATCTGATTTCAATTTGTTGATGTATTAATAAAAAAGAAATATGTAAACCTGTATGGTTTTCTAAGTCAGTGTTCAGGCAACAGGGATCCTTATATATGGTATAATGCTCCCCTTTCTATTTGAAGTTGTCACCACTGGTGTAGAGAACCCCAGTGAATACACTCCCTTTACCACTGAAGATTAGCTCCTGTTCTGGAATTGATAATCTCAGAGAGCTGCCTGGTGACAATTTAAGGTTGTGACTTGCCCATGGTCACCTTATCAATAGAAATCATCAGTGGGATTTGAAGCCAGGTTGTTCAGCTCTCTGTCTGCTGTTCCATGCTACCTCTGTTCTTTTACAGATGAGGAAACTGAGGCCCTGGGAAGTTAAATGACCCGTCCAACATCATACCTTTAGTCACAGACCATCAAAGAGCTAGAAGTGAGGCTCTCTGGCCCTCCTCTTCCATCATATGTCACACTGTGATCAGTTTCATCCAGTGTATCTTTCCACTGTATCACCTTCACCTTCCATTCTTTATGAAGTGAAGTATAGTGTTGTGGAACTGGATTACCCCTAATAGTTACCCAGTCTGTCCCAGAGAGATACCCAGTTTAGTGATGCCTGAGTAGATTCATCTAAACAGATCATGATAAAAACTCAGGAACTTGAAATTTCTTTACCCAGGACTGTTGTCTAAATAGTTCAAAAGTATAAGTATATAGTAATTACATATGTATGTATATATGTCTACACACACAAACACAGACACACAGACACACACACACATATGATCACATATACTGTGGTCCACTGACCCAAACTCTGGGTACCTCGATTTTCCAAACAAATAACAATAGTTCACATTTATGTTTCACAAGGCTTTTTTTTTCTCATTCAATCCTCACTCTATGAAGTAGATGCTGTAATTATGCCCATTTTACAGATGAAGTAATGCATTAGGCACAGAGAGCTAAAGTGACTTTCCTGATGTCTCAGAGCAGGGAGGGGCCTGAGATGATATTTACATCCAGACTTTCTGGGCTGTAAGTTCACCTCTCTCTTCATTATGCTACATCACTCTCTTTCAATGTCATACTGCCTCTATGGTTTCCTAAAGCATGAAATTTAAGGCACTTTTGAGAACTTTGACAATGGGCATTGAGGAAGCATCTATTAGAAGTACACTCTGCTGCTGGCATATGGGTACTGACTGTGTGACCTTGGGTAAGTCACTTAAGTCTGCCTTCATTTCTTCAGCTATTAAATAAGGTTCACTATAGCACCCACCTTGAAAGGTTGCTGTGGGAATTTAATGAAATAATATGAGTAGAAGTGCTTAGCACATAGTAGGTGTGATATAAATGTTTTTCCCCTTCCCTTATTCTTTTTTCTTACTAGGCACTAGCGTAGAGAGAAAAATTAAACAAGGTGCCCCCTCTGATCTCATGAAATTCATAATCTAGTAGCAGGTATAATCCAAATGCTAATGACTATAGTACAAAATGATACATGATCAGTTCAGTCATAGAGGTTGAAGGCAAGTACAGGTGTGGGGAGAAGGTGTTCCAGAAAGAGGATTAGAAGATGCCTAGGATTTCAACAGGTGGAGATGAAAGAGGCGAGAGTATTTATTACAACTTGGAACACTATGTACCAGGCAGCCAGGTGGTGCAGTGGGTAGAGCGGCAGGCCTGGAGTCAGGAGGACCTGAGGACCTCAGACACCTACTAGATATGTGACCCTTGGAAAATCACTTAACTCTATTTGCCTCAGTTTCCTCAAATGTAAAATGAGCTGGAAAAGGAACTGGCAAACTAGTCCAGTATCTTTGCCAAGAAAACCCCAAATGAAGTCAGGAAGAGTCAGACATGGCCGAGTCCAACAAGGAACAAAGGCCCAAAGGTGGGACCAAGGCAAATATTAATAGGGGATGGCAAGTTGCCTACTATGCCTAAACCATAGACATGTGGAGAGGCATGCTGTGAGAATTTCCAGAAACTTCCAGGAGCTGATCACTTGGAAGTGAATAGTAGGGGGTGTTCAGGGAAGGATCCCCCCACCCCCCCAATTAGCTGATAACAGTGGAAGAGGGATTGTATGCAAATTAGGCTTTTCATATCTTTTCCCCTTCCCCCTCACAACCCTCCCCACTGGAAAGGAAAAGTTCTCTCCTGTACGCATTACTTGGTTTTAGTAACTAACTGGTTGACAGATAAAAGGGAAGAGCTGATGGAGCCACCTGTGTTCTAGTGAATGGGAGGGAGTAAACCTTTATTAAGCATTTGTGCCAAGCAGTTTACAAATATGGTTTCATTTTATCCTTACAACAACCCTGTGAAGCACTTGTTATTACTAGTTATAATCTACTTTTGAGGAAACTGAGGCTGATAGAAGTTAAGTGACTTGCCCAGGATTACATAGCCAGTGTCTGAGGACAGGTCTATCCTGACTTTAGTTCCCGAATTCTATGCTCTGTGGGGTCCCCTAGCTGCCTAGTGGAAGGACCAAGTATCTGCTATGAGGCAGCTTGAATCTGAATCCTTCCTCTTCTTGTGTGACCTTGGGTAAGTCCCTTCACTTCATTTTTCTAATGTGTAAAATGAAGAGGTTGATCTATATGATCTCTGCTTCCCATTGGAAGATGAACTTTTTTGAGGTTTTCAGTTTGGAATGAAAAAAGTAGTTCTTGGTGTCTCCCCTTTCCACCACCCCCCACCTTGTTTTAAATAAACTCAGTACAGTAGATAGCATTCACAAAGCAGGGAACCCATTCATTTCAAGGAACTAAAAACCTTATTCTCCTCTTTGAGTACTCGTGTCAGATCATGGCCCATTCTTCTCGAGGGCGACTGCTGTGGTTCACATTTGAGAACACTTTGAGGAGAGAGGGACCAGCCTTCAGGGATCTGGGGTGCCCCGTGCTAAACTCCAGGGATGCCAGTTGGCTGTATTGGCGGGAATAGGGAGTATGTGAAAGGAGGAGGATGAAATAACACTGGAGGGATAGGCAGAAGCCAGAGCATGTATGAGGGGTGAGAATTTTGTATTTTATCCTTGAGGAAACATAAAGAAAGAAGGGAATGATCATGATTGTTATTAGGAGTCAATGAATGTGAATAAATGAAAAGAGAATTCATAAATATAGTGTCCACTTCTAATGGGGAGGAATGTAATCCATGTAGGGAAGACATAGCCAGGGAGGGGCATTTTGGTTTGCAAAGTTACAGGGATATTAGGCTGAACTAGAAGGGAGTAGATTAGATCTACTCTTTCTAGTAGCAATGGCCAAAATGATTTAATTACTTACACAATTGGAAAGGGAGTTGGGATGTAGGTACCCAAGATGTGGCAAGATGGTTGTCAAGAAAAGGATGGACATCTAGACAGTGGGGTTGGGGGAAGGAGAGGTGTCACTTTATTTCTTGGGCCCTCAATTTCCTCCTCTGTAAAATGAAGGAATTTGACTAGCCGATGGCTACAGATCCCTTCTAGTTCTCTGTGATTGAGGACAGTTCTTGCAAAACTGTTGTTTGGGATAATTTCACCTTAAACTTGACAGATGATAAATAAACTGAAACTACCAGTCATTTTCACTAGCAAGTTAAAAACCAAACCAAACCAAATGATTCGTATGACCCTGCATGTGTATTCTCGTTCCTTGCACAGCCCCAAGCCAGCCCATTGGAGGCCTCATCCAGGGGCTCCACTGTGAAGCCAGGTGACTCTTTGTGAATGGCGGTGGGGCAGCTGGCGACTGCAGCGATTAGAAATCTGACTCTGCCAAAGTGGAAAATTGGGTTTCAGGATGAATGATGTAGGGCTGATTTCCATCATAACCAGAAATGTCTGTAAATGACATGGCTCCCAGCAAGATGCCGATGAAGGGTTTGGAGCCCGTTAATCCCTTCCTGGACATAGCACGGTCTATGACGATGGACCGAAATGTCAATGAGAAATGACAATGGACGTCATTCTTCTCCCAGATTTGCCTCATTAGAACGTTGTCTGGGAGGCCCTGATTCTGGCTTCTGTGATCTACTGCTTCTCGTCTAGAAATTGCCTTTTTGGCTCCTTTTGTCATTAATCGGCTTTTTTCTTGTTGCTGTTTCTGTCCAATGCCTTTATCTCCCAGCTGCATCTGACTGACTACAGCTGGTGGCCGGTATCAAGGGAGGGGCAGAGTGGGAAGGAAATGGGGAGTCCCGGTGGAGGTCTGACAGATTTATTCATGGGGGCTTTTGTTAATAAGGACCAGGGCAGGACTGAGGATTTGGTATTTTATCTTAGAGGAAACATATAGAAAGAAGATAATTATCATTATTATTATTATTATGAGTGAATGAATGAAAGAAAATTATTGAGTGCTTACTATGTGCCAAGCACTGTGCTAAGCCCTAGAGATCCCAACACAAAAGCAAGATAATCTCTGCACTCAGGAAGCTTATATTCTAACAGGGGCAAACTACCCATGTTTGGGGAATGATGGGCAGGGTAGGGCCACTGCACTCCCAGAAGATCTGACATGGTGTCCTGTTCTCAATACATTTTTATGAAATTAAACTGAATTCGAAAATAGATCCACATTTGTATTTTCTCTTGTTGCTCGTCCTTCATTCTTGAAGAGGACCATGACATTATGTAATAATGTCTTTTCCTATGTTGATAAGCTGAAGGGCAGAGGAGAGGGAATTCAGAGGTTGATGCTCAGAGCGTTTTGGATTTGGGTTTTATCCTTTTCTTCCAAGTTATATATGGGTAGACTAGTCTGATGGTAGTAGAGTTTGTAGCGGGAAGAAGAGGGAGATACGCCTGGAAATGTAGGTTGGAATAAATTTGTAAAGGGTCTTGACTGTCACACTGAGGAGTTTCATTTAACACTCAGCAGACATCTTTATCTTGCGGACCATAGGGAGCCACCACAGGCTTTACAACAGGAGAATATCATACTGAAAGCTATGTATTCAGGAAGATAAATCAGGCACTAGAATTGCTACTCATTCCCTAAATTTGGGAAAATCACTCCCGCGGATATTTTCTCTCTGTCTCTCTGTGTCTCTCTCTCCCTCTTTCTCTCTCTTTCTCTCCCTCCCTCCCTCTCTCTCTCTCTCTCTCTCTCTTTCTCTCTCTCTCTCTCCCCCCCTCCCCCTCTCCCTCCTTCCTTTTACCTCCTCTCTCTTTGTCTGTCTGTCTCTTTCCCCCTCCATTGTTGTCTCTCATCCTCCTCCTCCATCTGACTATCTCTTCCCTCTCTGCTCTTTGTCTCTGCCACATACCTATAACAAGTAGGAAAGCAGTTACTTTGGGGACAATTGTAGAATGTTAGTGGCTTTGAATTATCCCATCTGTTCTATCCGTATTGATTCCCCAAGTGGAACAAACCTGCTGGAGAAACAGGGTTTGTTGATGGGGTAACAGAAATTGTTGAGGTACTTCCTGGTAACTTTTTCTCCTTTGCCTACATGGATTCCAGACTCCTCGTTTATCTAGTAGTCCTCTCAATCAGTTCAGTTCAACAGCATTTATTGAGCATCTCTTATGGACAAAGCAGAGGATTCTGTGCTCAGTATCACAGGAAATAAATATCAAGATATGGGAGACATTGTTCCTGTTTGCAAATGTGTTCCGTCCTTCCTGGTTAAGTAGAGGAGCCCCACCTCTGTGATGGGTCCAGTCCAATTCTAGAATGATTCTTGCTTCTCTGCGTGTTTATGTTCCAGTGACTAGGCCAGTTTTCTGGCCATCTCTGAGTTATCTGACTGCGTGACTGTCCCACCTTCCCTGGCTCTGCATTTCACTGATGACATTCAGGGGTTTGACTGGAAGGTCACCAAGGTCCTGTCCAGCTTTAAAACTGTGACCTTCTAATCCTTTGTGCCATGTGCATTTCTTTGAGTGATGGGTTATAACCTTCTTATGCCCCCTCTGTGCTCTTCATTGCTGTCTGGGACTCTCAACTTGAATTCTGCCATGATCTGGCGTTGCTTGATATAATTTGTACAGTGCCATTTGCAAACAGGGGCATCTACACCCTCTACAGAAAATCCCTCTTCCATTTGGGCTTGGTGTTTGGTGGTCTCCACAAGGGTGTCAAATACCTTTGATGAACAAGCATACTTCTCTTTGGTTTCTGTTTTTCTTGAAATTAACTGGAGGATCAAAAAAGAATGTTATCCTTGTTTCATCTTTCAAGGATTAACATGCATTTGGAAACCCTTTGCTAGAAGGGGGCTGGTAAAGAAGCACTTTGCACTACTCCAATAGATGCATTTTTAGAGTCAACTGGCAGGAAAAACAGTGGGATTTTGTATTTGACCGCACGTTTCAGTCAACTGTGGACCCTTGGAGATGTATGGTCTGCTGTAGAACCCTTTCTAAATATAGAGCCTGGAAATTATTTGAAGTGTTTCAGTTGCAGTGATCTTCAGCCTGTCATTTTTATGTTATGGGGAAAAAAGAAAATAAATGTATGGTCAGTCATGGAAAACTCCCTGGTGTTGTACAGAGAACTCCAGACAGAAAGTGAGGGGCCTGGGGTTCTAATGCTGGCCTCCCTAGCCAAGAGTTAGGTGACCTTGGGTAGGTGACTTCCTCCTCTTTGAATTGGGGTTGAACTAAGGCCACTTTTCAGCCTTGATGTTCTATTTTTGACTCTTTTGGGATTATATTTAAGCATTTCTTTTGAGAACCCTAACTATATTTTTGTGTAACAGGAAGGGCCTTTTCTGGTGCATCCCATCCTTATGGTAATTTGTTGGGGGCCCAGGTAGGGAAAGGAGAGGGAGGACTCTAGACTCCATCCTCAGCCTCCTCCTCATCACCCCATTTCCATTTATACTTATGCACAGTTCCACGTTCCAGTAACCTTAATAAGTGGTTTACTTGTGGCCAATGAGCCACCTGGGTTTGGTTTTGTTAATACCAAGGTGGGCAGTTGGGGGCCAGCTGGGGTGAGTTTTCTCAAGCCTGTCTTCCTGTTGCCTGTCTCTTTCTCCCTGCTCTGCAGAGCAGACTTTGGTTTTAAAACAGTAGGCAACCTGTGGGAACCCCGTAGTTGAATGGCCTAAATTTAGCAGACCTTCCTCAGTGGTAACTTGTGGTCAGCCACAGGTTGAAAGTGTAAGGGGGGGAGGCCACATTTCTAAAATATCCCTGGACACAACATCAAATATAGCTAATGCTAGAGCAGAGCACTGGCCCACGCCCTCTCCTTGTTTTTGAGGGAGGACTGAAAAACAACTTTTCCCCCTCTGTTTCTTTTCTGGATAGTGATCTGAGCTGGTTGGCCTTAGGGAGGCCCTCACTGGAAACACTGAGAAAGTAGGTTAAATGAGCTGCTCTTTCTTTGGAGTGGGAGGGAGAAGGAGAAATGAGGATTAGAAGCAGGTCTTCACTGAACACTTTTGACTTGGACTGGCCTGGCTTGGATTAGCTATGGGGGCAGCCAGAGTCAGACTTGGGCCTGTGGACTCAGCCTTATGAACTGCCCCTTGGTGACTTTTGCCTTTGAAAAGTGGAATTTGTTGCTCATCCATAGAATCATAGAATGATAGAGCTGAAAGGATCCTTAGAAGTCCTGTATTTTTGTCTTATTGCATCTCTTAATTTTTCAAGACTAGTTAACACCCTTCCTTCCTTCCTTGCTTCCTTCCTTTCTTCCTTCCTTCCTTCCTTCCTTCCTTCCTTCCTTCCTTCCTTCCTTCCTTCCTTCCTTCCTTGCTTCCTTCCTTTCTTCCTTCCTTCCTTCCTTCCTTCCTTCCTTCCTTCCTTCCTTCCTTCCTTGCTTCCTTCCTTTCTTCCTTCCTTTCTTCTTTGCTTCCTTCCTTTCTTCCTTCCTTCCTTCCTTCCTTCCTTCCTTCCTTCCTTCCTTCCTTCCTTCCTTCCTTCCTTCCTTCCTTCCTTCCTTCCTACCTTCTTTCCTTCCTTCTCCATTTCATTTCCCTTCCCTTCTTACCTTCATCTCAATCACTTTCCACTAATTCATTCCCTCTTCTTCTCACCATCAAACACCTAGTCTGGGTTAATCTGAAATTTGGAATGAGGATTAACCTACTAATAAGTGTTAAATCTCTTTGAAGTGATATTGATCTATATTGTAAATGAAATTAACCCTAGACCTCAACCCTGATCAGACTCATCATCGAAAGTCCTCTGCAACCTTGACCTTTTCCAACTGAGCCAGAATCTGTAAGGAGTCCCTTAAAGTGCCCAAGGGGGAAAGGTTTAAGTGAGTGAATTGGGTTCCATTTCTTTTATTTTTAACTTGTTTTCTTAGTCCACTCCTTCCCCATCTTCAGCAGCCCTCATCAAAATCACGTCCTCCAGGACTGAAGCTGTGTGAGCTCTGAATCTCATTGTGATGCAGGGAGAGATGATCTTTCTTTTGATGAAGAACAACACTCAGGTATTGTGGGCAGGGCTGCCTGCCATCCTTGGTACTTTGAGAGCAGTTCCCAAGAGATCACGTTACACAAAGGCCCCTGGAAGCTGCTTACCATTTGTAGGCACTGACGTAGGCTGCCAGACGGCTCAGGTAATTACAGCAGGCTCTCAGTTACCAGAATTTGGTTAACCGGAACCCATCATGAATCAGATTTGTTTCTGCATTCCCTTTTTAGGAGGAAATGTGAAAGCATGACAGAACCAGCTCTGATGGGGACATCCTGGGGCAGAGGTGTGCTGCTAAATATTGACAGCGGGCTCTCTGGGGAAATAATGCCATCCATGACATACTTTTCAGTTTCATCTGCAACAGTTCCTCCGTCACTTTGTTAAGTATAGACAGTCAACAGAACAATAAACCCAGCCTTGATTTCTAGCTTTTGCTGATTTCTAAGGTGAAAATGCTCCCACTGAAAACTGAACAATGACCTCTGGCTCCAGCCCATCCCTGTGACCTGGGGCCAGTGACCAGGGCCAGTCAGCCCAAACCACTCTACTCCGCATCCATATTTATTTGACAAACACATCCTGCTGTGGGCTATGTCCAGGACAGATTCAGAGAGGGCCCAGGCCCTGCTCTTAGGAGCCAGCTAAGGAGATAAGACATAAACACACACACACACACACACACACACACATACACACACACAGTCTCTATCTTTGTACACTTATAGATAACAGAGGTATATACATATATGTACTTAGTAACCTACAGATAGATACTTATGTGTATTTTATAAGACCTTTAGAACACACATGTGTTTATGTGCATATATGTAGGTATATACACATGTGTAACCATTTTCTGTGCATGCACGCATCTCTATATGAACATATATGTATTGTTCAGTTGTTTCATTCATGTCTGACTCTTCATGACCCCATTTGGGGTTTTCTTGGCAAAGATGCTGGAGTGGTTCACCATTTTCTTTTCCAGCTCATTTTATAGATGAGGAAACTAAGAAAAATAAGGTTAAATGACTTTTCCACAGTCATACAACTAGTAAAAGTCTGAGGCTGGATTTGAACTCTATGTACTATTTCACCTAGTTGCCCTTGCATATATATATGCATATATATTTGTAAACAGTTGCATAAAAGTGCCTACAGGAAATCCCTACAGAACACTAAAAATCATTTTCAGAAATGTTGAAATGTTCAATGCCTCAGTTTCCACATATGTAAAACAGGAATAGTGATGATGACAATAATAATATCTGTAGTACCTCCCTTTTGAAGTTGTAAGGACTGAATAAGCTACTCATTTAAGGTGCTTTATACACTTGAATTATTATCTCCATGTTAGTTGCAGTGATTGTTATTAGGTGGAATTTTTTAGACTGGACATGTGATTTCACTGGCATAAGGCCATCATTTTTAAACTTTTTAGTCTTAGCTCCTATGCACTCAAAAATTGTTGTAGATCCCAAAGAGCATTTGTCTCTACGGGTCATATCGACTAATACTTACTGTATTAGAAAATAAAATGTCTTAATATTGTGAAAAGAGGTTTAGGACCCATGGCAAGGACTGCACTTGGAGAGTTTTTGGAATGTGGATCCTCTCGGGAGGGTCTGCCCTCTGCCAATAGAGACCCTCAGGGCACTGAGAACAAGAAGTGTTTATGCAGCACTGTTTGCCAGGCTCAGCAATGAGGATATAGAGAAAAGTGAAAATGTGACTGGGCCCTATCCTCAATGAGCTCCTATTCTAATGGGGGATACAACATGTCATTAGTGAATACTCACCAGGTACACGTGTGTGTTCATCCTTCGTGGCCGAAGAAGACCATGCCATCAGAGAAATGATGACATGACTTGCACTTGACTTTGTTTTGAGTGAGGGAGGGCTGTGCAGGTCACCAGCCTCACTTCTCCTCCAGAGTCATCTGAATCCAGTGACCAGATATTCATCAGGATGACTGGAGATGACCCAGGATGAGGCAACTGTGGTTAAGGTCACACAGCTAGTGAGTGTCAAGTGTCTGAGGTGAGATTTGAACTCAGGTCTTCCTGACTTCTGCACTGTTGCTCTATCCACTGTACCACCCAGCTGCCCACCAGGTACACACACATACATACATACATACATACATACATGCATACATAGGAGATGGAAGGCAACCTTGGAGGGAAGAATACTAACAACTGAGAGGAAAAGCCTCCTACAGCAGGGAAGAGTTTGGCTGATTCTGGAAGAAAACTAGAGAAGCTAAGAGGCAGAGGAAGAAGGAGAGCTTCTCAGACATGAGAAGTGCAAAGGCTTACAGGTGGGAGATGGGGTATATTATGTTCAAGGAAGAGCAAGCAGCTAAAACAGAAATTTCTTGTAGGATAGTAAAGTACACGTGGAAGAGGGGGAAGGTGCTAGTTTATGAAGAGCTTTAAATGTCAATCAGAGTACTTTATTTTTGATCCTTAAGATAATTCTGAGGCAACTAGGTGGTACAGTGGAAGGAGTGCTAGACTTGGGATCAAGGAGATCTGAGTTCAAATCCTCCCTTAGATACTTAGTTGTGTGACCCTGCACAATTCACTTAACCTCTCTTGGCCTCAGATTTCTCATGGGTAAAATGGCAGTACTAATAGCACCTACATCACAGGGTTGTTGGGAGGATCAAAGGAGATGAACACATGTAAAATACTTCTCAGTCCTTAAAGCACCATATAAATGATGACCATTATTAATATTCATAGCCCGTCGCTGGAGCTCGTTGGGAGAGTGGATTGGTGTGCAATATGCTTGAGGAAAGTCATGACAGCTGTGTGGAGGATGGATTGGAGCGGGATGAGAGACATGAGGTGGGGAGACCTATTCGAAAGCTTTCAATAGCCAAGTGAGAGGTGTTGGGGTCTTATACTGGGATTGTATTAATGGATAAAAAGTAGTTTTGATGAGCTTTCAGAGATGTTCTGGGGCCAATACAGATCTATCTCAATTGCTTATAACATGCGCATATTCCTTCAAGGTATTTCTACCCTATATGGGTGATCAGGAGGGCACACAACTATTTGTTGTTGATAGGTAGACTGAGGCTAGATCACAGAGTACCTTCAAGGATGGGCTAAGGAGTTTGGACTTTAAAACTATATGAGCTTGGCTACTTAGCATCAGATTTTTAGTGGTGGATGAATCCTTAGCGGTCTAGGATCACAGGGTTTGGAGCTGGTGGGGACCTTAGAGATTGCCTCATCTAAGACCCTCATTTTATAGGGGAAGAAATAGAGGCCTATAGAGATCACATGACTTGACCAAGGTCACATCAGAGCCAGGACTAGGACCCGGATCTCTGGTCTTCCATCCCATGCTTTTTCATTATCCCACACAAGTCTATGAAGAACTAGCATGCTGCGTCTGTTATGAATTACATTGTTTAATGCCTCACATCTCTCCCTGGGGACGCGGATAGTGAATAAATGGACATTATTTACTGATGATGGTGAAAAGCCTCTGAAAAGGACAAAAAGAGATATTGGTGACATCTGGGGCAATGTTGTTTGATGGGCTCTTTCCCAGAGATCTGCGTGATGTGTCAATTGGACTTTAAATTAGAACCAGTGAGCATGAAAGTGTGACAGGAGGGTTGGAATTCATATAAATTTCTCAAATAGCTTGTATTTCTGGCCCTGATTTGTCTGCATGGCGCTGAAGCTCCTCATAAAGTCAGTTTGGTTTCCTTTCATGTGAAAGCACTGAATCAGCTGAATGAGGCCTCAGCAGCCACCTGGTCTGACCCATGCCAGACCCAGACCAAGTCCTGTAAGGGATTAGCTAGCTTTTATTGGAAGACCGTCAGTGACTGGCAGCCCACTATCTCTAAAGTCATCTCAGTCCCCTTGGTTTGTTAGAAACTTGTTCCTTTTACGGAACCTAAGCCTGCTTCTCAGCAGCTTGGACTCTGTGCTGCTAGGTCTTTTCTCTAGGGCTGATGAGTCCAATCCCTTCATCTTCGACTCAGCTGGCAAAGCATTCTTTCTAAAATCTATGCCTGAGCATGTCTCTACACACTCAATCAATTTAGGGCTCCCTATTACCTTCAGGACGAAATGTAAAATCCTCTGGCCCTTAACAACCTGGTCTTTTCCTATCTTTCCAGTTTTTTTATACCTTCTGTTTACTCTATAATTCAGTGATACTGGCCTCCATGCTGTTGCTCTGTCCCTGTGTATGGAATTGTTCCTTCCTCGTCTCCTCCTCCTGAGTTCTTCAAATCTCAGCTATAATCCCACATTGTGCAAGAAAACTTTCTTGATCCCCCTTAATGCTAGTCCCCTCCCTCTGAGACTAACCCTAAGACTAACCCTTGGTTTTTCATTCTGCCCATTGGATTGTGAGCTTTTTGATGGCATGGACTGGTTTTGCCTTTCTTTGTGCCCCTGGTGTGTAAGTACATAGTAGATGTTTAATAAATGCATGTTGACTTTACTCCACTTTTCCACGATAGCCATTGAAATACTTGAGATACAGCTGTCATGTGCCCTCTTTTTTTTCCTAGGCCTAAGTCATTTTAACCTATCCTCAAGGTATGATATTAAGGATCTTGGTTGCCTTCCTCTAGGTAATCTTTAGTTTATCAATATTCTTCTTTAACTGTCATGAGCATTGCTGAACACAATATTCCAGAGGTTGTCTGATGTAGGCCGAGTATAATGAGACACTGCATCTCTCTTAATATAGCCTATACTGTCATTAGCTTTTTTAAACTAACATATCACACTGATGACTTATGTTGAGTTTGTGGTCCACTAAAAACCCCAGATCACTTTCATATAAAATGCTATTTAGCTAGGCTCCAACTTGGTGGATGGAGCTGGCCTTGTTGAAGGCAGGAAGATTTGGGTTTAGTTCCATAATGGTTGTGTGACCCTGAGCAAGTCACTTAATCTCTTAGTGCTCTAGGCAACTCTTTAAATTTATTAAGTGGTAGAGAATAATCTGACCTGTATGGGTAGAGGGTGAGTCTTCACCCAGCATCACCTATACTAGAGAAATCATAGATCTAGTCTCTGTCCCCTATCCCCCTATCTTGTGAAGTTGACTTTTTTGAACCCAAGTATAAGACTTTATATTTGTCCCTATTGTGTTCATCCTTCATTGCTGAAGAAGACCATGCCATCAGAGAAATGATGACATGACTTGCACTTCACTTTGTTTTGAGTGAGGGAGGGCTGTGCAAGGTCACTAGCCACACTTCTCTTCCAGAGCCATCTGAATCCAGTGACCAGATATTCCTCAGGATGACTGGAGATGACTCAGGATGCACTGGGATACCCAAGTGTAAGACTTTACATTTGTCCCTATTGTGTTCAACCTTTCCTCATATATTTCATTTGATATGAGTCAGTTCATTTTTTCCAGTCTGAGATAGTTTTGGATCCTGATTTTCATCCAGTGTGGTTGCTATTTCTCTCTGAGTTCTGTTGTTTGTAAAAACAAGTCATGCCATCTTTGTTTTTATTCAAGTTATTGATTAAAATGGTGAATAGTGTAGATAAAAGCAAACACAGATCTCTCCTTAGAGACTTCCTTCCAAGTTAGCATAACAAATGAAGGATTGCTCTTTGGTTCTAGTCATTCAACTTGCTCTGATTCCATATAATTATATTGTTATCTAGCCCACATCTTTCCATCTTGTTTACAAGAATAACTTGAGAGATTTTGTCAAAAATTTTACTAAAATTTCTGAGTTTTATTTCTGAATTCTCACTACCTGGAACATAGTTGAGGCTTAATTAATGCTTGCTGACTGACCAACATTTACTGAGTGCCTGTTGTATGCCCAGCTCTTTTCTGAGTGCTCTAGGAAATACAGAAGATGCTGTTTTTGGCTTAAAGGCATTTATAGTCTAAAAGGGACATCAGAAAAATATGAGATGAATCAACACATAATTTATTTAACAATTCACCATCAAGAACATTGAAGAAATATCAAAAGACTGAACTTGAATTTTTGACACCATTAATTATTTCTAGTACCATAATTACCATAGAGATTAGGGGAGGGAGATGGTACTGTAGGTCAGAAAGGTTAGGGAACATTTCATGGAGGTGAGATTTGGGTTTTCCATCATATGCACCAAGTAGTAGACTAGGAGTCAACCTAGATCTGAGGGTCAGGTGGGAACAGAGGGTGAAAAGAAAAGGAAGGGGAAGGGGAAGTTCATAATGAGCTCCATTTTAAAAGGTAAGATTTGTGTGACAAGATAATGTGTGTACAAGGAGGCTGCCCAATGCAGGAAGAACAAGCCTGGACTTGGACTCCCAGGACCTGACTTTGAATCCTGACCAGGTCACTGGGCAAGTTTTTTCTGAGCCTCCATTTCCTCATCTATAAAATGAAGGCGTTGAACTCAATAACTGAAAAGCTCCCTCTCACCTCTAAATCTAGGAATGCTGAGTCCTCTGATCTGAGGAGCGCAGTATTCAGAACTAGAGGCAGCCTTAGAGGTTATTCAGTTTAATGAGACCTTTTTTCCCTAACCCCCTCCACACTCAGAGACTACATTTTACTGAGGAAGAAACTGATAATCTGACTTATTCAGCATCAATAGAGCATGAAATTTGGGTAGTATGTCTCGTTATAAGGATGGATTTGCCCTGGTTCATCCAGATGGCCCACCTGATCCCAAGTCTACAGAAAGACTTCCTCACTAGGATAAGATGTATAGACCAGAGCCAGGGAGGCTCTGATTAGTTAGTCATGTGATCCTGGATGGTTCATTTCTGTTGGCTTGTTTTCCCCTCTGTTATAAATGCCAATTTCTGCCAACCTTACAGGATTTGAGGAAGGATCAAGTGAGAGAATGGATGGGAAAGCACTTTGAAAGCTACCCCCTCAAAAAAAACCCCACCCCAAACCCAACAACAGGATTATTACGAAAGGCTGTAACAGATGAAGGTTGACTGGTCCATGTATACATCAGATCCATGGATCTCAGGCTCATCAACTCCACCCTTAAACTCACTGAACTGACTCTTGGAAATCATGGTGATGCCTGAGTCTTATCTAGTTGGTCTGTGGAGGTGGGAAATGCCTTTGGCTGAATCTAGTTAAGAAGCTGACTGGCTTCAGTTGGCCTGCATTGTTTATTTGAAGCAACAAATCTTCAAGCCTTCATTTCCTGTCCTAGGTTGAAGTCTAGGTTGAAAAATAGCAGAAAAATATTATTGGCAAATGGATAAGATCCATCAAAGTTTGGGCTGGGTGGTGACATTTGACCAGAGCCCTGAGGAAAGGCCCATCTGCTGCTCCACAACAATTATAGATTTCTACCTACTTGTCATGTACATGGTCCTGAAAGCCAACCCCTCCTCCCTTTTTTCTTCTGGATTTCCTTCTACAGCTGGAGTTCTTAAACTGCTCCCCACAGGGGTTCATGGAGAGATTTTTTTGGAGGGTCAATGAACTTGGATGGGAAAAAAATTACATCTTTATTTTCATTAACTTCTGACAAAAATTTAGTATTTCCTTCCATTATGAGTTAAAAACAAACATAAAACATTATTCTGAGAAGGGGTCCATCGGCTTCACCAGATAGCCAAAGGGGATGGGGACACAAAAATGTTTAAAATCACTGCTCTTTACGTGGGTAGTCTCTTTGGTTGTTTCCTTCTGACTTTAACTCAACTTGAGAATTAATATGGAAAAATTGGCTAACCTCTCTGGGGTGGAAGGCACCTGAGAGAAGTGAGTTACCTGTTTACTCACATATACACCCAGTAGAAGAGGGAAGTATAATAGAAAGCTCAATTCTGTATAGCCCAGGAACCTAGGCTATAAGGATAACAACTCCTATTTTTAAAGAAGATCAAATGAGATATTGGCTATGAAAGTTCTGAAAAATGTGAATTGTGATGTAAATGTAAGATAGTGTTATTGACTGTTATTTGCCATGAGTGAATAGATGGGAGCTAGAAAGTGGACCTCTGAGTGAGGAAGAACAGGGCTCAGATTCCACCTTTAACCCATATTGACTCCATCACCTCTGGTTTCAGTGCTTTAGGCCATGTCATGGACCCCTTCTCTGGATAATGTTTGCAAATGCACAAAACAAAATACAAGAGATTACCAAGGAATCTAGTTCTATTGAAATATAGTCTTCACCATATTAAAAAAACAAAACAAAACAGGTTCATGGACTTCTGCTTAATCACCCTTGGAAGTAGGCAATACTCAAAGGTTACAAGTGGGAAGTCAAGTGCATTAGTAAAAGAGTGGTCTCCCTGTACCAGTGAAGTCATGGATTCATTCCATTTTATTCTATTTGCCATAGATGGTGAGCAGGCTCTGGGGGTGGGGGTGGGGGCAGGGGAGGGAATAAGCATTTATATAGGGCCTAGTATGTTCCAGGCACTGTGCTGAGCATTCTCTCTCTCATAAATACCTCTTTTTTTTTTTTGTTACACATATTATCTATTTTGATCCCCACAACAACCCTATGGGTGCTATTATTGATTATTGACCCTTGGGGTAGTGCCCTGCAGCTATACACTATGAGGCTAGTGGAGGACCAGGGTCAGTGGCTTTCCATGAGGAGCAAGTGGTGGACGTTGCTGACCTCAGACAAAATCCTGGTCCCCTAGCTCTCATTCCCTTTGGTCTTTTTGACTGAAGAGAGCGATCTGAATTCGTCTCTTCATTTCTCTGGGACGTCTCTACTTCATCTCATAGTGAGGATTTTACCGTATGTTTCTCGTCATAGATCAGAGGCCCAGCTGTGCTCTGCTTGGCTTTTTTTTGTAAAGGCCTCCAATCGGCTCGATTCTTTATTTTACTCTGAAGGTCTGAAACCTGGAATGTTATGTGGAAACACCTGGCTCCTAAGACATCAAATCCCATTTTCTAAAAAAAGCCTTCTCACTGAAAACAATCAATCAATAAGCATTTATTAAGTGCCTATTATGTGAAGGCCTTCTATAGGCTAGGAATTGTACTAAGTACTCTGCAAAGACAAAAATGAAAAAAAAAAAACAAACTGTCTGTAGGAACTTACATCCAAATGCAGTCCTTCCCCCTTTTCCCTGACTATTGTATTAAGAATTTTCCTTGGAAGAGTTGATCTAGATAATGAACCTCTTTCCTCAAAGCTTTAGGTTCTTTAATTCCAGTGTTTAAGTGATAGACAAACTGTACAACTGATATTTCATGTCTTTGTAGCTGTTCTGCAAGATGTCTTACCTTGTCTGCCTTAATTCTAGAACTTTCTTCCTGGGATTTCTCCCAATTTCTCCCATATATATTTTATTCATACATAGTTTATGTGTTGTCTTACCCATTAGTCATTACCCATTTTTGCCTTTCTTTGCGTTCTCAGCGTTTAGTACAGTGGCACATAGTAGGCACTTAATACATACAAGTTCACTGCTTGCCTTCCTAAAGATTTGTTGCTCACATGTCCTCACCCCAACTTGGTAAATTTGGTGCCTTCAGATTTTAGGGTAGATTGGTTCAGAAGAGGGATGAGGCCAGGGGCAACAGACTGGTGATGAGGGTGGGGCTTTCTCTGAGCTTTGAAACTATATTCAAGTTTTTCCCCAAGGGGAATTCTTCTTGATATTTTGGTTAGATGGGCCAGCAGGGACAGAATTCAGAGGTCTCCTAAAAACACCAATTCTGTCATTATCTTTCTGGCTCTCTACTTGCATGTTTCCTTCAGAATTAAGTTCCGGTCCTATAGCAGATTATGGTCTCATAGAAGCCTAGGTTTACAAATGGAAGTGTCTTTGGACACTTCTAGCCTAGACCATCCTTGTACAAAGAAGGAAAACGAGACCTAGAGAGATGAAGTTTGTATGGACATAGAAAGAGTAGAAGGGACTGGGCTGGGCTCCTGATCCTTGCCCTTGGGCTCAGAATACAACATGCCTTCCACTAGATCAATCTGGGACATGTATACATACATAATAGACGTATGTATGTATGTATTATGTACACACCTATTATATACATATATAGGTGTCTAATACATACAGGTATTTATATTATACATATAAATTGTATTATATACACAAATGTGTGCATTATATACATTCAAGTACTGTATAGTATACATATACATTGTATATTGTACATATTATATGCATATAAACACATTATCCATTTAGTAGATACATACACATAGCATGTATTTTACATATATATTATACACATGTATTTACAAAGTTGTATTGATGCCTGTTACTTATTCATTTCTAAATATATCCTTTCCAACTTCACCTACTACATGAGTCTTTCTTTGAAACAAAGATTTTTTTTTTTTAAGGAAAGAAAACAATTTAGTCTGGGGGCATAATTAAAACATGTGTTTTTGCAGGGTTTGCCTGATTTCTAGACCTTGTTTTTGGCTCCAGAGCGTGCCATGGCCAAGCTGGTGGTTTTTCACACTGGTCTCCCAGTGAGACCCCAGACCCTGTGCTCTGGAAATAAGTTAGTCTGGTCTCGATAAGGAAGGGGAGCTGGGGAGGAGGTGCGAAAAGTCTTCAGGCTTTCCAGCTGATTCCATCCAGGTGCCTCTTGTACCCTGTTTCTTCCTTCACTCTGGAAACTTGACCTTAGGGAAGGGGGGAATGTCAACAGTGAGCTGCAGTCCAGACTGTTTTTTTTGCATGGTTGACTTTCTATCTCTGCCATCACCGTCAATAGGGTGAAGTCCTGAGGTGGGCACTAGAGAGATGAACGATTGCCAATATTGAGAGCACATTTTAAATTTGGCAGAGTGCTTTGCTTGCATTATCACTTGACCCTCTTAACGATCCTATGAGGTATTAGAGGAAATATTCTCCTCATTTTGCAGATGCAGGAATGAACACTCAGAAAGGCTGAATCTTTCCCTATGGCCACACAGATAGTAAGTGTCAGAAATGGCATTTAAACTCCTCCTGATTTCTGGGTATGAGCTTTTCCTGCTACATCCTACTGGCTCTCTTATGATCAGATCCGGGATCCCTGACAATGGCCCCCAAAGTGGAGGATGCATAACCTCAAGGAGCACACAAGCCAGTCCATTGGAGTATGGGAAGGAACTATTAACACCTCTATTTAAATTTATTTTTAATATTAAAAAACAAGAAAAATTACCTAATGTACAGATGAACATAGAGGGCTGCCAGGGTCGTATGTTTGACTTTCTTTGTATCGCCAATATCTAGCTCTGTGCCTGAAATACATACTTCATAAATAACTTGTTGACTGAATGATTGATTGACAGTTCCTGTGGATAGTATATGAGGTAGCCTGAGGGAAGAGTTAGATGTAGAATGTAGAATGTAGGATGTAGATCAGTTGACAGTGGTGCCTTCATTCATCCAGCTGCTTTCAGCACATTTTGATGTACTGTAATCCATCCACATATACCTGGTTAAATGGACTTAGGGATCCTATTATCAAATTTTAACTAAACTAACTCTCACAAGATGTACACATGACTTAAAAAGATCCCTAAAGAGCACTGCAGATTGAAGATAACACCAATAATGCCAACTCAGAAGGAAAAACAAAGAATGAGAATGGCAGAGCTGAACCTTCAGCTCTTTGTACAAGTTCTTCCTTAGATACATTCAGATCATCAGTGATCCTTCCAAGAAATCAATGCCCCTTAGTCATTATTATCAAGATTACTTGAAACCTAGATTTGCCTTCATTATCGTTGATGAACCAAGGTGCATAAGTACAAATTGTGCCTTCAGATATTAGCTGATGGTAGAATAACGTCATAGAAATTAACAAGACATTTAAACAAAAAGCTTTTGTTTTGGAAAACAATGTGTGTTACCTATAAAAATGCTTATATTTTTCACTTTTAGAAAAGAATTAGAAACAGAATTTCTAAACCTTTTAAAAAAATCTTCCAAACAAAGAGTTTCAGTGGGTTTTCAAACCAATGTTAAAAATGTAAAAATGCAGCACCTTCCAATTAGTTTTATAAGAACAACTGATTGACATCAAGGAAGATGGAAATTTACCAGCTGGGTTTCAACGGAAACCTTTGCATAAATTGGTGAATAGGGCTTGAAGAATGAGTATTATGATTTAGTAAGATCAGCCAGTGATGCATTTTCATTAGGATCTATGCATCTTTGTGAGGTGTCTTTTTTCATCTATGACAGCCATTAAACCAAGTATTGAAATAAATTGAACTTAGAAACCAGACCTTTGAATTGCTGTATCACAAGGTATTAAAGCAAGGTTTTCAAAAATAATGAAGCCTATTCCATCACATCTTTCTTAGTAAAATGCCAATATTAATATCCTTAGTGAAAGCAAAAAAGGTTTTAGGTACTGTCAGTAAATGAAATAAATTACTTTAAAACATTGTTTATTTCATCATCTCATCCTTTACAATTTTTGATTTTTGAATGTGTCTTATGATATGTATATATGTGGTTTATAAATTTAAGATATTCATATGTTTGGGATATATGCTCAATTTATTTATTCTTAGGATAGCAGTGTGGAATAAAAGGAATTTGGAGATAATTGCTCTAGAAACTTAGAATTGAAACTAGACATTATCATTCCACTTCACAAGGGGCACCCAGTATATCTGTTTCTATTAGTCCATCAATAGACATTTAGTTGAGTGATTTGTTGGGTTAAACTGGATGCCCTTTATCTGTAGTATTATCAAGTGAGACCAATAGATGCTATAGATGGTCCATGTATTAGTAGTAAGGGAGATTTCGATGGGGCAGAATTAGAGTTAAGTGTTCTGATCAGCTAGTGAGAGAGGAAAGGAGCCCTGAGATTTCAAGTCTAGGAATGATCAAGGAAATTCACTCCTCCCTGTTGCATCTAGGATAAAGCTTAAAACTCCTCAGCCTGGTATTGAAAGCTCATTGTCCAGGATCTGATTTCCTTTTCTAGACATATGTCATATTCCCCTCATGTGTTGTACATCCCAGCCAAAACAGCCCCCTCCCTCCAAGCTCCTGGTATTTACTTCTTCTTCCTACAAGTAGAATGGAAACACTTTAAGAAGAGGAACAATTTCCTCTTGTAGCCTCCAAACCCAGCATGACATGTGGCTCATAATAAGAGCTTAATAAATGTAGAATAGAATGGAATTCTGGGAAGGATTGTAGTAGCTCCTCAGGGTTCCCCTTTCTGGGCAACAATATTTGTACTCCTTACCTCTCAAGGTTGTTGTGGAGAAAGTGTATTGCAAACCTTGACTTGCTATACCAATGTGCATCTTTACTGCAAATTAGAGACCTTAATCTTGGAGGGACTAGTCCAGAATATTCAGAGGTTAAATGATATGGCCAGAGTCACATGACCACTATGGATCAGAGATTACACTTGAACCCATGTCTTCCTGGCCATTCTCTCTTCACTCTACCATATTTATTACTACTACTCCCACTACCACCACCACCACCACCTCCACCACCACCACCACCACCACTACCACTACCACTACTACTCCCACTACCACCACCACCACCAGAACCAGCACCAGCACCACCACTACCACTACTGCCACTACTACTTCCACTACCACCAGTACCACCACCACCACCACCACCACTACCACCACTACCACTACCACCAGCACCACTACCATTACTCCCACTATCACTAGCACCACTACCACCACCACTACTATTGCTACTACTACTACTTCTTCCCTAAAGGAAAAAGGAAGATGGGCAAGAATAAATTTTAAGATCAGTTATTTATCAGTTATTTTTGTTGGAAAGTATCCTGCATAAGAGGCAAGAGACCTTCAGTCTAGTTCCAGTTTTGCTACCAACTCTCTTTGTGAACTTACTTTCTCTGGGTCTCATTTTCCACCTTAGTGAGATGAGGGTCTTGGTCTAGATCAGGGATTCTTAATCTTTTTTTGTGTTATGGACCTCTTTGTCAGCCTGATAAACCTTTGGATGTACTCTTTCTCAAAATAATGAGAGGAAATAGAGATAAATAAAAAATAAAGATGTAATTTCCCCCCATCCATATTCATGGACCCCTTGTGGGTGGTATCCTCAAACTTTGGGTTAAGAATCCCTAGTACAGCTGATGAGGTGATCTTTAAGGTTCCTTCCAGTTCAGAAAATAAACAAAGAAATTCTTGGATTCAAAGATTTCTGCATTATGAACATTTTCTGTCCTACGAACACACCAGTGACTGGCATGAAGACCTGTCTTTCCTAGCCTTCTCTTTGTCCAATGTCCCTGTCCTGCCTTCCAGACTGGAGGCTTTGTGACCATGTCAGGCAGAGGAAAATGAATGGGCGTCTAGGATATTGGCCTTGTTGTGGGTAATGGGGCAAATGTGTAATGCGTTGCTTGGGCCCCAGTGAGGGGAGCAGTGAATTAGATGGCTGTTTTGTTCATTCACATCACTGATAAGCCAAGTCACAGGAACCTGATCAAGGGGGAAGAATTGGGGGAAAAGGAAGGGAGAGATGAAAACAAACCCTGAGGAGAAGTGAGGATATTGCTCCTGCATTCTTGCCAAAAAACATGGCACCAGTCTGCGGGAGGAATTGGTGGAGATAGAAGAGGAATAGGAAGGGAAAGGACTTTGGGGCTAGAATTTGTTGCAATGTGATCAGATGTGGGCACTGTCATAAGGATGGTTAATCTAGCTTCAGTTCTGTGCAGAATATCAGCTGATATATACAAAAATGATGTTTGTGTCTGAACTAGGGAATGGTATCCTCCACTTGGGAGCTGCAAGAGGCTCCAGAGGTCATCAGAGAAGCAATTTGGCTAAATAGACAAGGAAGATTAGATTCAAATTCTGTGGACTACCTACATGACCATGGGCAAGTCACTTAATTAAACCCTCTGGCCTTCACTTTCCATGCCTGTGAAAAGGGGATAATTACACCTGGATTAATTCCTAAACCAGAAGATTTTTGTGAGGCTCAAATGAAATAGCATATGTAAGATACTTGTAGATATCAGTTATTATCTACTCTATTTCCCTCCTTTTACAGATGGGCAAATTGAGGCCTAGAGGGCCAAGATCAGAAAGATAGCAAGTGACAGAACTATGCTAGGCAAAGAGTGGTGTAATAGAAGGGATCTTGAATTCAGAACTGGTTGTGTTACTTACTACCCACTTGTCTTTGGGCTTCATTTTCCTCGTCTGTAAAATAAGAGTCTTAGACTAACTAGATAAATCATAACTGACATAGAGGCAGCAAGATGATATAGTGGTTAGATTGCTAGATTTAGATCCAGAAGACTTGAATTGAAATCCTGCCTCAGATGCTTATTAGCTGTGTGATTTTGGACAAATCACTGGATTTCACAACCTCAGTTTTCTCATCTAGAAAATGGGGATAATAGCCCCTTCCTCACCTGATTTTTATAAGGATAAAATAAGTGCCAACAGATGCAAAGTTCCACCTCATTCCTACCTCATGTGGACAATCCATTTCACCATTCTAGGGGCTGAATCTCCTTACTTGTACAATGAGGGCGTTAGGGTTAAATGAACTTGCAAGACCTAGCTCAGTCTGTTATAGCTCCTCCATTATACGGATGAGGAGATCCAGGGCTAAGTGACTTGCCTGTGGTTATATGGTGAGCTAGCAGCAGACTGAGGTTAGGACCCAAGTCTCCTACCTCCCAACTCAGGGCTTGTTCTGCTATATTATATATAGCTAATAAACATGAGATCTTTTTTTCCTTTGCAGTAATAGGACCCAAGACATGAAATATGAGCTGGCCTGAGAGTCTCATATTGTTAAAAGGACAGAGAGATTTATATTGGGGTAATAAGTGCTAGGTATGAGCTCACGTGTAAAGGATTGGACTTCAGCCCAAGTGTTGAAATTTGGTAGAACAGGGGGGTGGGGGAGTGGGAGGGGGTTGTTTATACTGAAGAAATCCCAACCTCCCCCCTTTCTGTTGGCCCACCACCAATGGTATGCATGGTAGTCATGCTAACATAATACTACAAGCAGTGCTTATATAGCAGTTCTATTTTATGTTAAGGACAAAGTTGCATAATCAATATATGACATATGCAGATCATTTTATAACCTATCATAAATCTGTTGGCTGAAAACCAAACCATTAAGCAGAATTCAAATGCAAGCCATTGACCAGATCCCAAACTGCAAGTAGTGATCTTACACATTTTCCAGGGGACTTTTCTGTAAGTTTGTTTGACTTGGCATTCATCTCTGGTTTTTTTTTTTTCCTTCTATTTCCCTTAGTCTTAAAGGTACAGTGGAGTAGTAGATACAGTTCTGCTTAGACTTGGGGCCAGGAAGACCTGGGTTCTTATCCTGCTCTGAAACATACTAGCTATGTGGCCTTTGACCTGTTACTTAATATGTCAGTGCTTCAGACGTTGGAGACTCATCTTCTGAGTCAGTGTAGTGTGTGTGTACATCCTTTGTTGCCAAAGAAGACCATGCCATCAGAGAAATAATGACATAACTTGCACTTGACTTTATTTTGAGTGAGGGAGGGCTGGACAGGTCACCAGCCTCACTTCTCCTCCAGAACCAACAGAATTCAGTGACCAAATATTCATCAGGGTGGATGGAGATGACACAGGATGAGGCAATTGGGGTTAAGTGACTTGCCCAAGGTCACACAGCTATAAAGTGTCAAGTGTCCGAGGTGAGATTTGAACTCAGGTCCTCCTGACTCCTGCACTGATGCTCTATCCACTGCACCACCTAGCTGTCCCTTCTACTGAATCAGAGAGATGGTGGAGCGTGCTCCCACACCAGGAGATCCCCATGCTGCTGTTGAAATCACCAATCTTTCCTCTATCTGCCTGTTTCCTGTATCTTAGTGTCATTCGTTTGACCCCAAAAGTCAGAGACATTTTAAAAGAAAATCTTTGCAAAGATGGTGAACTGGTGACAACCTAAATTGGCCCCATGCACAGGGAAGGAGCTCTTTGATGAGCATCTTGCAAAAGCTGGATGTGCTCAAATGGTAACATCCTGATTCTATAGGATTGGTGAGAATAGAAATGAGGAGAGTTTGTAGAGTCTCTAGCTGTTGTTTTTGGAAAACCCTTAAAGGGTTTTTGGGTTTTTTCAAAGGTGTGTGGGTAGGATGGGGCAGAAAATGAGCCTAGAAATTTGTTCTATAATGACTTAGCTTCAATTCTTCTGAAGATATTGGAACAAATCATCAAAAAAAAAAAAATCAACCAACAGGGGCCAATGTATCAAGACGAGGTATTGGATAGTAACCCACATGGTATCCAGAAGGGTAAATCATTCATCCTGTTGTAATTTCTTTCTATCACAGTGTCAGGCCTCCTTGATAGATGGAAGCTATTGACATAATCTATCTGGACTTCCCTAAAGCTAGTGACCCCATTTCGTGGGACATTCTTATCAATAGGTCAGGGAAATTCAGTCTGCATCATATTACTGTCAGTCATTCTCAAAGAGTATCAGTCACTCTTATAGCTCGTTGGTGCTAATGAGGTCAAGGCCATGGGTTGATTCCCATCCAGGCTAGTTAACTTCACATGAAGAAAAAATTCCAGGCTGTCTAATCACAGCCAACTCTTCAACAGATGTGTGCCTCTGGCAACAATGGTCATGGAGTCAGAGTGTGGATGACTCAGGGCAGTCCATGTTTGCTGATGGTAAAACCAACTAAAGTCTATTTTCTGCTGACTGAGGGAGATCAATGGTGTCATAGAATTATAAAATTTCTAAGTCATTATTGTGGCTCTCTCCCTGAGGGTTATAGAGTCATGTAAGGGTCCAAGGTCAACCATGCTAGTTGATAGAGCCAGGACTTGAATCCAGATCTCTTGACTCTTGTTCTAGTGGTCTTCTCTGTTGTACTGGAAAACATAGCGACAGTTCAGCAACCCCAGGGGAGTTGTGCACTAAGGGCACGTGGAGGTTTTAGTGGTTATAAGTAGTCTCATCCTTGGCAATGGATTGATTTGGGCTTGGACTCGTTAAGTCTATACACAATGTAGACTGAACAAGAATTGCTTTTTTTTTTTTTTCTGGGACTGTTATTTCATTGGTGTAGGGGAACTCTTCATGTGGAAGTTCCCTTTACCAATGCAGATCGGCATTTCTGCAACCTGCACTTATAGAGAGTTGCCTCAGGCACTCAGAGGTCAAGCAGCTTGCCCAGGGTTTCCCAGCTAGTTGGTATCAGAGGACGGGTTTGAACCAGGATCCTCCTGACCCCAGGGCAACCATCTGTCTACCATAGCATCCTCCCTTCTTAGAGACACTATAGGAAGCAACCGAAAGAGAAGAATCCTGTCTTTGGAGGATGGAAGGTTGTTTAGAGATCCTGACTCTTTCCTACATCTTCCTGTGATTTCTCTGTAATCTTGCTTTGAAAATACGTCCAAAAAGATTATTTTCAGTTTGATGAATATTTCTTGCCTATAGCATTTTCACATTACTCTGGTTATACCTTTGGTAAATGGCCTCTAGGCCAAATTACAATATTGCTGAAAATTATAAGCTATTCCCCTCCCCTCCCCTTCCCCTCCCCTCCTCTCCCTGCCCCTCCTCTCCCCGCCCCTCCTCTCCCCTCCTCTACTTTTCTTTCCCCTCCCCTGCCATCCTCTCCTCTCCTTTGCTCTCCTCTTCTCTCCCCTCCTCTCCTTTCCTTCTCCTTCATTCCCTCCCTTCATCCCACCAATCTCTCTCTATCCCCATCATTCTCTCTCTTTCCCTTTTCCCCATGCACCTATGACTAATTTAATTCACACTGAAGTCCAAAGGTCTTTATGTGTTCTTCCAACTGTTGAATGTTTATGTTTTCGAAGAAGATACAGCATAGGGGGAATGCTTAATTGAAAGAAACAAATGGTAGAAATCCAGGCATCAGGAACAGGCCAGTGAGAGTGCTTATTTTGGACAGGGCAGGATCCTTTCATTTGTGCCATGTGGTTGGCCACCTCTTTTTCTTTCTGGGTTCCTGAGCATGACTGTTCCCGAGCATCCCAAGCCCCACCGAGCTACCGCTGTTATCCCCTTGCACCACTGACGCTAAGGCTTTCAGGGGCCTATGATGAGTTCTACTTTTGCTGCATCCTCTGCACGGACCATAACTAGAATTCTCATTAGTCTGCTCCTTTAAAGTCAAAATAAGGAGCACCACTGAGCGCTCATTCACTCTACTTAAAACAACTTTATGTGAAATGAATCAGTACAAGAAAAAGAATCAGGGCCTCTAAAGTGTGGTTAGTGTGACTCCACAGAGAATCTTTGAATTGGAAAGAACACAAAAATGTCCTTCATCCTTCCATCTCTCAGATTAGCCATCTAAGCCACAAAACACTGTGACCATGGTGGCACTTACTCTCTTCTTAAGGACTTCACTTAGCATATGCAGTCTTCCCAGCTAGGAAGCAAGCCCCTGGGGGGTGTAGAGTGTGTCACATGTGCATAGCACCCAAGATTTAGAGTTACACGTGACCTCACTGACCATCTCTGCCAGCACCCCTTCATCTTGGACCCCAGTGACAGTCTTTCTGGGGACACTCTTCTCAAAATCCTATTTTTTAAAAAAAATTCACAATAGGAGGAAATGCTAAGTAACGAAGGCTAATGATAATGATAATAAAGATGTAATTTCTTTCCCATTCCCATTTACAGCTCCCCCCCACCATAAATCTATCATCTTGGAGGGGATGTTTATGGGCCCCACATTAAGAATTCCTGGTCTAATCCAATCCCTTTAGTGATATATGTCATGTGTCTGAACAATGCTGTGAGGGAAGCAGGGCTAGAGTTATAATTCTTTAATGATAAATAAACTGGGTCTCAGAGAGGTTAAGCAATTGGGTGAGGGTCACACAGCTAATAAGTAAGTAGGAAGTCTCAGAGCAGGAACTAGAGACCAGGGGTCCTGACTCCTAGTTCAGGGTTAGCTTTTCATGTGTATACATCATGTTTCCCCAGCTAGACTATATGCCTTTTGAGGGCTGAAATAATGCCTACGCCTTGTGTCACTCGCAGAGCCTAGCGCCTTGGTACATAGTAACTACTGAATAAATGATTGTTGAATGAATGAATGAATGAATGAAATAGAAGTTGCCTTGATAGTTGCTTAACAGCTCTGATCGGAGATTGCTACCTGAGCTTGAGAAACATTCGGGAGCATCTTGTGGCTGTTGGATGTAGGAGTGTTGGGGGAAAGGAAGAAGAGCCTTTTCAGCTATCAGACCCATCTGGAAATTTAGTGTTAATGAATTCTGATCTCTTCCCCATTTCAATGCATCTGCCCCTTCAGGGACCATTGGGCAGCAAAGCCTCATATCAATCTAGTGATGAAATTGATCATGCCTCACTTTAACTCTGCATCTCTGTGAGTCGGGTGAGCATCAGACTTTCAGCTTATTCCTCACTGTCTGACTCCCTCTGGAAGGAGTGTGGGCAACCCCTTGCTAGCTTCCTGATGCTGCACAATCAGTGCTATTTGGACAGGGCTCCTAATTGCAGTGGTCTTGGCGCTGTGCGGAATTCCCCTCTCAACCTTGATCCTCAGAGATGTGATACCCCACTAAGCAGGGGGCAGTGGGAAAGGGTTTGAAGTGCTGGGTTATCTGCTTCCTGATCATTGTGGGAAGTGGGGAATTGCTCTTTATCCCAGCTCTAAATCCATGGATTAGACCATAGCTCACTTCCTAGAGTGTGGGGAATAATATTTATAAAAAGCACTTAGCACAATGCCTGGCACATGACAAGCACTATATAAATACGGATTCTCTCCTTCCCCTCCCTCTAGCAGTGGGGAAGTTTCTCATTTCTCTTATCTATCTATCTATCATCATCATCACCATCATCTGTATTATATAGCAAGATTATTATTTAAAAAACACAGTCACATTTTATAGCGAATTGAAGTCCCTGGTGGAAAGAAGAGGGGAAATTCTAAGCACTTCATTTGGCTCCTTAGCAGCCAAAGGAAAGCTGGAATGGAAGAGTCATTTGACCTCCTAGGGCCTCAGTTTCCTCATCTGTAAAATGAAGAAATTGGAGCAGATGACCTCCAAAGTCCTAGCCATCTCTAGACCTACAATCCTATGAGCCTATGGAAGGTGAAACAGCTGACCAAGATGTGAGGAGAGTAATGAGCCCTTTACATCGTGGGGTAGCAAAAAGACCATAGGATAAGAGAGGCAGGAGACTTAACTCTGCCAGTCACTAGCTTGCCATAGTATGCTAGCCACTAAAACTCTCTGGGTCTCAGTTTCCTCATCTAGAAAATGAGGGTTGGGTTGGCTGACCTCTTAGGACCCTTCAATCTCTAAATCCATGAGCCTTTGCTAAGTTCCTTCCTAGCTCTTAAGTCTATGATCCTATTATCTCTAAGGCCTCTTGCAGCTCTATCATTCAGTGAATGGTTTTTGAAATTAAAGTTGGTTAAAGGGGGAGTGAAAAACAAAACAGGACAAAAAACCAGGGTGGTGGGCACAGGGCTAGACCAGAATAGGCGTTTAATAAATGCGTTAGCTGGTGTGGGTATCAGGTCATGTTATCCTTTGGCACAGAGAGACAGAGAGACAGACAGACAGACACGCAGAGGGAGGGAGAGACATGGAGGGAGAGACAGAAACAGGGAGAGGGAGAGAGAAGGGAGGGAGGAGAGAGGCAGGAGAGAATGAAGAGAGAGGAGAGAGGAGGGGAGAAGAGAGGGGGAGGGAAAGAGAGAGAATATGATGCCCTGCGTTAGCTCAGCTTTGCAAACCTGTTTGCTGTCAGTTCCTGAAAAAAGAAAAGATGACAAAAGAAAAAAGCCGAACAGGAACTGGAACAGGATTGATTAAGCTCCCAACTTGCCTGATGCTAGGAGCTCTGGGATGTGGCTTTGGCTTCCAGAGGAGCAGGAGTGGAGGAGGGGGCAGGTGGGAGGAAGGGAGGGGAGCGTGGGGGAGATTTTTGGCCAACCTCGGCTGTCTCTCCATGGGAGCTGGGGCGAGTGGCCTCCAGCTGAAAGGAAGCCTGTGGAGGGCGGGGGAGGGGGTTGGGAGGGAGCCCCCCGAAAGCTTTCATCGGCTCCCCGTTGCTAGAGAAACGGCTTCTTTTGTCTGTGTATGCCTGGAGCAGCTGCTGCTTTCAGAGCTGGGGCCCTTCTCACGGAGGGGAGATTGTGTGCAGTCAATGCAGGGGAAGGAGGCCAGGGCCAGAGTGGGCCCCCAGTGAAAAGGCCAGTGGGAACACAGGCTATTCACCCGGCTCTGGATGGGAGGGCGGGGGCCTCTGGAGCCCTTCCCGCTGGGTCTCTGATGAAATTAACAGCCTGCCCTGGGAGCAAGCCCTGGCTCCTAGCCTGCTGCCTTGGGCCTTCTCTCTTTCCTTCCTCCCTCCCTCCTCATCGCCCCAATGGATCCTTTCTATGGGCCCTCCTCCGGCTTTCTGTCTGTGTGGCTATATGATAGGAGGGATGGAAGAGGGCAGGGCAGAAAGAGGGAAGTAAATATAGAAAAATCTGTTTCATACTGGGTTCCAAGATTGAAGTGGGAGTGGCTATAGTAAATCACATCATGAGATCCGGGTTTGGATTTGGGGAGAGCTCCAGATCAAATCTATTATAGCACTGGCTTTGTAGGATCATAGATTTAGAGCCAGAGGGGCCTTTAGACATCCTCTAGTCCAACCCTGTAATGCAGATGAGGAAACTGAGACTCAGAGAAGTTAAAGCATTTGCATAGTGATTTTTTTTTTTGGAGGGGAGTGGTGGTTATTGGCCAAGTCTTGGAATAAAGAGCCGGGTAGTGCAAATTATCCTTACTGCCCTTAAAAATCTCCCTCCTCCCGGGTCACTGAAATTTCCATCTTTGGACTAAACTGTAAAAGGGTTCAAACTGGTTAAGGTGGTCTGTACAGGTTAACAGGTTAAGCCATTATGAACCATTGTTGTCTTAGCTGGGTCTTAGTTGATCAGATTAGCTATTGGAGAAGGCCTCTGAAGGAACAGAACATGGGCCAGTTTTGATGGTGGGGAGGGCACTGGCCTGGCTAGGGGCCTGGAGAGGTGCAGTAGATGAAGCATTAGACTTAGAGTCTGGTTGAATTTTTGCCTCAACTTCTTGCCATCTATGTAACCCTGAGTAAATGGCTTATCCTTTTCCAGCCTCAGTTTTCTCATCTATAAAATGGGAATTAGTAACAAGTCAGCAGACATTTATGTTGAACCCAGTTCTACCAGGATCTGAGCTCTTTCTTGAGGTATATTTGGTCCTGTGGTCAGTGTAGAATATGCCACATAAAAGAATGGGGATGTAGGAAATGGTGGCCAACTTCCCCAGGTGTGTCTGTTGAACCTTGGCAATAGCTCAGTTGGCCCACTACAGAGTGGACAGCTTTCTCACTACAGCCCTATCCAGCATTCCCAAGGTCAAGTTAATGGACAGAATTCTGTGGGGCTCAGGTCCCAGGGTCTGGTGGAGAGCAGGGTTGGCACAACTGCCTTTGGCCCCCGCACAGACTTGGTCGCTTAGTTGCAGAAGGAGCAAGTGAATGAAATAATAGATTATACTTTGAATTTCTTAAGCATAATATATTTTTTCTATAGTCTTTACATATTAGTTCTCTTATGTTGTCATCCTAACCCTAGGAGAGCTGGGAAGTCTGAAGATAGGCCACATTTTTCTCCCAGAATTTGGCTTGTCTAAAACGCAAATGTAGCCTGCCTGATTGGTACTACTTTTCAATGTAGATGCATATTTTCCATTCAAAGGGATAATCATAACTGCCACTTACATAGCACTTTAGGGTTTGTAAAACACTTTATCTACTTTGCATCATTGGGAAGGGCTTCTAAGCAACCTTTTTGGCTTAGTGCTACAGATATTATCTCCATTTCATGTACAGGCAAACTGAGACTCAGATAGGTCAAAGGACCTGCTAAGAACCATGCAGTTAGGACATGTATCTGAGGCAGGATTTTTAACCTAGGTATTTCTAACTCTGAAGCCTGTACTGTGAGGAATGGGAACATCAGTTGTTGCAGAGAGGAAGGCAGCTGGAGAGGATGAGTGAGGGAGAGAGAGAGAAGGTTCATATGGGTGTCCTGGGGCAAATGACCTTTGAGTCCATTCTAATTATAGAGAGCTCTATGGAGAAGTTTGGGGACACTGAGTTCTTCCTGATTTGGCAGAGAAGTAGGGGAAGACCATATGAAAAAAATCTCCCAAATTAATAATAATTAGAAATACAAATTAAAATAATTCTGAGATTCCCCTTTGTATTCATCTGATTGACAAAGATGGAAAAAGAGGAAGTAATTGTTGGAGGGGTTGAGAGAGGAGTCATACTTGATGGACTTGGTGGAACTATGAGTTGGTTTATCCACTATGGAAAACAATTGGAACTATAACCTCGCAATGACTAAACTGAATCTCCCCTTTGACTCAGTGGCACTATTATTAGGCATATATCCCACAGAGATTAAGGGAAGAGGGGAATATATGCAAGAATATTTATAGCAGCACATTTTGTAGCAGCAAAGACCTAGAAACAAATTAGGTGCCAATGACTGAATGAATCATTCATTAGTCAGTCAATCAGTAAGCATTTATTAAGGCCCAACACTATGCCAGGCAATGTATTAAGCCCTGGGCAGTCACTGTATTAAGCAAGGGGCAGTCACTGCTTTCAAGGAGCTCACAATCTAATGGGAGAAGACAACATGCAAACGATTACATAGAAACTGTATAGAGATAATCAGTAGTGGAAAGGTATGTGATTGTCATAGAATAATAGGGAATATAGAACAATATTGTTTCATAATAAATGACAAATATGATGACTTCAGAGAAGCATAGGAAGACTTCCATGAACTGATGTAGAGGGAAATAAGCAGAACCAGAGGAAAAATGTACATAATAAGAATGAGAGTAATATAAATGAAAACAGTTTTGAAAGACCTCACAATTCTCATCAAAGCCACAAACAATGGTAGCTTCAAGAGACAGAGGGCAAAACATTGTTTCTGCCTCTTGACAGACGTAATAGACTTGAGGTGCAGGATGAAATATTCTCGGATGTGATCAATGTATTGATTTGTTTCTCTGGATTACATATTTATTTATTTTGTATGCAAAAGGGCTTCTCTTGGTGTGGGTGGTAGTAGGTTAAGTAGTGAGGGATATAAAAAAGACCATCAATAAAACATTTTTAAAAGCACTAAAGAAAAAAGTATAGAAATAGGCACAAAGCCTGTTTTACTACATTGTTAAATTTAAAAATATTTTACATATATAAATGTATATTCACTCCAATGTGGTCATAACAAAATTGCTGTGTTTGTGCATGATTCTGTACTTTCTGGGTTTTTTTGTCTATTATATATATATACATATATATACACACACACACACACACACACACACATATATATACATATATAGTAAATATGTATCTATGTATCTACTAGATATATATGTATAAATATATTATTTATACATATATATCTATGGGCAGCTAGGTGGTGCAGTGGATAGAGCACCCATGCAGGAGTCAGGAGGACCTAAGTTCAAATCTCAGCTCAGACGCTTGACACTCACTAGCTGTGTGACCTTGGGCAAGTCACTTAACCCCAATTACCTCATCCTGGGTCATCTCCAGTCATCCTGATGAATATCTGGTTACTGGATCCAGACGGCTCTGGAGAAGTGAGGCTGGTGACCTGCACAGCCCTCCCTTATTCAAAACAAAGTCAAGTGCAAGTCACGTCATCATTTCTCTGATGGTATGGTCTTCTTCGGCAACAAAGGATGAACACACACAATAAATACGGTATTATCTAATAATATATTATCTACTAGATACATATATAAGTATATTATTATCTAATATCTATAGATACATGTGCATATTATTCAATAATACTTTATTATCTAATAATCTAGCTATGTATGTATGCCATTTTTGTTATATATATCATATCATACACACACATGTTATAAGAAACTGGATGTGACAAGTTTGATTTCTTCAAGCCTCTTTATTCTTTGTACATTATGGTATTTATATTTGTTGATGGCTAAGTTTATGTTAAAAAAGAAAAAAAATTAACTAAAACAAGAAGAAAACCAAAAAAATTGGAGGTCATTCATCTTTAGTTGTGTCTCCAGTGACTGTGATTATGAGCACATTTGGTTAGGCCACACTGACTTTTGCTATGAAGGACTAGGAGTGAGGAAGGAGAGATGACGCTGTTAGCTGTTGACTTCCATTGGGAGGTGGAGGAATGTTCTGAGGCAGAGAAGTAGCAGAGGTAAGACTAGACATTTGTACGCCCTAGGCAAAGTCTGAGAATTATACACGCCTGTTTCTATTTGAAGCTTGTCTATTGCATACTGGTAAGCCAAGGTAGTAGAACTTAATTAGAAGGGATATTGGAGGTCACCTAGTCCAGTCCTTTCTTTTAATAGATGGGGAAACTGAGATCCAGGGAAGGGAGATGACTTGTCCTAAGGTTATGTAGTTAATAAGGAATAAAGTTGGGTCCTTGCATTCTGAATCGAATGGTTTTTTAGCTGCACTGTGGAACATCTAGATTTCAACAATATGTTGGACAAAACTACTTTGATATCCTTTTGAACAAGATGACAGCATGTGGTTTAGTTGATAGCACATTTGACTGGTTTTAGAATTGATCACTTGGACTCCAAATACATTAATTACAATGTTAAGTGAGATGGAGGTCTGGATCGGTAGACCTTAGGGCTTTGACCTTGGTCTTGACATGTTCACTGTTTTCCCACCACATCTTGAATGAAGATATAGTGTGCCTATTAGATTTGTCATCCAGAGATGGGCAGATTGTGTGATATGTTATGTTGGTTGGCATGATCCAATATACTCAGAAGTAGCCTGGTGAAGTAGATAGATCCCTGAACTTAGAGTCAGGAAGACTTGGGTTTGAATCCTGCCTCAGACATTTCTTTTATATATATAACCCTGGGTAAGTCACTTCCCCTCCATCTGCCTCAGTTTCTCCATCTTTAAAATGGAGATGATAGTAGTAACTAGATCCCAGGATTGTTGTAAGGATCAAGTAAGGTAATATGTATAAAGTGCTTTGCAAATATGAAAATACAATATTAAATTCAAACGAGATCACTAGTCAATCATCATTTAATAAGCCCCTACGATGTGCCAGGTACTGTGCTAACTGCTGGGGATATGAAGAAAGACAAAATACAGTCCCTGCTCTCAAGGAACTCAAAGTCCATTGAAGCACATTGCAACTTTAAAGCATTGCTAGTTACAAGCATGATGGTGATTGTGAAGATGATGACGATGACAGCAATGGCTACAACGACACTGGACCAGAGCTAAAAATGTGAAATGGAGCAGGAATCAGAACAAAACCCATCAACCCGCACTCTGCCTATTTATATGGCAACGAGATAGTGAAGACCCAGTTCAATAGTAACTCGTGCTGAAGACCTGGGATTTTCTTTGTGAAACAACGTTACCATATGCAAACCACCAATGGGATGTAGTGATTAAAAAAGCTCTCGTAACCTTAGTCGAAGCTGAATGTTCAAGTCATAAAAGGTGCCTTCTGCTCTGGTCACACATCACCTGGGGTAATGTCCCTCAGTCGTCAGCATGAATTAAGTACTTACTGTCTTCTGGGCACTGTGCTGAGTGTTGTGTGTTTGGGTTTGAGATCTCCATCCTTCCTAGTCTCAATCTTTATCTCTATCTTGTTTATACCTCATTGTTTGCATGTTGTCTCTCCCATTAGATTATGAGTTCCTTGAGGGCAGGGCTGTCGTTTTCATTCTTTGTTATCCTTAACACGTGGCACAGTGCTTAGCACATGGTAAGCACTTAATAAATATTAATTAACTGACTAAATTTATAATCTTAAGGTCCTACAATACCAGTTCTGAGGATTTATAAGCCTTCTAGAGACTGGCCATTATAGGTACTCAGAAACTGAGACGGAGATAATCTCTGTCCAGTTTAAGAAATGAGACCAGAAGGTGTTCAGAGTGCCTTAAACTCTAATTATTCTCACTTTTCCCTGTGGGTTTTGGAGAAGTGTGTAGACTCCTAGTCTCATGTTTTTTTCTGTTATACTATTCTGAATTTCAAATAAGGGATAACATAGTCACCCAAATTAGATTTTGCATGCCGACCTAAAGTATTGTCTCTTTTTCTCTAAGCCATTCTTTTCTAAGAGCATAACCACCAAATCTGCTTTATTTGTGTATTAATTATTTAGTTATCTTAATAGAAGGAGCTACGTGGTCCATCTCCTCTAGGATCATGGCTCTGCTCCCTGCCAGGAGCACTAAGAGATGGGAATGACGGAGTAGCTATCAGCTATAAAGGGCCGAGATTAGATGTTTTCAAATCACCCCAACTAGTCTCTCTGTCTCTCTTTTCATCTGTATGAGGAAGTCCCTGGTGTGGAAACTCCATCTACCAATGCAGGTCAACACTCACTCTGTAATTAGTAGTCTTAGAGACATAAGAGCATGAGAGGTCAAATGATGTAAACATGGTCACAGAGCTAGTGTGTGTCAGGCAGGACTTGAATCCACTTCACTCCCAGGGAACTCTCTCTTTACTCAACTGTATCTGCCTCCTTAGCTTTTTTCAGTCTCCTATTATAGGATTGGGCTAGTTGATCCTTCAGGTTTCTAGAAGCCTTAACATCTGAAGAGTCTTCAGTCACTGGTGACATTCTGCCCATATGTATCCATAGCCTATGGAATTAACTCTAAAACCTTGGTCACATGTGATTTCTACTCACCAAGAACCATTTGTTATTCTAGGTACCTCTTGCTTCAGTCTCGCGTCTGTTCCATAAAGGCAGGTGCATTGAGATGTCCTCTGCCCAGAGCTGGGTCAAGGTCCAGGCTAGGTAGGCAGCTGTTAAGAGTACAACAATGCAGAATGAGGAAGATTTTTTCAAGGGATTTTTTTTTTATTAAGCATCCATATTTTTAGTGGCAGAAAATTCTGTCTTCTGGCCATGTCAGTATTTCTTTTTTGACAAGCAGAGTAGCATATATTACAGTTAAGACTCAAGGCCTTGGTTGGATGGTAACATTTAGACAAGGCAATTTAAAATCTTATCTAGTGTTCACAAAGCCTTGTACCCTTTGTATCTGTTCCATATTTGTTTCCAAGCTCCTGGAGGTTAGGAGCCATGACTATACTGTGGAATTTTTGTGGTCTGTCCCATAGGCAGAATACCATCTTCAATCTGACAGCAGCAGCAGCAGTAGTGAGGATGATGGTGGTAGTGGTGGTAGTAGTGGTCTTAATTAATAAGAACAATGATAATAATGAAAGCTAGCATTTAATTGTGTGAGGCCTTTTGATACTTATGTGTAGGCAAGACTTTGCCTGATATTCTAGAAATTCAAAGCATTAGTTTATTTCCAAATGGAACTTTAATTAGGAATTTTTAGGCCCAAAAGCACCATACATTATGCCTGGGGGCAAGAAGAACAAAAAATGTTCTCCCTTGGGAGTAGGGATTGGAGCATCACCATGGGATGGAGAGATAGAAACCTAGGACATTGGCAAAAAAGCTGAGGAGAAAGAAGTTTTATTCTGGCTATACGCAGATAATGAGCTTTATTTGTGGGTTGCTGTGGCAAATTCTGTCAGTGCTCTCTAAATCTGATATCCTGTGGTTAAGCCCTGATTACTGAACTCTCCATATAGCATTGATTCAACAAATATTTACCCAGGGTCTTTAGGCTCAGTTTTGTGCAAAGCATTGGGGATAGGTGGAATGTAAGGCACAATCAGGTCTTGGGTCAGACGCTTTGAGTATTTTAAGAGGGACTTGGAGAAGTGCATCCAGAGGGAGCAAACAGAGTGGTAAAGGGTCTGGAAAACAGCATAGGAAGAATGGTGGAAGGAACTGGGGGTCCTTAGTCTGGAGAAGAGAAGACTTCTTTGGGTAGGAATGATAGCTGGCTTGGATATTAGAAAGACTAAAGCTCCTTGAGGGGCTTAGGAGGCCAGAGTAGACCTATCTAGGTTCATGTGTAACCAACAGTGCCTATGGCCCCCAACACTAGCCTAACGCCCCCCTTTCTTGCTTTGCCTGCAGAAATCCGGACTCAGTTGGCTGAGCAGTTTAAATGCCTGGAGCAGCAGTCCGAGTCGAGGCTGCAGCTGCTGCAGGACCTCCAGGAGTTCTTCCGAAGGAAGGCAGAGATTGAGCTGGAGTACTCCCGAAGCCTGGAGAAACTGGCTGAGCGTTTCTCCTCCAAGATCCGTGGTTCCCGGGAACACCAGTTCAAGTAAGCCGATGGAAGCCTCTGACCTCGTGGTTGAGTTGGTTTGACGTGGAGAGTCCTGACTCTTTCTATCCGGGTGGTCTCAGAAGGGCAGATTTAAGAGTGCCTTTATGTCTTTATGTCTATGCACCTACTGTGGCCTCAGTTTCTTCTCCTTTAAAGTAAATGGGTTGGACTGACACTACTACTAATGTTGCTATTACTAGTAGCTCACATTTAGTATGAAACTTTTTAAAAAATAAGTTCTTATTTATATCTTTTGGGTTTTTTTACATCACTATAATTTTCTCCAGTATCCTTCCCTTTCCCAGGAAGCCCTTTCATGTAACAAACAGTATTTTTTTAAAGATAAAAAAAGAGAAAAAAATGAACATAACTGATCAGTGCATTGACAGAGTGAACATATGGGCAACGTAAAACATCTGTGGGCCTTTCCCTCTTTGAAGGGTGGATTTGGGAATGTCTTTTTCATACATCATCTTTCCAGGCGTGCTGCTTCTTCATAATTTTGCAAGGCTCACTTTTTATTTGTGTGTGGTTTCTCTTTCCATTTACATTGTTGTATTCACTGTGTGTATTGTTGGCTTGACTCTGCTTACTTCATTCTGCATCAGTTGACAGAGATCTTTCCATGCTTCTCCAGATTCATCACACAAGTCATTTCTTACAGAACAGTAATATTCCATCATATTCACATGATACAATTTACTTAACCATTCCTTCATCAGTATACATCGGCTATGTTTCCAAGTCTTTGCTATTACAAAAATGATGCTATGAATATTTCGGTAGAGAGGACTCTTTTCTTCCTGGGTGCATAAGTCTAGTATTGGAATCTCTGGGTCCCATTTACAGTTTTTTTCTGCAAAGCAATCCTATGAAATTGAGAGAGACAGCATAGTATGGTAGATAAGATGTTGAACTTGAAGCCAAGAAGATTTGGGTTTAGTCCAGCCTCAGACATTTACTAGTTGTGTGATTTTGGGTAAATCACTCAACCCCTATATGCCTCAGTTTCCTTATTTGTAAAAGGAAGTGATTGGACCAGATGGATTCTAAAGTCGCTTCAGCTCTAAATCTATGATCCTATCATTCTATGAGGTGGATAATCAGAGGAAACTGACTTGCTAATGGTCACATAGGCAGCTAAGAGGTATAGTGGATAGAGTGCCAGATCTGGAGTCAGGAAGACTTGAGTTTGAATCTAGCCTTGGACACTTAACTAGCTGTATGAACCTGGGCAAATCACTTAACCTCCGTGTACCTCAGTTTCCCCATCTTTAAAATAGGGATAATAATAGTACCTACCTCCTAAGGTTGTTTTGAGGATAAAATAAAATTATTCTGGTGAAGTGCTTTGCTACCCTTAAAGCACTTTAGAAATTCTAGCTATTATTTTTATCTATTTTTAGAGACATATAATTAAGAATTGGTTCTTAAAGAGATCCAAAAAGAGGCTCAATACTATCACATTGGAATGTAAGCTTTTTGCTAATAGGGATTGTTTCATTTTTTACAGTGTATTCCCAGTGCCTAGCACAGTGCTTGGCACATAGTAGGTGCCTAATAAATACTTGTTGATTGATTCCACCTGTTTTCAGGAGGACCTGTCTCCTCCCTTTTCCATTTTGCCTGTGAATAAACCATCCCACTTCAGTCCCTAGCCTGGGTGCTGAGCTTTTCTGTTTCCTCCTCCTTGTAACTCCATCTGGTTTGGCACCAAGCTTGGCAGGTTTTGAGAGCTGTAGAAGCAAAGCCTTTTGGCTTCTGCCCCCTCCCCACCCCTAGATGTGTAGGCAGGATGCTGCTAACCACGTTCTTGCTGTATTTATCCTTGGAGTTCCTCACTGTAATTACTCTCCCCCTTCTAATTCATTCTCTCTCCTCCAGTCACCCTGCCTGGAGTTTCTTCTCCTTCCCTCTTCCTCTCTCCATTGACCGGCCCTCAACCACAGGGTCAGGGTGACTTCCCTCCTTCCGCCCCCATCCCCCCACCAATATTTGGGCCACTGCATTGTCTGTGTCTCTTCCTCTTGGTCTGGTCTCAGACTGCCTTCAGCTGCTCCTACCTTGCATTCAGGGAGGGGCCTCCCTTCTCCTCTGCTTGCCTATGGGCCTTAGTGTCTTTTAGCCTTAATTCGTATCTAGACTTCTAATGGTTTTATTTATACAGAATTTATCTCTCTAGCTAAACCATGAAGGCTGGGATCTCAGCTTATATTCCTTTTGTATATCTCACAGTTCCCATCATTTTAGTTAATTAAACAAGTCTTTTTAAAGAACTGACTATGTGACATACTTAACTACATACTGGAGACAAAAATGAAGCATTTTCCTCATGAACAGTCTGTGCACTAGATAGGACAGGATAGTTGTCAGCTAAATGGCATAGTGCATGGGGTGTTGGACTTGGACCCTGAGCAAGTCACTTCACCTTGCCTCTGGGCCTCAGTTTCCCTATTTGTAAAACGGAGATAATAATTGCATCTATCTCTTAGGATTACTGTGAGAATACAAAGAGAATAATATATGTAAAGTGTTTTGCAAACCCTAAAGAGCAATGTAAATGTTAGCTGTCATTAACTGTAATTATTATTATCATCGTCCTTATAACAGCCCTGACAGGTAAGTAGGTGTTGTTATCCTCATTTTATAGATGAAGAAACTGAGGCAGGCAGAGGCTAAGTGAATTGTCCAGGGTCACACAGCTAATGAACATCTAAGGCCATATTTGAACTTAGGTCTTCCTGAGTCCAGAGCCAGTGCCACCTGGTTACCTCCAAAGACAAGTAAGGGGCATCTAAGAGAGCACTTAGCTTTCCTTGAAGACTTTAGGTCACCAGATCCAGATAAACAAAGTCCTCACCTACTGAAAGAACTCACTGATATCAAATATATGCAAACTGATGGGTCAATAAGCTTAATTTCAATTCCTCAGAAAACTCAGAAAACAGGTCATTAAAGAGTTGGCTGATGAATGTCTAGGAAGGAAAATGGTGGTTACAAAGAGCCAATCTGGCTTCATCAAGAACATGTCATGCCAGACTAACTTCATTTCCATTTCTGGCATGGTTAATAGGCTGCTTGATTGGAGAAGGAGCATGCTGTGGTTATAGTTTATCTACATTTTAGTAAAGCTTTGGATAAAATATCTCATCCTATTCTTGTAGAGAAGATGGAAAGTAGATGATACATGCAGTTTAATGGACTGAAAATGGATTGAATGCCTGGACTCAAAGAGTACATGTTCATTGTCAACGTAGCAAGAGGTCTCCAGCTGAGTATCTGGGAAGTTTGTGCCAGCCCTGTGCTATTTAATATTTTTATCAATGACTTGGATAAAGGCATAGATGGCATAATCATTGCCTTTGCAGAATACACAAAGCTGGGAAAGAAAGAGTAACTGACACATTGGAAGAGTCCGACTCCAAAGAGATTTTAAGTAGCTGGAATGTTGAGTTAGATCAAATAAAATGAACGTCAGTAGGGATAAATATAAAGACATACCTGGGTCCAAAAAATCAACCTCACAGGGAACTGAAAATGCTTAGCCTGGAGATACAAAGCTTTGGGGGGGAGGGAAGGTAATTATCTTCAAACATTTGAAAAGGCTACCAGGTGGAAGAAGAATTTCTCTTGTTCTGTTTGGCCCCAAAGGGCATTGACTGGAGCAGTGGAAGAAAGCTGCCAAGAGGCAGATTCAGGCTTCATGTCAGGAAAACCTTCATAATCAAAACTTCCTGAATAGAATGGGTCGCCTACCAGAGAGCATGGTTTTTCCCACCTTGGATATTTTCAAGTGGGATTCTTTTATATATAGGTTGAACATTTATATATTTGGGGTTGGTCAACATCTTTTGTGTGAATCCTATGGACTCCTCAGAATAATTTCTCTTTTGTAAAATTCATAATTGAAGGAAATGTAAATTTCAGTTAGTGATTAGTGAAAATAAAGATGAGATTTTTTTCCTCCATCCAAGTTCATGGACTCCCCCCAAATCAATCCAGAGGTCCCTTGGCTGGGCTGTGAAGCCCAGGTTAAGAACCTCTGCACTAAATGGATTTTCTCAGCTTCCGGGAGTCTGTGATGCTATAACTCCAGGAGACTGGATATCTAATTAACACTTGGTTGCTGAAGGACTTATCATGAATTTGTGGGGTTAGGAGGGACAAGATTGCCCTGGATTTAGACATGGAGCTCTTCTCTATTTTTGTCTGAGTCCAGGATCCCAAGTGTGGAATTTCTCAGCATGGGTTGAGACAGGATTCTTTGAGAAAGATCTTCATATCTTTGCAAACTTGATGGTTTTAGTTTCTACATAACATATTCTATAATGTTGTTGTTGTTCTAAATGGAACTAAAGGGAACTTCCAATGAGTAGCTTCCTCTGAGGATACAGATGGACAGAGACTCTGCAATGTACAGTCTTAGAGAGTGTCCAGAGGCCAGGAGAGATTTAATGACTTGCCCAGGGTAGCAGAACTGGTAAGAATAAGAGTCAGGACTTGAACCCACATCTTTCTAGGACTCTATACACTATAATATGTGGCCTTTCATGAGGGTATTATATGCTATATTATAATAATATTATCTGCTACTTTTTCCTATAATTCCCTGGTAAAGTTCTATATCCCTTTCCCTCACTCCTGACCATTGAACTGAAAAGACGTTTCCCACCTCCCTCATACCTGAGATAAAAATTTTGTAGGAATTCTGGAACTGGGTTAACAGTATTCAGTGAGTGCTTGAGAACTGAAGAAGTTATCTTGGAAGCAGCAGAAAATATACCTGAGCTCCCAGGGAAATTTCTTTGCAATTATCTGCCCTATCCCTTCCCAAGGCTTTTGCTCCCTGTTTGCTCTGGCCAGAACTATAACTATGGAGTGACTAGGGCTTTGCTTCAGAGCACTGAAATTTATAGGGTGCTAACAGCATTGAAATTTCCTTTAGCAGCACAGAAACCACTAGGTTGAGCATAATTACTAGTGTAGTTGAAATATGAACCTACCGGGTGGTACCTTTCCCCACCCCTCCTATTCCCAGCCTCAGGTGAGTTTCTCTTTGGCCTTGCTCCAGTCTACTTTCCTTTTTCATATTTCGTTCTGATACCCATGAGCATCTGTGTCCTGTGATCTTTGATCTCTCCTTCCCATGGGATGGTGTCCCAGGTCTTTTCTTGTCCTCCTCAGTTGAATTTATCTTGTGCTGTTTGCTATGGACATGGAAATTTTCTAGTTACATTTCTTAATAGCCAAGGCAGCCTTGGTTCATTTAAAAAGTGTTTGAGTTCATTTTAGAGATTGAATTAGAGAAGTAGCTTTGAAATCTTTCCCACCTCCATGCATGTATCGTCCCCCTCCCTTCCAGTTTAGTTTTCCTTTAGAGCTGTTGGTCTGCTGGGCCATTCTGATCCTAGAAGGGATTATCTCCAGAGCCAGCATCCCCCAGGACTTCTCCATGGCCAGGGGCCTGGTTGAAAAAGGGGGGAGGGGAGTGGAGAAAGGGGCTTAATTGTTTTCCTGCTTAGTAATAAATAAATTTTATTCCTCATCCAGCAAATTAGGTATTTTTTTGAAGGGGAAGGAGAAGAAAATGAAGAGGAGGATGAAATAGGGAAAAGACAGGAAAATTGCAGAGTGGAATGGGGAAGAAAGGGGGGACAGGCAGGAGTCTCCAGCCCATCCTGCAGCCATTAATGAGCTCAGCCAGCTCCTTGTGGGTTCATTAGTTTTGGTCGCCAGATGGAACGGGAGCAGCATCTGGCAGATGGGCAAAGTAGGCTCTGTGACATCCTGTGAATGTCTAATTAGAAGTCCATTCCAGGCATGTACAGCTAGAGAAGGCCCACTGCATGATGCTAATTCAGTTAGGGCCCAGAGGGTGAGTGCTGTTCAGTCAAGAGTCCAGCGTGGGCCTTTGGATGCCAACTGTCTTTTTAATCTTGAGGGTGGAGAATGCATAGAGAGATGTCTGATTTGCTGGTGACCAGCCCACAGGTGACCACTCCTTCCACCGAGCTCATAGTCTTTCTCTGTTATGTTATTCCTTTTATACTTATCATATATGCACAGTTTTGAGACTTTCCTCATTGTGGTTAGGTCAGCTGCTCATGTGATGTGTCTTGCTTCTGAGTACTCTGTGAGGCCCTTGAGGACAGAGGTCATTTGTCATGATTCTCTGTGTCCAGAGACGCAGGGATACAATGTCCAGGAGCCCGTTGGCAGTTCCTGAAAAATTACTTTGAATTTTAGAGTGAGAAGGGACCTTCAAAATCATGCCATCCAACTCCTGTCATGATAAGATGAGGAAACTGATCTGCTCAGAAGAGGAGTTGCTTACCAAGGTCTCACAGCTTAGTTTGTTAGTAGAACTGAGACCAAAACCCAGATCTGATTTTTAGACTTTGGGGTTTTGCATTTCATTACACTGCTTCCCATTTGCAAAAAATAAAAATAATAGCCTACATTTCTTGCACACTTGGTTTTCACAATGACCTTATGAGAGGTAGGACAAGTATTATTGACCTCATTTTAGAGATGAGCAGACTGAAAAAAATAAGAGAGAGAAGTAGGGAGGATAAAAAGAAGGAAGGAGAAATGGAATGAGGGAAGGAAGAAAGGTGGAAATGAAGGAAGGATGGGATGGGGGAAGGAGGGAAAGAAAGGGACAGAATGAAAGAAGGAAGGAGAGTAATGAAGAAAAGAGGGAAAGAAGGAAGGAGGATGAAATGAAAGAAGGAAGGAGAGAAATAAAGGAAGGATGCAATAAAGGAAGAATGGAAATAAGGAAGGAAGGAAAGATGGAAGGAACAACAAAATGAAGGAAAGAGGGAAAGAAAATAAGAAAGGGTAGAATAAGGGATAGATAGAGTGATGGAAAGATTGAGGAAAGGAGGGAGGAAAGAAATGTGATTAAACTACTAAATTTAATGACAAGGTTGAATGATGAGTTTTTGATTCTCAAGGAATATGTCAGACAGATCAGAATGATGCCCAGGATGTCAGAATTGTAGCTGAGAAGCCAAGAATGGCAGGCCACAGCTACTCTCCCTACCCCAAACCCCACCTTGGAGCTGGAGAAAGAAGGAAGGGAAGCACAGGTATCTCTAGGCTGTACAAGAATGCCCTGTTATCCTACTGGGTTAATATCGTCATAGATGTGAGTACATTGCCAACTGAAATAATAACAATAATTTATACATATATATATACATATATATATGTACATATACTGTCTCATTTGGAAGGTCCAGATTATTCTTATGATTTGTTTAACTTGAAAAGAAAGGATCTCAAGTAAATGTGGGTAATGAATGTAGGATATCAAATTGTGAGCAATAGAAGGCTGGCTACAGAGTAAGGAAGATCTGAGTTCAGGTCTTCCCTCTGACACATACTAACCGGGTGACCCCAGGCAAGTCACTTAATGTTTCAGCACCCTAGGCAACTTTTCAATATTATAAATTACACTGATGGAGGAAGTTTCTACTTCAGAAGTTCTTTTCACCAATGAAATCACTTGCCCGGACTAGAACCCTGCCTCCTCATCTCAGAGTTTCATAGTGCAGCGTTCTTTTCAAACCACTTTCTTCTTTGTCATCTGTCTTGATCATCCCAGCATCTAGGTGCCTCCTAGGATCTACTCTCTCTCTATGTACCTGTTTATTTACACGTTGTCTCCCCCATTAGAATATAAGCTTCCTGAGGGTAGGGATGATTTTTGCTTCCTCTTCCAGCTCTAACTCTACAATGCTGGGATCCTACCTCCAAATCCAATATGCTAGCCACTCTGCCCTTTTGCCTCTCCCAACTAGGGACCCTTGGCATCACCTGGCCCTTCAGGAATTCAAGATGATAAGCTTCATTTCCTTTACTGGACTCTCCTCTCCTCAGAGTCACCAAGTTTCAAACTTGGAAGAAGCCTCAGAGTCCCATCTAGTCTCACACGAACTTACTGTTCTTAGTGAGTGACCTTTGCTTGAAGACATAGCGAGGAAGGGAAGCCCCTGCTTAACAGGTTGAGGCAGCCCATTGCCCAGCATTGGCAAGTTTTTACTTCCATCATGTCTCAGTCTACATTTTGCCTCCGGTACTCAGTGATTCAAGTTCTGCCATCTGGGGCCAAGCAGAAAAAGTCTGACTCCTCTTCCATGTGACAAATCCTTCACATATTTGAACACAGTTATCATGTTCCCATTGAGTCTTCCTTTCTCCATGCCAAACGTCTTCAGTTCCTACAGCTGATCCTAGTACATGACTCCTGGTCCATCACCATCCTGGAGTCCCTTATCTGGATCCTTTCCAGTTTATGGATGTCTTTCCTAAAATAGAGCAGACAGAACTGAACATGATCCCCACCTGAGGCCTTTGGCCCCACAACCAGAGCTAAGTATAGTGGGACTCTCATCTCTCTATTTCTGGGTGCTGTTTCTGTTGGTGCAACCCAAGTTTTGTAATTCAATCTTCCTTGTATGTGGGATGGGTCAAACATGGATAGGATTGCATACCCCCCTGCACCCCAAACTGGCCTATTCCCATGATTCCAGGCTGAACGTTAGAGTGGCCTGAAGCTCTGGCCTCCCTCTCCTTGTCTTACCTCTCAGCAAGTCACTCCTGGTTCATGCCCAGTTGTTTGCTGACTGCGGCCTACAATTTGTGAGCCATTTAGGCACTGGGCCACTTACTCATGTGCCACAGAGCTTTTAAAAAGCAAGAACATTGTTTTTATTGCTTTGGGGGAGGGGGAGCAAGTGGGGGACTTCCCAGTGAATTGATTTTGTGGGCTGATAAATGTTTATAGTCTTCCTTAAGGCTGTTCTAGGGCTCCTACATACTGGAATAACATCCCTTGACATTTCAAAGCAAGGCTTAACTGAGCTTGCATTTATGTACCTTAAGCAGATTTTGGTTAAACCTAGGAATCACATTCCCTTCAGTGGAAGTTGCCCTGAACCAGAGAAGTATAAAAATGTCCCTTTAGGCAGAGGTGTGCTAGTATATGTTTAACAACTGCCTCTCCAAGGTGGGGATACACACACGCACACACAGTGCTTTTAAATCTAATCTTCACTGCTAACATTCACAACTTTCTTAAGTCTAAAGATAGTCAGCAAAACAGCAAATCAAGCTCCAATTTGAAGTGTTTGCTGATTTCTGGGGCGTGATTTAACAATGGAGAACTGGCTCCAACATGTCCTTGCGTATAGGCCATGGGGTGATGTCCCATTATTCTCCTAGGTGAGTCTCACCCTAGATGTCAGTGTGGTAGTAACTGAAATGCTCAGATAACTCCTCTGAGTAGGTTCATTAGTCTCTGTCACTGCAAGTATTCAGGCAATAAGCATTTAATAAACACTTACGATGTGCTAGGCACTGTGCTGGGGATACAGAGAGAGGCAAAAAAACAGCTCCTGCCCCCAAGGAGTTCCCAGTCTAATGGGGAGACATTGTGCAAACAACTGGGTACAAAAACTAGAAAGGCAATATAAATTGGAGCTAATCAGCAGAGGGGAGGCACCAGCATTAGGAAGATCAGGAAGAGCTTTTGGTAGAAGGTAGGATTTGAGCTAGGCCTCCAAGGAAGTCAGAAGACAGAGAGGGAGAGAATTCCAGGCATGGAGAACAGCCTATGCAGATACACAGTTGGGAGTTGGAGTGTCAGATATGAGGAATAAATAGCCTGCTGGACAATGCTATTGGATCATAGGGTATCGTGGGGAAGGGCTTTTTATATTTTTCCCTGGGAGTAATAGGGAGCCACTGGAGTTTATTGAGTATGTGCATGATTGTATTGGATGGGGGGAGTGGGAACGACAGTGATAGGGTCAGATATGAGCTTTAGGAAAATCTCTTTGACAGCTGAGCAGAGGTTGAACAGTGGTGGTTTGGCTGCCTGTCAGAAATGCTCTCAGAGAGAATTCCTGCCTAGCATGTAAGGTTTTTTCTTTAGCTTTTGGTTCTACTTCTGGCTCCATAGCTACAGCAAAAACTTCAACAGGACAGGGGAAATTTTTGATGAAATCGATCTCTCCTGCTGTCTCCTTCTCCTCATGTCCATTGCTACCTTTTCCCTTCCGTTGTTAACTAGCAATTACACTAACTAGTTGTTAGTATGCCATTGTATCTTTTGGGAGAATTCTAGGATTAAACAACATGTTATGAAGGTGGCCCCATGCCTGGAATGCACTCGCTCCTCATCTCTGCTTCTTAGAATACAGTTTCCTTCAGAAGCACCACCTTCTTCTACATGAATCCTTTCTTGATTGTCTGGCTATTATGGCCCCTTCACCAATTATCTTGTTATTTATTTTGTATGTATGCGCATGGTTTTTCTCCCTATGAGGCAGAAGCATCTCGAAGGGAGGCAGTGTTTCATTATCTTTACTCAGCCCCTACCACAGTGCCTGACCCATAGAGGGACTTAATAAAGGCTTGTTGATCTGTTGATGGGGTTCAGGACTCGGGGCCCATCCTTTCCCTCCCTGCTTCCTTCTTCCAGGAAATCTTAAGATGACCTGGAGAGGTGTGCAGGGCAAGCTCTGATAGCTACAAAAAGTTGGGGTCAGTTACATGAGATCACCATACAGGCAAACTAGGGTAGCCCTGATGGGGCAGAGGCGTAACAGAAGAATAACCTTCAGTAGTGGTGGTGAGGTCTGGATGGGCTAATAGTATAGACAGGCATCTCAGGTCATTTTTTGCCCCTTTGGTCAGAGACATCTCTTTCTATGCCGTGGGGCTGTCTATTGGAGTCGGTGCTTTCTCACCAGAAAAGGAAGGGCAGGGGTAAAAGTAGTAGGGGACAGATGGAGAAACATAGGGCTCAGAGTGGTAAGTCTAGTTCCCCGTGGTCAGAGGATAACTCGAGAGTATGGGGATAGAGATTAGCTGGACTTCCAGATACAGAGAGGGAGGTTACAGTGGTGTGTGGAGATGACAGTTCTCTATTTTGAAATTTCTATGGGAAATTCTTCTCTGGCTGCCCCAATGTGCTGAGAGAAAGGGAAAATCTCTCACAGCAGGAAGATGGGGAATGAATGAGAATAAGGAGAAAAAGGGAGAGAAGAAAAGAGCTGAGAGATGCATGTTTTCTATGGGGCAGGAGAATAAAGGAGGACAAGGAGGAGAGTAGAATGTGAAAGGGAAAGGCAAATGCAATAAACTTTTATCAGCATGTACATTAGCTCTCTTCTAGACTGCAGGGCTGACGCCATCCCATGCCAACCTTCTTCTACTCTTCCACATGTATCCTGGATTCTTGCCGTCAGTGATTATATGTTTGGGAATTACAATTTCATTTTATCAGCATAATTAAGGAGGTAAATCTTCTCATTCCCCCCTCCCTGACCCTTCTAAGCCTTCTGATCTCTCTAGACTTCCATCATAAAATGCATTTCCAAGTCAAATTGCAATGCTAGGCTATCTAGTTTTGAATCAATTCATCAGTAAGCATTTATTAAGCTCCAACACTATGCCAGGAACTGTGTTAGGTTCTGGGAATAGGGACCAAAGTGAGACAGTCTCCGCCTTTAAGAAGCTTACAATTTAATTGAGGGATATGTATAGTACACATAGCAGAGTGATGCCCAGAGAAGGGAGTTTTGACACAGACAGCAACAAGGATTGTGAATGAAGCCATAGGGCAGTGGGTTGTCACATCCTTTCCAGTAGCAAGAGATGGAAATATGGGGAGGGAGGGTGCCCAGAGGTAGACTGGATGGCATGATGCCCATCACAGATGTCCGGGATGATGGCTGGATGGGAATGGTCCATACCAGGAGTGGGGAACCTGTGGGGAACCTGTTTACAGAATCAAAGGGCTACACTTGAGGACCTAGAGGGCCACATGTGACCTCGAGGCAGCTGATTCCCAACCCGTAGTCCATACTATCATGTCTATCATTTGGGAAATGTGGTATAATAGGAGGAGCTCTGGGGTTGGAATCACAAAAACCTGGGATAAAATTCTGATTTGCAATCTGGTTAACCATGGGTAAGCCACTGCTCCTCTGTGTAACGTTAATTTTTCAACTTTAAGTATGATATTAGAGAAAAAATGATGGACTTGGAGTTGGGACATGGGTTCAGATCTCACCTCAGATACCTACTAGACTTGTGACTATGGGAAAGTCACTTCATTCTAATTTGTCCCTCTGTAAAATGAGGGCAATCATATTAGTAGTACTTATCTCAAAGTCATCCCATACCAGCCAGTATTAGCTCCATAGATGCCATGAACATTACACAGCCTTAGGTTCACATTTATGGAGGATATTTGCAGGTAAGTGGACCTCATATGACTTGTGTCCCCATCCCATATGGAACACGAAAGCCCACCCCTATCTAGCTATCCAGGTATAAACTTTGTAATAGAAGCCTAGGTAAAGAACAGTATAGACTTAATTAAAACATTTCATTAGAATAGAAAAGGAAATGTAAGACATCAGAGATATTATTGATCCTTCTTTCCCAAAAGATGGTGAATTCATCCACAATTTCCACCAGAGGAACTTGCGAAAATAGCCATCCCAAGACTCATGACTCTGAATTGGAGAAAAGTCATTTTCCTTTTCTTTGGAAATGAATGAGATTAGGTGTGTTCCTGAGTGAAGAATGCTCCATGGGGAAAATCTGGGCAAACCATCCTGTTATGGGTCTGGAAGAGGTCTGACAGAGCCTCTGGCACATCCGGACATAGGTTGGCTACTTTCACCCATGTGGCATGAGGCTTTCCACTCTCTCTTGAAGACTCTTGCTGCCTCAGGACAGCTTGGCTGTTCTTGCTCTTGCAATGTGGACCTCATAAACATACTGGGGAATACTTGGGCTCATGGATGATACCACTGCAGACTCAGTTCCACCTCACCCCCAGTCGAGAAAACTCCACCAGTCAGAGTCTGTACCTTCTGCTGCAGTTACTTTGTATGGTAGGAATTTGATCTCATGGGAAATAAAGTTCTGGAAAACCTTGCCCAGTGAGTGAGTGACTGCTCATTGGATTTAGGCATCATGGAAGATGTGTTTAGATGGATGTCCCCCTTTTACATAAATGTGAGGCATTATTAATATTTGCACCTTCTGCCTCACAGTTGTTGAGTGGAACAAATGAGATGATGGATGTGGAAGTACTTTGTAGCCATAAAGAGCTCTTAGTATTAATAATAATTGAGAACCAGCTGCTAATGCATCTAAATGTACTTCTCCTTTGTTCGCTAAAGAAAGAGAGGAAAAGGAAATATCTGGGTAGAGGGACTTTGGAAAGAAATGAATTTGCAAAGGTTGGGGGGCAGGAACTTTCTTTTTAAAAATTAAGCTTTTTATTTGGAGCTTAAACACAAAATGGAATGGCATTTGCATATATATGATATATATATACATACAGAAAAAAGATTATATATGAAACATGACTGTTACATACATTTGGCTTTTATTTTAAGCATATAATAAAATCAGCCTGTAGTTTTCAGAGTTCTCCTGCTTGACTAGCTTTCTTTCAGGCCTTCCTTCTGTTCTTTTCTCTCAATTAAAAAAAGATTCCTCAATGACTCTTTTTTTTCTTTTTTTCTTTCCCTAGTTCCATCCCCCTTTTGACCTCCTGTTAGAAAAAAAAAAAACAAATCCTTTGTAACAAATATACATAGTGAAGCAAAAAAAAAAAAACATTCCCACATAGACTGTGTCTGAGGATGTTTGTCTTATCCTACATCTTGAATCCATCACCTCGCTAGCAAGCTTCATCATTGCTTCTCTGGAATAATGTTTGCTTATTGCATTGATGAGGATTCTCAAGTGAGCGAGTGAGTCAGTAAACATTTATTAAGTATGTATGTGCCAGATACTGTGTTAAGTGCTGGGGATACATGGAAACTGGAGCTTTCAAAGAAACAAAGAAAGAGGCAGGTGAGGGAGGGAATTGGAAGCATGCTAATGTGGGAGAGGAAGGGAAAAGAGTTTCTCATTTGCTGATGACTAGAGAGAAAACCAAAGGAGTGAAGAGAGGGAATTCCCAGGTAGTATTAAAGATGGAAGAAGGGGAGATGAGAGATCTTCACCTAAATTTCTTCTTGAGTTTTAGCTCATCCTGAAGACTAAGGAGGCAAATGACTGCTAGGGAATGGAAAAAGTGGACTTCAGTAAGATACAGCAAGATGGTGGGTGATGAGGGAAAGAACAATATCAAAGAACCCACATGTGCTGAGAAGAATTGGGAGCACTAGATAACTGGTGCAGAAAATGACAGAGAAGAGATCTGTATCTGTTGGAAGCCATTTGGCTTGTAGGCAGTGGAAGCCTGGGAAGAAACCTGTGATATAGGGGTATAAGGTTGATAGCTACCTTGAGGTCACTCGAAAGTCACCGTATATATTTTACTTTTTTTTAAAAAAATGTTTAATTGAGCAAGGGATGGAAGACTTCTGTAGAACCAGAGGAGTAGGTTGTCATGATGCTCAACAGGGTCATCCCTACAATGTGTTATGTGTATGTGAGAATTGAGGATGGGCTAAAACAGGAGGAAATGAGAACAATGATTCCAATTTATTTTCCTGCAGGGCATTTGGTTATTGCAGAGAGGCAATGTATTAATGGGTATGGTAGGGTTGACAATGGAGTCAAGAAGATTTAGGTTTATTTCCACCTGTGATAACCCTAGGGGCAGTTAGAGGGTTCAGTGGATAGAACACTGGACTAGGAGTGAGGAAGACCTGAGTTCATATCTGACCTCAGACACTTACCAGTTATGTGACCCTGAGCAAGTCACTCAATCCTGTTTGACTCAGTTTCTACATCTGTAAAATAATCTGGAGAAGTTAATAGAAAACCACTCCAGTATCTTTGCCAAGAAAACCCCAAATGCGATCACAAATATGACTGAAATGACATGATAGTGCTAGCTCTTCTCTGTGACCCAGGAAAGATCCTAAGACAGGCAAGATCTCTTAAGAACATCAGACAAGGTGTCTATCTGCATTAGTATAGGGAGTTTCCATAGCAGGAGTTGTTGCTAGTAGTGTTCCCTACGGTCCCTCCAACAACAAACTTGCTCTCCTCCCAGTCACCCAACAAATGCCTGGTTCCTTTCTAACTTAACAGCCTCACTAAGTACACTAGAGGTGAGGGGCTTAGCTCTGTCCTACATCTAGGATGTATCCTCAGGGAGCTCTTCCTGGCTTTAAAACCCAAATTCCACTCACTCCTCCAGGGTGTCTCTCAATGACAATCAGATGAGAAAATGGAAGTGAAAGTCTGCTGTAAACCATAATTCATTATGTAAATATAACTGACAGCTAATGATAATAGCTCGTATGTATGTAATGCTTCGTGGCTTTCACATGCATCATCTCGTTTGATCAATACAAACCCTGGAAGGTAAGCATAACTGACACTGAGATGAGGCTCTGAAGTTCACAAAGTGCTTCACGTATTTTACCTTGGTTTTCATGATAACCCTGTAGGATAAGGTACTGTCATCCCCATTTTACAGATGGGGCAACTGATGCTCAGACAAGTGAGGTGATCATGGACTTAGCAGATATCAGAGCCAGAGGCCTGCAAAGGATTTTACAAATATTGTCTCGTTTGAGCCTCACAACGAGCCTGGTGGGTAGGTACTATTAACATCCCCATTTTACAAATAAGCTCAGAGAAGTTAACTGAGTTGTCCAAAATCACATGGCTAAAAAGTGCCTGAAGAAGGATTCAAACTTGGGTCTTTCAGATTCTGTTGTCCAACACTTTATCCACCTGCTACGTTGCCTCTCAGGTAGGCTGTGAATGAAGTAGTGTCTTTAGTTTACAGATAAAATAATTGCCCTGGAACTAGACATCCAGCCCAGGTCTCCTGGCTCTCATTTCAGTGCCTTTGCTATTACACCACTATACACCACTGATTATAATGATGACAACAGTAGCTAACATTTCGGTTTGCAAAGCGCTTTACATCCATGATCTTATTTGAGCCTACAAACAGCCCTGTGATGTATGTGCTTGTACCTTCGCTCTTAGATTACCTCTCATTTACTCGGTGTACATTGTGTGTGTGTGTGTGTGTGTGTGTGTGTGTGTGTTTGTATTTTTTTGTGTGTATTGTTCTCCCATAGAAGTAAACAGGACCTATTTTTGTTCTTCCTTTGGATCTCCAACAATGCCCTTAATACTAAATGCTCCTTGACTGATGGAAAGCACCCTCACTTACCTTAGCCATCCTTAATCCTACCTTGATCAGTCTGGTCCATTATATGGACCTTCTTCTCCTGCCAGATTGGTCTGTTCACTTTCCTCCATGCCAGTGAAGCTCATCCCACTTCCATGCCTTTGCCCTTGTTGTTTCATTCCCAGGCTTTCCTTCCTTACTCCCTTCTGCTTATCTGATCATTCAGTTAACAAATATTGACTGAGTCCTCTCTGCTTGGTGTGGCACCCAGGTCATTCTCTGCTTCCTGTGGGATGCCTCTCCAGCTACTCCAAAGGGCGTACTGCTTTCCCTCTTCTCCTATCTCCCACAGCTTACATATGCAATTCAAACTGTCTTTTGTTGTATTTTGACCTACACTTCCACATCTGTTGGGCATGCAGTGACTAGAGCGCTGGGCCTGCAATCAGTAAGACTCAAGTTGAAATATGGCCTCAGAAGCTCACTAGCTGGCTGTCCCTGGGCAAGTCACTTAGCCATTGTCTGCCTCGGCTTCCTTATCTATAAAATGGCGGTAATAATAGCACTTACCTCCCAGAATAAAATGGAATAGTATTTGTAAAGTCTCTTGCAAATGTTAAAACACTCTATAAATTCTAGCTGCTGTTATTATTAGACATAGTAAACGGTAATCTCCTTTTGGGTAGGACAGTGGCATATTTTTAATCTCCCGTTGTGCTTAGCACATAATAGATGCTCAGCCAATATTAGTTGGTCTGCTAATTGACTCTTTTATGGGCATGAGGGTTTCCCAGGCATAAATTCAAAGATGGATAGAAACAAGGAAGAATGATCATAGGCGATAGGATAAAACGTGAGAGCTAGAAAGGAGCTCGGAAGTCACGTAGTCCACCTTCCTCTTTGGACAGAAGTGGACCAGCAAGTTGACATGATTTGCCAAAGGTCACCTGGATAATTAATGGCAGAGCCATTTGTCATTGTGTCTTCCCCAGACAACCTTAATGCTAGACATGTTGTAGGGAGAGCGAGGAGCAGGAAAAGTTTGATCGCCCTCTATGAGGATGAGCAAAGGCCTCTGCTCTTCCTCTGATCCCCTGGCTGCCTTATCCCCATTTCCAGCTCTGAAATCCTAACCAGACCAGTACCACCATTGTTACTGTAAAGGATGTGCCACTCTCCTTCCTCCCTGATAGCTGTACTCACTATGGTTGTGCCCTTCCAGGATGAGGTACCTTTCTTTGACTGCTACATTCTCACACATGAAGTCTCCTCTGTTACATATTTTTGGAGGTAGGAACTGTCCCCCTGATGCTTGGACTTGGCACAAAAGAAGCAATTAAAGAATGCTTTTTCATTCACTGAATTTTGTGAAAAAGGTGGAAAACTAATATATCTTGGAGGGATCTTATAGGTCATCTAGGGTTATCTCCCCTGCCCCAACTTTACAGATGAGGAAACTGAGGCCCAGAGAACTTCAGGTCATAAGTGGCAAAACCAGGGTCCAAACTCAAGTCCTGTGACTCCAATTTTAAGGTTCTTTCTATTACTGAACCAAGAGCCCTTCTTCTGGAAAGATGGTATCTAGAACAGTTTTTAACCTTTTGTAATCATAATAGCTTTGCAAATATCATCTCATTTGATTCTCATAACAACCCTGGGAAGCAGATGTTGTTTTTTCCCTCATTTTACAGTTGAGGAAACTGAGGCAAACAGGTTAAGTGACTTGTGCAGGGTCACTCAGCTAGAACATATCTCAGGCTGCATTTGAGTACAGGTCTTCCTGACCCAAACTTGATGCTCTTGGCTGCCTCTACAGTTTCTTGTACCCCATTGGTAAAACCAGATATTACTGTGGTTTGTTGCCTACGTTCATAACAAAGGAAATACTAAATTTCAGTTAAATATTAGTGAAAATGAAGACGTAACTTTTTCCCATCCAAGTTCACAGACCCTTTGAAATCCATTTATTGGTGGGCCCCAGGTTAAGAACCCATGGCCTAGATGACCAACCTTGGTACCCATTGCAAATTTGAGGGGCTACAAACCACATGCCCCCAGTCCTTGACATCTTCCTGCCTCATTTTATCTATTATTCCCCTTCTTCCAGCACTAATCTCCTTTGGCCCCTATTACTTCAGTACTGACGATTTCACTTGACGATTGGCAGTGAAGATTCCAAGTCAGGAGGCATGCTTTTTCCCCAATCTGGTTTGCATTTCAGCCAGCTATCCCACTAGCCCAACATTAGGTATGTCCCTGGAGGCCTGGGGGCCTTGGGGAGAGAGCCCATTCCTTTTGTGGCCCACAGAGTGAGTCATGGTAGAAGGGACACCTGCCCTCTGGAAGGGCACAGCCTCAGCAAAACACACACCCCTTCAGGGGCATGACTCTTCTCTTTGGAAGGCAGAACATTTCCTTGGACCTGGTCTCCTTGGACGCCAGCTCATGCCTGTTCACTGCAGGCTCACCTCTGGGGTGAATGCCAGGATGAGGTGAGAAAAAGCATTTCTCCTCTTTCTTTTTCTGGCTCCCAGATGCTCCCTCCTCCCACACACACTTTGAGGCTTCGTTACGCTTTTCTAATCTGGATCCATGTGTCTAGCAAACATGAACAAGCTGTTGGGCTTAGAGACAATGTTGAGACCTTTCTCTTCCTTTCTTTCCTTCTTTCCTTCTTTCTTTCTTTCTTTTCTTTCTTTCTTTTTCTTTCTTTCTCTTTCTTTCTTTCTTTCTTTCTTCCTTCCATCCTTCCTTCCTTTCTCTTTCTTTTCTTCATTTCTTCCTTCCTCTTTCTCTCCCTTTCTTTTCTTTCTTCTTTCTATTCCTTTCTTTCTCTCTGATTTTCTTTTCCTCTCTTTGTCTTTCTAGTTCTGTCTGTCTCTCTTTTCTCTCTCTGTCATTTTCTGGCTCTCTCTCTCCTCTCTGTCTCTTTCTTTCTGTCTCTCTGTCTTTGTCTCTCCAGTCAGAAAATCTGAGAGCATGCAGCCAAGGCATTAAAGTCTTGCAAGCCAGAAACATGAGGCAGCACAGGTTAGTGGAAGAGGACATTGGGCTAGGAGGCAAGGACACATGAGAACAAGTCTTAAGCCTTCTGTTCTCACTGTGTGACCTTGAGTGAGACTCTACCAGTCTCAGTTTCCTTGTCCCTAAAGTGAGGAGTTTGAGCTAGATGGCTTCTGGAGTCCCTCCTAGTTTTAAATCTTGGGATATCAGGATCTCTAAGGTTCTTGTGACCTTGTACCTTCCCCTTTAAGGTGACCATTCATTCTCAATGTATCTTTTGCGCCTCTATTTCAATATGTGTTGTCTCCTCTGTTGGAATGGGAGCTTCTTGAGGGTCGGCATGGCCTTGTCTTTCTGTGTATCCCTAATACCTGGAACATGGTACCTACTTAATCAATGCTTGTTGAGTGATTGATCATAGCTGTGTGAATTACAAAAGAGAGGGTTGCATTTAGAGCCAGAGTTGAAATCTCTCTTCCGTCACTTACTACCTGTGTGAGCCAGGGAAATTCATGTAATACCTTTAAGCCTCAGTTTCCTCATCTGTAAAATGAAGGTATTGAAACAGAACAGGAGTTCTTAACCTGGGGTTCCTGCATTTGTTTTTAAACAACATCTTGCTAGCTATATTTCAATATAACTGCTTTCTTTTGTAATTATATATATTTTATTTTATGCGTTTAAAAGCATTCTTTTGAGGAGGGAGCCCTAGGCTTTACCAGACTGCCCAAGGGGTCTAGGACACACAAAAAAGGGTTAAGAACCTCTGCTAGAGATCATTTTGATGATCCCCTCCAGCTCTAAATTTCTGGTCCTAGGATCCTCGCTTTAAAGTTCCCTGGCCCTGACCCAACCTGTGAGGTTGACTAGCTGAGTGAGGTCTCATCAAGGTGGTGAGTTCGGGGAGGGAGTTAGGAGTGTGCTGACTTTGCCACCTTCTTGACTTGGAGAATAAAAAAAATGCCTTTCATCAAATTGAGCCAGCTCTGGTTTGCAGGACTCTGGAGCCCTACCTTTAGATGAGCCCATATAAAATCTTGATTCTCAGATCCCTTTTCCTCTTGGAGGGCAGAGCCATCCTGGCATGAAATGATGAAGCCTTGCAAAGTATCTCTACCAGCTCCTGGTACTGACCTATCTTCCAGGAAGCTGTAAGTTATTGCATAGAGACTAGCTTAGGTTATTGGTGATATCACTTCTGTAAACAGCTTAGTGAACGAAGCCACTGCCTGATTGCATTTAATTAACCCCTTGCCAGTCACATTCATCCAAGCTTGCTCGGAACGAATTTTTATTTACTTACTGTCTGATTGCTTCACTACCTTCTCTGACTTTTTATGACATAGGATAAAGTCCAAAGTCCTCAGAATGGCCATTTCAAGGTCCCTTGCAATTGGGCTCCAGCCCATGGTTCTAACGTTGCTTCTGCCTATTTCTCTGCATGGAATAGCTAGGCTGATCTCATAGTGGGAAGAACACTGAAGTGAAAGTCAGGAGGCATGGGTTCTGGTCCTGACCTTGAAGCTTACCTTGAAGCTTGAAGGTTTCCTCTCTGGGGACCTCAAATTCTCCTACTCGTAAAGTGGAGGGAGTTATACTTTTGAGGGTTCTAAACCTGGAGTTCATGAACTTCTAACTTTAATATTTTGACTCTGCTTCATCATAATTGGTTTTCTTCATAATCCTAATTATTGGAATTTCACAGGCAAGTCAGATGGAAAAGCTTTAAGGTCTAATGGAAAAGCAAATGGCAACACATCGTCTTTAATGCCATTTATGTGGACAAAACACATGTCTTATTTAGATGTAGAAGGGATCTAAGAGGTCTTTTAGTCAAACCTTCCATTTTACAGATCAGCAAGGATGCCTAGGAATGTGAAGCGACTTACTCCAAGGCCCAGGTTCTTTGATTCCAAATCCAACATTCTTTCTACTTTTCATCCTATAACAACTTCAGGGTATGAGCTGAACGTATCTATAGGTGGGGCTGAGGGTGCATCATGTGATAGATAGTGATAGAATTCCAATCTTGTAGTCAGGAAGACCTGACTTTAAATCTCCCCTCTGACAATCACTGGCTTTGTGACCGTGGGAAAGTCAGTTCACTTCTCTGAAGCTGTTTTCTTATCTATAAAATGGAGATAATAAAAACTGAGGCACCGACCTCTGTCTCAGTGGGCTGATGGGAACCTCTGATGAGCTAATGTACATAAGGCATTTATAGACTTTTAAGTGCTATATTAATGTCAGCCACTATTATCTTTATCTTACAGATGAGGAGATGGACAGTCAGTTAGTGTATGTGTCAGGTGGCATTTGAATGGGCACCTTTTGTAATTCTGAGTCCAGAACTCTTACCACTATTCCACACAGCCTTTCCTTCTGCCTGTGTGTCACCAGCCCATCCCCCTCCTTCCTTTCTTCCCTCTTCTCTCCCCTACCTGCTGATTTAGAGGATTTGGAACTTTCACTTCACCATCGCAGTGGTCAAAGAGCACTGCAGGACCTTGCAAGAGCCCACTTTTGGGAAAAGCAAGACAAGGGACATAAAAGTGCCATAAAGTTTGTGCAAATTATCTAAACCTATGGTGGTTGTCGTTATTATTTCTTTCCTGGATTAGGGCCTTCTGATCTGTAAGAAGAATAAAGTAAAACATACAGATCTGTCAGGTTATCTCTGATCATCAGCTGCACTTCTCCACACTGCCAGATGCTCATGATTTTGAGAGGCACCAACTCTTGGTCTAAGGGTGATCAGTTCTCATGAATCCTAGAGTCTCTGAGCTGGAAGAGACCTCTAAGGCTACCTAGTCTGTACCCGAAGCCCAGTCTTTTCCACAAAATCCCTAACAAGTGGACCCTTTGCTCACCCTTTGCTCTGAAGCTCTCCAGTGAAGGGTTACTCCCTCCTTTCCAAGGCAGGCCTTTCTACTTCTGGATACTTTTAATTGTCAAGAAATTTTTCCCTATTGCAGCCTCTGACAACTTGCACTCTTAGCTCTTAATTCTGCCCTCTATGGTCAAACAAAATCAGTCTAATTATTTGTCCACGTGATTCCATTTCAAATATTTTAAGATAACTCATCTTCTTCAGCTAAAATGTTCCCAGTTTCTTCCACCAAATCCTTGTGTAGCATGAACTTTATGCCTTTACCATACAGGTTAATTTTACCTTGAAACTGCCACCATTTTGTATAGGGTTTCATCACCTGGACTATTGCAATTACGTGCTGGTTGGTCTGCCTGCCACAAGTCTCTCCTCACTCTGGTCCATCCTGCACTCAGCCATCAAAGTGATCTTCTTAAGCAAAGGTCCAATCACATCGCTTCACTGTTGAATCAACTCCAAAGGCTCCCTATCATTTTCAGGATTAGCTATACAATCTTCTGTTTCACTTTTAAAGTCATTTGTGATGGAGATCACTGACAGAGTGACTTAGTGGTTTGTTCAGATTTGTTAACTTAAGCTCATCAGGGAAAGCTGTATAGTCTTATTGTCAAATTCTTAATTACCTTGGATTTTCAACTTCCTACTAGTCAATTTTGCCCTGTCTTTTGTAGTTTAGCAATCATTCTCTTTGGGAAACAACCAAATCAAGGTGACTCTGTCTTCTTTCAATTATCATTGGTATTTCTGCTGCCTTTGGAGGACCTAGAGATTTTCACAGAAGAAACAAACCAGTCATTGGTGCTAGAAAGCAACATCTTGTATTATAGAGAGAATTTAAATTATATGACAGAAAGAACTTGCCTTTTAGATAGCCAGAGAGCCATGGGAAAGAGGAACAAAGAAGTGAGAGATATGTTGGTATGACAGTGGGCTGAAAGAAAAGGGTACAGCTAGATCTTTGGAGGGGGCATAAGGTCCCTGCCTCACCTGGGATGGTCATAGGATCATAGAGTTAAGACTGAAATGGGCCTTCTTAGATTATCTGGTCCAGCCTCTTAATTTTTCTTGAGGAGGGGAGAGGGAAGGCAATCAAGGTTAAATGACTTGCCCAGGGTCATTCAGCTAGTAAGTGTCTGCAATCAGATTTAAACTTAGATCCTACTGACACCATGGCCAGTGCTCTATCCACTGCACCACCTGGCTGCCCCTACCAGGGTCTTCATTTTAAAAATGATGGGATTAAGGACCAAGGTTAAGTGACTTTCCCAAGGTCACCCAGGTAGCAAAAGGTAGAGTTGGGATTTAACCTCAGGTTAGATCTTTAGGAGGAAGGACTCCCTGCTGCCATGGCAACCAGGTTCTCTGTTACTCTACCATTTTTTTTTTTTTTTTTGGCTGCAAATTACCAGGGCTGTCCTGCACAGTAGGGTTGGGCTTGGCTGTGAAAGAGGGATAAGCTTCCTATAGAAGGGTCAGAGTCTTGATCAAATGTATACAATTAATTTCCCACTCCTGATGTCACAGTTGGAGAGATGCTCAGCATATCAGAGGGAAGTATCTAGCATTGACTTTCATGTAAGATAATAGCAAGGATTTATAGTCTTTAAGGTTTGCAAAGCACTTTACATATATTACATCATTTGATCCTCACATCTGTGGGAATTAAATGCTCTTATTATCCCCATTGTTGCAGATGTGGAAACCGAGGCACACAGAAGGTAAGGGACGTTCTGCTGCCTCAGTTCATTCTGAGCTTTAGTTTTGCTAACACTCTTCATATAGGACCATGGCACTCTTTGGAATCATCTCCTGTTCTTTTTGCTTCTGTCTTTTGTAAACCTCTTTAAAAAAACAAAACCAAACCCCAAAGAAGTCTATAAGTGTATCCACATCGGTCTCTTCAGACAATTCTTCCTTTTCCTCCTCCTCAGAACCATTTCTCTGTATATCTTCAGAATTTCATAGTTGAGGGCTTTCCACTTATTCTGGACCTTTTGAAACTTACTTTCCCCATTAGCTAGGGCGTGTGTCTAATTATGCCTGATGTTCCTGTTCTTTTCTACTCCAAGTGCTGAGATGGAATGTATCCTCAACAAAGTTCCCTGGTTTCTACTTCAGGGACCAACCAGCTCTTCATCAGAATCAGGGAAATCATTGCATTCCCTTCATTTTGAAGGATGAAATTATCAGCAAGGCAAAAACAAGAATGTTAACTGCACTGAAAATTTCAAGATAACCAAAGTCCCCCATTTGCTGCTATGTATCATACGGCATATATCATTACTACTACTATATGTCATACTGCCATATCAGACTTGTGGTCTGTTTCTTGGACTCCTCATCTATTTCTTCCTTCTGTTCAGGTGGTCTGTTGTTTAATCACCACAATATTGCTCCTCTTTTTTCTTTCACTGGTCTTCACTAAAGGAACCTCCACTGTGCTTTCCAGTTCTGGTTACTGTATTTCTTCTTGTGAGTACATTTTCTTAATGAATAAATTATAAGTAAATAAGCAGCTTTTATTCTCCACTTATAATTTTTATGGGTGAATAAGGAGCCTCAGTTTAATGCCTGCAAAAAGCAAGAACAATCACCAAGCTCATTAAATTGTCCTTCTTCTAACACTTTCATTTCCAAAATTAGCAATTTGTTTATGTAAAACCATCTGCTTTCATTGTGGGCTCTTAGGAATGTATTTACATGTTACAGCTGATGCATTTTACCATAGGGAGTCAGGTTCAGTTGACATGACTGCTCATAATTCTAATCCAAGCAGAAGGGCTTTATCAGGGAACTAACTTTGGAGATAGAAGTGTAAACTGAAGCCCAATTCCTTCATCCACTCATGGCCCTCTCAGCTGTTGCTTCTGTTCTGTAAAGCAAGGAAAAACATTGTTAGGGTTCTAAATATGACTCATTTGTGGATCTCTAAGCTCTTTTTTTTTTTTTTTAAGTCAACTGACATTTATTAAACACTTACTAGGCCTGGTCACTTTTTTAGGAGTAAAAAGACTGTCTCCAGTAGGTTGTATATTAAACATTGCTTGGGATTATTTTTGTTTCCCCAGGAAGGATCAATACCTCCTATCTCCTGTGAATTGTTGGTATCTAGTGTTGAACCAGACCCGGCGTGAGAGTAGGGACCACGCTACCCTTAATGACATCTTCATGAACAATGTCATCGTCCGTCTCTCTCAGATCAGTGAAGATGTTATCAGGCTCTTCAAAAAGGTGAGTGGGAAATCAGTACTGGGGGTAATGGGTTTGTGGAAAAGATGGAAGTGTCAAAGCTCTGGTCAACCGAACATAAACTAGGAAAGATGCTAGATTATACAAGGTGGCTAAGGGAAAAAGAAAGGTACATTACTGACATAAGAATGAAGGTCTCTTCCCTTTTTCTGAAACATGCTGCCTCACTGATCCATTAAATTCTTACCTGGTATGTCATATACTAACAAATTCCATTATCTACTCATGTATACTATCCATCTTGTGGATTAACCCCCATAGTTTTAAAGTACTAGACTTCACTTCCCTGACCATAGTAACTACTTGTAATGAATCTGGTCTTCCTTTCCCTGTTACCAGTTGATGGAACAAAAACTAAGGAACAGAAAATAATTTTAATATCAACCCAAATAAAGTATAATTAGCAAAGGAAATCTGCTGAAAAAAAATAACATGTTCCAAAGTTAAATAGATGTGACTTTGGGATAATATATTCTTTTCACTCCTTGTATCTACTTGTTGGCCAACTTTTGTTGATTCTGTCTTTTCGGCTCTTGCATACATCTCCTTTCTGTTCCCATAGCTACTGTCCCAATTCAGGTCCTCACCATCCTTTCTCCACTCCATCTTCCATATCACTACCAAAATCACCTCTCTAAGGCCCAGGCCTGACCACTGCTCAGAAAATTGCCACTGGTTCCCTATTGATTCTAGAATAATTTCTTTACAGACTCCCCCTCTTGGCATTTAGAGTCCTCTGGCACCAAATTAATTTTACTTCCCCTTCACACATTCTACTTTTTAGTCAAATCAGCCCATTTGCTGTTCCTCAACCTTGATATTTCATTTCCAATATCTATATCTTTGAACAGTTTTCTCCCCAATGACTGGAATGTACCCCTTCACCCCCATCTCTTAGGACCTCTGGTTCCAAGCTTTAAGTCTTGGCTCAGATATCACCTCCTATAAGAATTTCTTCATGAGCCTCCAAGTTAGTGTTTTCTCCAACTTCACTTTACCTTGTATTATATTGATCTGTGTATATGTTGCACCCTGCTCCCCCACCAAAAAAGAAGTAAAAAAATCTGCTTTGCAAAACCAGTCAACACACTGAATGTGTCTAATAGCATATATACTATTCTATACCCACAGTCCTCTGCCCCTACAGTGAAGGGAGGGAGTTATATTTGCTCAATACTTCCCTACTGTCAAGATTTGTTGCATTCTCCCTCTCTCTTTCTCCTTCCTTCCTTCCTTCCTTCCTTCCTTCCTTCCTTCCTTCCTTCCTTCCTTCCTTCCTTCCTTCCTCCCTCCCTCCCTCCCTCCCTCCCTTCCTTCCTTCCTTCCTTCCTTCCTTCCTTCCTTCCTTCCTTCCTTCCTTCCTTCCTTCCTTCCTTCCTTCCTTCCTTCCTTCCTTTCTTCTTCTGACACTATTGTAGTTGTTTGTATTGCTTTCCTGGTGCTGATGACTTTGATTTACATCAATTTTTATGTCTTCCAAGACCTTTGTGAATTTTTTCTATTTATTGTTTCTCATGGTGCAGTGACATTCCATTATGTTCATCTGCCAAGATTTGTTTAGCTGTGTTCCCCATTTGAAGGGGATTGGCCACGCTTTCACAGCCTTTCGTTCATATTTCAATACCTAAAAGCTTTAAAATTGCATTTGTTTTTTTCTTTGATAATATAGACTAACTTTTTCCTCAGATTTCACGGTAGTTCAGAGCTGGGAGTGGGTGGGTAAAAGAATATTACTCTGATAGCCTTTGAAACCCTGCCTGAAGTTGACCAGGGCATTGATTGTGGGGAACTAGATACAGGTATGGTGATTCCCTTTTCCTGCATAGTTGCTGTGTATGTGTTCAATCCATTAGTTTCTCCGCCTTTTTTTTTTTTAATTATCTAGATCTTGCAGTTGGTTAAACATCATTTGTTTCCTTTTACCATGGAAGGATCAAATCCTAAGGGCTGAATTCCTTCTTTCCAATTAGTGCTATGTGTTTTTCTGGGTTTGTATGAATGAAGATGAGGTCACATGGAGCATCAGTCTCTTTTGAGGACAGACTGACCCTTACCACCTTTCTCCCCTATCTCTGTCATCTCCCGCCTCTCCTCCTTGCCTTGTGTTTACAGGGACATCCTTTTCTTTCTAGCTCATCACCTTCCTTCAGGTGTCAGGCTTAGGAATAATGGGATGGTTTGATGAGCAGGGAGCTCAGAGGAGGAAGGAAAGCCAATTTAAAATATAATCAACACTCAATTATCTCCAGGTGGGTCATCCACACTGCAGATTATTCTCAGCATGTTTTTAATACCAAACTGGCTTCCCCTAGCTAGTCTTTGTGCCCAAGCCTATGGAATGCTATCCAGGCTTCATATTTCCCTTAGCAGATTGTCAAGGCAGTGTGCTAGACTGGAGAGAACTCTGGATTTGCCATCCGAAGACCTGGGCACTATCCAAGGGCCATGGGATCTTACTAGAAGGGCCCTTAGAGGCCATCCAGTCCAACCCCCTTATTTTACAGACAAGGAAACCGAGGCCCAGAGTTGTTAAGTGACTTCCTCCAGGCTACTCTGGTAACAAGGGTTAAAGGTAGGATTTGAATACAGGTCCTCTGACTCCTGAGCTAGTATAATGGTACCAAGCTGCTTAGGCAAGTCACTTCCTTCTTAGTCTCCCTTTCCTTATCTATGAAATCGGGTTAATTATATTTTCATCTCCTCCTACTAGATTGTTAAAAGAAAAGTGCTTTGTAAATTGTAATGCTCTCCATATAAATGTGAACTATTACTACTCATTATTTAGTACTAATTAGGAAGGCTAATTCATATCTACATATATGTGTGTTTGTATGTATGTACATATATATACGTATGTATATATAATCTTACTATTTAACCCTTCCCTCTCAAAATATGTTGAGTTACTTGAGATAACAGTACTTGCAAACATTAAACGCTACATAAACGCTCCCTCTTATTGTTACGAGCAGCTAGGAGACACAGTGATAGAATGCCAGACCTAGAATCAAAAAGACCCAACTTCAAATCCAAACTCAGATACTTACTAGCTTCCCTGGGGAAGTCTCTTGACCCTGTTTGACTCAGTTTCCTCTTCCGTAAAATGAGCTAGAGAAGGAAACAGCAAACCAATTCAGTCTCCCAAGAAAACCCAGGTGGGGTCAGGAAGAGTCAGACGCTTCTGAACAATGATAGTAACGTTATTATTGAACTGATTATTAAACATCTAGCAACTTAAATTATATGAGAGGCAGCCTGTTGGAGTGGAAAACGTTGGACCCAGAGTCAGCTGCTTTGGGTGCCTGCTACGAGTTGTGTGACCCTGAATGAGTCACTTAACCTCTATTTGTTTCCTCATCTGTAAAATATACTGTACTTCCCTCCTAGTGTTCCTGTGATGATCAAATAAGAGGATTTATGTGAACTTTTTGCAAGCCCTGAAATGTCAGATATTATTACTTTTAGTAACTCTCACCCCGTCCCCTCCCTTCCCCAAATTCGACCACAGATCTTTGAAAAGGATTTACATTTAAATGTAGCTAGTTGGTTCAATAGATAGAGGGCCAAGGTATTAGCTGCATAAGCCTAGGGAAATCACTTAACTTTTGAGCCTTGCTTTTCTCCTCCGTAGAATGGGGATAACTGTACACCCACTTCACAAGGTTCTTGCCAGGATCCAATAATATAAATTAAGTGCTTTGCAAGCGTGAACGTGTTGTGTAAACACTAGCTATTATTAGTATTTGCCAAACCTTAAATTGATACGCAAATGCAAGCCGTCATTAATTTATGTACCTTCCTCCCCTCCCTCCCCTACCCCCACCGGTAAGCACAGATATTTGAGGAGTCACCTTTGCCTCCTCAGTCCCTTTGGCTTCTGTTTTTTAGGGGGTGGTGGGGTGGGTGCTGATAGAGGGACCATGGAAAAGTAGAAGGAGAAAGGAAGATGCCCTTCCTTCCTTCCTTCCTTCCTTCCTTCCTTCCTTCCTTCCTTCCTTCCTTCCTTCCTTTCTCCCTTCCTTCCTTTCTCCCTTCCTCCCTTCCTCCCTTCCTTCTTCCTTCCTTCCTTCCTTCCTCCCTTCCTCCCTTCCTCCCTTCCTTCTTCCTTCCTTCCTTCCTTCCTTCCTTCCTCTTTCTCTGTTTCTTTCCTCTTTCTTTTCTTTAAATTTTATTGATATCTTTTGTTTTAACATCATTAAATTTCTTCTCATTTCCCTCCCCCTTGTCCTTTTCCTTACTTAAGTGCATGCAGCCCCTTCCCCCAAAGGCTTCTCAGCAGAGCTGAGCTGTGAGCTGGGTGAGATAAATCTTTTGGGCGCTCATTTCCACTGACAGGGGTCTAGCTTGTGATGAAGGTTAACAGGGCGGAAAATAATGAAAAAATGTCCACAGCTGGGCCCCTGGCATCCTCATTATTGAAACAGTCCCCTAAACAAAGGAAAATCTAAACCCTTGGAGCTGATGGGGGAACAGATCTATCAGCCTCTCCTTATGTTTCAGAGTAGTGATACTGCTTTGTAGAGGAATCAAGACCTTTAGAATCTAGGGACTAGGCCTTCTGTCTGGCCACTTATTATCTCATCTTGAAGATCTCAAAGCACTTGATCCTCCTGTTTGTGAATATTCACTCCAACCTACCTGGTGAGTGAACTTCCCAGCCAACCTGCTCTTACAGTGGTAGAGATGAGTCAGAGAGGTGAAACAGTTTTGGTCAAGGTCAAGTGGCAGATCAATGAGAATTCTGTTCATTTGTCTCCCCATCTTTCATTTACATTATTAAACAGTATTAACATGAGGAGCTGTGCTAGGCAGAGGAGAAACTAGTTATTTTTATGCCCGAGATTTGTTCTGAAAACTCTGCTCCCCCCTGTTGCAAACACTGCCCGCCATGTGCCCCAAACCCGACCCTTCCTGCCTCCTTTTTCCTGAGTTGGTGTCCCACTGGCTTTGGTTGTATCTTCCTTGGCCACTGAGTGGGAGCCAGATGAGGTGTCTGGAGGGGGGGTGACTCCTGGGCTGGCTCCCATTCTGGCCTGTGCCTGAGGCCAGTGCCCTGCCCACTCACCTCCTGCTTTTGCCACCTAATCATTGGGTTTTAGAGTGGGTGGAGGTCTGGGGGTCACCTAGTGCAGCTGTTTCTCTTTGCACTGGAGGTGGTTCCTGCCCGAGAACTGAAGGCTTGCCCCAGATCAGAGAACTAGTTGGTGGCAGAATTGTTCTCTTGCAGTAATGCCCTTCCAGTAAACTGTGAGCTCCTTGAGGGCAGGTCTGTCTTGTTTTCATATTGGTATTCCTAATGCATGGCATACCTTGCACGTAGTAGGTGCTTAATTACTGTTTGTTGAAATGAATTAAGTCATGACGAGGAAACTGGGTCTCCTGACCTAGAAGACAATCTTTTCACTTTATCCTTATACTAATGGAACTCAGTTTGAGTTGTTTCCTCCATATTCTTCCCCTTTTCTAATGGATATTGCTCATAGGACCAGATATTACAGAAACTCAATTACAGAAACATTTCCTAGATTAGTCTGGACAAATGTTTCTGTCCATAAATGGGAATATCTCTTTACACAACAGATGTGTTCTCAAGAACTTGTGTGTCGGTTGACTTAAAAAAACCAACCTTAAACAAAACAAAATCCAACTTATTTTATATATTTTATGTCTGGGTGGATCCACATCTCATCCACTGTTGACAGCCCTCCCCCTGGTGCAGCCCACCAGCCCTATACATCTTCTCCTCCTGTCTGGATGAGCTCTCTTTACATATTCCATATGGGATCTACCCCTGGTGCTGGAGGCATTTTTCTGATTCCTTTTAATAAAAAGCAAATCATAAACTGAATCAAATTTTAAATGCACTTGGGGAGTTTGCTTTGGAAGGAAGCTTCAGGGCAAATTGTTTGCTAAAGCCAAGATTCCTTGGGTAAAGGAGTCAACCTGCAATTGATTTTCTTTTAATATGTTGTTCCTGTACTTTGTTGAGACACACCTCAAGAAACCTGAGGATGTTAGTCAACCATTTACAATTCCTGACTGCCTACTGTGTGCCTACTAGGAAGCTAGTACCCCAGAGGAGAAGAAGTGATTAAAAAAAAAAGTCACCAAAACCAATTCTACTTTTGTGTAGCTCTATTAGAAAGTTTCCCCTTGTATTACATCACTTCATTTATTCATTTAGTAAACTTTTACTGTGTGCAAAGCAGGGGCAGCTGGGTGCCACAGGAGATAAGGAACCTGGAGTCAGGAAGACCCATCTTCCTGAGCTCAAATCTGGCCTCAGACATTTACCAGTTGTATGACCCTGGGCAAGTCACTTCACCCTGTTTACCCCAGTTTCCTCATCTGTAAAATGAGCTGGAGAAGGGAATGGCAAACCACTCCAGTATCTCTGCCAAGAAAATCCCAAAGGGGATCACAAAGAGTCAGACATGACTGAAAAATGGCAGACAAAGAAGTGAAATGTGCGAAACACTGTACTAGGCATGGAGATACATGGGGGGAATTACAATAAAGCTAATGATAGAGGGTTATGAGCTGTGTGACCCTGGGCAAGTCACTTTAACATCTGTCAGCCCCAGATTTCTTATCTGTAAGATGGGAATGATAATACCACTTAACCTCCCAGGGTTTGAGGATCAAATGAGCTAGTATTTGTAAAGCCCTTACCAAAGCTTCAGGTTCTATAGAAATGCTAGATATTATCATATATTAATCTTATTATATATTACTTTACAAATATGTAATTTTCTCATATTCTTAAATCTCATCTCAGGTTTCTTTCTGTAAAATGGGGTGATAATAGTACCTATCTTTCTGGGTTGCTGAGGATAAAATGAGATATTTATAATTATTAATTATATTTTATATATTTGCTATATTTTATACATATAAAATATATTTATTACATTATGTATTTATTATAATTATATAATTATTAATAAACATGATTAACATAACATAATTAGTATATAATAAGGAATGTATTCTATAAATATATTAAAATAGCAATACATGATATTAATATAACAATAATCATATTAATGACATCGTTAAGCTTAACTATATGTAATAATCAATAATTGTGTCACTATAGTAGTATAATTAATAAATATTTTATTAATAACTATAATATTATTGATAACTAGCCTTTGTGTAGCACTTGAAGATTTTCAGAGCATTTTACAAATATCTCATCTGATATAATTTCATAGATGTGGAAACTGAGGCAACCAGAGGTTAAGTGATTTGCCCAGTTCGGCTTCTGTGTGAGGTAGAATTTGAATGGAGTTCTTTCTGATTGCAAATCCAGCACTTTGTCCATTTTGCTACCTACAATCTTTGCCTTCAAGTAGCTTACATTCTACTTATCAAAGGTTCCTAACCTTTTTTGTATCATGGAAGCCTCTGGCAGTTTGCTGAAGCCTATGGGCCCCTTCTCTGAATAATGTTTTTAAATGTATGAAATAAAATACATATTTTAAAGGAAACTAATTATATCAAACTGTAGTAATCAAGATATGAAGAAAAAAGTCAAATTCATATGTGTCAAATTAAGAAGCCCTTTACAAGGCCAGGTTTGGTTGTATATAACTGGAATCTCAGATTCCAAGGAGCCAGAGACTAGTGCATCTCTTGAGCTCAGGGTTCCTCCTCCTTCTCTCCCTAGAAAGAAGGGGGACTATGGGTGCCAAGCTTTGCATGGACTGTCAGATGTGGTCGATGTGTTGGCTCATTTTATTTATCTTTTCTCTTTATAAGATTCTATAGTGGTGGAGTAGTTGGGAGATTTTTCAGTATGGAAAACAAAAACTTTAATAAAACAAAATTAAAGGGTGCAGCTTTACCCAATGGCCACCAGCTCTTTGCCCATTTTGTGCTGCTACCTGTGATGCCAACCCAAAGAACAGTAGCAATAGTGTCCAACGACATTACTGCTCCCGCCATGACTGCGTCCAAGGCTGGACATTCAAACCCCTTTCATTCTTGTCCTTAGTTATGTTTTCTTCCCCCAGCCTCACTTTAACAATAGTGATCCATTATTCTCTGCTCTGGTGACTATGGAATTTAATTACTCGTCCTGGCAATGAAGTGAGTTTGATTGTTGGTGTTGCTAGGTTCTGGCAGGAGCACTAATGGTCCAGGGCTCTCCCTGAGAAGAAAGGACCTTTTGGGAGGCTGGTGTTTAAACAATAGCTATTCAGTGTGTGGCAATGGGGGCTCCTTCTCTGCTGAGTTTGTCTTTCTGCCTTGGAGATGTTCAGAGCCCGTCTTGAACCGAATTGATGCTTTTGTGTCCAGTAATTGCCTTGCTTTGTAGTCAAGATCAGAAGCGTTGGTGGCCTTAAATTTGAGGCCAGGTTTATTTTTTACAGGAAGGGGGAGAGTTTATATGCTGGCAAATTCAGCTGTATGGATGAATGGAGACATTTGGCCTCTAGAGTTAAGATGCAACATACGAGACAAGGACCAAGTGAACCCGAAGGATCATAGACAAAAACAAGCAAAAACTTTTAGCTGTTCCCACTTATCTCCTGGTAGAAAACCAAAAATATGAGCTTTAATTTTAGAGATGATAGAATGAAATTTAATCCAATAAACATTTTATTAATCACCTACAAGGTACAAGGCACTATGCTAGGTGCTGGAGATATGAAGATGAAAATGAAACAGTCTTTGCCCTCAGGAACTTAGTTCTACCAAAGGATAAAACATGTACACAGATAATTAAATTCAAAGTATAATTAATAAAGTAATTTGAAATAGGAAAGAGCATTAACTGGGAGGATTAGGAATGGCCTCCAGTAGTTTATGTTGCCTCAGCTGGCTTTGAGGGAAGGCATGAATTCTAACAAGCAGAGATGAAGAGGGAGAGAATACGCCGCAGACACGGAGGGGCAGGCTGCACACTTCTGCAAAGGCTCAGTAGACAGACAGAATTAACTAACAGGCCAGTTTGACTGGGATGGAGATTATGCGAAGTTACTCAATCAATAAACATTTATTTAAGTGCCCACTATGTTCCAGGTACAGTGCTAAGCAGAAATAAGAAAGATGATCCCTGCTCTCAAGGAACTTATAATCTAATAGAGAAAAGAAAGCAGGAAAGTGGAGGTGAGGGGTTGGGGGACATAATATGAAATAAAACTGGAACGATAGGTGAGAACGAGATTTTGAAGGGTCTTTAGTGCCAGGCTGAGGAGTTTGCATTTTACCCTAGAGGCAGAGGGATTCATTGAATATTTTTTTAATAGGGTTCTGATGTATATTTTAGGACTATTAGTTTGCCCACTCTGTGTAGAGGATGAATTGGAGAGAAGCTAGGGGCGGGGGAACAATTAGCACCTATTGCAGTTGTCTTGGGAAAAGATAAGGAGTTGAAAGGAAATGAATAGGAAAGTGAACCTAGGATCTAGGATTTGAACCTACTGTATAAAGCCCTCCATACAGTAAGGAATATCAGACTTCTCCCAGACTCTCCCCAACCTCTCCCAGAACTCTCTTGAATTCATTTCCTTTTTGCAAGGACACTTCTATGCCCTCTTAGAACATCCAAAAGAATGTCTGTTATGACATGTGATGGTTCTTGAGAAGTCATGGGAACCAAGGTGGAATCATATAATATTAGAACAAAGGAGATGATAAATCTGAAATGATTTCTGAAGGATTAGTCTTGGAGACCAAATGGACAGTTTGCATTAAGTTCAATCATTAAAACACATACTCTGAGCCAGGTACACAAAGACAAAGATATTGTCCCTCCCTTCAAGGAGCTTATATTTTACTTGGGTCTACAATATGCACACAGAAAAATAAATCAATGTGTGTTCAAAACAAATGTAAAATAATTTTAAAAGAGGGGAGAGTAGGGGCAAGATGTAAAATGGGGGCCAGGGGAAAGGAGAGATCAGGAAGGGCCTCTTGGAAGAAGTGATATCTTAATTGAACTTGAAAGAAGCTAGAGATTCTAAGAGGTGGAGGTGTGGAAGGAATGTCTGTCAGTCTATCTGGGTGGATTAATTTCTTTTAACTGGAAGTTGAAAAGAGAAAATTTGTGAGAGAGGATATTGAAAATGATGAATTGGGATTCTATTTGTAACCAGTCTAGTTTTTAGTCTCGAGTATAAACCTTTAAAATAATATCATGGTTTCATTAGTAGAGCATTACCAGCATTACCAGGGGGTAAGCTGACTGAGATAGGGACCATCTTCCTCCCACCCTTGGATACCCTGGATCAAAGACTAGTATAAATAAATGGATAAACAAACTGCCAGATAGCAATAATAACTAACATTTATCTAGCATTTTAAAGTTTGCAAAGCACTTATTGTAAACCAATGTTATAGACAGATATCTCATTTTATCCTCACACTACAGATGAGGAAACTGAGGCAAACAAAGGTGAAGTAATTTGCCCAGGGTCAAAAAAAGTGAATTCTTCTTGACTCCAGGGGAGAAAGAGGGAGAGAGAGGGAGGGAGGGAGAGGGAGAGAGACAGAGAGAGAGAGAGAGAGAGAGAGAGACATGAATTGAAGTGAACATTCAGGGAAGTTTTGGAGGGATATGGAGAACAGGAGTTGAGAGGGCTCATGTCTTCCATCTTCTCAGTAAAGTTGGAGGTAAGGTTATCAGCTAAAAGGAAACGTCTTCAAACACTTTCCTTAGGGAGTCAGGTAGAGATAAACAAAGAGATTTTTGAACAGAGATGTTAGTATGAATTTGTATTGGGCCAAGGGAAAATAGTTCATGGGGGATGGGGTCAGATGCTCAATATTGCCTAAAGTGGAGGGCTTGGTTCTTCCAGGAAAACTTTCTTCATGTATTTGAAGGGTTCTCATGCTTGGTCCTGGAGGGCAAAACTAGGAGCAAGGTGTGAAAGTTGTGAAGAGGATGATGTAGGCTTATTATAAGGTAAAACTTTGCAGCAATTAGGACTTTCAAAAATGGATTAAAACTAGTGGCTTCCTTTCACTACAGCTTTGTGGCCCCTCATAGGATCACAGACCTAGAGCTGCAACAGCTCTCAGAGACCAGAGATGGGATTTAACCCCCATGATCCCTGACTCCAGAGTCATTGGGGATTTTGTCCCCACTGTAGGATGTTGTAGAAGGGGAATATTGTTCTGAGATGGATTGGACTAAGCAGCTTCTGAGGTCCTTCCAACTCTGATATTTTGTTATTCTGACTCTGAGGTTTTGGGAAACAAGTGCCTTCTAAAGATAAATAGTTACTAGTGCTGTTGATAAAGTATTCCCTTTCTTATATGGAGCTGATGGGGATGGGATCTGGACTCCAAAAAGGAAAAGCCCCTGGACTTTCCCATGTGACCCAGGTCCCTCATATTTGCCTAGGGCACTGGTCTCTTCTTCGTTAATAATCTTTTCATTGTAACCCTCATGGTCTGCACCTGGCCCCACCCTAGACCTCCACTCTTTACTTGGTCACTCCTAGATCACATCCCGATCTTCCACTGTCTTCAGTGTAAAAGGTAAATCTTGCCTCCATTAAAGTGCTCAGATTCCTTAAGACTCTGGCTAATAGTGCGAATTCTTAAAATCTCAGCCACCCCAACTGGTGTCTCTCACTGAAAGAAGGCTTGGGTTGAATTCATTGGAGGCAGGACCCGTGTCATTTGCCCCTGAATTTTGGAGTTCCCAGAACCCCTACACCTCAACAGAGCCACATCATCTTGTACACTGACTATTGTAAATCACGTAGAGTCCAAGAGCCTGAAAATGGGGAAGACCATCAAAAACAAACAAAAGAAGAGAGAAGTAGCAGAGAGAAGAAGTTTAAAGAGGAATGATGTGATTGGTCAGTTCACAGACTGGAAGGAAAGAAGAGGTCTTTCATTTGGCTGGTGAAAGTCTGTCTTAGAGTCATTGGCTGGAGTGCTGTTCACCTATGGAGAGCAGATTAGGGCAGGTGGCAGGAGCTGTCCAGGAGCTGAAGGTTTTGGTGGAGTTGGGTTGAAGACAAATAGGAAGGTCCTGAAACAGGCCTAAGAGCACCCATCTGAGTACAGCAAAGAGAATTAGAACTCCAGTTCAACACCCTGAGACTTGCCTTGGTGCTCAACTGTTTATTTCATTCTGAACCTGTGGCCTTGACTGTTGTCATCCCTCTTTGACCTTTGCTGTGATCCTGATTTTGGCGTTTCATCTACTTCTGGCCCTTATTCCCATCCCAAGGGCCTGCATTCTGGGTTCTCATTCATGGAATATTCATGTTACACTGCCAATGACATGTACAGAAGCTTCTCAGCTACAATCTCCGACCTCTCTGAGTCCTAGGAAGCTGGATGACACAGTGGATAGAGCTTTGGGTCTGGAGTCAGGAAGATCTGGGTTCAAATCCAGCTTTAGAAACTTATTAGCCATATGACCTTGGGCAAGTCACTTAACCTTTGCCTGCCTCAATTTCTTCAACTGTAAAATGGGGATAATAATGGCACATGCTTCCCAGGGTTGTTGAGAAGATCAAATGAGATGATAATTGTAAATCACCTAGGCATAGTGCCTGGTACATATATAAGTGCTTTATATTATACATGTTAGCTATTATTACTACCACCACCACCACTCCTCCTCCTAGAACTACTCCACCTACTACTACTACTACTGTTGCTGCTGCTACTACTACTACTATTACAATGACTACTACCACCACCACCACCCCTATTTGTATTGGGGAAAGTTCCACTCTTTCTTTCACATAATGCTATTTCTTCTTGGAATCCCTGGTTCCCTTCAAGGCTGTGCTCAGACATCACCTCCAGGTGGCCTCTCCTAATTTTCCCTGTAGTAATTGTTCTCCCTGCTCCTTCCCCTTCTCCTCAGATAGGTTTGTATTCCTTTGTACATAGTTTCCATTTATTTTATATGAACATTAAAAAAAAGTTTGTCCACCTCTTCTTCCCTCAAGTAGAATATAAATTCTTTGAAGATGGGGATTATTTGGTTTTAATCTTTGTATCCCCAGCATTTAGTGAAGTGCCTGACAAACAGTTAGGAGGAGCCTGGTAAAGGCAGGTTGAGTTGAATTGAATTGTTTTTGCTTGGAATTCTGTTAAGAGTACAACATTAAGGAGATCTAGATGGATATTTTGACTGAGTGTAAGCTCCTTGAGGGCACTGCTTCTTTTTGTATCTTCTTTTTGTATTCCCAGCACTTAGCACAATGCCTAACCCATAGTGGATGCTTAATAAATATGATTGATTGATTGAATGTGATGCCAGGAGGAGTATCATCTTCTGATGAGGAGGGGGAAGAGCTTTTAGGCTATGAAATAACACTGTCACACAAATACCTGGTGACGGTTTCCTCTGCTTCTGTGACTTCAACAAATTTGATGCAAATGAGATACAAAAGCAGTTAAAACTGAGCAGGTTAACATGGCATATTGTGTTAGTGATGCAGAAATAATGGTGAACAGGTAGTGATCTGACTGCAGCCAACAAATGAGAGACATGAAGAGAAGCAATCAAGCAAGATTTTATTGAGGAACAGGAAAGACCATAGTAGAAGGTTGTCTTCATCTGAGTAATTCACTTTGCAGAAAGACAACCACAGCAGACCACGTAAGAGAGAGTGCAGTTTGACCAGGCTGTGCATCACACTTGCAAGTGAGGCAAAGGAATAATTTTAAAAAATAAGCCAGGTGGCATCAAAGATTTATTCTGAAAATCAAATTCCAAGATGCCTTGAGAAGGCAGCCTTGTGCTCATCTCTCATATCATCCCATCAAAGTTCTAGAGCTCAGAGGGACCTTAGAGGACATCTGGTCCAACTCCCTCATTTTACACATGAGAAAATGGAGGCCCAAAGAGGTTCAATAGCTTCCCCTTGGTTCTATACGTAGTGGGTATCAGAACCAAGATTTGAATTCAGGTCCTGTGATTTCAAGTCCAGTGCTCTTCTCACTTGAACACATCATCTCCTGGTTTTCATAGCATAGCATAGCAATGATTACCTTGAGTTATCAAGATTACATTTTGTTCTATATATGCTGTTTGCATTGGATTTAGAGCTGATAAGAAGATTTAGCCTAGACTTTTCTCAATCCGAGGTTAAGAGACTTCTTCAACCCATCCAGGTAATAAGCAGGAGAGCTAATGTTTGCATCTGGGCCCTCTCCATCCAAATCCGATGCATTTCCCACCATACTGTGCAGTGTGGAATGGATCAGTTCCACCCCAAAAAAGTTGAGTGTTTTTCAAGGCCCTTGAAGGGCTCCCTTCAGGTATTCTGAAACTCCTAACCAGACTCTTCCAGATAGCTGAAGTCATAGGGGTGTTACTGTATATCAAACTATCTTATCTACACCAATCTAAAAACTGTTCTTTGCTTTCTTGGGGAATGCTTATTTTAAGCTTTTCTGAAAATGAAAAGGAAGGCTCCAGGAGTAAACATAGTCCATGAAAAAATGTTTGGCGTAATTACAAGGCAGGGAGGACAACAGTCCCAACGACTGCCTCAGCCCGTTGTTAGTCTTAGAGGTAGGCGGCAGGGTGGCCTACTGCCAAGGACAAATGATGAGCCCTTCTCCAAGCCTTGCTTGCCTCTCTGCAATATGATCTTGCAGCAGCAGGAGCTGCAAGAGGAGGTCAGGACTTAAATCTACATTCCAATTTCTTGCAAAAATAAACACATGACAACATATGGAGTTATAACTACAGGAAGAGACTGAAATCGGGTGGTGTGGGGGTTGGGGAGCTGTGTGGAGTAGGCCCAGTAAAGGAGCAGGAAAGAAAGAGAGAATGAGAGAGCAGGAGGAGAACAGAATGTGAGCAAATTAAGTAAAGACTGTATGGGAGAGCATAGATCATAGAATCTAGTTCTATAAGAGACTTAGGAGTAGATTTAGTCAGCTACCTTATTTTACATGCAGTTCCCCTGAGCTACTCCGAGATTCAGCATGGCTATAGTGAAGTAATAACTAATTCACTCATGGCCTGAGCCCCCATCTGTTGTGTCCTTCTATTGCTAGATCGTACCAGACACCTAAGTCCAATAGCAAAAGTATTTAATGAAGACATAAAATAATGTAAATAAATAGATAGTAAAACATTCTCATTATCTCTACTGAAAAGAGTACAATTTCCTATGCCACCAAAATTATATTATAATTTCCTTTCCTTACTTATGACTCTTTAGCACAGGGAAAATGTAGTTGCTCCAGAACTCAGTAGTCGCAGAGGTAGATGCTCCTATTCTAGTACTTCTGCACATTGTTTCTCCACCCAGACTATGGCTCCCCATCTTGACTCTCTGTGTCTAATTATGCTGTTTATTTTCTTATATGTGCTCATGACTAGCAACCTGTTTTTTAAACCTCTTCATTTCTAAAATATTCTCTGCCATTTAGAATCCTTGCCTCATGAAGCTATGTGAGGGTTCACACATAGGCCAATCCTTGTGGGAGTCAGAGTCCAGGGAATCTCATATAATGAATGTTGCTCTCTTGACCCCAACTATTATAGGAAATAACATCCTTCATGCATGCCATTTATATACCGATGAGGAAGCTAAGGCTCAAGGTTAAGTGACCAGCCTAAGATCTGGGAGTAATTGGAGGTAGGGCTGAAAGTGGGAACAGGGGATAGGGCAGAGCCTTAGAAGGATAAACCAGGGATTAAAGGGAATATGATTTGGCTATAAATAGCAACAAGTCCTGAACACAGATGAAACTTAAGGGGGCAATTATACAATTATATCTGAACTACTTTGACAGGCTTACAGCATCACAGAACTGTTGAGTTGGATGGAACCACAGAGAAGCTGTAGTCCAACCTGTACCCATAGAAGAAGGCTCCTACAGTGTCACCAGAATATGGGCAAAAGACCTCTGCTTGAAGTACTCTAATGAGAAGAGATCCACTATCTAGATGCAGCTCAGGCCAATTTTGGGTAGCCCTAAGTGTCTGTAAGGTGTTCTTTTTCTTATATCAAACCTATGTCTTCTCAACAACTTATACCTGTTGCTTCTAATTCTGTCCTTTAGGTCTATGCAAGAGCAAATCTAGTCTTACTTTCACACCATACACCCTTCAAATAGGTGATAGGATGATAGGGTCATAGATACAGAGCTTGTATCTATGGGGGCCTTGGAAGCTCTCTTCCCCCTCCCCCCCAAATTAGTGGATGAAGATTTCGAGGCCAGGAGATGCTAAGTGATGAGACCAGGAGATGCTAAATGATTCATCCAAGGTCCAAAGCATCAGAGCTGGTTTACTTAAAGGGAATTGTTGATCCCTGCTGTACCCCCCTCCCCAAGTCATTTGTCCTTCAGACTAAATGTCTTCAGTTCCTTCAAGTGACCTCACATGTCATATAGTCTATAGTCCTCTCATCACCCAAGCCAACAGATTTCTGGCCGTGTTTCAGTTTGTCAGGATCCTTCTTAAAATGTGCTGACATGATAGAATTTACATCTGGGAGGGACCTTAGAAATCATCAGGCTTACTGATCCCCAGAGGGTAATAACTCTGTGATAAATAACTAATTGTATAAGGTGGATTAGTCTAAACAGTTCCTTTTTCAGAAGAGTTGCTTAAGAAAGAACACAGTATCTGGGGGTGGGGTGGGAATTCTATGTTATAGCCAGGAAGATTAAAAAAAAGAACATCCATGGGACTTTTGTTTTTAATGGGAAAACCAGCAATTGAAAATAGATTAAAAGAGTCATATATGATGGTCATTCAAGATTTGGTTTAGAAAAAGTGAAGATAGATTTTTTAAAAACTGTCTGCCATTGAGACCCCTGGGTCCGATGACTCAGGTGCCCTGTGGATTCCAGAAACAGTTGCTTCTGAGTCCCTATTAACCATTTGTACTAAATAGCATTAAATGTCAGAGCTGCCAAGTACTTATTCAAAATGAGAGATATTCTATGAAAAAGAGAAGAGGGAAAGGAGATTCCTGGTGAAATAGCCAAAAGACAAATAGAATTGATGGGAAAGGAGAAGAAAGGGGGTCCAAATGATACATACACTTAATAATGATGCATACATGAAGGTATTGACAGCATGCCCCTATCCCAACTATGCCAAAAAAAAATTGTTTAGAGTAGCCTCCAAACCAACAATAAAAAGAGGCCCAAATCCTAGGAGTTTCTTGGTATAAATAAATACCCTCAGTTTTAAGAAGTGGATTGCTCTTTAAAGCAAGGGATGACTCACCACTAGGAAGGTCCCCTATTGCACTTGGAAATCATTTAGAGGAGGTGAGGCTCGTGCCCTTTTAAATCTAGAAGTCCTTTCCAAAAAAGATGAGGGAACCACTAGGAGCCCCATGGCTTTTTGACTCTGTGGAGCAATGGAAAGAGCAAGGGTCTGGAGTCAAAGTGTGAGCAGCTTACTTCCTGTGTGACCTTGGGCAAACCCACTGTTAACCTCTTTGAGCTTGAGTTCTTCCATCTGTAAGATGAGAGAGTTGGACCAGATGGCCTAAGGCCCCTTGCAGCTTTGAATCTATGTTTCAATGATATGTTTTTGTGGTTCACAGATTGCTGGGTTACAACTGCTCTCAAATATTTACTGAATGCTACATTCATGGAGTCCCTGGATAGGCGTTGTTGGGGAGACCAAGTATAAGACACAGTTCTTACCCTTAAGGAGCTGATAATCTAAACTTTATAGAATTTTCCTATGGACCAGTTTGCAAGTTAGCCCTTCTCTTCTGGGCCTCCGTTTTTCCATCTGTAAAATGCAAGGGTTGGATGAGATGATCTCTAAGGTTTCTATTCTCCAGCATTAGACCTGATGTTAGGAGACTGAGACTTTACATAGCCACAGAATTCTAAAGATACGTTGTCTTGGTGAAGAGATGTATCTGTCTTTTGCTACAGTTTTGGTTTATTCCGTGAATCAAGTTCTCTTGAAGACTCTATCATGTATCCTGGCTTGTCTTTTCTTTCATCCATTTTGTCACAGTATCAACATCCCCTCACCAGTGGCCCAGTATCCCATGGGAGATCAAAGTCTTGACTCCCTGACATCGAGAGATGTTCCAGTTCTGGGCATATGGAGGCCTCATAGTAAATGTAGTTCTTGATGGGGCAGGCACTCTTTGGAAAGCATAAGCATCCCCTATCTGATTCCTCTTATATCAATAATATTCTGTCTTTCCAAAGACTTACAGTATTACTACACCATTACAACTTGGGAGAACTCCATTGAACCAATAAGGATAAAAACATTTTTATAGCATCAATATAAAGTAACATGACCCTTTGGTGACTGTAATAAATTGTGCTTCTTACCCTGACTTGGGTTGACCACTCCTGGCCTCCTGGAATTGGTTAGAAAAGAAGGTAAAGAAATGAATGGAAAATTTTCCTCTTTCTTTCTCTCCTTGGTTGGTCCCTAGTACAATGATCATACAGGGAAAAAGTAATTCATGGTTTCCCCTTTTTCCCCAGGAAGCCCAGACTTCCGTATGACAAACATATTGAAACTATTCCTATTGTCCTATGAAGGTGAATGCTTTAAACTATAGATTAATGGTGTTTATATAGGTTCTCTTTCCCTACAAATAATCTTGCTTTTTCTGTACAAATGTGAAATGGTGAACATGATTCATTTCTACATAACTAATCTTTTGATTCTTGATTGTCTTTGTGTTCTAGAGCAAGGAAATTGGCTTACAGATGCATGAAGAGCTGCTGAAGGTGACCAATGAGTTATACACAGTAAGTTTTCCAAATATTGGGGTGGGATGGTCTTCTTCTCTTTGAGGCCAGAATTGGGAAATAGTCCACAAAACCTTGACCAAAAAAGTCTTGAAGAGCTGTTCTGTTGTTGATTCTTGGTTCCTGCTAGCTTTCAGAAGTGAAGAGGTTAAATTTGGGTCTGGTGTGGCTCTTGGATTGTATACTGCTTGAGGGAAGGAAGTTTGGGTTGCTTATTTGCAATGTCAGTAACTCAATGGACTATTTATGGCTTTAGGGCTATGTGGAAGGTGTGACCTACATCCATTTATGTTCCAGCAGAGATGAAAGGTTCCTCCTACAATGAATATTTTTAGACTTCTAGAAATTTTGTATCATTACTATGTTCTTGTTGCTTGTAGAAATAATAAATTCATGTTCCAGCCACTGTTCTATGCATTGGGGATATAAAGAAAGGCAAAATATGGTATCTCCCTTCAAAGAATCCACATCTTAATGAGAAAAACCTAGTAAATGAATGAATGAGTGAATAGGTAAATATCCATGCCCCTACCCCCCACCCACATGTGTGTGCGTTATAAATGAAATTATATGTATCTCAGAAGGAAGGCAGTGGAAGGAAGTGAAATTTAATTTGAGTCTTGAAGGAGATTGAGGAGAGAGAGACAGAGAGACACAGAGACAGAGACAGAGAGAGACAGAGAGAGACAGAGACAGAGAGTGAGCATATTCTAGGCAGGAAGTCCACCAAGTGCAAGGCATAGAGTTGAAAGTCAGTGTTGTGTCTGAGGAACAAGAAGGAGGCCAATATCACCAGATTGTAGCATATATGGAGGGAAAATTTTATATTTGATCATGGAGGTAACAGGGAGTTGCTGGAATTTACTAGGTAGGGTAAGATCTGTTCAGATCTGAATTTTGGGAAGATCAGTTTGTCCACCTAGTGCAGATTGGATTGGAATGGGGAAAGACATGAGACAGGAAAACCAACTAAAAGTCTATTGTAATGGTTCAGACACGGGGCAATGGAGCTGGGACCAGGGTGGTGGAGGTATGAAGTCCTGTCCTGTTGTTGAAATGGAGGGGGTTTCAGCAACTCAACCAGTCAACCCTGTCCCCAGAAGGAATCCCTCCTAGAACGAGTGGTTGCCCAGTCTCCAGTGAAGATCTCCAAGGGGACCCCATCACTTCGAGTCAATCTTTTCTACTTTTGGAGAGTTCTAATTTTTAGGAAATTTTTCCTGATGTCAAACCGAAATTGGTCTTTTTTCAACTTCTACCTGTTGCTTCTGGTCCTGTACCCACTATAAGGGGGGACTGGTCCATGATGGTCCATGATAGCCTTGAGGATCATGGACAGCCTACTCTACCTGATTCAGTATTCCCTCATGGAAGTTTGGTGAGCCTGCTGCCAGGCATGCGTAATGGAGGGCCTTGCTTTCTACTTTAGAAAAGGTGCAGGTATTCTATGAGGGTGACCTTTGCATTTACTGTGTGGGAAAGAGAGGCCTGTTCCAAAAAGCCCTAACAACTCAATCCTGGTCTCTTTTCTTTCCTGGTTGCATTCATGAACTTCTGTGGGCCTTCAGATGGGAAAGAGCCTGGGGCCTTCTCTCATCTGAAGCCTTTATGAAGCCAGGGAGCATATGGCCTCCTACGCAGACCTGTAATTGGGATAGGGCTGTCTCTGATTTGTGTCTTCCTTCCTTTGGATTCTTCAGGCCCTGTGACATCTTGAAAGCTCAGGAGTTACTGTTAGCTGACCTCTGGGGACCCAATTTGCTAGTGCATGTATGGGTTGGGAAAGTAAGTGGTCTCACTATATCTCCTTCATACAACTGCCATTCAAATACTTGAAGACAACAGTCTTGCCTGACCAGAGTCTTTTCTTCCCCCAGTTTCTTAAGCTGATGCTAGTCTGACCTGGACTCAGGGCCATTGACAGACTTGCTTACCCTCCTCTGGACACTCTCCCACCTATCAGTGTTTTTCCTTTTGAAGCATTAGTGATTGGAACTGAACACAGAACTCCAGATGACTTCTGATGAGAGCAAAGTACAAGGGTATTAGAAACCCTTCCCCCATTCCTGGAAGCCAGGCTTCTCTTATTGTAACCCAAGGTAGTGTTTAATTTTTGTGGCCATCACATCACTATTATTGAACTTGTGGTCTTCTAAAACCCCCAGATCTGTTTCAGAACAAAGACCTTCTTCCTTTCTGGCAAGAGAACTGGCCCAAGGATTAGCCTAGTACTAGGAAGTAGAGTACAGAGGTTGGTTGGATATCATTTGAAAAGTAAGGGACTGATTCTATGGTTATAGATCTGGAATTTGTCTTAATTGTATCAAACACCTGTTATCCCTCCCTTGATCCAGGTTCCTCCAGATTTGACCCATGAACTTTAAAAAAATTGATAAATATATTTCAGTGTAATGGATTTTATTTGCAATCCTTTGTATTTCATTTTAGGCATTTAAAGACATTCTTTTCTGGTTTCATATGTGTATTTGATATCATATTACTTGCCTTCTCAGTTGGTAGGGTAGGGAGGGAGAGATTTTGAAACTCAAAATTAAAAAAAAAAAGATTAAAAATAATAGCATAAAAAACCCTAATATTCTGAGACTGTAGCCTTCACGACATGGCCAAAGGGGTCCATCACACACAAAAATGGTTAAGAACCCTTGGTACCATTTAAAATGTAGAATGTCATCTTGTTACTTTAACCCCACTCAGAACTCAAGCAAATCTCTAAAAACTTAGCTTGTGCCTCATTTCCCATTAAGACTCTCTTTCCCTACTTGTGCATGACCCAAAGGAAACACACTGTCGTTATGGTCTAGAATACCTTTTACTGCAAGAAATTGCAATTACAAAGGGGCAGTAATAAAACCAAAAGCAGTGCCCTGATGCTCCAGGAAAGGGTCAGCCATCTCTATGCTCAGCAGTTGTTAATAGCTGAGTTCACAGCTTTGCTTTTCCCAGGGGACCAGATGTTCCCAGAAGGCTAGTAGAGGGGAATTATCACAGTCTTAGAGCACTGAAATATATTGTCTCACTATACGTTGCATGGTTCATTAAGCACTTTATCAGAGGACTCAGAGTCAGGAGCCATCTTTTTTTTTTTTTAAACTTCATGAAAGAGCCTTTATTAAGCACCTTCTGTATGCCATGTCTTATGCTAAGCTCTAGGGGTACATATAGAAAATGGCACAGTCCCTGCTTTTAATGAGCTTACATTCTAAATAGAAGAGACAGCTACAAATGGGGGATAGATGAAAAGTCCTGGGGTAGCTATAGGTCAAATCATAAGGAGCAACAGTCTTTAGGATACATTGACTGGTCAAATGGAAATGCTTAAGAGTTTGGAGAGTATAGTTGTTGTGGGGCAGATAGTAAGGTTTTTTCCCCCCTCCTAGCTGGATGTCGATCCCCTGTCCTCTTCCTTTTGGAAAGTAGTGGTATTACGTTGTAGAGTTCCTGAATTGGGAGGAAGATTGGGGTGTGGAGTAGGACTTCGCTGAACCTATTCTTGTTGGGTCCTAGGGATGGACACTTGCCTTCAAGATCTCTGTTCAGCAACCTGCCTTCTTCTGTGACTGGGCTTTTGCCCATCTCTGGCATCTCTAGCATCCTGGCAGTAATGGCCTCTGAGCCCTGATGCCTGAAAGAGAGAGTCTTCTACTACACAGGCAGGCCATCCTCTGTCTATCAGTCTACCTCTCATGTAATACTGTGTGTCCTGGAGCCCGTTGTTCAATCCCCTCTCAGTGCGACAGTGAATATCATTCCCATCACTTTATAATTCTGGTTCCTTCGCCTCAAACCCCCTGTTTCTGTTTCCTGGAGTGTGCAGATCCAGGTGGAAATCAGAAGAATTCAAAGGAAAGATCGGTTGGCATAAATGGGGTTATATTCAAAATAGAAGGGTGCTGGGCTAGATCTCTAAGGTTCCTGGCAGCTCCATGGTTTTATGAAAAGAGCCCACCACTCATCATAGCCACCATCCTCTCTCCACCCATCCAAGTACTATGGCTACCTATTCAGCTCATTGCATGCTCATCAGCGATGCTGCTGCTGTGGAAGATAAGACATACAGAGTTGCTCCACTCTTAAGAAGAAACAATCTTCCAGCCCAGCTCTACTTGGCCTCAGTTCTCCTGCAAGCATGAAGCATGGCTTAACATACTAAGGGGGCGAGAGGGGACGGGAGCAATGGGAATATGGAATGGGGCCTGGAAAGGATGGAAGGAAGATCTCAGCAGCTTCCTGTTCCCATCTCTTCACACATTCTCCCTTCCTACTGTGAAGCCAAGAAGAGTGTGGGAGGTCTCAGAGCTGGGTTACAGCTGTACTGCCTACATGGCTAATCACATCACCATCACACACTCTCCCAGGCTTTCACTATTGCACACTGAGTCCTTTTCACTGCACACTTGTGGGCCAATCAGTAATTCAGTCCAACTTGACATGTATTTATTTTTATTTTATTTTAATGTTTATTTTAATTATTTTTTTCAATTGCATGTAAGCAAACATTTTTTTTAACATTGGTGTTCTAAAAATTTGAGTTGCAAATTCTCTTCCTTCTTCCCTTTCCTTTTCCCTCCTTGAGAAGGCAAACAATTTGATAAAAATTATACATGTGCAGTCATGTAAAACATTTCCACGTTAACTATGTTGCAAAAGAAAACACAGACCAAAAAAACCCTAAGAATAAAAAAGAAAGATTAAGAAAAAAGTATGCTTTGATCTGCATTCAGACTCCATCAGTTCTTTCAGTGGAGATGGGTACCATTTTTCATAGGTCCTTCAGAATTGTCTTGGATCATTGTAATTTTGAGAATAGCTAAGCTTTCACAGTTGATCATCAAACAATATTGTTGTTAGTGTGTACAGTGTTCTCCTGGTTCTTTTCATTTCACTTTGAATCAGCTCATGTAAGTCTTCCCATGTTTTTCTGAAAGCATCCTGTTCATCATTTCTTATAGCACAACAGTACTCCATCACAATCATATACCCCCACTTGTTTGGCTGTTCCCCAGTTGATGAGCATCCCTTCAATTTCTTATTCTTAGTCACCACAAAAGAGCTGCTATAAATGTTTTTGTACATATAAAGCCTCTTCCTTTTTCTTTGATCTCTTTGGAGTACAGACCTGCTAGTGTTATTGCTGGGTCACAGGATATGCACAGTTTTATAGCCCTTTGGGCATAGTTCCACATTGCTTTCCAGAATGGTTAGATCAGTTCACAACTCCATCAACTGTGCATTAGTGTCCCTATTTTTCTATATTCCCTCCAATATTTGTCATTTTCCTTTTCTGTCATATTGGCCAATCTGATAAGTACGAGGTGGTACCTCAGAGTTGTTTTAATTTTCATTTCTCTAATCAATAGTTATTTAGAGCATTTTTTCATATGACTATAGATATCTTTGATTTCTTCTTCTGAAAACTATCTTTTCATAGCTTTTAACCACATATCAATTGAACAATGACTTGTAATCTTATAAATTTGACTCAGATCTTTATATATTTGAGAAATGAGGCCTTTATCAGACAAACATGTTGTAAAAAAATTTTCCCTGGTTTCCTTCTTGCTTTCTAATCTTGGCTGTATTGATTTTGCTTATGTAAAATCTTTTTCATTTGTTGTAATCAGAATTATCCATTTTACAATTGTCATGCTCTCTATACATAGATCTGATAGGTAAAATATTCCATGGTCCCCTAATCTGCTAACGATATCACCCTTTATGTCTAATTTGTGCACTCATTTTGACATTATCTTGATACATAGTATGAGATGCTGGTGTATATTTAGTTCCTGCTAAACTGCATTCCAATTTTCTCTGCAATTTTCATCAAATAATGATTTTTGTCTCCAAATCCTAGATCTTTGAGTTTGTCAAACATTAGTTTACTCTGGTCATTTGACAAGAATTATTGAGCATGTACTATGCTGGGTGCTTTGGATAAGAAAACCATTGTTAAATTATACAGTTGGAAGGATCATTGTGATAGAGAAAAAACCCCCACTGGATTGGAAGTAAATGGACTTGATTCTACCATCTTTGTTTTGCTGTTTAACAGCACCACAGAGTAACACAGCTTAGACAGCTAATGACTTAGACAACTCACTATGCTAGAACTTAGCTTCCTCATCTATAAAAAATGAGGAGATTAGATTAACTGATTTCTGAGATCCTTTGCAGTTCTAAATTTTATCATCTTGCCCAAGCCTCTCCTTGTCTAGGAAACTCATAGGAAACAATCCATGATCTCATAATGCTTGCAGTTGTGCCAGAGTCTCCTTGCTGACATGAAATGTCCAGGGACACTTTGGGGACCTCTTAGTTTTCCAGCTTATTTGCCCTCATCAAGGTGGAGCCTATGAACTCAATTACTTTTCCATTCCCCAAAGGATAGTCACAAGCTCTCCCCAAAAGCACTCTGTGTTACAAAATTTCAAAGCAGAACTCGTTAATTTATTGGGTTAAGGACAAAATTGATTGAATATCCCAGTCTATCGAGTCAGGAGATCTCTCCTCTTCTAACAGTCTCATTCCTTGGGGATCTATCCAGTCAGTCCTCTCATGACTTATTAATAGAAGTATGAAGAAGCCAGCTTTGGAGAGCTCATTGTTAAATTTTCAGTGTGATCCTTTGGAATCACTACAAATCAAGGCTTGATTTCTTGTTTTATTGATTGTCTAGTCTTAGGAAAGCATTAATAATGCAGATGTAACTGAAAAGTGTGTGTGTATGCATTCCCCCCACCCACCCCCATAGAGCTAGGTTGTTAAATATTTACCTGTTTTCCTCTGTCAGTTTTGTCTGAACTTGTCAGGAGTACCGTTGAAAGCCCAGGGAATAAAGTCATCACCTGATTGGATGCCTGGTGACTAGACTCATTGTCATCCTCATCGACGTAATTGTCGTCTTTACCATCGTCATCGTCATCATTATCGACATCATCGTGGGCATTTATATAGCACTTTAAGGTTCACAAAGTGTTTTTATATCCATGATCTCATTTAAGTCTCACAACATCCCTGGTTGTGGACCTTGTCTGCGTGGGATCTCAGAAAGGAGAGAGGTCCAGAACCTCGTGGCTCTGTTATGTAGGAAGTTCTCATTTACCAGCATATTGCCTGTAATTGCTGATCTTCATACAAGCCTCTGTTCCAGAGGAGGTTGTGGGTCCTTTGTCTGGACTGTACTCAACTCTGCTTTGCTGCACCCTCTTCTAGTAGCCAGTGTTGGTTTCTTTCTCTCCAGGTTATAGTCTTGGAGCAGTCAGCCATGGGCCAGGTGTGCTTGGAGGTGCCGGCATACCTGCCCAGCCCATGCTCAGTGCTTCTGATAACTACAGTCTCTGCAGTATTCAGTGTCACCATTTTATTTCAGCCTTTTGCTATGTTACATCTTTTTCCTACTCAGAAATCCTGCTCTTTACAAAAAGGCATCGTAGGTTCACCAACATTCCTTTCTTGGACTACTCAAAGTCTTTTTTTTCTTCTGAGTTGGCTTTTAAGTCTGTAAGTGTTCCCTGCCTCTTCCCAGCATCTGTTCTGGATGATGTATCCTCAGCTCACGTTTATGTTTCCTTTCACTGAGTCTTTTGGGGCTCAGAAAGGTACTCCTACTCTTTCCATTTTTCTTGTCATATCCTATCTGTCTCCAGGGAATCTGGTTAGAGCTATGTAAATTAGCAGAGGCTAGAGGTACAGTCCATATGCTTGCTCCTTGGAGAAAACCCACTAGGAAATATCACAAAACTGCCCATTTTGGGTCAATCATCTCCTTTAACTGAGAGTACCTTTAGAGAGTTTGGGCAAAAAAGCATTTGAGGGCCGGTGCCAGATTTCACCTGGGGACCTCTATTAGCAACGTTATTTCCAAATCATGAAAAGCCCCTTTGTGTCCAATGTTGTTGGGTGTCCTTCGCTGTCCCCCCTCCCTTCACATATACGATGTGGTTAAATTAATCTTGCAATAAGCTCCTCAGGACACAGCTGTAGTGTCTTTCCTTCAAAGTACAGTACCATGGCATGATGTGGAGACAATATGACTTTGTTCCAGCCTCACAAAGGGTAGTGAAAGTCACAGATCTGGCAGCAGCTTGGTACAGGTAGATATTACCTCGAACTAATAAAAGACAAAAAAACACACATGGTTGTGGTGAGGAGGCTGGGGTTAGTAGTAAGTGTTTTAGTTTCAGCTAAAGATTTATTCAGCAAAGATTTGCAAATACATGACCCTGGATCCTATGCTTCTTAGAAATAGCTTGGCCCATAGGACTGGGGAACTTTCATATCAGGGGATGCTCAGTCTCAGTCATTTCCCCTAGGCTTTGCTGCTCATCTTCCCAGCAATTTCCCTATGGATACCATCAGTTTTCTTCCTATGCTCCTTTTGACAATTGAATCAAAGCCTGAATATTTGATTTAAACATTTTTTTTTCCTATTCCAAGGCTTTGTGAGCTTAGGAGAGAATGCCAGGCTTATTGTAGGCACTTAGTAAATGTTTCTTGAATGAAGAATGAATGAATGAGTGAATGAACATAGGATGTTGGAACTCAACGTAAAGAAAAACTTCCTAAGGGAAGGGAATAAGCATTTATGTAGTACCTACTTTATGCCAAGCACTGTGTTAAGTGCTGTTTACAAATATTATCTTATTTCATCTGCACAACACTGTGAGGTAAGTGCTATTATCATCTCCGTTTTAAAGTTGAGAAAATGGAGGCAAATAGAAGTTAAGTGATGTGTCCAAGGTCACATAGCTAGGAAGTATCTGAGCCTGGATTCAAACTCACATCTTCTTGACTCCAGGTCCAGGGCTCTCTGCATCTCTTGTACCACAGCTGTCTCTAACAATCAGAGTTACCCAGTAAAGTAGATTTCCTCATAATGTAATGAATTTCCCATCACTGGAAGTTTTCAAGCAGAGGCCAGATCATCATTTCTTAGGGACATTATAGAAGGGATTCCTATTTGGATACAAGCTGGACTCGATGTCTTCTAAGGTCCCTTCTAACTCAGAGATTCTGTGATGCCAGCAAGGAAATGTGATGTATTGGGGAAAATACTGAATAGGGAACACTTGGGTCCTTGCTGCTTATCCTTCATTTTCTAAAAGGGCCAGTGACAGGTGATGTCATGACTTGTTTGTGAATTGGATTTAAGCCAGAGTTATTGAAATCCAGAGTTGGGTGACAGGTAGACATCAGAGGTAGATGAGCAGCCCTGAAAAGACCTTGGCATTGCTCACACCAGAAGTGCTGGTCCTGAAAACCTAGGTTCTATAATACTAACTGGGTGTCACCTTGCACAAATCACTTCTGTTCTCTTGGCATAAATTTCTTTATTTGTAAAACAATGCTTTGGTCTTGGTAATTGATCACTGGGGTTCCCTCTAATTCTGCAGGATTCTGTCTGTCTCTGAGCTAGATCCAGTAACTCCTGCCTTGGACTATTGCTTTCAAGTTGGCAGTAGGAACTTTGCTAAGTGACCTCTTTTAATGAGTTCAGGAGAACTGGAAAGCAAACCCATTTATGCTGCCATTAATCCAAGGAGCATGTCCCATTGTCATTTAAGCTGATGGTGCTGAATTGAAGACTGAGACCCACTTATCTGATCTTAGCTAAAAGGAACAAAGAACTCTTCTCATCCCCCCTTGCCCTAGGTAGGCATCAGCCAATGCCAGGGGTCCCTGTTACCCAAGGAGCTGACTCCTCTAGGATGACATCGTCTTGTTGGTAGATCTTTGCTTCTTACAGCTAGAGTGAGTGACTAGGAAGTCTGCTTTCACACACTGAGGTTCTGTGAAGGCTCATGGATAAAACATTTGTGTTGCATGGCGATTTAATATCTGTGACTACCTAGATATTGTCAGCTCCTGATGGATTACCTGGCATATGTTCTAAATGATCAGCTGTCTTCTTCCTGCATCCTCCTTCCCCAATTTCCCATTCACCTTGGGCCATTGGTACCACTACTATTAATTGCATACAGCTTTATTTCTTCATTAGCAAACAAAGGCCAAAACCTTATTCCATAAATTGTCACTTGGACAGTTATGCCCAACACCTGTGGTGTGGAGGACACAAAAGGAGTAGGAATCACATTTTTCCACAGAGAATCAAGGGCAACAAGACTGATTTACATGAAACAACTTAGGAAATGTTAAAGACAATTTATAATCAGGGCTGACCCCGTCAGTCCTTCAGCTTTTGTCCTACATTTTGTCTCCTTTTCATAACCAAAAGGTCATCTCTACTTACTGTGTTCATCTCCTTTCCTGCTTGCTTCTCAGCCTCTTGTAATCTGGTGTCTAACACCATCGCTGGACTGAAAGTGCTCTCACTGAGGTCACCAGTAATCTCTAAACCAATCATCAAACATCGACTTTGACTTAGCAATATCACTCTGAGGACTCAGAGATCAGGGAAAGGGGAAACAGATCCATATGTTAGAAATACTTTAGCAGTTCTTTTTCTAATGATAAAGAATTAGAAGTTAAGGAGGTGCCCATTCATCAGGGAATGGCTAAACAAATGATGACATCTATGTAAGGTGATATTGTGCCGTAAGAAACAACAGAAAAGATAGTGTCAGAGAAACCTGGGAAGAAATGTATGAAGTAAGCAGAACCAGGAGCTTCATTTATGCTTTTCCTAAATGGGCTAAGTGCCCGTTTACATCATAGCAACAACCTTATAAAGACTTTGAGAAACTTCCTCTTCAAGTCAACGACCAACCATGGTTCCAAGACTGATGATGAAGCATGTTATTTTTTTTGATTGTGGGGGAAGAAAGGAGGGAGAAGTAAGTTGGGGGTAGAGGTCCCAAGAAGAGAAAGAAAAGAGCCTCATTGAACATGTTTTTGAAATGCACAGAAGAGAACAGAAGGAAAGTGAGAAGGAATCACAGACATGCAGGATAGCTTTGAAAGTTTGCCTTCATTATATACTTTAAAAGGAAAACAGACTGTACATAATAGAAGTCCATGGGCTATCCTCTCTGTTCTACTGTATCTATGGAAGTGCTTATCTTAGTTGATGTTTGCTAAGTGGAAAGCTTTTAAAATAGAAAGAAAAATCTCCAACTATGGCTAAACCCACCAGCCTTTTCCCATTCCTAATTCTATTTGATGTCTCTTGGTTTGGACACTGACCACTGCTTTTTCCTGAATTCTTTTTTCTTCCCTTCGCTGTTCACTGTTGCCTCCTGCTTCTTTTTTCTACCTGCTTAACGATTCGTTGTCAGCCTCCTGTGCAGGATGATCAACTCCCTGCAGATCTGTCTCTGTCTGGATGTCTTTCCCCAGTCACTTTCCCATCAACACCTGCTGCTGGAATGTTCCATTTGTAGGCTTCTCAGACTCATGTCCAAAATGCTTCTCATTGTATTCTTCCTAAAACCTACCTCTACTCCAAACTTTCCTAGTGCTATTGAGGCTACCACTAACCTCATAGTTACTTCAATTTCATCTTGACTTTTCTCTCTCCTTTACTACCTATAGCAATAGGAAAATTTGGAGGAAGGATAGATTTTGAGAAGACTAGAACGAGGTCTATTTTGTACACCTTAAGTTTGAGATGCCTTTAGAAAAGCCGAGTCTTATTGCCCAGCAGAGATTAGGCTGAATCTGGAGTTTATTGGTTTATCTGCATAGAAAATTTTAGATGCCTACTGGAATAGGTGTGTTCTCTTTCCCCTCTTATATAATCTTCACTTTAGTTCAGTTGTTTGTTACTTCATAATTGGCCTCCCTGCCTCCAATATATTCTTTTTAAAAGGTTATTAATATATTTTGTTTTTACATTACCTAAGTTTCCTCCTACATTCTTGGTGTCTCTTCTCATATAGAGCCATCCCTATATAACAAAGAATATTTTTTTTTAAAAAAAGGGAGGAAGAAAATAAAACCCAATCAGTAAAATCAATCTATAAGTGGGAAAAAAAAATCTGAAAATATATTCAGTATTCCCCATTCATGGACCTCTCACCTCTACAAAACAGTGGGGGGAGGTATCTTCTCAATCTGTCTTATTTGAGGTTATGCTTATTCTTTGTAATTTGGCAACATTCACTTTCAGTTGGTTTGTGGTGGTTCTTTCCATTTCCACTGTTGTAGTCATCATGTCTGTTGTTTTCTTGGCTCAGTTTCTTTTATTCTTTATTGGTTCACATCTTTCCATTTTTTCAGTATTCATTATAGTTCTTGTTTCTTATAGCCAAATAATATTCCATTAAATTCATGTTCTACAGTTTGTTTAGCCACTCCCAAACCAATGGACATCTTTTGGTTTCAGTTCTTTTTATCATAAAAGTGCTGCTTTAAATATTTTGGCATATATGGGGACTTTCTTTTTATCATATATGGGGACTTTTTTATTGTATGTCTAGTAGTAGAGCCCCTGGGTCAGAGGGTTTGGACATCAGTATACCTCCTTTTAAATCTATACTTCATACAAATGCTAAATTAATCTTATATTATCATCTACTAGTATCTTTCCATCTTCTACACAAGAATAATATAGTATACTTTATCAACAGATTTGCTAAAATCTGTCTAAACTCTAACCAGAGGCCTCCCCCTGATCTAGCAGTCTATTAGCTCTCCCCAAAAAAGGAAATGAGGTCAGTTTGGCATGATCTGTTCTTGTGGAAGCCAAGCTGGCTCTTTGTAATCACCCCTTCCCTTTTGAGATATCCAGTAACTGTCTTTTAAATGATATGTTCTGGAATTTTCTCAGAAATTAAAGTCAAGGTGACTGGCTTACAGATTTCAGACTATATTCGCTTCCTTTTATTGAAAACTGGGACAACATTTGCCCTTCTTTGACCTTGTGGAAGCCTTCCTGTTTTCTATGAATTTGTAGTCTTATGCCATGTAGGCTCATTTTTTTTCTCGTTGGTTGCTTTTTGCAGTTTTGTGGGGGAAATACAGCTCTTAACCTTTACCCATATTTTTCTATATCATATTGTAAATTCGCTTTTTCCCTGTTCAGCCTCTCTGCTTGGCAAAGAGCTTGTGTTTGCTGGATGAGTTTTTTAGACTTCTTTGGAGTGGCTACTTTACCTAAGCTCAACTTCTTTTAAAATGGTGATAATCAGAGTTTTCCCGTTTCTCACAGACTGCTTACCTAGTTCAGGCTAGAGTTGTGATTGCATGTAGTGTTGTCTCTTATTTTTATCCTTTTCAGTTTGGTAATGATTTTTACCTTTGTCCTATCCAATTAATGAATTGATTGCACATAGACAGCTGATTCCAAAATGATTCCTACATCAGTAACCAGTTGTTTTCTGTCTATTTACATAGAGTGGTTTTCTTTTTTTTTTTGGAATGTTCAGTAGTAATCATGTCCAGTGCATTTCAAGTCTTTTTTTTTTAAAAAAAGAATATGTTTTCATGATGCCTTTTGTTTTTTACATAAATACATCCATACACATATACATATACATGCATTAGTCATGAGCATATTTTGGAAACATGTTGCGATATTACATACCTTTAGCCATGCCATTAATGAAAGTGGAGGAAGCGTGTCAACCCTGTGTTCCCATTTCCCTTCCCGTAACTGTCTAGATCACAGTGCCCCTCCATGGCCAGCCTCCCCTCCCTACTTTGTATGTTGCTTTCTCTGTTAAAATGTAAGCTGCCTGATGTTAGGGCCTGCACCTAGCAATGCTTTTTCATTCCTTCCTTTCTTTAATCATCATGGAGTAGGATGGGGTTAGTGCCACATCCCTGGATTACATCCCTGCTGTGATAATTGGCTTTAGCGCTGGAAGGGACCTTAGAGAGCAGGTCCTTTAACTTCCTCATTTTGTGGATAAAGAAACTGAGGCCAGAGAAGCCAATTGTTTTTGTTCAGTAGTTTCTTACTATGACCCTGTCTGGGGTTTTCTTGGGCAAAGATGATGGAGTGGTTGGTCATTTCCTTCTCCGTCTCATTTTATAGATGAGGAAACTGAGGCAAACAGGCTAAGTGACTTGTCCAGGGTCATACTTGTCTGTGACTTGTCAAGTGTCTGACACCAGATTTGAACTCGGGAAGATGGGTCTTTCTGATTCCAGGCCCAGCACTCTTTCCACTGTGCCCCTGAGAAGTGAATTGGCCTACTCAAACCAGGGGCAAATAATAGAGTTTTTGTTCAAGCAACTGCCAGCAAGATCTAAATCTAAGAGGACATTCATAGGTATTAGTAATAGCTAATAATGGTTTGTAAAGGACTTCACATATATCATCTCACCAATCTTGTGAGGCAGGTGCATTATTATCCCCTTTTTATAGGTGAGAATACTGAGATGGACAAAGCTTAAGTGACCCGTCCAGGGTCACACAGTAATTAAGAGTGTGAGGCAGTCAGATTCTCACCCAGATCTTTCTGACTCTAAGACTAGCATTCTGACAGTTGCACTACCTAGATGCCTAGATACCTAGGTCTTGTCACTAATCTTTGGGCATTCTACTGGAGTCAAGATATTACCTCCTCTAATGGCATATAAAGGGTGAAATGAGTGACATGTAATTGCTTTTACAAAAAGGAGGGGGCAGTGAAGGGAACAAACATGAAGTCCCTACTATGTGCCAGCCACGGTGCCAAGTACCTGACACATAGTAGGGCCATATAGAAGTAGTAGTGGTAGTATAAATATTATATCATTTAATCTTTACAACTACCCTGGGCAGCTAGGTGGTGCAGTGGATAGAGCACCAGTGCAGGAGTCAGGAGGACCTGAGTTCAAATCTCACATCAGACACTTGACACTCACTAGCTGTGTGACCTTGGGCAAGTCACTTAACCCCATTTGCCTCATCCTGGGTCATCTCCAGTCATCCTGATGAATATCTGGTCACTGGATTCAGATGACTCTGGAGGAGAAGTGAGGCTGGTGACCTGCACAGCCCTCCCTCACTCAAAACAAAGTCAAGTGCAAGTCATGTCATCATTTCTCTGATAGCATGGTCTTCTTCGGCAATGAAGGATGAACACACACACACTACCCTAGAAGGGAAGTACCATTATGATCCCTGTTTTATAGCTGAGGAAACTGAGACAGATCCTATGAGCTAACTTGCTCAGGGTCACACAGCTGGTAGGTATTTGAGGCCAGATTTGAACTCAGAATTTCTGACTTTTTAGGCCCACCATTCTATGCACTGTGCCTCTATAACCCACTTGCCTTTTTAGTCCTATCTGATTCTGATGTCCTCCTACACAACCTCTGCTTAATGTGTAGGTGGCTGTTCTCTCTGTTTTGAAGATTCCTGGGATATGAAGTGGCCCTCAGACTGTTCATCTGCTGCTGTTGCTTGTTCTTGGTATCTCACTGGCCCTGCCTTCCTTTTCAGTCCTACATTCTTTGAGGGGCATGTTTGTCACTGCTTCTTCAACACATGTGTCCATTGGAGTCCCTCAGCCCACTTACACTCACCATGCACTGCCCTTTGGCTCACCTGTAATTCTGATTCTTCAGGGATTGTGGTGGTCTGTGATCCACAGCCTTGGTGCTGTAACGTCAGAAAAATAAGCATCTAAAATAATGTGGAGTTTTGTGTTGGGTGAGTGGCTTGGGATCATTGAAAGCTTTGTATAACTTCCCAAATGCCTTCCCTTTCTCTTACTCATTTCTTGGCCCTGCTCCTTATCCATCGGTACCAGCTGTCCTAGAGGGTTCTAATGAAAAGAACCTGTTAACGATAATTGCAGCAAGAAAACTTGCCTAAATAGAACACTATCCCTACATCCCTATGCCCTGATTATGGGACACAGAAGCAGTGTGGTGTAGTGGTTAGACCTCAAGAAGGCCTAGGCTCCAATCCTATCTCTGACACATACTATGTGACAAATTGCTAACTATTTCAGTTCCCAAGGCAGCTATCTAAGACTATAAATCACCTATAAGTTTCTAATTAGGGAGTTCCCCATACCTGTGAAAACACAAACAAAAAGAAATTATTGGGCAGGGCCATTTGACTCTAGGTTTCATGCTCCCTGGGTCAGTGATCTCAGCATAGAGCCAGAAAAATGGTTGAGTGAAAGGGTTGTACCTCACTGGCAAAATAGTAATAATAGCCAACATTTACACAGTGATTTATGGCTTGTAAATTGTTTAGCATATGTAACTTCATTTAGTCATCACAGTAACCCTGTGAGATGGCACTGTTATTATCCCTACTTTACAGGGAAGGAAAAAATTGATTCTGACAGGAGTTAAAAGCACAAAGACATATCCACTTTAAGACAAGTTTATGAGTTAGCCTCAGGTTGGTTTTTACCATTGACTATTGATCCCTTGTAATTTGCAAACTCATGGCTGCCTCTCGATTTCTCCAGCCCTACACAGATTTGCACAGTCAAACCGATGTCTAGAGAGGAATTCCATTCTCCTAAGAATTTGAAAAATAAGACTCGTTTTCTTCTGGACCATTGCCCAGGATGCAAGTCAGAGGGAAATGCCACAGTTACAACATTCTGAAAAGGGAGGCCTGGCCGCTAGACATGGATGGGGTAGAATTCCTCAGCAGGATGAATATAAGCACCAGCTCCCTGGCATGATCTCCCTTAGGAGCAGAGTTATGCAAATCACCTCTTAGAGTGGAAATTCTTCGTCTTTTTTTTTGTATCATGTAGCCCTTTGAAAGTCTGATGAAACCTCTTCTCAGAATCATGGTTTTAAATGCATAAAATAAGTAGGATTATAAAGAAAATAATTATATTGAAATAGTTATCAAAATATTAAAAACAACAACAACAAAAAACCCCTAAGTTCAAACATCTTAAGAACTCCTGACTGAGAGGATGGCTAAGTTCAATAGGTAATACCAGAGACATTCTTTACCAGTTCTTTACTAGTCATTCCCAACCCTTTGGGGTTCACTGGACTGATACTCCAAAGGGCTCCAGCTAAAAATTTTTTTAATGGCTCCTTAAGCAGTAAGTAGAGCAGGTAGGTGGTGCAGTGGATAGACTGCTGAACCGAGTCAGGAAATTCCGAGTTCAAATGTGGTCTCAGATATTTACTAGCTGTGTGACCCTGGGCAAGTCGCTTAACCTTATTTGCCTCAGTTTCCTCATCTGTAAAATGAACTGGAGTAGGAAATGGTGAGCCACTTCGGTATCTTTGCCAAGAAAACCCCAAATGAAGTCATGAAGAGTCAGCTATGACTGAAACAACTCAACAAGAATAAGCAATAAATAACTGCAGAATATTATGTGTTGCACATTAAATTACCCTAGGAGTTGACAACACTTTTTTGTTGCTGCTGTTAAAAGGGATCCGAGGAATAAAAAACCTTGGGAAGCACAGTGTTAGTAGGTTTTGTAATAACTGTCATACAGCTGTCTCCAGATGGGCAGAGCGGCTTCCTATGGAGCTCACTGCAGGTGTGGTGATTCTTAAGCTCTCTATTCGTTCTTGGGTCTGCATGTGGTTTCTGTAGCTGCATAGGGACTTGAAGCAAGTGCCGGGATGGGGTCATGGCCTGGAAGTGACCAGCATCTGTGGGGTTGGGAGTGACAATGAGTTTGTGAGAGGGTAGGGGATGACTTCTAGGTGAGTAGAAAGCCCTTGGTGGATGTTCTCTAACCCACAACTCCAAACTAGTAAACAGCATCTTTGTAGTATCAGTCATGACAGAAAAGGAGGTTGATGTCTGTACAATTTGTGGAAATTCACTTTACAAACCCGCGTTGTTACCATTCATTGATTCTTAAGGTCATGGCGAGAATTCATAACCTGAATTCTTGAATGGGAAAGTAGGTGAACATGTTCTTGGCACAGGATTGGGATCTCTTTCCATCTGCAGCAACCTGGTTTTGCTACTAGATGGTTCATGTAGAGTGAGTGATAAGATGAAATGCTAACTGAGTGTGCTTGGCTCTTTGGAAGCCTTTTGAGCAGAAGCTACTGAATGAACAGGTCAGGTTGGCAGTAAGGGAATACAAGTGAGTTTTAGGGAGCTTCAAACTAGTGGATCAGTGAAATAGGAAGCTATGAAAAATGGGAATGGTCTCTGTCTCTAGGAGGGTTGATCCAACGTTATAGGAGAAATACTTACAGGAGAGGCAGTAAGATGTAGTGGATGGTGTCAGGTAGACCTGCATTATGGTTATGGGACAATACTAGTTACAGGACAAGCAGAAAATATCCCTTAACCTCTCAAAGCTCTCAGTGTCCCCGGGCTACTTTCTAGGATCCTAAGCTATAGCATTGGAGGGCATTTCCAACCTGGAGTTCTCACTCAGATGAAATTCCAGGTCTGGACCAACAATGAAATGTTATGGTAGTAGCATTGGCTTGGGAGAGAGGAGGTAAATGTCGTAGCTTCTTACTCTGTGCCACTCTGGGTGATTCAGTTCTCTTTCCCAGACTTCCGTTTCCTTCTCTGTAGAATGAGAAGGCTGGACTAGATTATAGCTAAGGTCATGTGATTGTTCCTGGCACGTCAGAATTAATATTCATTGGGAGGTTGCATAGCGTGGTGTTTGAAAAAACAGAAGATGAGACCCAGGAGGCCTGGATTCTTGTTCCAGCTCTGTTTGCCCTTAGCTAAGCAACCTGATCTCTCTGGGGCATGGTTTTCTCACCTAAAAAATGGGGCAGTTGTACCTCCAAGGTACCTTCCAGATCTAAAGGTCTCTGATTCTCTCATTCCAGTTCTAATATTCTAGGATTCCAATATTTTGATTTTTTAAAAATCAGTAGTGATGGCAGGGTGGGGGATAGGGTGGGTGGGAAGTTACCACTTTACATTTACATTTTGAAGATCCTCATATGTGCTCCAGAATTTACAAGTACCTCACTACTGCTGTGGCAGGGTGAGTTACTCTAATCATGTTAGAAAACAGCATCTTTATCTAGTCAGTCACCACCGAAAAGGAGATTGATTTTTGTATGATCTATAGCTTATTTGATTTGCAGCAATTCACTTTACAAGTCAGTATTGTGGTCATGCATTTATTGCTTAGAGCATGGAAACTTGTAGAGCTTTTTAATAATCCTACTAAAGGAACCAAGACACACCTAACCTGAGTGTTGATAAATGAGTATAATGAATTTTTGGATGAGCAGAAAAGACCTAGGTTGATGAGATGGGAGTAGTTTCAGATTCATAAAATCTGATGTGGAGTTCTAGGGTTTATTGGTGGGTGAGCTAGCTCTCCCCAACCTCCTCCCCATTGGTTGGGGAAGTCAAATTTTGGATCTTCTTGGTTAGACTACCATCTAAGTAAGAGCCACTCAACCTCAGCAGTTTAAGTCAAGTGTCCCACCTCCCAGATCTTAGGACTTCTGAGTGCTGCCCCTTCTCTGCTTTACCACATTGCCTTTCTTTAGCTCTGTCTTCATGCCAGATGAGGGAATCAGAGGGGTGAAAGATCTTGTCTCTTTTCATTGTTACTTAGTCGTGTTCAACTCTTTATGGCCCCATGGACCATGGTACATCAGGCCCTTCTGTTCTCCACTGTCTCCTGAAGTCTGCCCCACTAAGGGTTGGACACTTTCTAACACTGAGTGGTTTGTCTTCTGATATCATCTCTTTCAACATTTGAATATTGTCTGTGGGGTTTTCTTGGCATGGATACCGGAGTGATTTGCCATTTCCTTCTCCAGTGGATCACTTTTTGTCAGAACTCTCCACTGTGACCAGTCCATAGGGTCATCCAGCACAGCATAGCTCATGGTTTAACTGAGCTACCCAAGCCCCTCTGCCTCAACTAGGAAGTGATCTGGAAAAGGGTTCATGTTCATACATTCTTTTAGTACATTTCCCTAATTGTTTCACAGTATAAATTTTACTTCCCTAACATTAATGCAAGATCCTGGGGGCATGGAGGAGTGTCCCCAGGACATGCTTGTCCTTGTACTTTTACCCTGGCTCTGAGCACTGGGCATGAACACAATTGGAACTCAATAATCACTTGTGGATTAACTGGAGACTTGTTGGACAGATGAAATGTTAAATCATGGATTCCATATGATAACTCTCCCTATAGCCAGGGGTTTGTTGATAAACGTTTAACATCTGACTCTCTTAAAAAAAAGTACACAAGACAAACTTTTAAGTTTACCCTGAATTTTTATTTTCTCCATCACATTCTTGAGTCTAGACAATCAAAACAATAAAAATCAATTTGTTTTGTTGTGATTTGTGGTGTTTATTGATTTCTAAGGTGTAAATTTTTTTTTTTAATTTAACAATTATCTCTCCTTAGTCTTAGAGCTGACATTAGCATACCCCTGGGCGTATTCTTCAACCCCCTATTCCACTAGCTGGTGCATGACAGTACAACTTATGATTATTAAATCCATTTCACTTACAAGTCAAGTCATCACCCTCCTGATGTCATCAGTCCTCTTCTAGAATGAAGGAAGAACAACAACATGTTTGTGGTGCGTGTACCTTGTGGATTATTCCTGGAGAAGGTTTAATTCCATGTGAGTCTTCCCCTTCATCCTATTGGAACAACCTTGCCCTTTTTTAAGTTACTAGCTACTCAATGTCCATTCATTTGACTATCAGCCTGGTAAACTGAGAAGCCACATGCTATTGCTACAATAAATGAAAGACTGAATGAACAAACAACTTATACTAGTTGAATAGGAATAATTTTTAGATTATCTGATGTTGGAGATTATCTGTGCTTCTGCACTCAGTCCCTACTCTTTTCCAGTTAGTACAGATACTTCAAAATCAATTGTATTCTTTTGGGGAAAGGTTTTCATTCCATCTCTCTCCTCTAGAAAGAGAAATCAGTACCCTGGAATGTTTTCTATATGTCCCAAACAGAACTTAATACTTTTCCCTTTTCACAAATTTATTCCGCCTCTATGTTTCTCACTTTCTTTTCAGTCATCTAGGTTTGCAACTTTTGGAATTTTTTTCCATCTCTCTCACCACCCATTTGCAATTAGTTGCAAAGTCTTATTGATTTTACCTCCGCAATATCTCTGGTATCTTTTTTCTTCTCTCTACTCATATGGCCATGAATAAGGGGAATTCAGTCATTTTTACTTGAACTGTTGCAATAGGTTTTTATTTGGACTATTGTCTGCTCTCTCCTCCTCTTTAACCCTTTCTCCCCCCAGAGCCTAGAATAATCTTTCTGAAACACAAGGATGACCTTGGCACTCCCTTCCTCAGGAAATTTGAGTAGTTTCTACTTACCTTTAGAATAAAATAAAATTCATTCATCTCAACCAAATTTTCCAGATTTACTGCCTATTATTTTCCTTCTGTGCATTCTGTGTTCCAGACACATTGACTTATTTACTATTCCTTAAACTTGGTATTCTATCTGCCACCTGTCCTTGTGCCCAGGCTGTGCCCTCAAACCTGTAATGTATTTGCTCCCCACCTCTTCCTCTTAGAATCCTTTGTTTTCTTCAAGGCCCAACACAAGCTTCCTCCTGTGAGAAACCTTTTCTGATCCCTCCAGGTATTCGTGACCTTCCCCATCTCCAGTCATCCTGATCTATATCTGGCCACTAGACCCAGATGGCTCTGGAGGAGAGGGTGAAGCACATGTCTTTGCACAGCCCTCCTCACTTAAATCCAATTCACTTGCAAGTCATGGCATCTTCTTCCTGATGTCATGGTCTTCTTGGAGAACAAAGGACAAGCAGCGACAACAATCTCTTCAAATGATCAGCTTGATACTTATCTGTGTAATAACTGTGTAACCATCTCCCACCCTTCCCCAGAATCTAAATCTCTCTCTCTGTCTCTCTTTCTCTCTCCCCTTCTCCCCCTCCCCCCTTCCTCCACACACACACACACGCACACACACACACACACACACACACACATACACACACACATATTCACATCACCAGTACCTAGCAGAATATAGGCATTTAATGAATACTTGTAGCCCAGCTTTGGGGCATGACACAGAATGCTTATATACTGTCTAGCCCCCCAAGTCTGTATGCTCTGTGCTCCTCCAAAGTCAGGCTAACTGAAATGGATTGGATTTTCATATCATGGAACAAGCCACCCTTGCAGTCCCCATGGGGGTTCTGTCCAGATGTTGCCCATAATCAGATGCCGCCCAGGCTCCCTGCCTTCACTGATGGTACCCCTGTCATGAGGAGCAGCCCTGAGTTATAGCTCCATAGCCCTCTGTATACTCCCAGCTGTGCATCTAAGCAATTAGCCTCATAGTCTGCTTTCTCAAATAGATCAGAACATTTCTGCCATCTCAACACAACATGAAACCAAATATTTAAAGTCCCAGAGACAGACGATGAAAGAAGATGATGTGACTAAGAGCACATTAGGCGAGAACAGCACATGCCGTTTTCTCTCCAAATGTACTGGGATGATCAAAACCCAGCCTTTAATCTAATCTCTTGTGTTTGAGGGTTTTGGGGATGGAAGGAATTACATCCATAGTGTTTCCATTGGGGGTAGAATGGACCATGCATAACCTTTCAGCGTTGCAAAGAGGCAGAGAGAGAGATAGCAGCTCATTGTAGGGTATGCGAGTGGGTTTATAGGCCAAGGAAAGAAGGGCAAAAGATTGGGCAAGTCTGAAAGATTAGCATCCCCTAACCCTTGTGGGACTGTAATTGTCAGAGGCTGAGGGTACAGAACTTGCTTCACCAACTTACCTGCCTCCTCCAGAGTGCTTGCTTCAAAGTGTGCTTGCTCCAAAGTGTGCTTGCTCACACTCCAGGATTTGTTGTGAATGTCCCAAAATCCTCATAGAGATTTCCAGCTCTCTAGGGGGCAGGTGGTACCCTTCCACTGCATGGCGAAAGAACATGATTTATTGATCATCGCCCACAGAATCTCCAGGAATTAGCCTATATGTGGTTGACATGATTGGATTGGGCAAGCCTTGGGTTATTTTGTCATCCTGTCTCTAGACAACTTCACAATCACTTGGCACGGTCTCTGCAAAGCAGTGGTTCCCAATCCCTCCATCTGGTTCCCAAAGAATGATGTCCACTATCATCCCTCAAATACTCCCCTATTTTAAGAGACAGGCCTAGAAGACATTCCTAGGATCATAGATTTTGAATTAGAAGAGGATTGTCTCATCTAACTCTGTTATTTTATGATTTAGGAAACCAGTGACTTGCCTAAGGTCACCCATATTTCAAGTAATAGAGCTAAGCTTCTCTGTGTACAGCCCTGTGGTTGGCTCTAGGCGAACATAAGAAAACTTTCAGGTTTGGTATCCTCATAGAACTTCTATTGTCCTTGGGAAGACAAGCCTTGAATGCATGGAAGGACACCAGGAAATATAATTTGTGTCAATGTGAAGTATAACCGTAAGCACAGAGAAAGTCAGCAATAGGAGAGATTGCTGTGGGCTGCAATGGTGACTTGAGCTGAGCCTGGAAGGATGGAAAGAGTATGAAGGTATGGAAAGGATTAGAAGATAGGCAGATGGGGTAGAGCAAGGGTAGAGGAAGACATTACAGGTGGATAGAAGAGCACGGAGTTAGGAATGAACAAGACCTGTGTGGGGGGCAATGGGAAGATATCTCCAATTGGAATTGAGGGTCTGTGTAAGAGAGACATGAAAATATGCAGGAAGATAGTGAAATGCTAACTTTTCCTCATTTCTGTGTCCTAGGTCATGAAAACCTATCACATGTATCATGCAGAGAGCCTTAGCGCCGAGAGCAAGTTAAAAGAGGCCGAGAAGCAAGAGGAGAAACAGTTCAACAAGTCGGGGGACCTTGGTATGAATCTGCTCCGACATGAGGACCGGCCACAGCGCAGGAGTTCTGTCAAAAAGATGGAGAAGATGAAGGAGAAGGCAGGTGGCAGGGGATTGCTTCTGAGGGACGGCTTGGGGCTCACCCAGAACAGGAGAGGGGAATACTCCAGGGGAAACAGGCACTTCCTGCTCTCCTCTGAGCACCAGGGAGGTGGGTGTCAAGAGGTGGGCAGAGGCTGCCTGAGTTCTACAAGCAGAACCAGAGTCACTGGGGAAGGAGGGAGAGCCCCTCTGTCTCTGCCCAGTTCAAGCCAAGTCAGCACCTTCTGATTACTGCTGGGCTGGACCCTGCTCATCAAGTATATTAGTGGCTGTGCAGCTGGCCTCAGACCCTGATTAGCAGCCTAGTGTGGGATTGTGTTCACCAGGGGTGAGCCGACCTGCTTGGGCTCCAGAGTAGGGTATAGGAGACTGGTGATGAATGCCGACTCAGGGACTTTCAGCCCCAGACTGAGATGATTAGATTTCTTGACCCCTGTACTATTAGATTCAATACATTCATACAGCACACATTTATTGTATCTACTATGAGCAAAGCATGATGGTAGGCATGAGAGTTAAAAAGAAAAACAAATCAATCCTATCAAAAATCAACCAACAAGCATGAATTAAATGCCTACGATGTGCCAGGCACAGACAAAAACTGTGCCTGCCTTCAATCAATCAACATGCATTTATTTAAGCACCTACTATGTGTAAGGCAACTAGGTGGTATAGGTGATAGAGTGCTGGGCCTAAAGTCAGGAAGACCCGAGTTCAAATCCATCCTCAGACACTTACTAGCTGTGTGACCCTGGACAAATCACTTAACCCCATTTGCCTCAGTTTCCTTATCTGTTAAATGGCAAACCCCTCTAATATCTTTGCCAAGAAAACCACAAATGGGGTCACAAAGACTGGGACATGACTGAAAAATTATTGAACAAAGTGGGATTGACCTGTATAAGGCATTCTGCTAGGGAAGACAAACATGGAAAAAAATTACAATCCCTGGTTCCAAGGAGCTTACAAGCTATCACAAGAGGGGCATGTAGAAAAGTAGGTGCATGCAGAACACATGCAAGATAAGTGATTTGGGGAGGAGGAGCAGGGAGAAGGGCAGGGTATAGCCAGTGCAAAGGCAGAAGGAGATGGATGAGCAGTGGCAAGGAGTCCCTTTTAAGCAGACTGTGGAGTGCAGATAGGGGAACAAGGTATAACGAGGCTGGAAGGGTCAGCTGGGGCTGGAGGTTGGGGTCACTGGGGGAAAGTCCTTGGTGAGCTCTGATGTGCTATTTAAACCAGAGCCGTTGTGATTATTCCTCATGGAAACAAAGCAACACAGACAGTGTGATTACAATTTAACAAGGCCTTAATGACTTAGAAACACCAGAAGCAAATGGAAGGACATGATGAGGAAGGAGTGCAGGGAGACAGAGCTCACTGGAGTTTATACAAGGGAGGTAGCATTTGTGACCAAAGGAACACTGGCTTGGGAATTAGACAGAGCCCTTAACTAGAGTGTGGTCACTAAGGTTTTCCGCTAGGGAAATAAAATTTAGTGATGGTCTTATCTGTTCTTCAGCAGTGTAGAAATAACCAATCTTTGTACCTAGTTAGCAAGAATAATTAGGTAAAAGTTCCCTTATCAGGTGTTTTAGTGCAGTTGCAGCTATGCTTCCCCTGGCCAACACCCTCATTCCTCAATGAGTCTGGCAGTTTCCCAGGCAGTGGCTGAAACGGCATTTTATGCCCCAGTTCCAAAGATATATATATATAAAACAGCAGATGTATATGTAGCATATTACATTATATCATATTCTATAGTAACAGAATTAATTTATTAATTAATAAGAAAGGATAATTACTATATTTTGATGCTAGTTATCTATCTAGAATGAGGAGACCCAGGGTTCAAGTTCTTATAGGTCATAATAACCAGGTAAGCTTGGGCAAGTCACTTTTCTCACCCTCCATCTTCTCATCTGTTAAATGGAAAGGGTAGTTCACCTTTAGAGTTGTTTTGGGTACTGCCCTCTAAAAACTGTAAAGTGTTATGTATTGGAGAGAGTCCTAGCCTTGTAGCCAGGAGATAGGACAGATGGATAGGCCTAGATTTGCCCCAGATTTAGCTATGTGAGCTTAGGCAAATCACTTAGAATGTGTGAGCCTCAGTTTCTTTACCTGTCAAACAAAAGCTGTTATGCTAGATGATTCCCAGGATATAGCCAGCCTCTGGAGACCGTGATGCCAAGACCCTCAAATGAGTCATGGTACGTATGCCACAGTACAACACTGATAACTCAAGGAACAAAATGTACTCCTTGAGAAAGCTCTCTCACTCATCTACTCAATCTCATGAGTGGCTGCCCAGTTCTAGGCAGAAACTTCATGGAGGAGGAGAGGATGTCAGAGAAGAGCCTCAGACTTAATTGAAATGTTTGAAAGTTGTCCTTCTGGAGAAAGGTTAAAGGAATTAGCACTTGATTTGACTTGTACTAGGCAGAACATTTTTCCTTTGTCCTTTTAGGGATGGGGCTTGAGTTTTGAGTGGGTGCCACATCTCTCTGCCTGGGCTGGCCTAGCATAAAGCCAGGCCTGGGGAGAGTCAGACGTTGCCAGGTCAGTTTGATACCTGGGAGAAAAATCAGAACCTCAACTTTGAGCAAGCCACAGGCTAACTGGAATCTATGTCTCATCTGTGTCCCCCCTCCAGAGGCAGGCCAAGTACTCGGAAAATAAGCTGAAGTGCACCAAGGCCCGGAATGACTATTTGCTCAACCTAGCAGCCACCAATGCAGCCATCAGCAAATATTACATCCATGATGTCTCCGATCTGATTGACGTAAGTCTCCAATTTGCTCCCCACTTACTTGATCCCAAATGAGGTACAGAACTGGCCAGTCACATGGATTCCTTGGGCCTTTACTAAGATTCACAAAAAGAGACCAAAGAGCCTGGAGATTCGGAAGGAGGGAGCTGTTTGTCTGGCATGGTCCAGTGTGGGAATTTGGGTCCAGGGTCTGGGTGTGAATGAATATTGACCTCTAGGATAAGTGAGTGTAATTTTCATGGATATACATGGCATACATGTCTTTGGTGGCCATATTGTTTGTGTTTATATGTATACTTCATATGTGTGTTTTTGTGTATCCAAAAGTATTAACTTTTTAATTAACTATCTGCTAAATAAACATATTAAGTGCAAGGAAAAGTATAAAAGAAGCTAGCTTCATGCACACACATATGCGTGTATGTGTGTATACATAAAATATTTTATATATATTAAAAATGTAGTTATATGAATAGTAGCATAGGGGATAGAGTATATATCTTGAATCTTGCCTCAAACACTAGCTGAGTGACTCTAGGCAAATCACTTAGCTGTTTTTTCAGCCTCAGTTTCCTCATTTGTAAAATGGGTGAATAATAACGGTCTCTACCTCACAGGGTTATTGTGAAGATCCAATGAGATAACACACATAAAACACTCTATAAATGGTATTTATTATTATAGTATACAAGGTATCCCGAAGCTAGTAAAGCTTACAATTGAACTCAGACTTTTGGAATACCCTGTATATGTGTACATACACACACATAAATACACATATACAAACATGCACATACCTTGTCAGACACACAGACACACACGTACATATACTCACACACATATACTTACAATATGCATACGCATACACACTCATTCACAATATACATGTACACACACATAGACAGGCACTGTCATACACAGAGACACGTACATACATACACTCAAAATATGCATGTACTCATACACATACACTCTCACACACATGTACTCACACATACATACACAAACACACACTGTTGTATATACAGACACACACATATACACATGCGGACACGCATACATATGCTCACATACATATATACACTCACAATACACATACACACTCACACGCAAACATACACACATATAGACACACTGTCATACACACAATATATACACATATACATACACACATACACACTGACACACACTCTCATACACATGTAGACATACACACTCTCCCTTCCCCTCTCTCTCTCTCTCTCTCTCTCTTTCTCTCTCTCACTCACAGACACACAGACACACACACATACACACACACACACTACAGCATGGCAGAGTGAATAGCGTACAAACTTTGAAACCAGAAAAACCTGGGTTCAAGCCCTCCCTCTAACACACACTGGTTTTGTTCTCAGACCAGTCACTATACTGTCCCCTGTTCTGGGCAATTCTATGAACGATATAGACCACAAAGAAGGTGCTTCTCGATATCAATAAGTGGAGTTTCTTCCTTGGGAATCTCCCAACCAATAAAATCAGAGTTCTGAGCCCACAACTAGGAGTCTAGAAATATACTATCTTTATACACTATCCTAATATGTCCAATTATACAGTGTGAACAGTGAGCAAATTGGATATAATCTATCAAAGTACTAATTTTGCATGATAGACAGTAAGGAAGCCAGCAGGGAATGAGGGAAGGGAGAGTTCTGTGTGAATGGGCATCCTCAATGAAGGCTTTATGGAGGAAAGAGTCTTCAGGAACTTTCTGTTTGGAAGCTGGTTTCAAGTAGAAACAATTTTTTTTTTTTTGCTTGCTTCCCCCTGTGCTAGGCATTGGGATTTGGATGTACTGGATCCTCAGTAAATGTATTTTGACTAACTGATCTCACCTGTGGAGCTCTGGTGTATTCCTGGCTGAAATGGAGAATGTCTTGCTTCTGGGTTCCAGTCCACTTGGGGATGGACTGTCCTTGCCCTTGTGGAGTAGAAAAGGAAGCTAGATCTCATTGTCTAGAATATGAGGAGAGTTCGTGTCAAGTACATGCCTTTGTCTCTCAGGAGACCATGACCAGATCTTCTCTCTTTCCCTCCACTCCAAGTCTTTACCTTCTTGCAGAAGAAAGAGGATAAGTTGAATGGGCCATTGTCCCTTCTTCCTTCCATTCTCCTCACCCCCCAGGTTTTAGTTACCTTGAACTTCTCTAAGAAAGTGGGCTGGGAGCTGGCCTTTGCTTTTATGTTTGAGGTGGGCTTTAAAAATTCCCTGGAGCCTTTGGATGTGAAAATGTTTACTTGTGGAGATCTCCTGGTGCCTACTTAGATTGTAAATAGAAACTGCTATTGCACCTTGACCATTCTGCTTTTGGCTCTTCTCTATCCCTAAGTGTTGTGATCTGGGCTTCCACACCAGCCTGGCCCGGACCTTCAGGACCTACCTCTCAGCTGAATATAACCTGGAGACCTCTCGCCACGAGGGGCTGGATGTCATTGAAAATGCAGTGGACAACCTAGATGCGAGGAGCGACAAGCACACAGTCATGGACATGTGCAACCAGGTCTTCTGTCCGCCACTCAAGTTTGAGTTCCAGCCTCACATGGGGGATGAGGTAAGACACCTGGTCTGGAATTCCCAAAGTCACTGCCATCTACCATCATTACCTAGGGGCGCATGCCCTGGACTTTTCCACATTCTCTCTGTCTTCCATCTGTCTAAGAGCTCTGTCCTGAGAGATTGAATGGGGTTCTCATTCTGAGGTCTGTCATTAATTCCTTGTGTGACCCTGGACAAGTCACTAAATGACAGAATAGAAGAATTTTAGAATGAGAAGGGACTTTAGCAGCCCTCTGGTCCAATCCACACCCCTAAAAGAATCCTCACTAGAACATAACCAGCAAATGGCCATCCAGCCTCTACTCGTAGACCTCCTTTGGGGATGGGACCTACCACTTTACTCTTTTGGTCTCATATTTCTCATTTGTTAAATGAGGGGGTCAGACTCGATGATTCCCATCTAGCTCAAAATCTATGATCCCATGATCCTTCCACATTGACTTCTGTTATAGACCAAATCCCCTGATCCAGCCAACCTAGTACATCATAACTTGTAGAGTTAGAAGGAACCTTAAAAGTCTAATCTCGTCCTTTTCCAGGAGAGGGAACTGAGGGCCAGGGAAATTAACTGACTTGCTTATGGTCGCATGAGTGATGGTAGCAGATCTAGGATTCCAAGCCAGGACTCCTGGCTCCAAATTCAGAACTCCTTCTGTTACATTGTGATGATAATGTCAGTAAAGGAATTGGTGTAAGGGATGATGGTAGAAGAGTCATTTTTCCCCACCTCCTACAAGTTTAGGGAGAGGAGATTATCATGACAAAATTCTTTCCTAACCAGTTAATTCTCTAAAGAATTTCCATTTTGGGAAGGAGAACTGCTATCCCTATCCCTGTTCACTTTTGCTATGACTTCCCTTGGTTGAATGTCATTTCATCATGAATTCTGCCCCTGATCTCTGGTCCTGCTGGTAGAGTAGGTTCTGAAGCTGGGCCCCTTCTTGGAATCAGGAGATATAGATTGCTTCTACATAATGAATTTCAAGCCATTGAAAAGAAAATTATCTTAGTAAATGAGAAGCTTTTCTGAGAAATGGAGTGATCAACATGTTGGACTTTTGAAGCTTGTCTTTTGTTGTCAGACAGGAAACCTGTTCCCAAGGAAAAGCAGGGATGTTATCAAAGTTTAGAGAAGTCTGTTCACAAAACCCTGGAACACTGAAGCCAGGGTCTTCCCCAGAATCAGTGTGGTGTGGATTAAAGGTCATTGAAGTCAGCATGCGTGGGCTGTAGAGTGGTCAAGTTAGAAAAGGGAGGTCTGAAGGGGGTGGTGGTAGAGAAAATCCTAAATTTGGAGTAGAGACTTGGGTTAAAGTCTTGGATCTTCCTCTTAGTAGCTGGGTGGTGACTCTGAGCAGTTTATTATCCTTTGACCCTATTTCCTCAGTTGTAAAATTAGGGGAGAATGAACTAAGTTATGATTTAGAGCTGAAAGGGACATTAGAGGTCATCAAAGTCCCACACCCTCATTTGACAGATAAGGAAACTAAGAAGTGAAACAAGTCCCATGAGCCTCACCCTGGAACCCAGGTCCTTCCAACTCCCAATCCAATGTACCACAGGTCAGATGAATGCAGGCTGCCACTATTCTACATTCTTTTCAGTTGCTGTCAAAAGACTGTGATGTCAGATCGACAGTGGGGAACCCCATCAACCAATCAACAAAAAGCATTTATTAAATACCTTTTGACCTTGATATTCAGATGACCTCCATAAAATGCTTTGTAAGCCATAAGATGCTAAACAGAAATAAGATATTATTACTACAAAGTAGATGATTATACAGTCCTGCCCCTTCAATTTGCAAATGAGAAAACTGAAGCCAATAGTGAGGAAATGACTTTCCCAAGGTCACATAGGTAGCTTCTGGGAGAATTGGACCAGTTGTCCCTGCCCTCAGCCCAATATTCTTTCTTCTATACCAGGGATTCTAAACCTAGGGTTCTGTGAACTTCAAATATTTTTCATAACTGTATTTTAATATAATTGATTTCCTTTATAATTCTATGACATTTATATTATGCATTTAAAAACATGTTGCTGAAAAAAGGCTTTACCAAACTGCCAAAGGAATTTATGAAACACACCCAAGTTTAAATGCTTTTCCTTTATGTTGTAGTGCCCCTTTGAGGCTATCAACAGCTGGCTCTGTGACCTTGGACCAGAACATTCTAGGCCTCGCTTCCATTGTGAGTGAGGTTTTAGACTAATGGTCTCTGAGGTCCCTCTCAGTTCTAAATTTCTCTGATTTTAAAATTGAAGGAGATTGTGTTTTTCTCTCCAAGGAATACGTTTATGGCACTCGTTGCCTCAAACATTGAGAAAGGTTGAACGTATAAATTGATTCAAGAAAATTTTACCTAAATTAATGCGTATGAGATCATTATTCATAGCAAGCTTGCTTGTACACTTTATGTAATTATATGTATGACGTGTTCTGTTGTAGTAGCAGTATTGTACATAATAATGTATTAACAGCAAGAGCAGGCATGTATGTAACTTTAAAGTTTGCAGGGTTGTTTATCTTATTTGAGTCTGACAATAACCCTGGAGAGTAGGTGGATATTGAGCCATCAAAGTAGGTGGGGAGTTCACACTGTTGAAGGGAAGATCTCTAAGCTCTGAGCATTCTGATAAATCAGAATGATCTCCCTGCTGTGCTGGAGGAATGAGTCGGGGTCAACCATCATGCTCTCCTGTAAACCATACCTTCCTGCCCCATCAGGGGAACTGTATTAGACCAGAGGAACTATGGTGTAGCCTTTTTGGTTAATGTTTGTGATTTTATTGGTAGAGGCTTCCAAGGGGGGAGTTTCCTTCTATCAGCACTGAGCTCTGCAATGTACAGTTTGAGTGAATGTTGGAAACTATCTTTACATGTAATTAGAAAAAAAATAAAATGCTATTAGGTAGAAAAAACTAGTTGCCTGGGGATGCTGAGAGGTTGTACCTCGTACAGGGCTACACACCCAGTACCCAGAGGCAGGATTTGAATCCTGGAGATGGAAATGGCAAACCACTCCAGTACTTTTACCAAGAAAACCCCCAATGGGATCATGAAGAGCTGGACGTGACTGAAAGGACTGAATAATCACCACCACCATCACAACTTCCAGACTCCCAAGGTTGGCTCTCCCTCCACTATGCCAGGCTACGTTGTGGTTTCTGTTCTCCTTATCATTGAGGAGGGTAAGGGGGTGGCATAGGAGATGGAAGAGGAGGGCCTTGGCCCATTTCCTGACTTGGTTTTTCTCCTGCAGGTGTGCCAGGTGAGTGCCCAGCAGCCAGTCCAGACAGAGCTGCTCATGCGCTACCACCAGCTCCAGTCGCGGCTAGCCACCCTTAAGATAGAGAATGAAGAGGTGAGAAGCCCCTCCCCTTTTGGGTATGTTTCTTTCTCTGAAGTTATTTTGGATCAGGTGGGCCTATATGCCATGTAGGGCACGAACAGGAAGGTAGGGTTACCACCAGGGAGTTTCCATTTCTCTTCTTGGTTTTCTCCTGCTTATAACACAAACCCCTTCTTCTCCAACCATGAAGCTCAAACTTCCCCAAACTCTCTTGGACACTAAAAAACCTAAAAAAACAAAACCCAAGCACTAGTTTTATTTGGTTTCCTAGTTCTTATACTTGCTTAGATTCAATGGCCTTCAAGCCTAATTTTTCTGAGGCTCTAAGCTGTGTCTTTCTATTCTCTTCTCTTTTAAGAGAAGCATTGTGATATCCTAGAGCACTGTAACATCATATCATAGGGCAGTGACATCATATTAGAACAGTGTGATATCATCTCATAGAGCAGTGACATCATGTCATCGAGCAGTGTGATATCACCTCATAGATCCAGGGCTGGAGTGGACCTCAGAGACCGTCTATTCCAAACACTTTATTTCACAGATGAGGAAACTGAGACCCTCGAAAAAGAAAAGAGGTTAAATCATTTGTCCTAATGGGCTCTTTCCCCAATAATTCTCATGTTCTTCAAATTTCAGGCTATCCCCTGATCTAAGTTATGCTTCCTCCCTCTCCCTCCTCCCAGGTCCGGAAAACACTGGATGCCACCATGCAGACCCTTCAAGATATGTTGACAGTAGAAGACTTTGATGTCTCTGATGCTTTCCAGCACAGTCGATCTACGGAATCAATCAAATCTGCTGCATCTGAGACTTATATGAGCAAAATCAGCATTGCCAAGAGGCGAGCCAACCAGCAGGAAACTGAAATGTTTTATTTTACGGTGAGTCGGATTCTGGGCCTGAAGAAATGGAAGGACTCTGAAGGAGAGACGTTGGGGAGGGGAAGAGAGAGGGAGCAGCCAGAGTGAATGGGAACCATGTACTGCCCTGGCATGTGGCACGAAGAGGGCGCTCCTGATTTTCTGAAAGGAGAAAAGAGAATGACCCTGGAGATTTTAGTAAAAGGCAGTAGTGAAAGTAATCTTGCCACTTGGTAAATTCATTACAACTCATGAGTTATTCTATAAAGACCTCAGAGTATTTTATTGAGCAGGTTGGAATGAGAATGTGTCATCTTGCCAGGTGCTAGGCTTCAAGAGAGAACTCTCGGGTTCTGTTTGTAGAATGGTAGATTTGGGCCACGTGCTTTGAGAACAGTCTATGTGTTCATCCAAATGGACTGATAGTCTGTTCTCCAGCCATACATACAAAGACCCAGATTATTTTTATCCTATTGATTTGGGTATTTAGAGATGCCCTCTAAAAGGTTCGTTTCTTTGGGTAATGGGACAGTGGAAAGAATGCCAAATTTCAGTCCTGGACACTTTAATCTTTCTGGGCATCTGTTCTTCATCCATGAAATGAAGAAGTTGAACAAGATGATGTTGAAAGTCCTTTGCAGAGTTAACTTTGTGATCCTAGCATAGATCACCAGTAAGAATAAGCCATCCTGGGAGGAAGGCAGAATTAGCCAATGTCATTGACAAAGGGCCACTAGATGCTACTGCCTAATTCATTGCCCTCTAATTTATCTGTTTAGCTGTTTCCCAAGGGTGTCATGGCACTTTTAAATGTGTTAGCACTTGGAAATCTGCAGTGACAACTTGTTTGTTCATACTTGCTTCATGGATCTTACAATTGGATGATTCCTTTTGACTTCCCTGACCTTTGGTTTCTCCATCTGAAAAATAAAGGTCCTGGTTTTTGAAGTTGCTGCCAGCTCTGAGATTCTATATCATTTCATTATTCCTTGATCCTGGGAAAGTTAGAAAAGCTACATGCAGCCCTGGGCAGGGGATGATGGTAGATGGCGGGGAGAGTGTCATAGATTGATTGATAGCCCAGGTACAGAAAAACATGGCCTCCAGGGTTATTTACATTCTGTAATGAGCCAACTCCTGTGAAGATAGATAAATAAGTTATCAGTCTAATACAGGCTGGGCATTCAGGGTGTAGACTAGCATCTATCAGAGACAGCGGGTTTAGTGGGTGAAATGCAGACACCCTAGCTTCTGATCTCAGCTTGGCCTCTTGCTAGCCATTTGTCTTTGAGTATATTGTTTAATCTCTTAGATCCAGGATTCCTTTATCTGGAAAATGTGAAATAATATTTAAGACCTATCCCACCTATTACACAGGTTTATTGTGGGAAAAGCACTTTGCCCATCTTAAAACACTTTTTGAGTGAACATTCATTGGTAATTAATAATAATAATAGGAATTATTTTTATTTTAGTATCTGTGACTCTGGGCAAGTCACCTAACTTTTTCAGGGCCCCAGATACTTCTGCGAGATTAGAAGTTATAGAGGAGGAGGAGGAAGGCGGCAGAGGCATGCTGATGGGGGAAGTGGCCAGGACCATCTAGTTTTTCAGTGTCAGAGGCTACAGTTGAACTCAGATCTTCTAGACTCTGAGACTGTCTCTGTGTTATACTTCGAAACAGCCTTTCTCCTTAGGAGGACAAGGACTGGGAATGGGATTTTATTGGTAGAAGAATCTCCTGTGTTGAGGAGGCTCTACCAATGCAGATTGCACCTTTTCTTTTTGCACCTGGTCTTAGAGCTGGGGCACTGAATCATTTTTGTGTCAGGGACCCCCCCCCCCCCCAGCCCTCTTTGGCAGTCTGGAGAAACCAGTGGACCCTTTCTCAGAGTCATGTTCTAAGATATATAACCTGAAGCACATAGGAACACAAAGGAAGTCAGTTATATGGAAATGTTATCAGAATTTGTTTAAAAAACAACACAAGTTCATGAAAATACAAGTTAAAAATTCATTTCTAAGGGAGATGCTGAGAGATTGAGAAGTTAAATGACTTACCTAAGGTCACCTCGCCAATACGTATCGGACTTAAACCCAGACCATCCTATTTTCAAGACAGGTTTTCTATTCACTGTTCCACATATCCTCTCCTATAAGAACCACCACAACAGTAGTAAGTAAAATAATGTATAAAGGTACTTTGAAAAGCAGGGATTTATACACAAACGTAAGAAATCACTATTAGATCGCTTCAAAATCAAAGTTTGCCTGCCGAGCATATCTTTAGAAGAGGGGGCACTATCTGCCCTTGACCCTTCTCTGCTCCTCACCCAAGACCCAAATAAATCAGACTTGTTTGGAAGCTGCTGTCTGCAAAGTCTGATAAAGCCCTCCTTTTCCCTCCCTGGAAAGTCTCCTGTCTATTCCTGTTGGCACAAAGGGATCCCAAGGTCCTGTGACAGAAGGAACCCTGCTTAGCTGAGCTACAGCTGACAAAAGAGGGCTTTCACTGGGCTGTGTTCCCAAACCCTGACCTGAAATGAATGCCCAGGGACAAAGGATCGGAGGCTAATGAGATCAGCAGACCAATATTTGAATAGCGAGGAGGAAGAGAGCAAACAGAAATGCCTCTTGGGGTCCCTTCTACCCCAATCCTTAAGGATGGTTCCTTGAAGGACAGCACATTCTTCCTTTGCTCTTTCCGTGCCCCTACCAGAGGTGGGAGCCAGTATCTTGGCCTGCCACCCTTAACTTTCTCCTGTCTTGTGTTTTCCAGAAATTTAAAGAATATGTGAATGGCAGTAATCTTATCACCAAGCTGCAGGCTAAGCATGACTTGCTCAAGCAGACCCTTGGAGAAGGTGAGTTGTGTGCTCCACACCCAGGGAGATGCCCTGTTTCCTGATCTGCTTTTACAGCCCCACAGTGAGGAAGGAATTCCCTGGTCTTGGCTTTGTGTGTATGTGACCAGCCAAATGCTCCTCCCTGAGTCCTGTCAGTCTTGAAGGGACTTCTCTGGGAGTGGCTCACCAAAGATGAGTGTTTCTCTTTTCCCTCCATTCCCTGGGCTGTGCCCAACCAAGCCTCTGGCCTGAGGGCCAGGGTAGCATGTAGGGGGCCCACACTAAAATGAGGGATGGGGGGAAGGGCAGGGTTCTTCTCTACCCTTGTATCTTTATTACTAATGCCCTCCAGGTAATAGGGATTCTGGGGGAAGGAGGGAGGGTATGGTAGACGGGAAAGAGGAGATATGGGGGCTGATGGGCTTGGGGTGGGGTGTGGCAGTTGGTCTACATGTACTATTTAATAAATGCTTGTTTCCTTCCATCATTGGTTATTTATAAATCACCTACTGTGTGCAAGGCCCTGTATAGGGATACAATGAGGACCTCAAGGAGGGCTTACAGTCCAGAGAGAGGACTAAAACATAGATCGGAATATGAAGTAGAATATGACAGCTGTATAAAATGCACCCAGTGCTATGAGACCAGCTGGGCTGATAAAGAGACCGTGATGCTTTAGGAGCATCTTAGGGCTTCAGTTTCCTGAGAGACTTTGTAAAAGGAAAGGCCTAGATCTCTAAGGTCCCTTGGTGTTCTGAATCATATGATTTGGAAGGATTAGGGCCAGCTTTTTTAGGAAGTGACATTTGCACTGGGCTTTGAGTAGTGAATCAGGTTTTGTTGGGTAGTTCCAGGGGCAAGGGGTGGTCATGCCAGGTGACGGGAATGTGCAGGAAAGGTCTGCAGGCAGGAAAGCCCAAGATATATTCAGGGAATGGTGAAGGCTGAAGCCCAGTGCACAAGATGAGGCTGGAAAGACCCAAGGGAACAGATTAATCCATTCTTGGCTTATTTCTATTCACCTTAAGTCCTTTCTTCTGCCTAATGCCTTTTGTAATTCCCCCCCTATACTTCCTACCTTTTTCAGAACAAGCAATACTGTCCTTTCTTCCACATTTATTCATTCAGCGAACATTACTAAATAGTAACTGTTTCTCTTTTACCCAGGAACCATGAACATCTTCCCTTCCCAGTTTGATTTTTTTGTTATTTTTTCTTTTTATTAAAAGGGGCCATCCCTTGAGTAACTACTTAAAGAGGCCTATTCATTGAATGGGTATATCTCACTCAAAGTGAGAATCTGGTAAGACCTTAGCCTAAAATGGCCAAGGTCCCACATTGCATCCTGGGCCATCTCCAATCGTCCTGATGAATATCTAGTCACTGGACCCAGATCACTCTGGAGGAGAAAGTGAGGCTGGTGACCTTGTACAGCCATCCCTCACTCAAATCAAAGTCAACTGCATCATCTTGATGTCAGGGTCCTCTTTGAGAACGAAAGACAAACACGCAACAAACACAGTTCAACAAACTTTATTAAATGCCTACTCTCATTCTTCCCCAGAGCCTTCAGTGATCTAGCCCCTCAGGAGATCTGATTGGATCTAGGAGAGTCTTCCAGCCCACCAGCTTCTGGGAGACATGGAGGTGCCTAGTGAACTATATCTTTCTCTCTTGGGCCTTACCTTTAAAGCCAGGGCACTGGTGACAGACTTTCAGGACAGCTAAAGCAGAACTGAGCAAGCTTGCTAATAGCAGCTTTAACATTGTTTTTCTAAGTGAGCTATCTCCTCTTTGGAAGACGGGATGCTTTATAGGTTTTTGGATGACTCTTACTTGGAGGACAGAGTATTTCTTTCTTGCTCTACCATTAGCCATAGCAAATGCAATCTTTTGTAAAATCTTTGCATAGATGCTCTTAATGCAATAAAAAATTAATTAGTTTTAGTTGGCTCAGATCCTGACCCATGTAGTCTTCCAAGTTTATTTAGCCTTCAGCCCCACCTTACTGGAAGATGTGATTTAACAGTCTTGTTGGAGCTTTGACCAATGATGATCCCAGAAAATGTGGCTTCAGAAGTGTAGGGATGAACATATAGGTTCTTTCCCTTTTTCCTTGTTTATCTTTGGAAGCAGATCTAGTAGTGGTATTGCGGGGTCAAAGGGCATAAGCAGTTTAATAACTCTTTTGGCATAATTCCACATCTCTCTCCAAAATGGTTGGATTGGTTCACAATTCCACCAGCAGTAATATATTTGAAGTTTCATGTGCAATCATATTTTTATTATACTATGTGATGGAAATGCTTGTTTTCCATAAATTAAAAATAAAAGAAATAAATGTGGGGGGAAAAGAAGTATAGGGATGATGACAGAAGAACCCAGCAGGAGAATCTTAGGGCACTGAAGTTTTAGGAAACAAGGCATTTCTGTGGGTATAGATTGATGGCCATCCCAAGGAAATGCATGAAGGACCCTCTGCTCTTCCTGCAAGCCCCAGACTGAGTACAGCCCATCACAAGGGCCAGACTCAGTTTGAACCAGCACTTTCCACATGTTGTTCTTGTCTCTTTTGTGCCTTTAGCTAAAGCTGATGTACAGAGGGTGAGGAGATGTGTCAACACACACACCACTGGGTCTTGCCTGTCATTTGAGGGATCTTTGGGCACCTATCTCCTTTATGTAGTTGAAAGAGCCTTGGGCTTAAGAGGAGGAGATCCAGAGTCTAGTCTCATCTCTGCTAATAGCTTGCTGTGTGACCCTGAGAAAATCACTTTGCCACTCAGGGTCTCAGTTTCTTCCTTTATAAAATGGAGTGGAGTGAGATGATTGCTTAGGCTCCTTCTCTCTCTAATGATCTATGATTCTGGGTGACATTTGTTTCTTCATGATGGAGTCAAGCATATTTCATGGGATCAGACTTATGTGAATCATGTTAGGATGGAGACTCGAAAGAGTCTTTGAAAGATTTAAAGGAAAGCATCGATACAGGGTTTTGCAGGTTCATCCTGATAAGTTTCCAGCATTGGGCAGCTAACTGGTTGAACCTTTGCAGATGCCCAAAGCTTTGGAAATCCTGTGCTTAGCAGAGTGTCAAGGGATCAGGGAAACCTTGCAACCTAAGCTTTCTCTGTTATAGGAAGAAATTTCTACCTTAGCTCTCAGATAACCAAATCCCTAGTATTTATTGTGAGTAAACCCTATAGAGTAGGGTTTTACTCCATGTAATGGCTTTCAACTAGAGTCTGAGTATTTACTCTAGGACTCTTAGGGCAAATGGGAAATTGACTCAGTTTGACATGGGGCTGTGTGTGATAATTTGGCTATCCTGTGAGTCCCTCAGTTATACTGGGCTGAAACACCTGCTCATCAACATCCTGATAGTCCCTCAGTTTTATAAGCTCAGAATAATTTTTGTTTCTTCCATTGTGAAAGGTGGCATGGCATAGCAGACCAGGTACTGGACTTGGAGTCATGAAGATTTGGATTCATACAACTTATTAGTTGTATGACAGTCTCTTAACTACTCCATGCCTCAGTTTCTTCATCTGCAAAATAAGGCGTTTGACTCAATAGTCTCTAAAAAACCTTTCAATTCCAAATAGCTGATTTCTATCACCCCAGAACATATAACATATTATTGATTCTACCTCCACATCTGTCTTCTTCTCTCCCTGAAAACCCTACTCTATCCTAATTCAGTCCCTCATCACCTCTTGCCTGGATTCTTGTAATATGGTATGCCTGCTTCTAGTTTCTTCCATCTTCAGCCCATCCTCCACACTCTGCCAAATTTATGTTATTAAGACATGGACATCTACTCTAAAGTCTTCAGTGGCTCCCCCTTCCTTTTAGGATAAACTACAGATCTCTGAGGAACCTGGCATTAAAAGTTCTCCCCATCTGACTCCCAAGCCCTTTCCAGCCTTTTCCCCAGTGACTCCCCTTTAAGTTCCAGCCACACTGGTCTGCTGGCTGTCCCCTGAACTTGCTGACCACATAAGCTGGTCCCTGTGTCAGGACTTAATGTGCTCCTCACTTCTGCGTCTTAGAATCTCTGGTTTCTTGAAAGGCTCAGGTCAGGTTCCACCTGCGATAAGCAGCCTTTCTTGCTTTGTTTCTGGCTTCCCAGGCTTCCTTCAAGACTCTGCTCCAATCCCACATTCTACAGGAGACCTTTCTGGGTAGCCTCCTCCACTATTGCCATTGCTAGTGCTTTCCCCCTGAGATGACTTTGAATTTATGCTACTTATATCTTTTAAATGCAAAATGATTTGTATGTTGTTTTCCCCATTAGAATTGTCTCAGTACAGTGCCTGCAATATAGTAAGACCTAATAAATGCTTAGGGGGCAGCCAAGTGGTGCAGTGGATAGAGAGCCTGGTCTGGAGCTGGGAACTCATCTTCCTGAATCAAAATCTCAGATACTTTCTAGCCGTGTGACTCTGGGCAAATCACTTAACTTTGTTTGCCTTAGTTTCCTCATGTGTAAAAGGAGTTAGAAAAGCAAATGGCAAACCACTCCAGTATCTTTGCCAAGAACACCCCATGTGGGTCATGACTGAAAATAACTAAATAATAGTGATAATAATTACCATCACCGCAGGGCTGGAGATGGGCATGCCTTTTGTCCCCTCAAATTCCATTTCTTAATCTTCTTTGTCTCCACTCACCCATTCCCAACCTCCCTTCACTTTGCTACCATGTTCTATCTCAGCCACCCAGTTTTGATAGAGAAAGTAATGAAGTTATTTCTTATACACTTTTTGAATTTCTATACCTGACATCTTGGACTTGGATCATTTCCCCGCCCAGGAACTCCTGGAACATCACTGTCAAAGAGACTTAGTTAGCAATGACCTTCTAGCGGCCACTAAAGTCTGTCACCATCCACCCACCAACCTGCTTTCTCCCTCATTCCCCTTGACTGTTGTCCCTTCCATGAGAGCACTCCTCAGTTCCCCAAAGTCGTGGACACTCTGACATCTTCTGGCTCGTTTCTCCCCTGCCTAATCTGTTCCCCCTGTTGTTTCAGGGTCATAATTAGCTGTTCAGTATTTGAGCATGAGCATGGGTGGAGAGGTCCATAGTGATATTTCTGAAGATCTTCACCCTACTCTGGGAGCTTCTAGCTTCTTCCTATATGACCCTAGACAAGTCATTCTACCTTTTATGGGTCTTGTCTGCAAAGTGAGGCAGATTGATCCTGCTCCTTCTTGATTCCTGTAAGATGAGATAACGCAGCAGATTCTGAAATCTTAGGGAAAGATGCTGTAGAAAACCAGGAAATTGGAAAAACCTCTGACTCATCTCCTTTTTCCTCTGGTCAGGGCTCCAGTTAATTAAGATCCTCTGTTAATTATCTCCAATTTATCCTGTGTATATCTTGTTTGTATAAAGTTATTTGCATGTTTTATCCTCTGTCGTGTTAGACTGAGGTTCCTTGAGCGATAGGCCATCTTTTGCCTTTCCTTGATATCCCAGAGTTTTAGCACAATATATGACACTTCAAGGGTCCTTAGCCAATGCTGTTGACTGACCCTCCTTGGGAGGTTGATCCCCAGTGCTGTGGTATTCACCCTGGTAGCCTTTTTGATTGACTTTTCTGCCTCTACCAGGCACCTTTGGTAGGCTTTTGGATGTATATGGGGTTTCTGGCTGCTTTAAAATGCTGCAGGAAGAAGAAAGAGAAGGAAGAATGAATGGATGAGTGGATGAATGAAAAACCATTTGTTAAGGGTTTATGAAGTACTGTGCACTGTGCTAAGCCCAGGTGATAGAAATACATTTTAAGGAGGAAGACTGTACAAGAAGGGGAGTGGTAGCCAAGTAGGGACACTATGGTCCAGGTAGTGAGGCGGTGAGTAAAGCCATAGGGGAGTGAGTTCATTAACACACCCCACCTAGGAACTATCCTGAGTTTAAATCTGGTCTTGGACATTTACTAGCTGTATGACCCTGGGCAAGTCACTTCACTCTGTTTGTCAGTTTCTTCATCTGTAAAATGAGCTGGAGAATAAAATGGCAAACCACTCCAGTATCTTTTCCAAGAAAACCCCAAATGAGGTACAAAGAGTTGGACACAACTGAAAAATGACTGACCAACGAACCCAGGAACAATAAGATATTATTTGACCATGTTTCTTAGTTCAAGAACCAGAGGGGAAAGGGGAGGAGAGGTGGAAAGGGTAGAGAGCAATGACCAGATGGTTGGCTTCTTGGGCGAGGAGTTCTGTGTAGAAGGTGGTCAGATTGGGGGAGTGAAATGAAGTACGGCTTCAACTTTCTAGAATAGTGCTCTAGTGTCACCAGTCAGCAGCCAAGCAGGGCTGAGAGTGAGCTGGGGGTGGGGAGCCTTGGGGTAGAGTAGACATTCCTCCAGAGGATGGTCTCTGAAGCAGGAGGCTAGAAGAGAGGTGGAGGAGGTGGCTGGAGAGAAGGGAGCCCCTGAGAGAGCCATCCAGGAAGTTCTTGCAAATTCCAGAGCAGGATTGGATGTTTATTTGTCATGGCAACCAGCACCTTCCTTCAGTGCTCCAGAAAGGAGGAAATCCCACTGTAGCTTTTGCAAATGATAGGGTAAGAAAAGATGATGTTTTGTTTTCATTAAAGTCCTAATCCTTAGCCTGGCATTCAGGATCCTCCACAGATGGGCTTCAGGTTACCTTTTCCAGCCTTCTCACCTTATTCCTCCTCCTAGCCACTAAGCTTCAAAACAAGTTGGGCTGTTTACCATTCACCAGGCACAGTCTGAACATCTTCCATCCCCATGCCTTGGTCATCAGTCAGTCCATCAACAAATATTTATTAAGCACCTACTATGTGCCATGCACTATATAAGTACGAGCAGTGAGACAATCTATACTCACTAGAAGCTCACATCTAATGGAGGAGACATATAAACCTAGAATGCATACGTATACAGCCAGCGAGTAAAAATAAGTCGGTCCTCTAGCATTTAAGCACTTAGCACGGTTACTAACCCCTAGTAAGCACTATATAAATGTTAGCTATTGTTATCATCGCTATTATTATCATCTGCTAAGTGCTGGGAATACAAAAAAAGACCAAAACCCAGTCCCTGTCCTCAAGGAGCTCACAGTCCGTACCTGAGGCCTTGCCAAGGAGTGGGGTTGTTGGGCTGCCACTGCTCTCCGCTGCTACCCTGGGTGGGCAGTCTGTAAGAGCTGGACTTCCATCTGATTTTTCTTACTTAGCCTATACCATCATACAGTTTTTCTGTTTGCACTGGGGTTGGTGAATTATGGTTAGATGTTCAGTCAAGGACTGAGAGCTGCCCCTTTCCACCTTATGTTGTTGGATCCGCCATGAATTGTCAGACCTTCAGGACAAATGATCCAGTGTTGCTTTTCATTCCAGAGCCCCAAACAAAACTTTGCAAAAAACCTCTTGGGAATAGACCCTCCCCAGGACCACCCCTCAAGTAGGATGGAGACTCCCACTGAGCTTGGTACCACTCTCTGTGGAGTTTTTCCTCTTTTTGGGTAGGGTTCCATCCTATATCTGCTGAGCTTTGGGCCACTTTGATGTCATTAACTTCAGTCCCCATTAGCCTCTAAAGCAGAGGTGTCACTTGTGAACCCCTTGGCCACATGCAGCCTGAAACACTCCTGAGGGCACCAGAATCAGATTAAGATGTAACTGGGAAATATTTAGCCAAATAAAAATATAATAAAACACAGACAACATTATGTTTTATAACTAAGTCAATATGTGGCCCACAGAGATCCTTATATATGAATTAGTGTCCCCTGTTTCTGTTTGGGTTTGACAGCACTGCTCTGAGATACTGAGGATCTTTGTTGTTTGGCCACCGACAGAATTTTTTCTTCTTCATATCCCACTCCTTTTCCCTAACCCATCATGTCTCAAATCACATTCATTTATTGAGTGCCCTTGAAAGGACATAGAGTCTCCTTTGGTGAATCCTCAGGGGCTGCTTGGGTGAGATCTGAGCTGTACTAGAGTTTCAAACACTTTGTTATGGGATCATTGGTTATTTCATTGGGAAAGCTGGGTTGGACTAGACGCTTTAAAAGGTCAGCCACGAAATAGGAGAATGAGCTTTGCTGCCCCCAATCCCAAGAGCTATAGGCCATTCCTGGGCTTCAGTATGTTAGGGTCAACATCTTGAGTATTTTGTTTTGGGGGAGACCACTAGTGTTGTAGTGGCGATCAGGAGGCTGGAGCTTCTCAAGGCACAGATCTGCTAAAAAGGCCATAGCAAAGGGAAGGATCTGAGCCTTCCTTTTTTCCAAATACAACTCTTGGGCTGTCATTCTGATAGTTCTCTTTCATTTCAAGTTGCCATTACTTTACTTTGATATTTGGAGGCAGTGTGGTACCCATAAAGGATGGCCACCATCCGCTTACCCCCTAATTTCCAGAGTTCACTTGGGTGGTGTAATGCATTTGGAATCTGTTTAATTCTTGTCTCTGACATACTGTAAATGCTCATTAAACAACCTAACCAATGCCCTAGAGGTCATGTTCTGGTTCTTTGGCCCTTTTTGGATTCTACTTCAGCACTTGAAGTTGTCCATCCATTATCTCCCATTATAACCTGAATCAGAATGCTGGAAGGATGGTACCAATCATCAGTCAACATACATTTGCTAAGCACTTACTATGTGCCAGGCAATGTGATTGCTTTATCCAGAAACCCATTAGGGCTGGTCTTGAACTATCGGTCTCCTAGCACTATTCTTTCTTATTGGTAATGGGAGTAGTGGGATTGGGGCCCCTGGATTGTAAGATGCCCAGAACTTTTAACGGCTTGTCTGTGGGCCAGGTATATCAGTAATGGGTAACAGAGCAACAAGCCTGTCCCTTGAAACAAGCAGCAGATGCCTTCAGGTGTATTCATTTTCCTACTTGTCACGATTCACTTGACTTCTGATGTAAAAACCTGGATTTGGGGTTTTTTGGTCTTGTTCCTAAAAGATAAATGTGCCATCTCCACATGAGAAAACCATCTGAAAATTCACTCGTCGTTTTCTTCCTAGGTGAAAGAGCAGAGTGTGGTACCACAAGGTAAGAACCCCCAGGCTTTGCTTTTTAACCTACTTGATTGGGGGAAGGGAGGAGAGGGCTGACTGTTTCTTTCCTGTCCCCACTGGGATCTATGGTAGACAATGGTCTCTGGCTTCAGCGCATGGTTCCTATGGGACTGGGATATGTTGAGTTGGGTACCAGAATAGGGACTCCGATAGGGACAATTAAATACGCTGTGATATTCCTGATGATCTGACATCTTTGTTTTAGCTACAGTATCACTTCTAGCCAACTGGTTCCTAAATACCTGGCAGAACTATGAACTATGGGCCCGGGACGCAGATACTGAGATGGGTTATATTTGAGGGAGTTAGGTTATATTTGGGCATCCTTTTACTACATTGTATGAGATAATGATTTATTTGTGTCACTGAGTTCCTGACTCTCATCTATACCACTGGGGATCAAGCTACATGCTTGGGATTCTAAGAGATCTTCAGGAGGTTGTGTTCTGCTCAAGGATTACTGAGTTACTGTTGGCCAATCAGGACCAATTGTGACACAACCATGATTTGACTGTGTCAGAACACTAAGCAACATGCCCATGCCTAGAACAGGCACTAAGTGGTAGCTACTGATTACTGAGATTTTGTACCCTTGCCCCCATAAACCTCTATGTCCTCCCATTACTTCTAGCCCTCATGTTCCAATCTGTTACCTCAAGAGAAACAGCTGACATTAACTGAGCAAGTAGGTAATTTCAGGTAGTGTCTGTCCCTTTTTCTTTGGTTGTTCTTTAAAAAAAAAAAAAGGGCAAATTCTGACTCTTAACTTTTCCCACCCCTATAAAACTTTCTATTTCAGGCCCTTCTTTCAAGTGCCCACCTGCCCTATGATTTGCTGGCCAGTCAAGGACCACTATTGACAGGTGGTCATCCTTTTAGAGTGGTCAGTGGTCCTGGTCTCCTGGGTTTTTGTTATCTTCTCTTTGGTAGAGATGACTTTTTATTGTATGTGTTTATAGGCTAGAGAGGAATCCACAGGAGCTCAAGCCAATAAAAGAGCTAGTACTTTGATGTGGGGCTAAACAGTGAACAAAGGACAGAAACAGGTGGGGTGCCTGGGAATGCAAGGGCATCCTGCAGCTAAGATCATTGTCAGCCTTCAATGCTGTGCCACCATGAGATGTCTCCAAATTAAACAGATGCTTCAAAGCTGTCAGATATTTAGGCGGGGAAAGTATTTTGGAAATCCAGCAAGTACAACAAATTTCACTATCCGAGGCTGGGACATCAAGATTGATTTTCTCCAGGCCATATTAGCCTCTGGACTTTTCAAAGCTTCTCTAAGAGCTCCTTCTGTGGGAGCAATACTGATGCTTAGAATGCATTGGAAGTGTTTGCCTTCATGGCCCACCCTGGTGTGAGAGGGATGCAAAGGTATTGGCTGCCAGGCTTCCATTCTGCTCCCCCACTTACTGCCCTCCATGTCTCCCCAGAGACATGGGCATGTCAATGGTAGATTCTGTCTCCATAAGCTCCATCAAGTGATTTTAACATTCTGTGAATTCAGACATTGACGCATAGGGAGAAATGGAAGCCATCAAAACAGTTTGATGAATATTGACTTGGAAAGGGATCTGGAACATGGGGAAGGTTGAACTGAACAATTTTCCTTTTGCTGGGGGATCTAGGCAGGAAAATCAGGAGTCCCCTTTAGGACTAGTCCAGGCAGCTTCTATCTCTGGTCCCAGTAGCTTGGAAACATTAGAATGACTTTCAGCTCAAGACTGTGGTCCTCTTAGCGTTTATAGGTCAGTGGGTATGCAAAATAGCTTTCTAAGAACATTTTAAAGCCCATTAATTGTTTCTTAACAATCCCACTTTGGCAGACGTGCATATTCCCTCTCTCAGAAGCACTAAAGACCACATTTCCTAGCAAAGGTTGCAAAGAGTGAGGAAGATGAAATCTTCTACTACCCCCCAGTTCCCGGAGCTCATCAGGCATGTGACTTTGTTCTACACAGTGAAGTTCAGGAAAGGGTATCTGCTGCTAGACTTGTGGATTGGTCCTGGGCGGGGGGGTGGGGGGGGGGGTGTTGCCTTATAACCTTATAAATTGTGGCTTTTATTGCCTTTCATTTGGAGATTCAAGAAGCTTCATCTCCAAAATCATCCCCAGGCTAGGTCTAGTAGCCATTTTAACCCATGTGTAGAAATTCGTCAGTTTACAAAGACATCAGACTAGTTACAGTTGGTAACCTATCCATCAATTAATAAACATTTATTAAACTCCTATTATGTGGGAGGCATCGTGATAAGCACTGAGACTACAAAAGAGGCAGAAGACAGTCCTTACCCTCTAGGAGCTCACCATCTAATGGAAAGTTGCTACAATGAAAAAGACAAAACAAAACAAAAACCAATTTTTATTTGAGTTTTCAAAAAGTTAATTTAAAATCACTCTTAGAAACCTTGAGTTTGAAACTAGTAAATAATGGGAAAGAAATCCTACTGTTAATGAGTTGATGGTAATTTAAAGTATGGAACAATGAATGAAGTAAATAAGTGTCACTTTTGAGCTCCAAATCCAGGTTTAACTCGTTTTGACCTCACTATGTTTTCTTTTCTATCTTTTTTTTTTCTTAAATGATCCTCCTGAGGTCTTACAACAGGGACTGTGACCTTGATCTTTAAATTCTAAGGCTAATACTTATTCTGTTAAACAGTACAGCTTCCCAATAAATGAAGGTCTCTGTGGAGATGGGTCATTGTGCACAGGGTTTGAAGAAAATAGGGAGTAGGAGATGAGCAGTGAAAAGGTGATTATTGACCTCACGTGTGTGTTCTAAAAATTCACTTTTTTAAAACGCCCAGAATCCAACTTTTCTTTAAGCTTGGATTTCTTTCTACAGTGCCTAGTGTACTATGCTAGGGGTAGCAAACAAGCTTGAATAATGGTCGCTAATGATGACAGTCTGGGAAGGTCTCCACTGCTCTTTTGCAAGTAGATTGGTGTCTTTGCAAAGAGATAAGCTTCTGTACAGAGACCATGACACATGCAGGATTACCCCCAAAGTCTTGATTTTGGGTGCCCAATGCATGAACTATCCTTGTGCTGGAGTCAGATTACATTCTCCAAACTGAAATCTGGCAACTATTGTCCAGGTTGATTTTCCTGGATACTTTTATTGGCAAAATCATGTGAGAATTCTTGCCCAATCAGAGGCATTCTTGGGGACTGTGTGTAACATGCTCATCTCCATCAATCATTGTGTCTTTCCAGTGGTACTGAATCATCATTTCCGTTTTGAAAAGGGGTGCAGGGCATTTCTGTATGGTTCAACTATCATCTCCTGGAGAACCTGCAGGCCAGGTCTTACAATCTGTGTTAATTAGATCCAATTTGAGACTGAAAGGGGACATTACTTCCTGGTTTCTCTTTTTTCTTCTCCGTGTCTGTGGTGCTCTCTCTCTCTCTCTCTCTCTCTCTCTCTCTCTCTCTCTCTTCCTCTTCCTCTCTCTCTCTGTTCCTGTTTCTCTCTCTCCTTTCTCCCTTGTCCCTTTCTCCTTTTCTCTCCTCCCCTCTTTTTCTCACCATCTCTTTTCCTTCTCCTCTCTTCTTCCTCCCCTCCCTCCCTCCCTCTCTCTCCTCGTCTGCTTTCCCTCTACTTTTTGTCCTCCCTCCTCCTTCTCTTCTTCTCCTTCTCTGGGTGTCTCTCTTCCCCTTTCTTCCTCCTCCTTGTATCTCTCTCTCTGTCTCTCTGTCTGTCTCTGTCTCTGTCTCTGTCTCTCTCTCTCTCTCTCTCTCTCTCTCTGCCACTGACCGGCAGAAGAGATGGAAGACTTAGGTTGCCTCACTTTCCTTGGCTGAGCCCTTCCTCTGCTCCCCACCTTGTGTCCCATCCAGCACTTCAGTAAGTCTGCACCAATTTGATGTTGTACAAAGTTGGACCCCTACGTTTCCTTGTCGGAAATTCCACCTCAGAGGCCTCCTTCCAAAGCACCTTGACAAGAAATCAATCTGTTTGCTTTTAGCTGATCCTTTGCTTTCTTTCCAGGGATGGACAACACAAGTGGATTTGTCTCCTACCTCTTTCCTTTGCATGTGTCTCTAGGCTCCAAAGGACTGAGATATGGCTTTTTTGAGAGGAGGCCGTCAGGCAAACACCCTAGTTTTTTTTATCCTTATATATCCAACCTGTGCATCAAAGGGGATCTGGTGATACTGGCCCTGAACTTTCATGGAAGTCTCCTCCATTCCACTGGAATAGTACATGACAAAGCCAGATCCCCCACTGCCCCTAGATTCAGGTTTCAGAGACCTGACTACACCATCACTTCCCATTGCCTCTACCTAACTTATGTGATCGTAGGCACTTTTTGAGCCTCCAAAATGTCCCCATCTATAGAATGGGCATAATCCTCGCTGCCTACCTCACAGGGTTGTTGTGAGAATAAGACTAAATTGTCGATGTGTAAACCCCTTGAAAAAAATTAGAACACCCTTCTCTCCATTGCCCTCTTTCCCCCACCCTCACCTATCCATTGCTTCAAACAAGGTAAACATACTTGTTTTCTTTAAGACTCACCCTCTTCCAGAGTTCGGAAACTTGTGACCTTATGCTGAATTTTGGGTCTTTTCTTTTGGCCATTCTACTCAGCAACACTAAGGCAGACAGCTTACTGCTAGCCCCCAAAAGGTCATTCAAAAAAAGAACATAGATGGACTTATCTCATCAAGATACTGCAGATTGGTGTTAGGCTTGGAAGAATCTTGCCTCTTATGTTCTTCTCAACCGTTTTGAGTTATTTCTTTAGATTTTTTCCTTGTTTATTATAATGGTTGTAGCTAGTTGTTTTGGATGGCAGCTGTGTCTTCCCATGCATGTCCTGCCTGGGACCAGCAATATTTGCTCTTTGGTACCTGGGAGAGGATTAGATGGGTTTCTTAGGTCTGCTGGGCATACTGATACAGTAAGCCAACAAGTGGCCTGGTAGCAGGGAGGAAACCATGCTGTTGTCTCCGGGTTTACCCCATGACTGACCTGGCAGAAGCTCCAGTTTGCATGTTTGACAATCTCTGCCAGCTCTAACTGTGTGACCTTGGGCAAGTCACTTCTCTTTCTGGGTGTTAGTCTCCTCACCTATAAAGCAGAAAATTCTAGAACTCTATATTTAACCCCCACAGAGGAGCCCCAATATTGTTTCCAAATTTTTATTCAAGCCCCTAGACTGGCTTTAGACTTGGAACACTTGGATTCAGATCTCATTTCAGAGGAAGATTCAAAGTCACCTGTGTGACTTTGGGCAAGTCTCTAAATCTCTGTAGGCCTCGGTTTCCTCATTTGTAAAATGAGATCCGAGCTTGTGGCCAGTGAGCTGGTGCAGGGAAAACTCCCTAGTGAGACCTGAGCCAGACTAAAATGCAATTTAAGAATGTTTAATAAAATACAACATAGCTAATGTAAATTTGTTTTTTTTTTTAAGTCAATCTGTATCAATCTCCTGGGATTCTTTTCTATTTGAGTTTGATACTACTGGACTAGCTTCCACCTCTAAGACTGTGACCCTTTTCCTTGGTTGGTGGGAACTTTTCCTAATCTCAAATAGAATATTCCAGGAAAATAGCCCTATTGAGTCAGGCTATCCTAAAAGATGAGCAAATAGAAACCCACAGGTATATGCATGTTAAGCAACCTTGGAAACGTGTCCAGTGTCTGTGGCTGTTTCACTGTCTCTGGTGAATCGTGCTGGTGTTTTTATTTGGCTGTGCTAGTCTGTGGTAGAGTTCAGGAAAAGACAATTTCAACCAAAGCAAGACACTTTCAGCCCAGCTGACAGACCGTGGGGCTAACGGACTGGAGTTAGATTTGGTGGTTTCTGGTTCAAGCACTAATTCAACTTTTCTAAATCTCGTTCAAGTGAGAGCCCCTTTTAGACCTGGTTCCTAGCAGGCCGATGTGATCAGATTCATCCAGCGCATCTGAAATGCTGAGAGACATTAGGAAGATAATTTTACTGAAATTGAAAATTGAATTTCAGCCAAAACAATGGAAATTACCCTTTATAGTTATCTTTGAAAGTCTCTTGCTTTTTCAGGCTATCAGATTACCTCTCTCTCCTAATTTCTTCTCCATCTTGTCAGCTTTTCAGGATGCCAACCTCCTGATTTCCATGGCGGTGGTCCTTGGGACATGATGTTATTATTTTTTTCCAATTGAATAGTAGTGATTTAGCATGTATTTCAGTTACATGCTCATGTTTCGTTAACAGTTTAATCCTCAAAACTGCTTACCATGGTGGGTACTCAAGATCCACTGAAGTATAGTCATACTCTTCTGAAGGCTTACAGATGGAGTGCTGTAAACAGAAGTCCTGGGACTCAGGGGCTACGGTGGTATACTTCTGTCCTCTGTCTCCACCCCCCAAGCACCTCACTGGCCCTGAGTTCTCAGAGCTTTTCCACTTGCCTGTTTCCAATGGTTGTTTTGTTGATATTTTTTGTTCCGTTTTCCCCTAGGCCCCCATGTCTTCCCCCTAAACCACAGAAAATGAGGAGACCTAGGCCTCTCTCAGTGTATAATCATAAACTCTTTAACGGCCGTATGGAAACGTTCATTAAGGTACTTGCTGGGGAACCTGAAGAGTTTGTGAATGCTCCACATGTAATGGCAGCCTCCCTTCTCCTTCCTGCTACTCACCCATCCTAATGGCCAAGACTTTTCCTGCTACAGACTTAATCCATTGCCTTGGTGGGCCATGCCTTCTGTCTGTGGGGGCCTGGGCCTTGGTCCGCTCTGGGTCTCCGTGAAGGTTTCCAATCTAAGCCATTGTCTCCTCTGAGTTCCTTCCCACCATCCTGTGCGCTGTTAGGGGTGGGGCAGGAACAAGATGCTAAAAGAGCCTCGAGCTCATAAAGGCAGACAGTGAGTGACAACCCCCAATGCAACCTAAGTGGAAATGAAATTCTGGCACATGAATCTCAGTCAGCCATATCTTATCACAGCAGACAGCAGCCCTGGGTGTGGGGGATATAGTTAAAGGAACACCCTGATGTTACCTTCTTTCCTATTTCCCCAGACTAAGAGGACTGATTTACTGAGAGAAACAGAAAGAAATCCCTGAGGATCATATACAAAAAAACCTAATAATAATTACAAAAACTTGGCATGATACCAGAGGAGGAAAGCATATTCTATATTTATTAGTTTCTCCTCTGAACAGCCTTTCCTTTTACAATTTATTTCTCTTGTCCTGCTCTTTTTCCTCACCAGAAGTTAGAGTTGGGAGTATACTCTTTGGAGTCACAGGTTCTAATTATTTTTACTACTAGTAATCATAATAACAGCTCTCTTGTTATTGCAAACTTAAGGCTTTGCAAAATGCTTTACATCTATCATCTCATGTAACACCCACTTAAAATACCAAGAAGAAAAATAAATCCCACGTATCTCCTGTGAATTCACTTTCTCTTTTCCTGGCTGAAATAACAGAAAGCTGCCTTAGGTGTAACACCTTGAGGTGGATGGCAAAGCCCTTTTGGGAAGACTCACTGATGTTTAGCAGGTGGGGGAAGAGTGAGAGAGAAGAGAGCAAGCTGAGGAAGAAAATCGTTATTCTCGGCATTACTTAAGGAGAAAAAAAAATTCGCCCAGCTGGTTGGTTTGAGAGCCAAATGCTGTCTAGTTGACAGATACCATCTACAGAAAATGAAACACTTAGGTGTCTGGAGAAGTTGCTGTTTCCCGTAAGAGCTCTTAATCCTGCTTCAGTAAAATCCTGCCCCCTCCACTGCTGTAAGCATTTCTCTGAGCAGGGAATTTGAAGGAGGGAGGAGTGGGCATCTGCTTTAATGAGCAAATGTTGCCAACTTCTGCTGCCTTTCCTGGAGAGGGGTGAGGGTGGTACAGCATAGGGCTATTGTTCAGTCGGTCAGTAGGGTGTGGCCTTGGACTGAAGTTAAGATGATAGTCCAAGGTTCTGAGAAAGATCCCACCAACAAAACAAAATCCCAAGAGGTCTTTGGGCGGTAACCTTTGGGTGCTTAGTATTGGGAAAGAAGAGGTAGGTGAGAATATTTTCAGGTGAAATTGTTATTTGAGAGTGGCAAGAACTGCAGAGGATGAATGTCCAAGGAGGTAATATTTTACTATGGGAGATTTTCCTAAAAATTAAGTATTCATCTTTCTGGATTAAGGAGAGAGTTTAACTTGAAAGTAATTCCATGGCAAGGGATGTGTCATTCCTGGAAAAGATGGAACCCTGTTCTAGATTTAATCCCCTTTTCCTCCACCTTTTTTTCTTTTATTTGCTCTCCATCCACAAATAGTTTCCTTAAAAGGTCTCTTCCAGTATCTCCCATCTTAAATCTTTGTATTAATAAATAAGTTAATAAACATTTTTTGAGTTCATACTATGTGTAGAAAATTCTGCTAAGTGTATAAAGGTTGAAAGGAAATATGATAAAAATTCCTACTCTCAAGAAGCTTATATCCTAACTAGGAGATAGAACATACACACATAAAATTGTAATAATGCAAGGCATTTTATGATCAGTAGAAGCAAAGAGTCTAATGACAGAGGTAGAGCAGAGCAGGGAAGATATTGCAAACTGAAAAAAATGGCATAGACAAAAGTGTGGAGATAGGATCTAGGTCTCAACATATGTTGAGTTTTTTAAAAAATGTAAACAGTAAAACTCTGTTGATATTGATGAATGGACTATTCTTGTTAATTGAATAATCTGGTTAACAGAAATTTACACCATTTGAAGATCAGACATTTCGTTAATTTCGTTACCCCATCCCCACATTCAGGAGGTTGAGGGACATAGAAATTAAGCCTGCCTCACAAGGTGTGGCTTATATAAAATAATATGGCTGATATTCAAAAAATGGAGCAGATCCTAAACATCCAAATCAGTGTTATCTTTTGAAATTCATCAACTGAGGAAGCTACAAGCCTTATTCCAATGATACTGCCATTTTTTCCACATATTTCTGGAATTTCTCCTTGGTAATTTCCTTTTTTAGCCTATTGCCTGATTTTCCTAATATAGCAAATGGTGACAAATATTTCTTGTTTGAAGGTATATTTAATTTTTTGGAAATAATCCAACATCATTTAGGGCAAATCTGGTGACTAGATGAGTGACCAAATTGTGATAGCGTTTGGGATCTAAGACAAGATGTGATGTTAATATTTCTAAGCTTGATTTTCTTGTTTGGCTAAGAAAGTGGCTCTGAAGACATTTTCCAAAAAGGAGTTCGTACTGATGGCATCGTCATTGGAATAAATATAGAGAGTCTCAGGTAACTGCTTAGAGAGTAATAGTCTTACAGACCCGCTAGAAAGTGTTCTTGTTCATTGATCAATTTCATTATTTAATAGTTGGGCCTTATTTTTATTATGTTTCAAAAGATTTAAAATATAGTAAAATGCACTTAACCCTAAAACTATTCTGAACATAATTTAATCACTCTATAATGATTCAGAAATCTCCCTGTAAGACTTTACAGGAATAAAGATGTTTCATTAATTTTGAAATGTCACCTTCATGAAAGGTTATTTAGTGTAGCATCAGCACAGGTAACTAATGATGCTGCTGGTATGAAGGAAAAGCAATTCCTTAGGTAATAAGCACTGAGTAAATAATAACAGAATTTGTCACATCGAGTAATAAAACTCTACCTTGTAGTTGCAAGCATAGTGTTTGTTTTCAGAATCCTGTTTGTTATTTCAGACTAAGAGTGACTCTCTGCTCTGGTGTTAGAATAGAATCTGATTTTATAATAGGAAATCTAACTTTGTGAGAAAATCTCAATATTTTGAGATTTTAAGTTACTGCTACAAAAGATTTTTTTTTTTGCCATGCTGTGTTTTTATAACTAAGAGCAAGCATGGATATAATAGTGGTGCCACTTAGTGGAGAATTCTAGTGGGTTAAAATACTTGATAAAAGAGTTTCCTGTAGTTTGTCATATAGTTTTCCAGCACACTAGCCCCATCTTCTTGAAAAGCTTCAATGAGATGGTTTTGTTCCCACTAATCTCCAAGGCCCAAGGGCCCTAACGTCTATAAAACATGTCATCAGACAATAATAATAATTTTTAAAAAACTATACTTCTTTTCCTCTTATAGTCCAAAATTCATACAGACCAGCTGGATGAAGGAGACAGAGGTAGAATGAATGGTGGTTCAAATGAAAAATCTGTCCAGTTGGCTTAATGTCAGTCGATTAATATTTGTTAAGAGTTGATTATATGTTAGTGTGCTAAGCACTGAAGTGAGTGGAATGCAAGGAAAAATGAAAGAAGTCCCTGCCTCTAAGGAGATCATATTCAAAAGGAGAAAATAAACTTGAAAATAACTAGATGTATACAATATGATATGAAGAGGAGATGGAATGTAATCTCTGGGTGGTTATTGAAATACAAAAACTTCTCATGGTAAAGTGGCTTCACTTTTGCTGTTGTGGAAAAAAACCTACTGTCCTCAAAATCAGAAAACTTGGGTTTGTATCCTAGCTCTGCTGCTATGTTACCTTGTAAAAATCATTTTGCTTCTTGGGCCTCAGTTTCCTCACGTGTAAAATGAGTGCATTAGCTTAGATGACACTTAAGGCCCCTTCTATCTCTAAATGAATGATCTTGTGACTCCAAAGATTTCCAGTATACCCTCCCACCTTCCCTCAACCTGCATCAAGGCATATTTCACTCAAAGTGACATTGGAAAGGTAATGTATTTTTATCAGGAGTAAGGTTAATGTGTGAAGGAATCTCTGGGGAAGAATCGTGTAGAGGTATGAGAATCACCTTCACAAGAGTGAAGTCTTGCCTTTGGATGAGACAAAGAGATTCTGGGAATTACCTTGGCCTGAATCACCAGGTTGGGTGAGAGAAGGAACCATGTTAGAATTTTGGTCTGAGACATGTGGCAAGTGATAGGAGCCCATTGGTCCCCAAGGCTCAGGGCTGGGGTGGGCCCCACCTGGCCAATCCCTTTCTTGGCTGCCATCGCATCTGAGCTCTCACGTTCTCTGAAGGATATGCTTACTCTAACTGATCCCATTCTGGCATAATCTTTTCTTTTTCTCCTGCTCTGCTGCTTCTGTTTATGGTTATCAGAGGAAGAAGAAATGCTCGAGCCAGGAACCAGGTATTTACTAGACAGGTCTTTCATTCCTCTTGGTTTGAGGGGAATGGTTGGTGTTTCCCCCTCCCAGATAATGTCTTCCAGAACAAAAACCACATTCCCTTTACCAATTGGCCAATTGTCTCTTTCTCTCCACGTTTTCATTGAGAAGAGGAAAGTATTACCTAGAGGGTTAGGGGGAAAAGTAAAGAATCCCAGTAAGTTGTCTCCCTGTTGTGAGGCATGCCATGTAGTCCACACTTGTTTTCCTATTTTTTAAGGTAGCTAATGAGTGTTTCATTTTTGGTTTAAAATGTTTATATGACTTTGAGCAAATCACTTCCCCTCTCAAGGTCTCAGTTTTCTTCTCTGTACAATGAGAATTGATCTTGATGATCTCAAAGTTCCTTTTGACTCTAATATTATATAATCCTGTAACTGACAGGATTTGGAGAACTTTTTTTTTTTTCCAAATCTTTTAGTAATGTTACAATTCGTGGTGAACAACCAGCTAATGTCCCTCATTAGCCTGAAGGAGTGGTTAATGTTGAATGTCAACTGAACCATGAAAAAAATCCATCTTTTACCCAGATCCTGGGGAATGAAAATTTTTGCATAAAACGTCAATCTGGAAAGAGGAAATTGAAAACAGTCATACCTCAGATGGACATTTTGGGGCCACGTGGTTCACCCTGAACATTCATTGAACATTACTCAGGCAGTGAACATTAGCTCTAGCATTTATTCCTTTCAAGAGAATGTCAAAGTGCTTAGATTATTTAAAAATAAACTTCAATGCCCCAGGCTCTCAGTGGCTGATGGACCAGCTTTAAGTGGCCTTTGTTCCCAACCTGTGTTCTTTCTGAGCTAATGGCCCAATTGCAAGGTTCCAGAAGAGGAGTTGGGTTCCTACCCTTTTACTTCAGAACCCCTAGAGCCCAGAGCTGGGATGGTGCAAGTTGGGAGTGAGAGACTGTGAATCCTCTCTACTCTAGAACATCTTTGGTTTATAAGCTACCTGTGTCTCTGGAGTATTGGGAATCTCCCATCTCCTCTATCCCCTAGCTTTTCAGAGGAACTGGGACTTGCTGAAGCAGTAGGACCCAAATCTACACCATCCTCCCATCCACCCCAAACAGGGAGGGCTAGCCAGAAGTGGTACCCTGAGCACATCCTCTGTGAAGAGATAGCTACAGCTGCAGGAACCACAACTTCTCCCTCCACTGGGTCACGAGACAGAGCATTTCTCCTATACTAGAGTAGCCATGCCTTTTCCTGCATAATTGATCACTCCTCATCACTTCCAACCTGCTCATGAGGATGACAAGGTGGGGCAGCTCCTTGCTCAGCTTCTCACTAACTTGGGGGCGGTGCTCATCTTTCAGCTGGAGCTCACATGTGTGCTTGAGATTATGTCCAAATGTTTTATAAATCAAACCAAGTGAAAAAGGTCTTAATTCTTTCTTAAGGACTCAGGGCAGGCAATACCCCTGGTGGTGGAAAGCTGCATCCGCTATATCAATTTATACGGTAAGCCCTTGACCACACCATCACCTTCATCTGGGTGGGGTGGGTGGTGGGAAGATCTCATCTTCCCTGGCTTCCTCCTAATTGGTTGCATATATGCTCTGGTTCTATACAAACTCTCTGTATGGGTGCTTTCTAGGGAGGGGGAGGAAAAGAGTCAAAGGGAAGAAGAATAAAGGAAAGTAAGAAAGAAAGAATGGAGGAAAGGGACGGGGTATACATATTTCCCCCCTCTAAATGTTTTAAGCTCTAACTTTGTTTACTGTTCAAGTCAGTTGATCAATCATTGGTTTGAGTCACTATTTGATTATTGGACCTTTCAACCATTAATTCATTCAGTAAATTTTTATTGGACACTACTTTATACTCAGAAACTGTCTGAAATGCAAAAGTAAATAAGACAGGGTCTCTGCTCCCCAGGGAATTATAGTGTAGTAGATTTAATAAGACATATATCTTATAATTACCCTATCTTGTCAAAAGATAGCTTCCTGTTTCAATTAGTTTTAAAAATTGACCTTATGTAGATACAGATTTTGTATAGCCTTTTTCTCCCAGCTGTATTTCCATAGACTTGGATTCAAGTTCAGATGCCTGGAGTTGAGGCAGTAAGCTAACTAAGACCGGGTGTTGGGGGCTTTGCTCCAGGCTACTGAATTTAGAAGGTGTTGACAACACTTTCAGCCCTTCTGCAGCCTAGAAAGAGGAGAGTCTAGCAACTGCTTAGTAAGAAAAATTAAAATGGCAAACTAAGGTAAATTCACCTTGTCTCCTCCCCACGAGCTTCCCTAGCAAGAGTCTTGAGCTAGGGTGTTGTGAGGATGCTGCCTCCTTCCACACTGATCAGTCAGAGCCGTGACTTCAGATTTCCTTCCTCCAGTGTTGTTTATGGCACTTGCCAGGGTATGAAGATTCTTAATTATGTTTCTGAGAAGATATGGAAACAATAGCAAAAAAAAATCCATTTTTATTCCCCACTCCTTGTCATCACAGAAGCTTAGTTTTAAAGCTTCTAGCTCATGGCCACTTTGGCTCTAGAAAGGCATTTTCTTTGCTAGTTGCTTGCTAGTCAGGCCCAGTGTTTTTACTTCCTAACTGATCCCCTCTCCTTTGTTACGAATGGTGCCATGCAAGGTTGGGATGTGGATAGGAAGGAACAAAGCGGGGAGGGAATCATTCACATGCTCAACGTTTTGATTATCTCATATTTTCTGCTTTCCCAGGTCTCCAGCAGCAAGGCATCTTTAGAGTGCCAGGATCACAGGTCGAAGTCAATGACATTAAAAATTCCTTTGAGAGAGGTATGAATGGACATCAAATTCTGTTGTAGAAGTTCTGAATCCTTTGAAGGTGGCAAGTTGGGGTGGGGTGGGGTGTGGGAGGTGAGGAGGTGACGAGGTCAGGAAAGGGTATGTATGACTTTGCAAAGGGCTTGCACTTTCCCAGGTGAGTGTACCATTCTGTGCTGCTGTGACAAGGGTCTTTGGCAAAGCTCTGAGACATTGAATTTTGTCTGAAACAGAAATCCACTTTGGTAAACCTTGAAAGCACTTAGGTGACACATCCATCCTCTTCCACAGTATTTGCATTATAATAAACCTTTTATCTCTAATTGTGGGATCAAAAGGCTTTGTTTTTCCCTCCACCAGAATTTCTGGAATCATTGAGCCGAGAGAGGAGAGTTTGGAGCACAAAGAGGCATCCTATCATTCCTTCCTCCCTCCCCACCTCCCACCCCCTAGTCATACCAAACCTGACCCTAGTCATGAAAAAACTTGCTTTAGTCATTTTGGTTTATAGGGGGATAGAGGGCAGCATGGGATGGGATCAGAAGGGACAACTTTTGATCTCTTCTGAGTTCTCTCCCTTCCCTAGAGAGCATAGGCTGAATTTGTCCACCTTCAACTGCTGCCAGCCTCCTTCCAGTAGTTACTGAGGGCCAAAGGGCATTTGGGGTCAAAATCATCTGTTTCTTCTAGCCCCCATTCCAGGACCTGAAGCCTTCTCTACTTGACCACAAACAGAAATTCCCAAAGATCCATTTCTTGTTTTCTCTTTCTTTCTCCCCAAATCGCCCCACCCCCCTTCTCTGCTTGAGCACAGGACAAATCTCTTCTCCTCTTTCAATCACCTGTAGAGAATGTGCTATATTTGTTCTGCCAATGACATGGAACAGCTGTCGCGTAGGAACTAAATGTGAATTGGTCTTCCTCCTAGAGAGGAAGGTGAAAAGGCTGGAAGAACATATCTCTTCTCTCTAGGCTTATCAGGGAAACATAGAGGTCTTTGAAAGAATAAAAGATGGGACATGACAAGGCAGAGAATCCGAATGTAAGTCGGGAGGTTGAGAGAAGGATAGATGGGATTTAGAGAAGAGGATGAAGGACCACTAAACATTTGGAGCTCTTGGGATTGGTCTGAAGCTCTTTCCATAGAGGGGAGCACTGGAATCTCTGAGGATTTCTTCTTGTACTTCACAAAGGATGATGTAGGTCCTTTGGTGTTTTCAAGAGAGGTCAACTGATAATAATTAGCATAAGTTGCCAAGTAGGTGTGCTTGGTGACTCCCACTATGGGATTTAGAGGTGGTTATTTATCAACATTATTTGAAAAATAAGAGAGATCAACTCTTTTTCTATAAAATGAATGCACGGCCTGACAGAGAACCTCAAATTGTATCAACCCTACAAAACACTACCCATTTGTAATGACTCTTGTGGGGTTAAATAATATTGTCAGAAGGAGCTTAGAAAGCATTTCTATGGACTGGATTATATAGCCATGGGCATTAAATTGAAACTGGAACTTTTAGGGGCACAGATAGTATTTTTATTCTCTGCTATTGATTCTGGTCTCCAGAAGTGGAAGGCAGAGTTTTAGAAGTACATAAGTGATTGAGAAAGTGGCATCTGAAAATAGGATTTGAATTTCAAGACTCTGGGGTCAGACTCAAATGGAAACAAATCCCTGCAAGGGGTGTATTGACTTAAAAAATCACAAATCAACATTAGGTTGTATTGTATTTTTATTTATTTTGTCAAACATTTCCTACTTACATTTTAATCTGATCTTTGGAAGCATTAGGGAGTTTTGCTGGCTGCTTGTGCAGTGGGCCTCAGGTCTGACACTTCTGTCAATCAGCAAAAATTTATGAAGTCCCTATTGGGTGCCAGGGACTGTGCTTGGTACTGAGAATATAAATACGGAGTGAAGTAAATCCAACCACCAAGGAGCTTACTTTCTACCAGCGGAAATAGTAAGATCATATATAACCATGTATACAATGAGTATAAAGAGAAAAAAAAATGTAGGTTAGTTAAGAGCAGGGCATTAATAGTTGGGAGGATCAGGAAAGGCTTTGTGTAGAAGACATGCCTTAAAGAAAGTGAGGCATCATGGTATAAGACAGAGGAAAGATAAGCTCTTGGCCAGGAGTGGAGAATAATAAAAATCTGTTAAAGTACAGTCTTGTGGTTTGATCAGGAGTGTTTTAAACTGAAAGTGGAAGAAGAGGGAGAAAACTACCTACACGTATCTGCCAAGACTCATGCTACCACAAACAATATGTAGAATGATGCAGGAAAAATGTCAGTAGATAGGACTAATAATTTATAGGAAATGATATTGAAGGAGCGCCCCAACCACCAGTCGTAGTATCTTTGATCCATACATACAAATGCCAAAGTCTGGGTAACAGACAAGATGAATTAGAGAGGTTCAAACAGAAGTATGAAAATTTGGCCTCATAGGTATATTGAGACTTGAATGGCATGGAACCAATGACTGGAATACAACTATTTTTTTAAAAATTAATTTATTTGTTTTCAGTTTTCTACAATCACTTCCATAAGTCTTAGATTTACTCTCCCTCCCTCTCTCCTCTATCCCCCCTCCTTCCCCGAGATGGTGTGCAATCTTATATGGGTTCTATTAAATACATTTTCACCTTAGACATGTTGCATAGAAGAATTAAAATGAATAGGAGAAACCATGAGAAAAACCAAACCAAAACAAAATACAGCACAAGAGAAAATATTCTGCTTCATTCTGCTTTCCAATTCCATAGTTCTTTTGCTGGATGTGGAAGGCATTTTGCCTCGAGTCCATTGGGAATGTTTTAGGTCCTGACATTGCTGTGAAGGGCTAAGTCTATCAGAAAAATTCCTTGCACACTGTGGTTGTTGCTATGTACAAAGTTCTCCTGGTTCTGCTCCTTTCACTCAGCATCAGTTCATATAAGTCCTTCCAGGCCTCTCTGAAGTCTTCCTGTTCATCATTTCTTATAGCACAATAGTATTCCATTACATTCATATACCACAACTTGTTCATCCATTCCCCAATTGATGGGCATCCCCTCGATTTCCAGTACTTGGCCACCACAAAGAGAGCTGCTATAAATATTTTTGTACACGTGGGACCCTTTCCCATTTTTATGATCTCTTTGGGGTACAGTCCTAGAAGCGATATTGCTGGGTCAATGTATATATGCACATTTTTGTATCCCTTTGGGCATAGTTCCAAATTGCTCTCCAGAATGGTTGGATCAGCTCACAGCTCTACCAACAATAAGTCAGTGTTCCAACTCTCCCACATCTGCTCCAACATTTATCATCTTCCTGTTTTGTCATGTTAGCCAACCTGATAGATGTAATGTGGTACCTCAGAGTTGTTTTGATTTGCATCTCTCTAATCAATAGTGATTTAGAGTATTTTTTCATACGACTATAGATTTAATTTCTTCCTCTGAAAACTGCCTGTTCATATCCTTTGACCATTTATCAACTAGGGAATGGCTTGTATGGAATATAGCTATTAAAGGGAATATACTTTATTTTAAAGGAACAGAATGGAAAAGCACTATTTGTTAAGAAGATATAATTCATCCAGAAAGCAGAAAGGGAAAGCATGGTAGCAAGTATTATTTAGGTGGGCATCGACAAAAGCAGAGAAAGACCACAGCATTGTTATAAGACCACCTGGACAAAAGGAGGAACTATGTGATGAGTCTTGAAAATGGATTAAGATACTGACATGGAGATGTCATGTGGTAATGGTGGAACACTTCATTATCCAAACATCTGTGAAACTCTGTCTTGGTAAAAGGCAGACTAGCCGATGAATTCTTGATTCAACTTAACGACAGTTTTCATTTTTCAAAAGAGGGACATAGCAATAGGAATATGGACTCAATTCTGAGAAGAATTGGTTGCTAAAGTAGAAATGATGCAAACCTTGGGAGGAGATGACCATGCCATCCTAGAATTCATCGTAGAAAAAGAGAGGAAGATCAAACTTAGTCTGACTTACATCCTAGATTTCAAAAGCGTGAATTCAAAAGGTTCTGAGAATATATGACTAGTATAGCATGGCCTAAAATTCTAGAAAGTAACTCAATCTAAGAGGGGTAGGAAACTCTCAAGAATGAAAATCTAATAACAAAATAACACAACATTATAATTTGGAAGAATAGGGGTCACTATCTAAAAGAGAACAATGTGAATCTACCAGGAATTCACTGGGCATCTTAGATTTTTAAAAAAGAAGTACAGAAGATGGAAGCCAGAGAGGGTAACCAAAGATGAACACAAAGTAGCATACAGGTGTTAGCTGCTATTATTATTATTGTTAATATTATAGCATCATTTTGTAAAAATAGAGACTGAATAAGTTGAGGATGACTAGAAATGTCCCCATGTTATTTAATAGTTTTGTTAATGACTTTAATAAAAATATGGAGAGCATGCTTATTAAATTTGTAGATATCGCAAAGCTGAGAGTGCTACCCCAGACACTGGATGACAGGGTTAAGGATTGAATGATTTAAATAAAGTTAGATCAATAGTTCACAGGAAGAAATATGATAGGAACAGATGCAAATTCTATACTTGGATTCAAAAAATCAACTTCACAAGTACAAGATGGTAGAAGTATGGTTGAATAACATTCCCTCTTAGTGATTTGCATGTCAACAGTGTTATAAGTGGCCAAAAAGCTAAGTGATCTCTGGCTACACTGAGAGGCAGAGCAAGTGATGGTCTCTGTATCATGCCTGGGCCAGATCACATCTAAGTGCCATATTTCCAGAAGGATATGGATAATTTAGAGAAGGGTAAAAAAGACAGAGAAGGACCTCAAAGAAATGCCATATGAGAATCAAATGAAGGAACCATAGATATTTAGTCTGCAGAAGAGAGAAGACTTGCAGGGGTAGCTGTCTTCAGTATTGAAGGTCTGTCACACAAACAAGAAATTAAGACTTGTCATTTAAGAGATTAAAATTTGGCTTGGCCCTGGAGGGGCAGGTTTTAGATAGATGTAAATAGCTTCCCGACAATTAAAAGTATCTTCAAGTCGAATAACCAGCCTTGGGACATAGTGACATACCCATCATTGGAAATCTCCATCTGGAGGCTGAATGACCACTTTGGGGAGAGGGAAGATATCATAGAAGCAGTTTCTTCTATTTCAATAAAGTGACCTCTATAAGGAGACCTTCCCTCTCTAAGATTTTTGGTTTTATGGGATTCTGTGGTTCTTCCAAGTATTCTTTTTTGGAAATCTTTCTCCTTAGCCTGGCCTGTATCTCCCCAATCCTCATTCAGTCACCCCTGCTTGACTGTCCACATGACCCAGAATTATGCCACCCCAGGTAGTTAGGATGCCTAGGGATGGGGCCAGGAGTGGGGAACAGATGATGTACACCTCAGGTGATGCTGGTGATACAGGAGAGAAGGCAGAGTAAGAAGCAGCACAGTCAAGAGAACAGGGAGTTTTATCCTTGAACTTGTATGCCAGAGCTTCCTCTCTTATTATGTGCAGAAGTAAGTGTGGATATGTGAGGAGGACTGAGCTGAACATGGCATTAAGGAAACTGTCATCACTTGCTGATTATAGATCATGGAGAACAGAGAATGAAAGAACCGCAAACATTTGGTCTGACTGCATAAAAGTAATACTAATTGAAGTTATTTGTGTGAGCTGCTAATTATTGATGTCTAATTACCATGCAGTGCAATAGTAATTATGCATATCATTCAATATGTCGGATCAACTTTGTTATAAGTTTTATTTGATGAAAACACTAAAGTATTCAGGCTTGTCCAGTTTTCATTGTTAATTGTATGGTAAGTTCATGGAAGCATTAAAGGGAATATTTTTTTAATATTTTATAGAGTTGTGAGGTTTTTACAGAGTCACAATGTTTTCTAGAGCCCTCCTTTTTTTTAGTCAGGTCTGTTAAATCATGGAGCATATGGAAGCTTCCCTAACATCCATCCTCAGATAACCTTAAGGCTCCTGAAATAGCATGTCGAGACTCAGCCTACCCTCGACCAGATCTACCCTGGTTTACTCTCTCATCTCTCCTGTACTTGCCACATTAATTCACATGATTTACAGGATTTAGTGCTGGGAAGGTTCTTAGGGACCATGTGTTCCAACCTCTTCATTTTATACATGAGGAAACTGAAGATCAGAGAGGTTAATTTGTCCAGGGTCTCAAGTGGAAGATATTACCTTTAAAGCAGGGTTTCTTAATCTGTGTCTGTGTGTATCTGTGTGTGTGTGATGGGCAGACCCTATGGGAAGTTGGCTGAAGCCTACAGACCCCTTCCCAGAATACTATTTTTAAATAATAGAAGGAAGTGATAAATTTTAGCCAGAGGTTAATGAAAATAAAGGTGTGATTTCTCAAGTTCATGGACTCTCCTGAAATCTATCCATCAATCCCTTGGAAATTTATGGAATCTAGGTAAAGAATTCTTACTCTAGTGAGAATGGGTTCCCCTCATTGGAGTTCTTCAAGCAAGATCTGGGTGACTCACTACTTGTCAGCTGTGTTCTAGTGAGGACTCTTTTTCTAATATAGCTTGGACTAGATAGATGTTGAGATCTATTCCAACCTCAAAATTCTATGATTTTTAGCCAACAATATTAACAGAAACAACAGCTTTACATTTACAGAGTATTTTACTTTATCTCACTTGTTCCTCATGAGGTGGGCACTATTTTTTAATCCTTATTTTATAGGTGAGGAAACTGAGGCTCAGAGAAATTAACTGACTTGATCATGTTTATGCAACAAGTATCTTGCTCAGGCTTCAGACCCAAGTCTCTCCTCACTCTACTTCTAAAGCTCTATTACTCAATGTCACTGGGTATCTTTTCCATTTTGTCCCTATGAAATTCACATACTTTCAACCACTATGCTATATGCTGTATGCTACACTTTGGGCATCTTGACTTCCACGTGCAATATCTTTCCAATTTCCTGGCATCCTCTAAGTCATGGGCATCTAACTTGTAACTGACTAATAAGCCACAAGGATATAAGATGCTCCCAAAATCAGGTACTTTAGACACAGGTTCTTAGAGTTACAAAGAATTTAGAGGTCATCTAATCCAGAGACTACTTTTCTTTGGTCTCAGGTCCCATTTACACTCTGTCTGCCTCAGTTTCCCCAACTATAAAATGAGGATAATAATAGCACCTACCTCAGAGTTAGAATGAGATATCTGTAAAGTGCTTAGCACAATGCCTGATACTTAGTTGGTACTTAATAAATGTTTGTTTCCTTCCTCCCCTTTGCTTTCTCCAGCTATTCCTCTCCACCTTAAATGTACTTCATCCTTTTCAAGTCATTGCTGCCTAGCCCTGACCAGTCCCTACATTCAACTAGTTCCTTTCTTTGCTTGTCAAGAATCACCTCCTAGAATTTCTATTTTAAGAAAATTTGTCACTTGAGATAATCAAGTCCCAATCCTTACCCTTGCTACTTTCTGTCCCTCAGCACTTGCCCACCAAGTAGTCTGGTAGGTTTTGCTCATTATCCTTCCTAACCCTTCAGGACACAATCCTTCCATCTCTTCTCCAGCTTTCATCTTCTTTCTGGTTCCAAGTTTCCTATTTTGGGTCACCTTTCATGGAGCCATCTCCCTGGCAACCAGATGGTCTTAACATGTCTCTGTATCTCTTTTCCCACCCACTCTTCTTCACATCCCACACATTCTAGCTTATGACTAAATTCTCCCCAAACTGGCATGCTGTGTGTTTCCCTGGTAATTGTTTGGTATTTAAATCCTCCACTTGAATCTCTCAAGGTTGTTAACCGTTCAACCCTTTTTAGAAGAAATTATGATCTCACTCGTTTTTTTCTTCCAATCCAGAAGTGGTTCTGTCCAACGTTGTGGATGAGGCTATTGGCAAGAGATACCGTTTTCCCTTCTTCTCAGTACTTTGCAAAGTGAACAGATTCCATCTCAAGTGAAAGGCTTATGAATTCTCACTCTAGTTGGTGTCTCTGGAAAGGAGAATAGAAGATTTGGATTTTAGCCCCAGCTCTGCCAATAAATCATTCTATAAACTTAGGCAGATTATAATCTCAGAGACTCAGTTTCCTCTTCTGTAAAAGGAGGTTGAATGAAATCATCTCTGAGGTCCCTTTCATCTCAGTATGTCTTTTATTCTTCTTATATACATTGATTACTTTACCTCTTCCATCCATCTTAAACTTAAAAAAATTCTAGGAAACCATCATGTTCTCATCTCATTAAGAAAGAAACTTAGCTAAATGACAGGCTGATACGATAGTAGAGTACTTACTCTCTCTGGACCTGTTTCTTCTTCATTAAAAGGATTTTGATTGAGATAATCTCTAATCTTCTCAATAAGTCTTTGATTCTCTCAATATATGTTTTTACAATGGTTAATTTACTGCTATCATCCATCTTAAACTGAAAGTTTCTAGAAAATAACCATACAATCTGTTAGCCAAATTAAGAAGGAAACCTAAGCTGTTAGATAGTTAGGAAGATATAAATTGAAGCTTGAGTGGTAATTTGCTTCCCAATCTGCCATGGAAGAGATCACTGGTTTTGTTCACAATTCAACCATGTCTTTGCCCCATGTATCCACCTACATTATTGTCCTTCATATTTACAGATAAGGCTACCTTCAAGGGTAATACAAATACAAACTGATGTCTCAGTCTTTCTATCTAGATATATAGATATCTATCTGTCGTCTCTTTTAGGTTTCTAAAGTGCTTTATAGCCATTATCTTCTTCCATAGCTCATCAGTCAATTAAAGTATTTATTTAACTTTTAGTATGTGCCACTCTAGGGTCTTACCCGCCAGGAACACAAATGAAAATGAAAATAGGACTGGGGCAGGAGAGACCAGGGGAGAGGTTGGAGGAGTCGGAAGAGGGAGGGGACAAGAAACATGCCCTCCTCCATCTAATGGCTTAAGGAATGTCTGCTGCCTATTGGGCTTGTGAGCTGTTACCAGATAGTTCATTATCCATGCTGAAATCATCTGTGAAGTACCTACCCTGGATCAGGTGCTAGGCTGGTCTTGGGATACAAAGACAAACATGAAATAGTCCCCTGTCCTGGAGAGTTTGCTGTTTTATTAGGGTAGAACGACATGGACACAGATAAGAGAAAATCTAGGCAAAATAAAAGTATTTTGGGGGAGGGAGGGTGCTAGCAACTAGGGGTCAGAGGCTAAGGAAAGGCCTTGTGTAGGAGGTGGCCTTTTGCTGACCACAAAGGGCATGACAAGCACAGTCTTCATTCAGTGGCATGGCCAAGGCATTGTGGGACCAGGGTGAGCAAGGATGAGTCTTAAGAGCAAAAGCAATTGTATTGTTTGCCCAGTGTGTCCTGTCCCCCAGGCAGCTTCCCAAACATTATTTCTGTGCATCTCTTTCTCAGCATCACCTGAGTCTGCTGCCAACACTGCCCTACCTTAATTCTGCTTCTCTTCCTTGGCTGGGGCTTGGCCAGATGGAACTTTTTAACCTTGACCTTAAAAATCTGTGCTTGAATTGGCTGGTTAGAAAACCCTGATGATTCCTGAAACCTGATCCTTGGAGTGTCCCCTCTGGCAAATTCCTCTCTTTCAGGGGAACTGCACAACTTTGTCATCTCAAGACTGAGGCAGCTTTGCGAAAACCTGGAAGCTAAGGAATGTAGGGAAAAAAGCTGAATTTTTTTCCTTTACTGCCTGTTGCTTCTCCTAGATGAATGGGGCGGGAGTTAAAAACATAAGTGAACATTTCCAAGAGATGAGTGTTGAGTCAATTTCCGAGATAATGGATGAGAAGTAATTCATGTGTTTTGTTCTTTAAGGCTGCAGCTTTCTAATTAGGCAGCAAGGTAGAGAGGATAGAATGCTGAACTTGGAGTCAGGAAGGTCTGGCTTGGAATCCTACTTTTGACTCCTATTAACTGGGTATCCTTATGCAAATCACTTAACATCTCTGAGACTGTTTTCTCATCTATAAAATGAGGGTGATAATATCTGTAGTACCTGCCTCAGAGAGCTGTTGTAAGACTCAAAGGCAATAATGTTTGTAAAATACCTTATAAACCTTAAAATATTATACAAATACTAGTCATTATTAATCTGATTGGAGGGTAATGGTTCTAAAGTTGTGAGAACCATCCGTCTCTTACCCACATACTTTTAGAAGTAATTGTATTCTCCCGGAAGGCTGGTCTAATGGAATGGGCAGTGTACCCCCAGGTAAATGGCCTCAGACACTTACCAGTCATATGATCCCAAGTTCCTTAGTCTTGCTCTGCTTTAGTTTCCTCATCTGTAAAATGGGGATAATAGCACCTGCCTCCCAGGTTGTTGTGAGGTTAAAATGAGGTAGAAATTGTAAAATGCACTGCAAATCTCAAAACCCTATATAAATGCCGGTTGTTGATGTTGTTTTTATTATGGCTCTGAGAAGCCCTTCAAGAAGCAGTTGACAGCCTCACTTCCTCCCCTCCCCCATTCCATAATGACTTTAAGGGTGGTACATCCCAGTGTGATGATGCTTAATGGAAGAGCCTATTAAGTTAGGACATGCTGGGAAAATACCAGAAAAGTTCCCATCCTATGAACTACCCTCCTGATCAGTCATGGGCTGGGGGTCATCTGTTTTAGCTAATTGAACAATTCCTGCTGTCTAATCAGGCTGAAAAGTCATCTTTTATATCTGTTCAGGTGAAGATCCCCTGGCGGATGATCAAAATGAAAGGGATATTAATTCAGTGGCTGGCGTCTTAAAGCTGTATTTCCGAGGACTGGAAAACCCACTCTTTCCCAAGGAAAGATTTCAAGATTTGATATCCACTATCAGTAAGTATTCATTCACGGAGTGGAAAGGGGAGTTTCCCAGAGTAAGAGGTAATAATTTTTTAAAAAAAAAGGAAGAGGGAAAACATCAGTCACCTACTGTGGGGAAAGAAACTATTGATGATTACTTGTTTTGAACTGGCCTCAAACCAAGTTTTAACTATTCTAGGAAAATATAGGTCATGGGGGCAGCTACCTTTCTTATAGGATTTTTATAAACTGGTCTAAAAGTAGAGCAATCAGTCAGCAAACATTTGTTAAGAACTTACTATGTGCCAGGTATTATAATAAGTCCTGGTGATATGAAGAAACAAATGAAAGAGTCCTCAAGAAGCTTACATTCTGTTGAGAGAGATAGAATGTCTAGAAATAGTTATGCTCAAAATAAAAACCAGATAACTTGCAGGAAGGCTTTCCGACCTGGGGGCATCAAGAGAAACCTAAGGTAGAAAGAAGGGTATGCTTGAGCTGAGCTTTGATGGAAACTAGGCATTCTAAGAGGATGCAAGAGGAATGTTCATAGGCTCCCTGCTGACTTAGTTGCCCATTAGAATGTAAACTCTTTGTGATCAAAGACCATTTTTCAGTTTGTCTTTCTATCATAAGATGATCCTGTTATTGACCTAGAATTGAAAGATCCTAGACCTAGGTCATAGACCCAGAGCTAAGGTCCCCTTAGAGGTCATCTCATTCACCCTTACTCCTTTTACAGAAGAGGAAACTGAGATCCAGAGATGTTCAGTGACTTGCCCAGAGTCATACTGGTGGTAAGCCAGAGAGTCAGAATTTAATCTTAGGTTTAATGATTCCAAGTTCAGCACGCTAAGTTCATCACTTTTTCTGTTATATCCCCAGCACAGAGTCTGGTTCACAGTAGGAGTTTAATAAATGCTTTCGTCATTGTTTGCTCCAGCCATGTTTACGTGAACATCAGCTCTCGGATCTAATTTATTGACATTTTCCTTCAGTGTGAAAAAAATGATGTGTCTCATTCTATGTAGTGGAATTCCAGCATCAGTGAATCAATCAGGAATTTTAATGAAGCATCTCACATTTGTGGAAGGAGTGATGTTGGGCTCTGTAGGAGAATCTAAGGAACTTACGACATGTCTCTTGTCCTCCTGGGTTTCTAGTCTTTCCGGGGGGATCAGATATGAACCAGAAGCATAGCAAAGGCAGTATATCTTTCAGACCTTGATTGCATGGTGCCGATTATAAATACTGTAGTTCAGAATGAGAAAAGGTCATGAAGGCTGGAGAAAAATGAAAGAAGTGAGATATTTCCTCTACTCAGCAATTTACTGTTCTTCCTTTAACAGAATCACTCAAAACTTGAGCCAAAGTTGAGGTTGGACTGGGGAGCAGAGGTCAGAGTCCTGATGGGGTGCTCCCAGTGGGCCATCTGAGCTGCATCTCACTTTATTGGGGTTTCTGGGGGGCTTGTGTTATAGAAATGGAGAGCCCTGCAGAGAGAGTGCATCTGATCCAGCAGATTCTTGTCACCTTGCCTCGAGTAGTCATCGTTGTCATGAGATACCTCTTCGCTTTTCTCAATCAGTGAGTGAATTTTTCTTCCCTCTCTCCCCTAAAATGCTCCCCATGCCTCCTTCCCAGAAATGGAGTGACTGCTCAGTTGCTGTCTGGTCCCATCCTTGAGAAAGAGGGTGTTGGACACTTCTATGTTTAGGGTTAAAGCTGTGGGGACCCGCAACCAGAGATTTTTTTCTTGAACTCTTAGACAGTCACAATATGGAAGGTGGGAGTAAGAGCTGTCCTAACAGCAATTTGCTTGAGATGTATGGAAAGCTGAATGAGCCATCAGTGTTTCTGAGACTCAACCCTTCTGAGAGCCAGGAGCCACCTCCTCAGACTCTTACCACTATGGGGAGGGATGGGATGGGGATCAGCATATCTGTCATCCCTCCTCTGTGGGCCTGACCTCATAGATCAGTGGAAGTCCATACTGGAGCAGGCCTACTGAGGAAATGGGAAGGGGTAAAGATTGTCTTCTGTGCTCCCCACCTCTCCTTTTCTTTGCAGTTCTTGTGAGGAGAAAGGAGTCATATGTTGTCACCAATAATTCAGTGGAAATTAGTTTACTGTCTCTGTCTTCCCACCTCTTACCCTGATACCTATGCCCAGATGTGTGTCTATTTGAAAAATATGTAGGGAAAAATGACTCAAAGGGATGAATCCCTACTGGTAGAATGTCAGTGATTGTCACCACCTGGTTGGGAAAAATATTGGCTAGGTGAAGTCTTCCCAGAAACCCACAAAACATGCAGTACATAATGGACATCTACCTTATATAAAGTCAACCAAGATGGTAATGTCCATGGACAATTCTGCTGGAGATAGTAGAACTCCGTATTTCTCGTCTGCTACTTTTCCTTTCCCTGTCCCTACCATGTAGTTGTAAGGAAAGTACGACCTTTAACAGCTTCCAAATTCCACTAAGGGTAGAGGCTCATGGCTATCATCTCCACAAAGCCCCAGGTGCCCCACCAAAGAAGTTACTACTCTAATCTTATCTCATGGGGGCTTCTGTTTCAGCCTGTCCCAGTATAGTGACGAGAACATGATGGATCCCTACAACCTGGCCATCTGCTTTGGCCCAACCCTTATGCATATCCCAGATGGACAGGACCCCGTGTCATGCCAGGCTCATGTCAATGAAGTCATCAAAACCATCATTGTCAATCATGAGGCTATCTTCCCCAGTCACAGGGAGCTGGAAGGTCCAGTGTATGAGAAGTGCATGGCTGGAGGGGAAGAATATTGGTAAGATCCTGTTCAGTGATAACCATCTGCCTATGTAGAAAAGCTCAGACCTGATTGCTCTTGGCATATATTCAGGGAAGATGGAGAATAGCTGACCCATATCCCTTATATGCTAATCACTCATAGGCTTGCAGGCTATTGTTTACAGCCTCCCTCTGAACTTTCTCTGCTAAAGGTTAAATAAACATAGATTTTTTTGGCTTTCTCATGAGGACTCCTTGTCCAAACCTCTCACCATCTTTGTGCCTATAAATGACTTGGGGGTTCCCTCTTTGCAAGGAGACAGAAGCCAAATTAAAGCTTTAGAACCATCAGTCTTAGAGTAAGAAATGACCTCTCTAGTTTGCCTGACCTATTGTCCTTCAGACAGGTAAAAAAAATTATTATCCCCATTTTATAGATAAAGCAACTAAGACCCTGAGAAGTTAATTGACTTACCTAAACTTGGGAATTGGGCATCAGGTAATATGGCACAAATTGATCCCCGTTGACTTCTCTAGGCTCTGAAATGCTCTCTAAGTCAGTAAGTCAACAAGCATTTGTTGTGCATTTACTATATATTAAGCTAGGGAGATGTAAAGAAAGGCAAAAGCAGTCTCTGTCCTCAAGGAGGATGGGAGAGACAACATGGAACTACTATGTACACACTAGATAAAAGTTGCCTTCCAGGTATAAGACTCTTTCTGTTCTTAGTCTGGGCAAAGACCCACCATCCAAACCAATCCAGTGTGTATTTAATAAGTGAGTACCATGTGCAAGACAGAAATAAAATGGATAAAACAAATATTCTCTGTCTTCAGGGAACTTACATTCTGCCATGCTATATGCGGATTGATTGAAATAACTATGGCTGCCTAACCTAGAGGAGACTTAAAAGGGGATCATGGTCTTTATCTTCAATTATTTGAATAGTTTTCATGTTGAAGAGCAATTAAACTTACTTTTTGTGAATTCAGGTGGCAGAACTGATTCCAGTGGATATAAGTTAGAAAGAGGCAGGTTTTTTCTTAGTGTAAAGAATTTCATAGTAGTGGATCTGTTGTAAGATGAAATGTGTTGTATCATATGGTAATGAGTTCCCCATCATGAGGTTCCACCAGAAGAAGCTGGATTACCTTTTGGAGATATAGTAGAAGAGTTTGGTATATTAGATGGAATTAGATGGTTTTTGAGGTCCCTCTCAACTCTAGGATTCAATGGAAGTAGGCAAGTTATGCGTGTGGAGGATGGGAGGAGAGAAAGTACTCATCTGAAGCAAGTCAGAACTGGCATACAATGAGGTTGCCAATGACTAGGGGGCATCCCCTGTAAATCTTCTCCTCTTGTTTCATTGCAGTGACAGCCCACATAGCGAACCAGGGACGATTGATGAGGTTGACCATGATAATGGCACAGAGCCTCATACCAGTGATGATGGTGAGTAGGGGGTACATTGAGATGAGGAGCAGGAAACTGGGTACCCAGGGCCTAATGGGGAGAACCATTCTGGGCTTGATTTTATGCACTCATCTGTCTGATGACCTAGAAAGATTCTATCTAGCTCTGAATCTATGAATCTCCCTAGCCCAATGGTCTCCAAACTTTTTTGATTGTACTCACCTACCACTTTTTTTTTAGTATAATCCCATGATATGTGTATATTTATTCATTTATAAATTAGATACATAGATCATTGCACTCATATATTATATATTATAAACATACATACAATACAGACATTTTAAAGGATGAGATAAAGTTGGAACAGACAGTATTTTTAAAATATTTTATTTATCTATCTACAAAACCAACAAAATATTCTGTTTATAAAACAAAACCCTATGTATATCCTGGGGAATAGGGAGGATTTATAAATAATAATTATTTCTTAGTTAAGAAATATTTCTTAGCTATTCAGTTATTCAGTTTATTTGATCCATGTTGCTAGCCATGCAGTTGAATTTCTTTTTTAGGATACTTTTTAACTGAAAGACATACAATACAACTAACTAATAGGTCATAATAGTCAGTGAACATAATGACTTTTGATTAAATAAATATTTATTACAAAAATAGCTACATAACCCTTTACATTATTGGTAATATTCTAAGTCATAAAATATTTCTCATTACGTTATTTTTAGGATAAATTTTATTGATAACTGTTTTTAAATCACCTAAATTTCTCCCTATATCCCTCTCCTTCTACACTCCTAGAGAGCCATCCTATGTAACAATTATTTTCAAATAAAGAAGGATGGGAGAAAGAAACAATCAGAGAACCAAATAATAATCAAAAATAAATCTGAACATATATCCATGGCCATGGACCTCCCATCTCTGCAAAAGAGTGGGGGAAGGTGTCTTCTCTCACCTCTTCTTTGGACCCAAGCTGCGTCTTTGTAATTATGTAATATTCACGCTGGACTTCTTTCTCTTTGCCTTGTTATTATCATTGTGTATACTCTTTTTTGGACACTGTTTACTTGACCACATTAGGTGATGTCAGTCTTCCCATGTTTCTATTGTATTCCTCATATTTGTCATTTCTTACAGCACAGTAATATTCTATTATGTTCTTGTACCATAATTCCTTTAACTTTTTCCAGTGAATGGCCATCTACTTTGTTTCTTAGTTCTTTGTCACCACAAAAAAAGTGCTAAAAGTATCTTAGTGTTTGTGGGGTCTTTCTTTTTGTCAGTGCCCTTCTTGTAGCATGTGCCTAGCAATGGAACCTCTGGGGCAATGGGTGTGGTCATGTTAGTCACTTTATTTTTGCTTCATTATTAAAAGCAAACAAAAAATCGAACCAAACCCTATGTATGTCCTGGGGCATAGGGAACATTTGTAAATAGTGATTGTTAGTGATTAATTATTCAGTTTATTTGACCCATGTAGCTAACCATGCAGTTGAATTTCTTTTTTAGGATGCTTTTTAATTGAAAGACAATACAACAATGAAATAATAGGTCATGACAGTCATAGAACATAAGAGCTTTTGAGCAGGAGTCCTGTTTCTCAGTATGTAGATATTCATCATAAACAATAAACAGAAATGATTGCCTTTGATTTCATCTTAGCAGGACGTTTTTCTCAGTTTTATGAATGTAGTGAAGTTTAATAGATGGGATCATATCTTAATTTCCTAATCCTCTTTGGATATTTTAGTTATTTCTTCATATGAATGTGAAAAACAGCAAGAAGGGTGGTTTGACCGCACCTTAAATTATAGGAGAGGGAGTAATGTAGAATAGGACTGGAATGGTAAATGAGACCAGGTTGTGAACAGATTTAAGGAATTTATATTCAGTAGAGAACCACTAGAGTTTATTGAGTAGGGGTTGGCATGATTAGACTCTCACTTTGAGAAAATCACTGTGTCAGCTAATTGGAGAATGGATTGGAATAAGGAGAGACTTGAAGCAAGGAGATCAATTAGGAGTCAGTCAATAAACTTCTATTAAGAACCTACAGTGTACCAGGCACCATGCTGTTGCAATGGTGCCCAAGTGATGAGGACCTGAGCTAGAGTGATGGGTGATTAAGTGATGAGAAGGGGATGGATGCGAGAGGAACTGTGAGGGTAGAAATGGTCATCTTGGGCACTTGTTTAAGCATGGAGATAAGGTTGTAAACTTGAGTTGGAAGAATGGTTGGTGGTGCTCTTAATAAAAATAGGGAAGTCTGGGGAAAAAGATGAGATCATGGAATTTGCAATGTCAATCACAGTCCATATGTGCCTGTTCATCCTATGAGACTCGCTCTGTCCCACTTAAAATGTAAAGGAGGAGTGAGACTTACATCCAGGAGCAAAGAAACCTTTCTCCACGGGGCACCAATCTGGAGGCAGGAGGTGAGTATTCTAGGCATGAGGTGAATTTTCTCAATGGCACTTGTGTGGCTACATTACCCATAGTAGGTGTTGAAAAACAAGATATGCTTTATACATATGCAATATGCATACATGTATGTGTGGATAGATGAATTCCTTAGATGCTTCTTAATCTAAATTCCTTGTGTTTTGGATATCTTCTTGGGAGCTTCCATTGTTAGGACCTTGTCTCCTACCCCATCCTCTCTTTTTCTTTTTGTTTAGACTTTTTTTAAAAACAAGGCTTTATCTGTGTGAAATTGGATCTGGCTCATGTTTTACACAGAAGATCATGCCAGCTTCCCCCTAGAATAAGGTCACCTGTCACATATCTTACCTCTGAGTTTTTCCAGCACTCATTACCTGGGGGTGCCTTGGTGAGCAGAAGGGAAAGGAAGAACCCAGGCTTAATTAAGCAAAGTGGATTGACTCTGGAACAGATATGGTGCTTCATTCTAATGCTCCTCCCCACCCCACCCCAGTACCCTCACTGTCACTTATCTTTTCTTCTAGCTTATGCTGTAGAGCCCCCCTGAAAGAAATTTAGCATCCTGTCCCCCTGCTCTCCCAAAGACAGACTGTCACCTGCTTGGTGTTACATGACTCAGAGTTTTCATTGATTTCCTTTGAAGCCAAAACAGAGCGATCTTCCTCCTGCCTGAATGGCCCTAATTATTGGGTCTTTAGAAAGATGGCACAAAGGAGATCTAATTCTGATTATTGACAGTTTCAGGCACCAGCAAAAGGCATCTTCTTCCCTCTAAAATAGAGTTGTCCTCTTGATTTCCTTCTCCCAACAAATGGCACCTCTCTTTGCCCACTCATCCAAGCCTGAAACCTTGGAATCACCTTTGAGTTAGTTTCCCTTTCCTTTACCAGGGAGAGGTATCACCAGGTAGAGATCCTGTGTGACCTTGGGCAGGTCACTTTGTTCCTCATCTATAAAATGAAGGTGTTGCATTAGATGGTCTTTGAGGCTCCTTCCTGCTGTAAAACCACAGTATGATTATATTATGAGCCCACAAACCAGTAAAGAGATGTCCAGCAACTGCTTGTATGTGAAGATCTAGATGGAATTCAGGTAAGATATCTGTGCTGGAGGTAGTGATGGGAGTCATTCTCTCAGAGGTAATACTTGGAGCCACAACAGTGTCCAAGATTATTAGGAAAGAGAATGTAGAGAGAGAAGATCAAAGGAGAATTTTTATAGAGAGAAAAGATCAAAGGCAGAATGTTTTCTAGGAGTAGGAGAAGAAAGAGGATCCAGTGAGGTAGCCTGAGAGGTAGGAGAGCCAAGATAATATATTAGAAGCCAACAGATATGAGGGAGGGCAAAGTTGAGTGGAGTAAAGAGAGACAGAGGTTCCATACTGTGGAATGAGGACCAAGGAAATAGGCTCTTGGGTTTGGTGATTAAACAATTGTTGGTGACATCTGGGAGAATAATGTCAGTGGTTGTGGAAGGAGTAGAATCTAGTTTGTATAGAGAGACAAGGAATGACCTGCTGGAGGGAAGTGGAGGCAGCACGGGTCAACTACTGTTTCTAAAGGTTTATCAATGAAAGAAAGACTAGAGAGGGGACCGTTTTCAGGCCTGACCAAACTTGTTGACTTGTCGTTCCATGTTGGATCTCACACACTTTCTCACCCCTGTGTTTTTGAGCATCATTCCTGGATGGACTGCCCATCTTTTGTAGTTATTGATATTCTGCCCATCCTTCAAGGCCTAGCTTAAATCCCAGCACCTCCACGGAACTTTCCCTGATTCTCCCTTTTAGAATAATCTCTTCTTCATCTGCTGTCCTAGCACTTAGTAGTTTCCCAGGATAATGTGTGTGTGTGTGTGTGTGTGTGTGTATGTGTGTGTATGTGCATGTGTGTGTGTATATGTGTATGTGTGTGTGTATGTGTGTGTGTGTGTGTATATTGTGTGTGCGTGTGTGTGTGTGTGTAGAGAGAGAGAGTCATTTAGCCAAGAATCATCCTTAAGTACTTACTGAGTTCCAGGCACTGTTCTGAGTGCTGGGAAACAAAGCAAAAAAACATCAAAAAGACCAAAACCCCACAGTCCCTGTCCTCAAAGAGCTTCCATTCTAATGGGCAGGATACCACATAAATAAGTAGGCACATAAGAAGTTTATGTAGAGAATACCTGGAAGCTAATCTCAGAGGGAAGGTGCCTGTAGCTAAAAAGGGGAGAGGGCTCAGCAAGGCCTTCTGCAAAAGACAAGATTTGAGCTGAGCATTCTAGGCCCAGAAATGATAATGATATATAATAACTACTGTTTAAATAGCGGCTGCTACGTGCCAGGCACTATGCTAAGCAAACACTGTCTCATTTGATACTCACAACAACCCTGTGAAATAGGTGCTGTTTTTATCCCCATATTACAGGTGAGGAAACTGAGAAGCAGAGGTTAAATGACTTGTCTAAATTTACACAGCTAGTGTCTGATGCTAGATTTGAGATCAGGTTTTTCTTACTCCAAGCCCAAAGTTCTATCCAGCGTGTAATCTAGCCTCCTGGGGAGGATAGCCATTGCAAATGTATAGAGATAGGTGATTAAGTATTGGGTTCAAGGCAGTAAGTAGGACAGTGCAACTGGATCATAGGGAAGTATGGCATAAAAAAGTACGGTATAGGAAAGAAGGGGCCAAGTTACTCAGTACTTTAACTACAAACACAGAATTTTATATTTGATCCTGGAGGCAATAAGGTTCCAGTGGTTATTGGAGCTCAATGAACAGGAAGAGCATGACATGGTCTGACCTGTGCTTTAAAAAAAGTCTCCTTGGCAACTAAGTGGAGAAGAGATTGGAGTGGAGTCTTGAGGTAGGGAGACCAGTTAGAAGACTGTTGCAATGTCCAGGCAGAAAATTGGGCCTAGTTTAGGGGGACAGCTGTGTGACTGGAGAGAAAGGGGCATAGACAAGAGATATTGTAAAGGTAGAAATGGCCAGATTTGGTGATGGGTTAACTACACAGGCTAAGTGAGAATGAGCAGTTGAGGATGACATGGAAGTTGTAGACTTGAGTGACTGGGAGGATGATGGTGCCATCCTCCATCAAGAGGGAGAATTTTGGAAAAGAGGAAGACTTGGAGAGAAAGATAATCAGTTCTGTTTGGGACCTGTTGCACTTGAGATGCCTATAGGACATACAGTTCAAAATATCCAAAGGATAGTTTGTGATATAGGACTGTAGATCAGTAGAGAGGTTAGGACTGGATATATAGATCTGGGAATTGTGTGCATAGGGATGATAATTGAATGTGTCGGAGATGATATCACCAAATGAGAAAGTATAGAAAAGATAAAGGTCTTTGACAGGGCCTTGAGATTCACCTGTGCTTAGTGGGCATGATGTAGATGAAGAACCATCACAAGCATAGCTCCTGACACATAGTAAGTGCCAAGAACACGTATTCATTAAGTCTTACTATGTGCCAGGAGCTGGCAAGCTCTGGGCAAGGAATCATTAGATAGGAGCATATAGGTAAGAGAAAACAGTGTCATGAGAACTGAGTTGATAAACAAAAGACCAAAGGCTGCAGACAGATGAAGGAGGATGAGGAGGACTGAGGAAAGGCCATTAGATTGGACAATGAAGAGACCACTGGTAACTGTGGAAAGGGTGATTATGATGAGATTAGAAGCAAGACAGAGGGTGAAGAGGAGAGTGAGAAGAAACTGAGATAATGAGAGAGAAATAGGAGGTAGAAGTGATAGAATCAAGTGAGTTTTGTTGTTTTTTAAGGATGGAGAGAGACCTGGACACGTTTAAGACATGAAGGAAAGAGAAGATAGAAAAAGACTGAAGTTAAGAGTCATTGAGGGTCTAGACTTGTGATTTCAGTTGATGCAGGGAATGCCCATGGTGAGGAAACTCTCTGCCAGTACAGGTCAACACCTTTTCTAAGACTTACCCTTAATGACTTTCCTAGAGGTTAAGTGCCTTGCCTAGGGTTATACAGTCAGTATTTATTGGAGGAGGGCCTCAAACCCAGGTCTTGGCTCTGAGTCCAGAGCTTTCGATCAACTATGACTGGTATAAACAATTCTCAGCAAGAAAAGAGTGCTGCAAGTCAGGGCAGACTGGAGCCTGCTTGACAACTTATGGTCTTATTTGTAATTCTGATTATCTGGGTTAACTGCACTTGTCAATTATAAATTCACTGAAGGCGAGGATTGTGTCTTGTTTATCTCGTGCGTATCTGCTCCCAGGGCCTAATTCAGAGCCCTTCTTATATGTAGTAACCACTTCACAAATGTTCTTGAACGAAAGGATTCATTGAAAAAGAATGCTTGAATGAATGCATGAATGAATGAGATAGTCCCTGACCTCAAGGACCTTACTGTCTAGTGTGTGTGTATATGCACACATACTCAAGCATGTATTAGCATTTTGTTGCTGTTTGGTTGTTTTTCAGTCCTGTCTGACTCTCGGTGACCTTATTTGGGGTTTTCTTGGCAGAGATATTAGATCAGTTTGCCATTTCTTTCTCCAGCTCATTTTACAGATGAGAAAACTGAGGCAAACAGGTTAAGTGCCTTGCCCAGGGTCACACAATTAGTGTCTGAGACCAGATTTAACCTCAGGAAGATCCAAATCTGGCACTCTCTCTATCCACTGTGCTGCCTATCTGCCCATATTGTTAGCATACTTACAGGCAATGTGATATAGTAAGTAGTGTTGGACTTGAAATCAGGAAGGCTAGTATTTGAATCCTGAATCCTGCCTCAGACACTCACATATCATCTCTTTGCCTCAGTTTCTTCAGTTGTAAAATGGGGCACAAGTGTTAAGAGTAACATCACAGGGTTTACTTGAAGTCAGATGAGTTAATCTACGCAAAGCATTCTGACCACCTTAGAGTGCTGTAGAAAAGTTTGCTATTATCATTACATTCTATTTACACGTGCATGTATATTTGGGTTCTCTTGTCTTCTTGTCCATTCCTGCATTCCAGCTCTTTCCTCCCTTCATGTATTGCCAGAACCCACCCAGTCTCCAGCCTGGCATCCAAGAACCAGGAATTGCCAAGGGGGGAAAAGCAGAGGCTAAAGCCCTGAAGGACTGCCTCAGTCCCCCTTGTTCCTGCATACCTCTAGGTAAATCTCTAGAGAGATTTATCAACACAGATTGTCTGGTTCCAAGAAAACCCTTGGAGATAAAACATTCTCCCAGAGACCCAGAGATGTGACCGCCAGGCTTCCTTGCTGTCGTTTGCAGACCCATTTATTCTTCTGACTCTGTTGCTAGGCAGAAAGGTAGGTCACAGTCTCATTCTAGTGGGCTGCTGAGAATCAAATTCAAAGCACCAGCAGATGGAATGAAAGTCGAGTCTGTATTTTAACGGAAATGTAATGGTTATTGAAAGATCCCAGTTAATTTGGCCCACTTAGCTGTGCTGTCATTCCATTATTTTATTTTATTTTTTGCTTCGCCAATTTCAGAAGATGATAGAAAAACATCTTTCAGAGACGCAGCCAGGCAAAGCCTGCTTAACTGTTTCATCACCGCTCTCCATTAAAGACGATCTCACTAATAAAACATCAGATCCAGCTGCTATGACAGTATCCTTGCTGAACACAGGTCAGACACTCCTCTTTTGTAAGATTCATGAAATGTGAAAGCTGGCAGGAACTCTGCAAATCACATCATCCTTCCTCCAGGTTTTACGGAAGAGACGAGGGAGGAGAGGGCACTTACCCATGATCCCAGAATGAGTTAATGGAAGAAGCTGAGTAGGATGGGGAGAGGGACAAATAATAATAATAAAAAAAAAGCAAGCATTTAATTAATATTTAAATTCACTTAATATTTGTGTTTGGTTTACTTACTATTTTATTTAATATTAACCTGATTTTACATTTACTTAATATTTACATTTAATTAAATAATTAATTAAATTATTAAATTGAATTAATTAATTAAATAATTAAATGATAATTTTATCAAACATATTAAGCATCTACAATATAGGCAATGTGCTAGGCACTTAGGATATATAGGCCAGAAGGGAAACCGTGCCTTCCCTCTAAAGAACTTACATCCTACTAGGGAGGAAACATATCGATGTGTAAGTAAATTCAAAATATATATATATACATACAAAATAAACAAAGGTAATTGTGTGTTGGGGGGTGGGGAGAGAAATAGGAACACCTTCAAGGTTAAGGAAAGGTTTCATATAGGAGGTAGCCCTTGATTGAGTCTTATGGAAGCTTGGGATTCTACAAGTAGAGGTGAAAAAGGTATAGATTTCCAGCATGGGAGATAGCCTCCTCAAAGGCTTGGAGATGGGAGATGATAATAGGTGGATTTTCCTTCTTTTTCATCCCCTGATCACTAAATGTGGTCATCAAGAGCAGCATCAGATAGAGAATTGTTAATAGACTTAGGAAAAGTAAATGGTTGGAGTCTTAGAAGAATCTGGGAAGAACCTAACTTCTAGTTTCTGTCCTCAAGGAGCTTCTAGTCTAGGGGGAGGCGCTCTCTCTCTCTCTCTCTCTCTCTCTCTCTCTCTCTCTCTCTCTCTCTCTCTCCCTCCCTCCCTCCCTTTCCTCTTCCTTCCCTCCCTCTTTCTCTTTCCTTCTTTCCTTCTTTCTTTCTTTCTTTCCTTCCTTCTTTCCTTCTTTCCTTCCTTCCTTCCTTCCTTCCTTCCTTCCTTCCTTCCTTCCTTCCTTCCTTCCTCCCTCCCTCCCTCCCTCCCTCCCTTCCTTCCTTCCTTCCTTCCTTCCTCCCTCCCTCCCTCCCTCCCTCCCTCCCTCCCTTCCTTCCTTCCTTCCTTCCTTCCTTCCTTCCTTCCTTCCTTCCTTCCTTCCTTCCTTCCTTCCTCCCTCCCTCCCTCCCTCCCTTCCTTCCTTCCTTCCTTCCTTCCTTCCTCCCTTCCTACTTTCCTTCCTCACTCCCTCCCTCTCTCCCCCCTCCACATTTACACACACACACACACACACACACACACACACATAGTGGTATGTGGTTAGCACCACATGATTTGGAAAAGTACTGTAGAGCAGTGGTATCAAATAGAAACACAGGCCACTAAACCACACATAACAATCCCTACTGGCTGCATTTTGACTTAATTGTAAAACTTAATGTTTCTATCTATATTTTTATTTCTTTTCTCAAATATTCCCCAATTACATTTTAACGTGCTTCCTGTGCTCTGAGGAGTGTTGGGGCAGAGGGGGGAGGGGGGTGCTGAATGTTGGACACTTCTGCTTGAGAGCATGGGTTCTTAACCCGGAATTTGTGAATTTGGGTTTTTTAAGAATACATTTTGATAAATGTATTTCAGTATAATTGGTTTCCTTTGTAATCCCATGTAGTTTATTTTGTGCCTTTAAAAATTATTCTGAGACAGAGTCCATAGGCTTCTCCAGACTGCTGCCTAGGAAAGTGCAGCATACAAACAAGGCTAAAAATCCCTGCTGTAGAGGCTCCCAGATCACTCAGTTTCAGGGAGGCAATTGAACCTGAACAGGTTCCTGAAGGACAAGCAGAGTTTGGACAAGTGGAGAGCAGGAAAAAGGGCTGGGGAACACCTTAAACGAAGATGAGAATGCACAAGGAATGTTGGGGGGATCATAATGGTTCAAGCAAAGAGTTTATGTGGAGAGTAGTGAGAGATAAGGCTGAAAGTTTAGGATCACAGATCTTGAGTTAGAATGGACCATAAAGGTCATTTAGTCCACTGTCCTCATTTTACATGTGAGGAAACTGAGGGCCCTGGGAGGTAAAGTGACAAAATGGGTGAGTTTTGGATACCAAACTAAGGAGTTCAAATGGTGTCCTGTGGGCAGCGGGGTATCCCTGCTAGGGGTAACTGTCTCAAGAAAATGATAATGAGAAAATATTAACTGACTGGATGAAAATCTGTGAAAACAAAGAGATGTCAAAGAATGAAAGCATGGCAGCTCAAGCTGAAAGATGGAAATGGTCACTGATATATTCCTCATTCCCGTGGGGACTTCGGGGAATTTGTAAAGTTTTGTCTTGAATATCAAGCTGTGATTTTCGCTATGGTGCTTCCTGCCCAGCTCTATTTAGAAGCAGTCCTGTAGATTGCCTGTCCCTTTCCTGAAAGGCTGACATTTTGCTAATTGATATGCATACTTCATTTGCATATGAGTGCTTGTACACAATTAACACAAAGAGTGCTTCGGTTTGCTTCTTTGGTTTAATCTGTTCCTTTGAGGTTGCTTTTCCCCATTAGTCATGATCAGATAATAAAATGATAGATTCTCTGCTTCCTCATTTGTAAAATGGGGGAGAGGCACCCTAACAGTGGCTAGATGGGTTCACTTTGGAGGAAGGACAGCATGAGTTAATGAAAGCCAACCTCTGATTTACACTGGCTGTGTGACCCTAAGCTAATCCCTTAACCTCTTGGTGCCCCATGCACTCTCTAGGACTAGATGTTGCCCAAACAGATGCCATCTGCATTGGTACAAAGAGTTTCCTCTTAAAGATATCTCTGTACCGATGAAATCACATCTTACAAAAAAACCTCAGTTAAAAGATTTGTACAATATGAGGGGTAACACTTGAGGAATCGTGGAGCGCTGTAAAATATGCATTATTCAAATTCAAATCATGGATTGTCAGACTTGAAATTCTAGGATCATCAGTTTAGAAATTCTATAAGGAACCTTATTGATTACTCAAAGAGGCTGAGAAACTGAGCACCAGAATTTAGTGACTTAACAAGAGCTTGGATTTGAATTCAATCTCTCCAACTCCAAATGCAATGTTTATTCCTCTAGGTAAGGGATTTTCACCCAAGATCCATGAAAGATATATGTATGTATTACATACATACATATGTATTACATACATACATATGTATTACATACATATGTATTACATACATACATATATACGTGTGTGTGTATAGATCTAGATACTTGTACTTTAATGTAATTGATTTCTTTTGTAAGCCCATGTAATTTATTTTACACATTTAGAAGCATTATTTTGAAAAGGGGTCCATAGGCTTCATCAGACTGACAAAAGTGTTCAAAACACACAGAAAGGTTAAGACCTGTTCTAGAGTGTGGCCCTGGGTTCAAATCCTCCTCCTCTGACTGTATTACTTGTATATGTAAATGAGTTGGACAGGTCATAGCTTTCTGATCCTTAGTTTCCTCATCTGTAAGATGAAGGGGTTGACTTCTAAGGTCCTTTTCAATTCAAATCAGAGATATTTGAGGGCACCTAATCCAACACCCCTCATTTTGCAGATGAAAAATCATAAGGCCCAGACAAAGAGATTTGCCCAAGGTTTCATAGGCAGTAACCTGCAGAGCTGGGATATAATATTCAGTATAGAAATAGTGCTCAGTACACTTAAAAACTGAATTCTCTGAAAGTGGATAATCCTGTGTTGACTGTCCAAAAAAAAAAAATTATTATAAACTTAGCTGCCAATAAAAAGCAATCAAATAGAACATATAAAAGAACAGATAACATTTTACCCTAAACCTTTAGCTTTTAACAAGGCAGACATGAATGGTGTATGAGATTCTGGTTTGAATTCTAGATGGTCGAGCACTGACAAGTTAAGTGACTTACCCAGCAGTATGTCTCAGAGGCTGGACTTGGATCTTGATCTTCACCTTAAGGCTGACCCTCTAGCAGGGTCAGGGATTTGCAGACTTTTTGGTCTCGTGACCTTTTTGTACTCTTAAAAATTATGGAGCACTCTCCTCGAGAGCTTTTGTTTATGTGGGTTATACCTACTGATATTTATCATATCAGAAATTAAAACAGGCTAAATTAGAGGTTACCACAGATTCTATTCTACACCCCCTCCACCTTACTAATATTTTTAGCATAGAGCCCTAGTAGTAGAATCATTTAGTTGAAAGGGATGACTTGTTTTATGACATACTAAATTTTGTCATTTCCAACTCTTTGTGACCCCATTTGGGGGTTTTCTTGGCAGAGAGTGGTTTGCCATTTCCTTCTCCAGCTCGTTTTATAGATGAGGAAACTGAGGCAAACAAGATTAAGTGACTTGTCCAGGGGTACACAGTGGTTAAGTGTCTGAGGCCAGATTTGAACTCAGGAAGATGAGTCTTACTGATTCCAAGCCCAGCACTATTCACTGCCCATGAAACCTCCCCTTTGGGGAATTGAACCTCAGTCTTCTGTATGACAGGCAGAGATACGTTCTGCTAACAAATATTGCCATATCATTCTTCAAAATGTTTGCAGGATTTTTTTTCATCAGTCAGAATATTTGATCAACCAGAAGTCCCGAGCTATGCTGCCTAGCAGGGAGCTTGCTGCAGTGACAACGCCCTGGTTTGATATCACGCCTTTCCTCTAAAAAGCTCACATCCATTTCTAAAGCACTTATTCTCATTCTTGTCACACTGTTACTAGGAAGTAGGTCAACTGAAATATTGAGATCTGCTAGGCAGTGCACGTGCATGCACTTAGGGAATATGGAGAAAGATGGTCCTAGGGTGAGGGTAGAAAGCCTTTTTATGATGAGGACCACTGATTCAGGAGGCAAACAGTGTAGAACCAGACCCAACTTTAAAAAGTTTAATTTGCAGAGAGGGGGTATCATGAAGCATTGAACTTGTCTTCTATTTAAGTTAAGAGGAGGAAACATAAAAAATTATTTGAGAAATGCAAAAAAATGAAAGAATGTCATTCCTGCATTATAGTCAGTTAAAAAACAGAGGAGAAAGGAACACATAGTGATGACAGAGTGGGAGAGACACAGAGGTATAGACAGACACTTGGGAGGAGGGAGACAGGGATGGGGGAAGGGGGGAAGGAGGAGAAGAGAGGGGAGGGGAAAGAAAGGGGATAGAGAAGAGGAAGGAAAAAAGAGGGAGAGGAAAGGAGGTGGGGAGAAAAGGAGGAGGTGGGGAGGAAGAGGGACAGGGAGGGAGAGAGAAAGAGGAAAGGAGGTGGAAGGGGAAGAAGGAGGGAGGAAGGGAGAGGGAGAGGAAGGGAGATAGGAAAAAAGGAGGGGGTAGGAAAGAGAGGGAGAGGAAAGAAAGAAGGGAGAAGGAGAAGAGGAAGGGAGGGAGGGAGAAAGAGAAAAAAAGCACCAGTGTTCAGAGGTAGAACGGACAGAGGAAAGGCCACACCATGCTTGAGTTGTAGGAACAGAAATCGATTATTTCCTGTTATCTTGCATTTGCCATACCAGGTGACTTGGGCAAGTGGGGCCTCCCTTTCCTCCTCTGTTGAGTGGGAGAGTATGACTAAATGATCTCTAAGCTGGGAACCCATGCCATTAAGGCACCTAGGTCCTCCATGGCCCCTCAGTTGCTCCCTAGGCTCTGCTTGGAGGGAGAATCTCCCAGCAACTCCCCACTGTTAAATTATTCTCTGAGTGAGAACATCTGGGCAAACCCAGTGTTATCCCAGGGGTTCAGAGGAATCCTGCTAAGGGGACTATATTTGTAGCAGGCCATGGATTCTCCAGTCTTCCTTATGGGATCAAAGTATCATATTCTGAAGGCCAATTAGTCCAAACCCTCCACTTTACATAGATGAGAAAACAGAGGCTTAGGAGACTTGACGCACTTGCCCAAAGTCCCATAGTCAATAAACTACCAAGACAGGATTTGGACCCAGGTCCTCTGATTTCAGAGCCAATAATATTTCCACTGTACCAGTGTCTGCTAAGAGGCCTAGCTTTCCAGTGTCTGCTGATTAGCAATGGGTGGTTCTCTGATGAGACTCTCAAGGTCAGCCCTATCGTAAGTAGCCAAAAAGTAGACCGGGTCATTGCCTTTACAGTATATACAGTGGCTGCTAATTTTCAGACACACATGCCAACCAATACTAGACGCAGCTAGGTAGCACAGTAGAAAAGCACTGAGCTTTGAATTAGGAAGATCTGAGTTCACATCCCACCTCAGACACTAACCAGCTGTGTCTCCCTAGGCAAGTCACTTAATCTCTGTCTGCCTCAGTTTCCTTATCTGTTAAAAATGAGGAAGGTTGGATTCAATGGTTTCTTCAGCTCTAAATCTATGACCCTGTAATAGGAGATTGTAGAGAATAAGGGAATAAGGTCACAGAGTGAATCCTAAAGGAGGCCAATTGAATGACCAGCAGCCATTTCTTAGGCACTTACTGTATCGTAGGTTCAGAGTGACCAAGACAAATATGAAATTGCTTCTGACTTCAGGGAGCTAACATTCTAAAGGAGGGGAACTTACATAGATTTAAATCTATGAAATAATATGTTAATATTGTGGGGAAAGCCCTAGCATCTGAGGGCAGCACAGGGCTGAGGAAGAATCAGGAATAAAGCTTCCTGTAGAAGGCAAGGCTTGAGCTATGTTTGAAGGAAAGAAGGAATTCAAAGGGATAGAAATGGGGAGTGAATACACTCCAGGATTGAAGGATGGCCATTCCAAAGGGGAGTGGAAGATGGAAGTGTCCAGAATGAGGAAGAGCAAGAAGGCTGGCCTGACTGGACCCAGCACCAGAGATTTAGGTGAAAGGGAGTAATGAGTTACAAGGCTGGAAGCCACATTGTACAGGGCTAGAAAAATGAAATGGAGGTGCTGGTATTTGATCCTCAAGGGAATAGGGAGCCATTGGATTTCATTGAGGAGGGGAATGACCCAGTCAGTTCTGTGTTTTAGAAAAACCACTTTGGCAACTTTGGGGAGGATGGATTGGAGAAGAGAAAGCCTTGAGATAGAATCACTTAAAAGGGTATGATCTGGTGACTTAATGACCATTTTATAGATTGAGGATCTGAAACCCAGGGAGTTTGGGTTACTTGTCCAGAGTCACAGAGTACTCATCAGAACTGAGACTAGAAACCAGATGTCTTCATTCCTAGTCCAGGTCTGTGCTGCTGTGCCATCTGTCTCTTAAGAAGCTGGAAGCCCCCAATCCCACCCCTCCTTAGGCCACACATGACTTCCATTCACATACCTGCTTCTCCTTGCCCTTTTCAGAAGTGGAACAGATTGAAGCTATTGCCAAGTTTGATTATGTGGGACGTTCCCCCCGAGAGCTGTCCTTTAAGAAAGGGGCCTCGCTCCTCCTATACCACCGGGCCTCTGAAGACTGGTGGGAAGGCCGGCACAATGGAGTGGATGGACTCATCCCCCATCAGTACATCGTTGTACAAGATATGTGAGTAGGCTTGGGGACTGCCTGGACTAGTCCACGTGAGACAGTACTGAGGTCATCCTTTCTTCCTGAACCTGCATTAATCTGATCCTTGTTGAGATGTCTCGAGTTCTTGATCTACAGGATTCCAAACCTTAACTTACCCCTGATGGAGTTAGTTCATTTAGAACGTTCACCTACTTTCAAGGACTGGGAGACCTTCTTCTTTAACATTCACAAATATGCAAACCACTCTCATTCTCAGTGTACAGATACAATGATTAATGTCTTGGCCCCATACTTCAGCCCATCTTTGACTCCTCCAAGGCCAGTCTCTACCAACCATTTCAAGCTGATGATTCATATTGTCACTCACGTGCATGAAAAGTTCACGCTGGCTCTGTCTTCTCAGAGTTGGACAGGAAGAGGGTGTCAACTGTCCCTTTTTTTCTTTTTATCCTGACCCTAGCATATTCCCTATAAATAACTGACCTTTAAGACTCCTTGTATTTGAACATAGACATGCCTGGCATTTAATGCTTATTTGTTGGAATTTAAAGAAATGACAAAAATCCTGAAAAATATGACCTGGCCCAGCCACACATCATTCATGCTCCCCAGTGCTCACTGTTAGGGAATCTGGGGGACCCTGTCCAAATGTAAATGTATACCTGGAGAGGGGCCACATTAAGCCATTGCCAGACACTACGCCTTAAATAAAATTAATTTCCTAGTCTCCCTCCCTGTCAGGTCTGAAGGGACAAGACCCAGAACAGGTAAGTTTTAATGGGGGTAGGGGGATGGTCTGAAGTATCTTCCAGGTAGACAGTAAGCCCTGAGAGGGCACCAGATATTTGGGAGATTGTTGAAAAGGGATGGGAGGGACATTAAAGCCATACTTTGCTCCTGAATATTTCAATTAATGAAATTCAGCAAGCATTTATTAAGTAATAATAATAAATGATGATACTGATAATAATCTCTTGTATTTATATAGCGTTTTAAGACTTACAAAATGCTTTTCAAATATTAATCTCATTTTATCCTCACCACAAACCTGGGAAGCAGGTGCTAGTTTTGTCCTTATTTTACAGATAAAGAAAATGAGGCAGATAGAGGTTAAATGATTTTCTCAGGGTCATATGTGTGTGTCTGAGTATGTCTAAGTAAGTAGTTCAAGGCAGGTTTTGAATTTAGGTCTTCCTAACTACAGATCCTAAGTTCTGTCTACTGTGCCAGCATTTTAAGACATGATATTAGGTACTGGAGACATAAAAATGAAAAATAATTAGTCCTTCAAGTAATTTATCATCTAATGCATGGGTGATAGGTTGTTGTGTTTGTCCTTCATTCTCAGAGAGGACCATGACATCATGATGAGGATGTGACTTGCAGTTGACTTTGATTTGAGTGAGAGAGGGCTGTGCCCTTTTCTCCTGAGCCATCTGGGTTCAGTGAGATAAGATAAATATATAAATGAGTATAATACAAGGACAGGATCTGAGTGGAATGATAGAGCTTCTTTCCTTTAATATTCCAGGCCACTAGTCATATCCTATATGACTACCTGGCTCACAAGGTAACACCCTGCTTTTAAAGGTCTACTCAATCCTGTCCTCTGTCTCCCTGGCCATAATTCCTGGATCTTGCTGGGTTCTGGTTCTTCAGGGTGTGAGGAAGAAAAGGCCCAAATATGGGGAAACAAAAGTCTGGTGGAATTTATTCTATTTGAAGGGAAACCATTAACGGCATCGTCAATGGCCAAAACAAAGGATAAGAGGGTGGCAGATACCTGAACTAGCTCGGGTCCAACTGTGGGCAGGAATGAGATCTGATTTACCCTCAGGTGGGAGGAGCAAGTTCTGGATAAGTAGGATTTAGGGATATCTTGGGGCAGCTGCATCTACCCTTCCTGTTTATTCCCATGGGTCTGGAAAGTAGCCCCTGTGCTTGACTCATGTCCATTGGTCTTCCCAGGGATGATGCGTTCTCGGACAGCCTGAGCCAGAAGGCTGACAGTGAAGCCAGCAGTGGGCCCCTGTTGGATGACAAGGCCTCTTCCAAGAATGACCTCCAGTCCCCCACAGAACACATCACTGACTATGGATTTGGGGGAGCAATGGGCCGGTAGGGACGGGCTCTTGTTTTGCTATATCTCGTGACTTCTTGTCCTTGAGGGAGGGAAGAGTTAGCAGGTGAGCACAAGTTTGGTGCTGGGCAAAGCTAGATCATATGGGTACAGCCTATGTTAGCTAAAGATGGTGCAGGAAATGCCTAACACTAATGGGGTGGGGAGTGGGGAGGAGGAAGGAGTTGAACAAGTTGACAGCCTGGGACCTGGATTCAGATCCATCATACATCTTCTTATCTGTCTCCTCCCTTCTCTGTCTCTCTCTGTCTCTGTCTCTGTCTCTCTCTCTGTCTCCCCTCGTCTCCTCTCCTCTCTCTGCCTCTTTGTCTCTGTCTCTTTCTTCTCTGTCTCTTTCTGTTCTCTTTTCCCATTTCTTTCTTCCTGCCTCTCTCTTTTTCCTTCCCACCACCAGCTCCTCTCTCCTACCTTCTTCTTCTTTCCTCTCCTCACCCTGTCTTCCTTCTTCTCTGCCTGTGCCTCTGGGAGACACCCACAGGCATTGCTTAGCTTTAGCTAATGACCCTGAGGACTAAAGAATTCCTGATCATATCTAACACTTAGTCCCCTATTATGCAACCTTCTTTCTCAAAACACTCAAACAGCATCCCCCTCCCCTTCCAGCCTGCCCTCTGCCTAAACAGCCTCTTCAAAGTCTTTTTGTGACCTTTATAGAATGCAAAAATTTACATTTACAGAGTGCTTTCCCATCCATTATCCAATTTGATACTCACAGGACATGAAGCAGAAAAGGATTATCCTTCTCTGGTCATTTGCCAAGGATCACACAACAGATCAATGATATGGCCACTAGAACCCAAGTCCGCCAATACTAAACCAAGACTTTTTTTTTAACCATAGGATGTTATAGTCCAATGTTATCATTGAAATACAATGCAGAACTCTCCCAAAAGGGGGCCAAATGATGGGCCTACCTTTTTCTGTCAGCTTGTTTTCTGCCCTCGCAAACATCCCTCCACCAAAATTATAAATAGATTATCCCTCTCCCCCTGGCCAGTATCTGTGCCTCCTGGCTGGAGTTAAATGAGTCCTCCGTGAGCACAGTTCAGATTTTTCACAGACATCCTGTGCTCTGAAAACAGCCTGGTACACAAGTGCCCATTTGTCCAAGATGAATGATGCCTCATTTTGTCTCTGGGTACATTTTTGGGGGACACTGAGCTAGCAAAAGTATTCTGCTGGAGGCTTTGTTTCTGGTCCAATCAAATCTCACTGATGTGGATTCCTTGGGAGAAGGCACGTACAGTCTACATTTATTCCAAAGTCAGAATTGCAGAGCACTTTTTATAGGATGAAGTTTGGCTTATTTAAAGTCTGTGTCCTAACTCTAGCTGCCAACAAAGCACCAGCAATTTGAGGTCCTGCTGGTACCACTTTAATGACAAGGGAAAAAAGGATCATTAGATAATCGTCTGCAGATTGTTAACTAAATTGTTGAAAACAGATTATTCTTGGAAGTAGGTTAAACATTCCCCTTTTTATAAAACAAACAACACTGTCCACTTAGCAAACTGCAGCCCCTCCCCTGCCACTTTTTGAAACAGTACAAAGGAAAACTAGGCTGATGCTTACTCAAATTATGAAAACTTGAACATCAAGGAAGTTGGAGTTAATGAGGTTTTATTATGCTTATTTAAAGCTCATGTAAAATTCCCATGAGTTAGCTGAGATGTTTGAAAGTTGTCTCCCCATGACCCCCTGCCCCATGGCTCCTTTGCAGAGTACGGTTGAGATCAGATGGGGCTGCCATCCCCCGCCGCCGGAGTGGGGGTGATACACACAGCCCACCTCGGGGCCTGGGTCCAGGGATAGACACCCCACCTCGAGCAGCTGCCTGCCCTAGCAGCCCCCACAAAATCCCCCTCAACCGAGGCAGGATCGAGAGCCCAGAGAAGCGGAGGATGGCGACATTTGGAAGTGCCGGCAGCATCAACTACCCGGACAAGAAGGCCCTTTCCGATGGGCACTCGCTGAGGTCGACCTGCGGCTCCACCCGGCACAGCAGCCTCGGGGACCACAAATCTTTGGAGGCTGAAGCCCTGGCAGAAGTAAGGAGACAGCAGCAGGGCGGTCCCCTAACAGGGCACTAGGGGGAGGGAACAACACCCCTTAGTCCCCTCCTCTAGGATCAGAATTGGCTTCTGCTGGTCACTAAAGTGGCTTCTCTTATTTTTTCATTCTGGGAGCCTTCTCTCTTGAGAGAAACCCCTAATGTTCACTCTCCTGGGTTAAGGCAATGCTGGATGTCTATTAAAAATACAAATGTTTTCTGGAAAGAGTCACTGGTGGAGTCCTTATCAGCTAGTGACTCTTGCTGATACCAATTATAATAATGACATAGCTGGCATTTGTATAGAACTTTTAAGATTTGCAAAGCACTTTACACATATTATCTCATTTGATCCTCAAAACAACCCTGGGAGATAAGTTCCAATCATCATCCTCATTTTAAGGATGAGGAAGTTGAAGATGAAGAGGTTTACTGTGCAGGGTCCAACACCTAATAATATCTAAGGCAGGATCTGAACTCTGGTCTTCCAGGCTCAGTCATACCCAAGGTGCCACCAGCTGCCTCTGGACTACTTGCTAGTCTGTTATTTGCTGGGTGAAAATGTTTATGGGCTGATACATTTAAAAATAAATGTTCATAAAGATTAATGTAGATTCCTAGTGAGGGAAATTAATGATCCATCAACAAGTATTTTATTAAATGCCTACTACGTGCCAGGCATTGTTCTAAGGCATAGGGATGCAAATACGAAAATGAAATCTTGGATGCCTTCAGAGGGCTAATATTCTGTCAGGGGAGACAACATGTATACATGCATAAGTGTATTTATAAAATACATATGGAATCATACAAGGTAATTTTAAGGGAAGCATTGCCATCTGAGTAGGAGAACAGGCTTCATGTGGAAGCTTTACTTGGAGCTTTGAAGATTTAGCAGAAGTCAGGGCATCTAAGAGGCTGAGGTGAGGGAGGAGTGAGTGCATTCCAGGCATGAAGAATAGCCTATTGGGAGATGGAGGGTGGGGCAGGAGAAATGTGCAGAAGACTGTTAAAGAAGCTCCCTTCTCTTTAACATGTTGCTGTTTACCAACAAGCCTGCAAAATATGGATGGAGGAAACTGAGACTGAGAGGTGAGGTGACAGTGATTGGAAAAACCAGAAATGAAGCTCACATCCAGCACTCTTTCCAATATGCCATATTTCTTTTCCCACTTTAGGAAAGAGGAGGTAGCACAATAGAGCATTAAACTCAGTACCAGAAAGACCTGGGTTTGAATTCTGCCTTTGACACGTAGTGTGATCACAGGCAAGTCACTTGGTGCCCCCACCTAACTCTCCAAGACAGAGTTGCAGCCTGGTAGCTAAAGTACATCTATGGAGGGAGCTTCCATCAGAAGTTCCTTACAGTGAAAAAATAATAGATCTGTTCCAAAAACAATCAAACAGATGGTAAATCCTTTCCTCACATGTGAGACTCAAAGAAGATAGTATGTTTTTCAAACTTTAAAATGCTCTTTTTATTAGATATATATTTATTATTATTAGATATCTATTAGATACACAAATAGCTCTTATTATTAGAGACTCAAAGCATTTCATAGATTCATAGAATCTTAGAGCTGAATAAGTCTTTTAAGATTTTCACCTAGTGCCCTCTTTTTACAACGAAGAAAACTGAGACTCAGAGGATATCACTTGCCCAAGTTCCCACCACCAGGCAGCGACAGAGAATATTCTTGAAGCCATAGCTTGACCCAAGATCTAGACATCATAATCTATATGAGCTTTGTTGTAGCATGGCTCTCTGTTGTATAGGGAACTATTAGCCTTATCCTGCAATGTGAAAGAAAAAAATTCAAGTATCAATTTGATGCCTCTCTGAATTATTGGGGAAAAGGGAAAACATAAGCCTAGGAGGCAAAATCTATCCCACCCCCAAATAGACACATTTTTTTTGTGAATTGGTGAATTAGTAGGGAAGGGGGGTGGGGTGGGCTATGGTCATTTCTCATTTGAGTGTGTAATTGTGAAGGGAAGCCAAGATTTGAAGAGTCTAGAATAACAGATAATGTCTCCCTACCGTGAAAAAAAATAATAATCACCCTACCATTGACTTGGATTTGGAATCAGCTTTTACATGTCTGTTTGACTGTTATAACCATAGCTGGAATTCTGAGAACTTGGAACACTTCAACTAAATCATGAAACTCTGATGTCCAGTCCCACTGTAGGATACGGAGAGCTGTTGGCTTACCTATCTACTATATTCCTCTCCCCACCTTCTCCATGCACCCCCATTCTGGGAAAAGACAGTATCACCTCTCAGACCAATGCATGGCACAAGCTTCAGCCAAGCTGCTCTCTCTCTTAAGCTTTCTGTCTTTCTGGCTCACACTTTCCTTGGGGGAGAGTGAGGGGGTAATGAAATTTTTTTTTAAAGTTTTATCTTTCAGCCAGCCTTCTGGCCTAGAATAAGCAAAGGAAGCAGTGGTGTCAACAGATGAATTAATTAAGCAGAATGCATGATGAGGTCAAAAAAATGTTGAAAGCAAGATTTGTCACAGATAAACGAAAAATCAGGTGGGAACATAACTACCCTAAATGGCCGTCTACCGAGTCAGTAAGCGTTTATTAAAAATGGACTACATTCCAGGCACTGTGTTAGCCATCAGGGATGCCAAGAAAGACAAAAGACAGTCCCTACCTTCAAGGAGCTCACAGGCTAATAGTGCAGACAACATGTAAGCAACTATGTACAAACATGATATACATAGGATAGATTGGCAAGATCTATTCAAGAGAGGGAATGCTGTAGAATTGAGGGCAGGGAGTCTTGTAGGAGATAGAATTTTAGCTAAGACTTGAAGGAAATCAAGGCAGCCAGGAGGTGGGGATAAGGAGGAAGAGCATTCCATGCATGGGAGGCAGCCAGTGAAAATGCCAGAAACCAAGAGATAAAGGATCTTATTGATGATATAGAAAAAAGGCCAGTGTCACTGGATGGAAGAGTACATGGTGGAGAGTAATGGATATGAAGAGTAGAAAGGTAGGAAGGGATGAGGTTATGAAGGGCTTTAAATATCAAATCACGGATCTTATATTTGATCCTGAAGGCAATAGGGAACCAGTGGAGTTTATTCAGTAGGGGGCAGGGAGTTATTAAGATTAGACTTGTGCTTTAGGAAGATCAGTTTAACAGTTGAGTAAAAGATGGAACGGAGTCATGAGAGATGAAGCAGGCAGATCTACCAGAAGGGTACTTACAGTAGTCCAGATGTGAGGTAATGAGGGTCCATGCCAGGCTGTTGGCAGAGGAAAGAAGGGAGTGCACACAGGAGATGTTATAAAGGTAGAATCAACAGGGCTAGTCAACAGATTGAATTTGAAGGGTGAGAGAGAATGAGGAGTCAAGGATGATTCCAAGGTTGGGAACCTGGGTGATTGAGAGGATAGAAGTAGAGAAATTAGGAAGTGGGGATATTTTAGGGGAAAAGAAATGAGTTCAGTTCTGAACATGTTGAGTTTAAGGTGTCTCGGTCCACTGGGCAGTTGGAGATACAAGACTAGGAGGTAAAGAAAAAGATCAAGGTGAGGCAAGCTGATATGAGAATCATCAGCATAGAGATGATAATTGAATCCATGAAGCCTGATGAAATCACCAAGCAAAATAGTATAGAGAGTGAGGAGAAGGGGCCCAGGACAGAACGTTGGGGGATATACATGGCTAGTGGGCATGATCTGGATGAAGATCCAACAAAGGAGAATGAGAAGGAGCAGTCTGATAGGTAGGACAAGAGAGAAGTGTCATGAAAATCTAGAAAAAAGAAAGTGATCTACATGTCAGAGGCTGCAGAGTGGTTAAGAAAGATAAGGATTGGGATTTGGCAATTAAGAGATCATTGGTAACTTTGGAGGGAAGTTTCAGTTGAATGATGAAGTCAGGAGGATTTGGATTGTAGACAGTCTTCTCAAAGAGTTTAGCCAGAAAAGGAAGGAAGCATGTAGTGGGGGATAGATGGATCAAGTGGGAGTTTTTTGAGAATAGAAGAGACATAGGCTTGTTTGTAGGCAGTAGGGAAACATACAGTAGACATGAAGAGATTGAAGATTAGTGAGAGAGTAGGATGATAGTGGAGACAATCAACTGGAAAAGACAGGATGGAATGTAATCACTTCTGCATAAACAGGGGCTAGCCCTGGCATGGATAAGAGCCACCTCTTCATGTGAGACAGGGATAAAGGAGGAGACAGGCAGAAGGCATCTGAGTGATATGAGACGAGGAGAAAGGGATGTGGTACCTACATTTCGCCCAAGCTTTTTGCCTTTCGTTAAAATGTAGATTTTTTTAAAGAAGGGATAACATTGAGACTTTGTCAACTATCAACATCTTAGTTCCAGTTAATTTGTTAAATTAGCACTAATCATCTACCAAGGCCCTGAAAACATGGGACACAAGACAGGTAAGTTTTGTTTCAGACAACTGGGTGAGGAAGATTTGGTTGGAGGCTGGAGCCTTTCATGGGGAGGGGAGTCCCTGGTGACCCACAATGGGGATTGTGGGCAGCCAGAGGAAACAATGCCAGTAGATGGGATCTGGATATTGGGTCGAGGAGGAGTGAAATAAAAAACAGGAACAGGATGTAGAAAGAAGAATGGAAGGACTTTACCACTGAAAACAAACTTTACTTACTGAAAGTTTTTCCTACCTAAGACTATTAAGAGTCAGAGAATCATATAATCTCAGATTTGAAAGGGATATCAGAGGCCATCTGGTAAACAGTTAAACAAGCATTTTTTAAGTACTTAGAATATGCTAAATGCTAGAAAAGCAAATGCAAGGAAAAACACAGAGCCTGCCCTCTAGAAGCATAAGACAACACATAAAAGAAAACTAAAAAAGGTGTGAGGGGACCAAGAGGTACCAGAGCAGCAACATGGTAGAGAATGTCCAGATAGTCAGGAGTAGGACCTAGAGAAGGATGAAGATATGACTGGTCTGAGAGTTTCCCCTCAGAGGATGGGGCTTCAAGAGCAGAGGGTAATTCCAGTAGGAGAAGTCCAAGCTCCAGGAAGCTAAATGTTTAATTAAGGTCCCAGCAACAGTTATTTAATTAAGATTGGAAACACAAACCTGGGAATATCTGAAGGGTTGTCACTTGGACATTTCCTCTTGGGGCTCTGGTCAACTCTCTTGGATGCTCAAGTTTCAGAGAAGATACAAACCTGCACTGGTAGAGGGAGTTTCTTCTCCCAGGAATTCTCTATGCTGATAAAATGAAATTCTCGGATCAGTCCCTAATACTATTCTGTCATGTGAAGAGTTGACATGTTTTGAGTGGTTCCAGAGGGCAGGACTAGGAGGAATTATAGAAAGGCAGATTTTAGCTCAATATACTTGATGAGAAATAAAGATGTCCCACAATGGAAAGGTGTTGCCTTGCTAAGGGGTTAAATTCCCTGTCCCCAGAGGTCATATGGTGATAGATGCCAAGCTAGAAGGGACCTTAGTGATGTTCAAACCAAGGCAGGAAGATCCCTTGCCAAATATGATGTAGAGGAGTTTTGTGTTTTAAGCAAGATTGATTCTAGACTGACTCCAAAGTCCCCTCCAGTGCTAAGAGTAAGACACCCTAGAAACTAAAGTTGTAGACCTGGATAAGAGGGCTTGAGTCTCAGAAATTGTAGCCTCACAATAGGAATCATCTCTTAGGTTTGTCTAGAGTAGACCTTTTAATTTCACAACATTTTGATCCCCAAAGTAGCTTTATAAGGAAGGTAGTAAGGTGGGGGGAGGAACGAAGAGGAAGATTATTCTCCCTATTTTACATATGAAAAATCTGAGATCCAAAGAGATTAGGCCACCTGTCCAGGGCCACACAACTTGGTCAGTGGCAGCACCAGGGCAAGAACTTGGGACTCCTACTACCTCTGTCATAGAGTTGGGGATGCTAATGGGTTTGTTTTCTTTCTTCCCTGTAGGACATCGAGAAGACCATGAGCACGGCCCTCCATGAGCTTCGAGAGCTTGAAAGGCAAAACACTGTCAAACAGGCTCCAGATGTGGTCCTGGACACTCTAGAGCCCATGAAGAACCCACCCCTGGGCTCCATCAGCTCAGAACCCGCCAGCCCTCTGCACACGATCGTCATCCGAGACCCAGATGCTGCCATGCGCCGCAGCAGCAGCTCCACCACAGAGATGATGACGACGTTCAAACCCGCACTGTCTGCCCGGCTGGCGGGTGCCCAGCTCCGCCCCCCACCCATGCGGCCTATCCGCCCTGTCGTCCAGCACCGATCCAGTAGCAGCAGCAGCTCAGGGATGGGCAGCCCAGCGGTGACCCCCACTGAAAAGATGTTCCCCAACAGCTCCTCTGACAAGTCAGGGACCATGTAGTGCTCAAACTGGATGGCCTCAAATGAAGGAAACCGAGTCATTGGCATTGGCAGCCACTTCTCTCCAGGGCAAAACCCAGGGTGGGCATGTCTTTTGGTATCAGGTGAAGAAAAGTGGTCCAAAGACAACTTACCCAGGAAAGATGTGTAGAGCATTGAGTTTATGGTATTGGTTGCCATCTGTATTTATCTATTTGCAGAAACAGATAGACATAGAGTGTGTGTATATATGCATAGGGATATGTACAGACACCGAAGTAATCTGAACAGAAGCTTTTCATAAGATTTCAGCAAAGTGTAAAAAAGGCTTATTCTGCTTATTGTCACTGGAAATTATTCTATATATATATATATAGATATGTACGTATGTGTCTGTGGGTGTATATATACACATATTTATGCATCTATATACATATACTGTATATGTAAACACACATACCAAGTGTATAAAGTATCATGTCCCTTTCTATGAAAATTAGATTTACCTCAGACCTGTGCCACTAAACATCTCCCGTAGAGTGGTTTGGTTGGATTTGTGGGGCTTCTCTGGGAGATTTTGGGGGCACACAGCAACTGTGCATGAAGCAATAGAGCTCTGACCTTTGGAGATTTCCTTTCCATGTAAATGGGCATCTCAAGAGACTGTGGTGTGACTTCTGTAACCATCTACTCAGAAAAGAGACAGCAACACCACTGGCAAACAGGCTTTCCTCAGTGACTGGGGAACCCTTCCTGGCAAGCCTTGAAAGACTCCTGATAACCTACCAGAGGGATGAGGGTCAGCCATCTGCCACTGAGATACACTCAAAATGGACAATAAGAACCTGCCACCCCCACCCCACCCCCAACCACCAAACCCTTGTATTTGTGTGTAGAAAAAGGGGATTATAAGTACCTAAGCCGAAACGTAGCACAGTGTTGTGTGTGTTTAAAAAAAAAAAAGGAAAAAAAAGAGAATCCAGTGGTGTTGAATACTTCCAGACCCAACAGAGCAGTAGTAATAAACCAACAGATATAACTATAGTGGTTTAACTTAGACTGTTTGGGAAATCCTTAATTTGCCTTTTTCCTCTTTTTTACTAATTATCACCGTGTCAAACTGGGACTGAACAGGCAAGGAGGCTTTGGTTTCCATTGGTCTATTTCAAGTTGCACAGTCATTCCCGAGAGTCTCACTTGGGTTGGGGTCCTCCCTCTTGCATGAAACGCATGAGCCATATTTGACCAGATCAGACAGGAGCCAGTCTGATGGGGTAAGAGTTTGCACTTTCTGTACTGTATAATACACCTGGTGGAGTTTATGCAAATGAAACTGCTTTCTGTTTCCTCCCTTTGGGGAGGGGAAAATGTGCTGATGGAGCTGGGATGCATGATTTCTTAATGTATGATGATCGAGTCTTCTCTCTCCTGATTGGGTTCAGGACCCTCTGTGTTTCTCTTAGTTCATTTTATTTTCTCTTCTGGCCTCTTGAATCCATTTCTCCAGGGATGTGCCAAAAGCCACAGGGTGTTGGAGCCTAGGTGAACCCAGTTTGAATCTGAGCCCTCCTACTTAGATCTTGAATATCCATCCAGGAAAAAACCTCTCCTCACCTTGTCCAGTTCTTTCTCAACCCCTACTTCCCAAGGCCTCTGGATGTTTACTTCCATAGCTGTGCTGATGAGCAAGGAAAGTTCTGCTGTAACATCAACCAAGCAGCACCCTTGGAAACCTTCTGCTGCTATTAGAGGAGTGGATAGTGATGGAATTTTCTTGCCAGCCTATCAAGGAGCCAGTTGTCATCATGCATCAATAATAGTATATGTTGCTTGCAGGGCTCACTCGATGCATCAGAGGGAACTTTTGCCTCAGTCTTTCTGGCCTCCCAGGAACATCTCTTTCAAGGATCCCTGGATTTCTCCCATTAGTGATTCATTCCTTTAGCTTAAGCATTGACCTTTGCCCTTTGGAAAATATAGCAGTATCCCCTCCCCACATGAAGTATGTCTTGTTAAGTCCTCATGTCATAGTGTTAATGAATGGGATGTTTTCTTGTCTGATAGCAAGAGCCAGGGTGCATGAGGATATCGGGTACCTGGAGAGGGAAAGGGTTTGAAGGCTGTCGAAAGGGGAAGAGTGGAGGGGAACCAAAGACAAGTTTCACATCCATTACATTTTTGCCTAAGGTCAACCCTGGTTTTGTGAATTGGAAATCTTAAATATAAAAGGAGGCTCAAGATCCTTTGACTCAATCCCCCACCAGGCCATCATCACCATTTTTGAAACTGGGTAATGGAGTTGTGGAGAAGTGATTTTTGTCTGAGGTCGCATAGCTGCTAAGCAGCAGAGCCAGGACTAAAAACCTGGGTCACTTACCTCCTAATGCAGTGCACAATGCACTATACTGTATAATCCCTGGAATAAGTACCCTAGTGGTCACTTTTTAAAAAAACTTCCTATGAGAGAATTGCCCATTTATAAGAAAAAATATATAGACTTGTATATTTTGGTCACTTATTCGCAAGCCTGTTATATCATCTTCTAGGGACTAACGACTTCTTCCCATCTATCTGCCTAAGAGCCACAAGTCCAAATTCTATACTCCTGCCATTTTGGCTGAGTGTTCCCACACCACCAAGACAGCCTGTTGCAAAATGAAAAATTCTACCAATCAACTGAGATGATAATTCCCCCTCTCCAAATTTTGCCGATGATATTTTCCCCCAATGAATTTTACCAGCAGTCTTGGGCTGTGTTGTTGATAAAGCCTTAGTCATTTTCTTTTCAGCACCCCATTTTCTCCCTATAGAATTATTTCACACTTTCTCACCCAGGAAAGGCCTCCCACCTGGGTAGAAGTACCATAGCTACGTTGCCCCCAGGGTGAATGTTGACCTGCTGGGCAGAAGCAAACAAGAAAAATTCCACAAAATTTTTTGCTTTCACATTCTCTCTCAACAGCCAGGACCCATGCATGCTTCTCACAACGTGGATCTTCCTGACCCTTGCCTGTTCTAGTCTGATCGATAGTGTTGTATTTGTTGAAATGCTAGAAAAGTAACTATTGAAATGAAAACTGTATAAAAAAAGGCTAAACGTTAATGGTAGCCAGTGCCACTGACCAAATCTTTGCACTTAGTAGATAGATCAATATAAAAACAAAACAACCCTCCCCCCTACAAACCTAATCTTTCACTGTACAGTGTGTGTGTGTGGGGAATGTAGTCATTAGTTAATAGTCCTTGGTATAATCAATTTTAAAAGGGGAAGTGGTGTTTACACACTTGTTCATAAGCGTTGCTGAAAACTGTGATGATCTCAATTCGCTCTCTGGCTTTCTAGAGTTTTTTGTTTTATTTGTTTCACCTTAGTCGAACTCTTGAGGCTAAAACCTTTTGTCTTTCTGGGGGGGCAGGTGCTCAGTCTGTTCTAAAGATGAACCAGTGAGACATTCATTTAAAACTGACCAAAGACGTGATTTCTGGTCCAGTTTCCCATGTTGTCCTGGAGAGAGGACCAGCATTTGCCAATCTTTCTCGGGGATTTGATATCAAACCCTGCTTTCCAACCTGACCCCTTGTTTTTTCTTTTTTCTTTTCCTTTTCCTCTTTAGTAATTGTGGGTCTCTATGAAATTCTTGCCTTTTCTTGTTTTCAGTACGAATGTTTTCTCACCTTTAAGCGCCTTTAGAAAATCCCAGAACACAAGATTGGCATGAATCCTGAGCAGAGGCGGTGAATGCCACCCTATTTTTTCCTTTTGTACCATTGGGCTAAATTCCCAAGGGAGGAAGGGACCTTTTAATTAAGAAATGCAGCAGTAGGAGGTAGGGAAAAAGATGAGCCACTTTTCTGATATCATGGCTTAAAAGAAGATAAACTAGAAAGTGTTCAAAGGACCTCAACTAAGGTGACAAAGGACCTTGAGACCTTGCCATAGGAGAACTGACTGAAGGAACTAGGGATGAAACATACTGGAGAAGAGAAAATTTGGAATGGGGGAAGGGGAAGGGAGAGACATACAATATCTGTTTTTGAAATATTTGAGGGCGGACATGTGGAATTTCTGCCTCAGAGGGCAGAACTGGGAACATTGGATAGAAATGAAAAAAAAAGCCAATTCAAGCTTCCTGAAAGCAAAAACTTGGAACAATGAGAATTGCCTCAAAGTTGAATGGGCCGCCTCTGTAGAATGCCAGACTCCCTTGGAGACCTTTCAGCAATGACTGTTGGAGCACCTGTATGACAAATAACAGAGTTGACCTCCATGGCTCTGAGATCCCTTCCCACTCTGAAATACTGGATTCTTTGATAGCAAGTGAGGAGATAGTTTGATAAGTGGCTACAAAACATTTTTTTTCCCTCAGAATACAAAACCTAAAGGGAAAACAGGCTGCCAGAAGGATCATAGCTGGAATTTTTCTGTTTGAGCTACTTGGACCGGCTGTTTGGCTGGTTTTGTTGGGTTGCCTTCTTGGGTTTTCTCATTCCTTTAAGTATGAATGTGGAAGCCTTCCTACTACTTGGTGGTATGGTGGCACTTAAAGCGCAGAACCTGGCCAAAGGACAGACTCCAAGGACAAATGTCACAGTCTCCCCCGCTCCCCCCAGTCTTTTGGTTCCTGATTTTGTTCACTTATTTACCATTTTCCTCAACAAGGAACAATAACTATAATAATAACTCATTTACTTAGCACTTTAAGGTTCATAAAGCGCTTCTCTCACAACAACCCTGGAACATAGATGGTGCAAGTATTTTTCTCTCTCTTTTGCAGATGAGGAGGGCTCTGTTTAGAATGGGGAGGGGGGGTGACTTGCCTGGAGTTACACAGCTGTTAAGGGTCAGAGTTCATGCCTCCTAGGCCAAGACTCCTGCTCTCACAATTAGCCACTGAGAAGCCCAGGAGGGCCCCAGACCATAAAAAGGTAACATGGAAGGGAGAGACAACAGGGAATAGGAGGAGGGGGTTGTTATTGATTTGATTTTCTGCTATGCAGAGCAAATTCAGACATCTTAAGCTGGGTTCAGATTCAGACATCTATTTCTCCTGGGTTGTTTAGAATTTTCCACCTTCAGGGCAACTGGAGTTCCCATGTGTGCCAAGGCTTCACCCAGGTTGAGGGCAGTGGGCAGGGAGGAATGGTATTCCTGTTATATCTGGGACTCACTGGGCTCTCTTCTTACAGGCTGCCAAAAGTTGCTCTTTTCAGAAGTAGGCAGTCCATCCTCTGGTGCTGGCTTGGCTCCCCTCCCCACACCTGCTGCTTCCTCTTTCCCTTTGAACTCTCCCATGCCAGCCATCTCCAATGTGACTGTTCTCTGTAACCAGAACATTAGTGCACTTTTCCTTTCCTAGACAGAAAGTATATCCTGGATAGAGATTTTTGTACATTTTGAACTCTATTATCTCCTAGCAGTGTGACAGTTTACATGGTTTGGCAGTAGAGACACTTCTGATCACTTTCCAGTGGCTGGCATTTCTTCTCTACCCCTCTGTCCCCTTCGCCTCTCCCCTACCCCAATATCACTGTATACAAATCTAAGCAACCCGGGGAAACTGTGCCCTCCCCTCTCTACTCTGATGATCATCATTGTTCCTCTGGATATTGTTTCTGTATGGTACAACCAAATGTCCTTCATTTAGACTGTCTGTTTGGATCCTTTGTCCCTCCCACACACTGATGGTGCCCTGTAGACCAAGCCGCTGGTTTGACGTGGAGCTGTCCTGTGAAATAAAACAGCGTAACTTTCTCATACTGGCTGCTGATGCTTTCTGCAATTGCCCAAACAGGCATTTGCTTGGGGTGGTGGACTGCCTGGAGGTGATGCTTTCCTCCTCACCCACTGTGCTTTGCTTCCTGGGGGAAGGGGAAGGGCTGGAAGGAGGGTGGGGGATGCTTTTGCTATCACTGACTTTGGCCTCCAGTAGCATTGCTTAATCAACCAGGACAGGCATGTATTAATGGCCTGCCATGTGTCAGATAGTGTGCTAAGTGCTAGAGATACAGAGACAAAAGTTAGATAGTCCTTTTCCTTCAGGAAATACCCACTCTACCAGGGATCACTAGGGAGTAAATATGTAAAACATATGCAAAAAAACCCCATTGTTTTAGGGACACTGACAATTTGGGGGGATTGTGTGTGTGTGTTTAGAGACTACGTGATTACAATCATCAGTATGATTCAACTAAACGGTTGAGAGCCTGCTACAAGCAAGGTACTATACTAGGTGATGGGGATATGAAAAAGAGAATAGGTCCCCCTGCCCTCAGGAAGCTTATATTCTACCAGGAAGTTACAACCTATTCATAAATTAGTAAATGAGTAATACATACAAAATAATACAATAAAAATATAATACAGAGTAATTTCAGGAGGCAAAGAAATAGGAGTGGGGGGAGAAGGATTAGAAAGGGCTTCACGTATAAGGTAGTACTTGAAACTAGACTTTGAACAAAGTCAAGAGGCAGAAGTCAGGGGAGGTTACATTCTCTAGCAAGAGGGATCACTTGTACAAAGGCACAGATGTCAGAGATGTATCTTCTCTAAGGATGAGCTAATTGGCCAATCTCGCTGGAATAGAGAGTTTTTAAAGGGAGGCAATATGATAAGAGGCAGGAAAGGAAGATGGGGATCAAATTGTGAAGGGTTTTAAATGCCAAAGTGAGGATTTTGTATCCTCTCTTAGTAGCAATAGGGATCTACTGAAGATTTTTGAGTGGGAAGAAGATGATGTGAGATCTGTGTTTCAGGAATATCAGTTTGGCATCTACTTGAGAACCGTTAGAATATCAATCGTGAATGGATCTAAGGCCCTAGCATGATACCTGCCATCATGAAATGCTAGCAGCCGGCAAGTAGTTTAGTTTTGGGGGCATCCAGGGATGTATGTGGGCTAGCAATAAAAATTGTAGTTAGGGCTCATGTTCAACTTCCAGGCCACTCAGGAGGTAACAGCATCCTGGCAAAGACCAAACAAGTGGAATCCAGGGGGAAAAAATCAATAAGACAGCCTTGTTCCTGGATTTATGTATGGTCACAGACCAGGACATTTGGAGTATAGACAGTCCCTGATTTATGTGTTGTGATCACTGTCTTTTCCTTTTCACAAAGGGGTTTTAAGCTGTTGCCAGGAGAAAGGATCCAATGGGGAATCCAGAAGGAAATGAAGAAGCCATCAGATCCAATGCTCTCATTTTATGTTATTATATATAATATTCTATGTAATATATAACATATTATATATAATAATATATATTAGCCTCAATACCCTGAGGTATTGAGGCTAAATGCAAAGAAAAGAGACAGAAACAGAAACAGTAAGACAAGCTAACTTGACCAAGGCTGCGCAGGAAATAAACAGTAGACTCAGGTCTTTTAAACCATTGTGCTTTTTCCATGACAGTACCTCCCTGCAGAATGACTGATTTCTGGGAGCTATTCTTTTTACTGCACTCTCAAGGCTGACCAGACTCCATGGATTTAGCCTCTGATTGGGTTGACCTAGAATTCCTGTAGCATAGAGTGTGTTCTAGGGTCATAAACTGAGAACTGGAAGGGACTATAGAGATTTCATCGTCTAGAGGCTTCATTTGACAGATGATAAAATTAGGACTCAGATGATCTCTGACTCCAAACCCAGTGTACTTTCCCCTACTGGACCTCCACTGGGATGCTATATAGTCAAGGACCACCCTGGCAGGACCTGGGCATGTCCTGATGATACACACCAGTATGGAGAGGCCCTCATGCAAGTGAAATCATTGGCCCTTTTATTGAGGGGAAAAAAAAGAGGCATTGTGGATAAACGGATATAGAGAGCCTGTGTTGGGAGTCAGGAAGAACTGAGTTCATGGTCAAGTCAAATTGATCATTCCATATCCCAGGCAATTTTCCAAAACCTTGTTTTAGAGTGACTGCCAGATTGCCTAGATAGAGAGGGGGTTCTTCCTAAGCTTTCCCTACTATTAGTCATAGGTTGAACCAAAAAAAAAAAAATAGACTCCTCAAGATTAGGCTTTGGACATATTTACCCAGTTGACTTATCCAGTGTTACACAGGTAATAAGTAGCAGAGCCAGATGTTCTGACTTAAAAACCTCCATGCTGTTTCCACAACTTCCCATCCCTGCCAGATGCATACTGGCAGCTGTTCTATGAGCCCATGATCCCTTCTTGTTTTAAATCTCAAGTATAACCCAAAAAAATGGTAGAAACTGTTTGGAAATGAAAAGTGCCCAGTGTCTTTAATACTAGTTATAAGAAATCAGCATTATCTCTTCCACAAAAGTTCTTCTCTAGTGTTTTATTACAACATGGAGGTGACCTGGAATATCAAAGTCTGTGCCAGCGGAACAAGACACCCTGGCAGATTCTGCCAAGCTGAAAAAGTCCTTGAACACAAGCCAGAGACATAGTCTAGCATCCAGACACCAGCTCATCTTCTTGCCTTTTAATCTAGAGCAGGGCTTCTTATCTGAGTCTGTGAACTTGATTTTTAAAAATACTTCGTAACTATATTTCAATATAATTGGTATCCTTTGTAATCCAATATGTATTTTATTTTATGCATTTATACCGAGAAGGGATTTATCATAGGCTTTACCAGACTGTTAAAGGGATTCATGGCACAAAGAAAAAGGTTAAGAATCCTTGATTTATGGGAAAGTTCAAGGGTATTCTTATTGTCACAGCACACTGACTCACTTGGTCAAGATTACACTATGAATGAGCAGCAGGTCAGGATAAAAGTTGGATACCTCACTCCTTTTCCAATGTTCTTTCCTCTGAGCCAAACTGCTTCACACTTTTGGGGAGGAAAACTCAAGTCATCAGGGACTACTTTTTTTTTTTTTAACAAATAAAAATATCTCATCTAGAAAAGAATGTAGTGTTCAAATATTTGTGGGATGATAGAATATGGAAGGGACCATAGGGATTATCTAAATCTAAGCACTTCATTTTACAGTAAATGAATTGACAAGCATTTGTTAGATGCTTACCTCTCATCAGGCACTGTGCTAAATGCTGGAGATAAAAAGAAAGGCAAAAAAACAACCTTTGTGCTCGAGTTTTTTTTTTTTTTAATATACTTAATTGTTTTCAGTTTTCAACAATCACTGCCATATGTTTTAAATTTCCTCCCCTTCCTTCCTCAAGATGGCATGCAATTTTATATAGGTTCTACACATACATTCTTATTAAACACATTTTCACATTAGTCATGTTGCATAGAAGAACTAAAACAAATACGAGAAATTACAAGAAAAAAACAAAACATAAAAGAAACAATAGTTTGCTTCATTCCGTGTTCTGACTCTATGATTCTTTTCTGGATGTGGATGGCATTTTGCATTACGCGTCCTTTGGAAATATTTTAGGTCCTTGCATTGCTGTGAAGGGCTAAGCTTATCAGATACAGTCCTCACACACTGTGGCTCTTACTATATATAATGTTCTCCTGGTTCTGCTCACTTCACTCAGCATCAGTTCATACAAATCTTTCCAGGTTTTTCTGAAGTCCTCCTGTTCATCATTTCTTATAGCACAATAGTATTCCATTACATTCATATACCACAGCTTGTTCAGTCATTCCCTAATTGATGGGCAACCCCTTGACTTCCATTTCTTGGCCACTACAAAAAGAGTTGCTATAAATATTTTTGTACATGTGAAGAGTTTACAGGAACAGGAGAGATCACATGTAAATTACTGGATAGATTAAAAGTATACCCAGAGTAGATGGGAATAATTTGAAAAGGGGAAGTAGTAGAGCTGGGGAGATTGGAAGAGGCCTCCTGCAGAAGGCAGGCCTGGAAGTCAAAGCTCTCTGCTCTCTGGTTCTAGCCAACCTTACCACCTTATTTCTCATCACTCCTCTTCATTCATAGGCTCATGTGCTAGAACACATCTGGAGTACATGCAAAGACTCCAACAAAATAAGCTACTAGAGGCAGTGAGGTGCTACAATGGATAGAACATCGACCCTGGGGTCAGGAGGACCTGAGTTCAAATACAGCTTCAGACACTTATTAGCTATGTGACCCTAGCCAAGTCACTTAACCCCAATTGCCTCTCTGCAAAAACCAAAACAAAATCGAGGCTACTAGCTGAGGTGTCCTGCATTCTCCCTACTGTGTTCTTATGCCCTAAATGTTCTTTCTCTCCATCTCGGTTATTCAGAATTCTTCTCTTGCTTCAAGGTACAACTCCAGTCCCATTTTACTCATAAATCCTCCAGGGGAAAGTGGTCACTCCTTCCTCAAATGTTTCTCCATTTTTCCTTTTGCCTTTTTCACATCCTGTCTACCTGGTATGAAATGTACTCGTGAACTTGTCATCTCCTGCCTTTAGGTTCACGGAATCATATAATTAGAGTTGGAAGAAACCTTAGAGGTCATCTAATCCAACTCCCTCATTTTACAAATGAGAAAACTAAGATTCAGACGTCAAATGACTTGGTGAAGCCACACAAGTAGGAAGTGGAAGGTCCAGTATTCAAACATATCATAGATCACAGATTTAGAGCTGGAAAAGACAATAGAGACAATCGAGGACAACCTCTTCATTATACACATGAAGAAACTGAAACTATAATGCTGTAAATTCACATTATCTAATCTAAACTGAGTTGTCATCTTGCATGACAACCTTTTCAGTCATACTTCAAAATGAAAATTTCTTAGGTCTAAAACACCCTTCCTGACTTATTCTCTCAGTAGATGATCTCCTCATCTTTCAATTAACTGAGAAAATTTAGAACATCTGTTATGAGCTCCCTCATCTCCCTGACCCTCCAGCTCAAAATCCTTTTACACATCCCCCCTCCTCCTTTCAGTCTTTAATGGTCCTTCTCCTTAACAAAAGTCCTTCCCCTTCCATCTTTGGGGGCTTGCTTTTTCCATTTCTCTCTGTCTCTGTCTCTCTGTCTCTCCCTCTCTCTGTCTCTCTCTCTATCTCTCTCTGTCTCTGTCTCTCTCTGTTTCTCTGTCTCTCTCTCTGTCTCTCTTTGTTTCTCTATCTCTCTTTCTCTGTCTCTGTCTCTGTCTCTCTCTGTTTCTCTGTCTCTCTGTCTCTCTCTGTTTCTCTCTCTCTCTCTATCTCTCTCTGTTTCTCTGTCTCTCTCTGTCTCTCTCTCTGTTCCTGATCATCTCCATTCTATGGGCTCCTTTCCTACTGCCTATAAACATACCCAGATCTCCTTATCTTTAAAAACAAAGCAAAAATCAAGACCTTTCACTAATTCTTTACTCCTCTCAAGCTAATGACCAATGGCTCTCCTTCCTTTCACTCCTAAACTAGAGCTATTTACTTTTGTTGTTTCCAGTTTTTAGCTACTTATTCATTCTTCAGTCCCTTTCAATTTTGCTCCTAACCCCACAATTCTCCTGAAATTGCTCTTTCAAAAGTTACTGGAGCTCTCCACTGCTGCCTTTGATGGTATTTTCTTAGTCCTTTTCTTTCCTGATCTCTTCAAGAGTTTTGGATATTGCCAACCAATCCCTTTCCTGGATATTGTCTCCATTATTAACTTCTGTGACATTACTTTCTCCTGAGTCTTTTCCTACCTCCGGGCAGCTGAAAATTTCTAGCATGAAAGCTTCCAGTCATAGAAGTTTTGATAATTGAGAGGAAGTACCAAATGGGAGAAGGGGAATGTCTAGGGTGGAGGTAATTTATTATAAGAAAGGATTAGTACAGAAAAATCAGAGAGATTCTTCAGATTCTCATACCTGGAGTATTCTTAACTCTTTTTTCACCCTCCCCTATCCATAAATGTGTTGCTAAGCCTGCAATTCTACCTCAAGATCACATCTTGTCTTCTTTTTACTCAAAGATGCAAATTAATTCAACACATTTATTATGTATAATAAATAGTAGTGCTTATTTAGCCCTTTAAGGTTTGCAAAGAGCTTTACAAATGTAATCTCATTTGATCCTCACAACAATCTGAGAGGAAGGTGCTATAGTTATCCCCATTTTACAGATGAGGAAACTGAGGCACTGAGATTAAATCGCAAGTATACATAGCTGCTAAGTGTCAGAGTCTGGATTTGAATTCAGATGTTCCTGACTCCAGGTACATCACTCTATCCATCCACAGCACCACCTGTTACTAGCCCTTTAGCAAGGGCCTATACATTCTGAGAACATTCTTCCAGATGGGTTAAAAAATATGTGAGGGCTAAAGAGGTGTTTGTATCTTAAACAGTCAGGGTTATGCTTCCCCTTCTCTGTAGGATAAGCTGTCATGAGAGGTCATGATGTAGCCAGGGACATGAAAGACTGTAAAGGATACTGGGGAAGAAATTTGATAGAGAAACTGAAACAAACAACAACCTAGTAGGAAGAGATACTTTAACATGGATGGAAGATAGGTGGTTTAGGGGAGAGTGGCTGTTATCACTGCCCCCGTTACTCCATCTCCACCTCCTGTGGCCTATGGAGCATTTGAGAATGAATGCTGGAGGAGAAAACAGGGCAGCAGCAAGTGGGCAGGTGACTGGATGGAACTGTAGCTGCAGCAAGAGGCTGGAGAGTGAGTAAGCTGGGCCCTGGGTGTTCCAGCCACCTTCACTTATGGTGGAAAGAGTAGGTATCAGAGGCAATGGTGGTTTTTAACTCTTCATTTGGAGACTAGGTAACAGCCAGGGTTGGGGAAACTTTAGCCGCAAGGCCACATGTGGCTCTCTAGATCCTCAAGTACAGCCCTTTGACTGAATTCAAACTTCACAGAACAAATACCCTTGATAACAGGATTTGTTCTGTAAAACTTGGACTCAGTCAAAAGTCACCACCCAAGGACCTAGAAGGCCACAAGAGACCTCAAGGCTGCAAGTTCCCCGTCCTGTACAAGACTGAGAAGAGGCTGCTCCCTGATTCCCCATCTTGCTGCCTGAGATAACCAACAGTGACTCCCAACATTTTTCCTCCTTTATTTTGAAACATTGTATGGACGTTCCTCTCCAGTTAATTCTAAAGCTGGCTTTCTCGAATAAGGAATGATTGCTCTTTACTTTTGGATTCATTCGTGTCCGTATTTGTGAATGGAGGACTGCAAGGGAAAGCGGTACAATATTTTTAATGGTATGCAGGGAGGAAGATGAATGTCTGATCTCTCCGTCTAAAGTACTAGGTTTATTTTTGTCCTAACCGGGGGCTCTGAGCTAAAAAATAAGATATAATCAAATGGTGTTGATTATTCATAATTTTAAAAAAGTAAACTTTCCCAGAGGCAGAATGGAGCTGGCTAAGTTTTTTCTACTTTCAGACTAAAATGAGGCAGAGCACCATTTTGTTGTCAGAAACAAGGCTGGGCTGTTGGGTCACACTGCATCACTCACTCCTTTCTCCCCTCTTCCCTACATGCACAAAAAACAATACTCTGCAAGTGTTGAGCTGAGGAAGGTGATTAAAGAGTAAAAAGGGCCCTTTGGAAGGAGAGAAGGCATGGCTGAATCTGAACAGCATCTTCTGCAATCTAAAGAGAAGGCCATTTGAGTGACTCAGGACTTTTAAAACTTTGGCTTGACTCTTTATTTCCTAACTTATACTCAAGTATGTATGAGACTCCAAGCTAAGCACTGAGTATATAGATTTTTTTAAATTATATAGTCCTAGTCCTCAACTTGCTTATATTCAAAATGACACCCTTAGGAATTCAAGTTACTGGGGATAGTTTAATTCACAGAAGTAAGACAGAAAATGTTATAATAATAACTCACATTTGGATAATACTCAGACTCACGACGCCGTAAAGTAGATATTACAAGTATTCTTATTCTCATCTTATAAATGTGGAAACTGAGGCACAAATAGATGAAATGATTTGCCCAAGGTCACACAACTAATAAGTATCAGAACCAAGATTGAAATTCAGGCCTCTCTTGACTCTAGGTCCTATTATCTTACCACCATATCACACCACCTTTAGAAGAGAAAGTACAATGACTTAATTTATACTGAATATGAATGACTGATAACAGGATCTTTTCTGAGAACAGCATCTGAAGAGGGTGGGAGTGGTGTACTATAGGAAAAGAGCACAGAAAGCAGAGGAGGGGATACAAAAGACAAACCCTGCCAGAACCACAGTTTGTCCATCTGTCCCTATCTCACCCAGTCTCTTCCTAGAGAGTGAGTCAGAAGGAAAGGCCATGGGGAGAACAAAGTGATCACAGGATGCTTTTAAAGAAGGAAGAATGATGAATTTAGGATAATCATCATAACTGACATTTCCACAATGCTTTTCCATAGTTTATCCGATATGATCCTCAAAGCACCTTTGTTAGAAGACATCAAAGATGTTATCATCACTATTTTATAGATGAGGGACCAGTTTAAGTCATTGCTCATAGTCACATACGTAGGGGCCAAAGTAGGATTTAAACTCCTATTGCAGTCTCTATCCATTTGACCAAGAAAGGATGCCGAAGGAGTTGGGTTGATAGAGCTCTGAATATAGCTTGACTTGACCCTAGGAGCATCAGTAAATAATACTCCACACCCCAACCCTTTGTCCTCCTGCCCCTCCCACCCCCAACTCTTCCTTGGTTTGAAAGGCTGACCCACCTTTCTCTTCCTCACTCTAAACCCCTCCCCCCATGCCTGGCAATTGAGTCAGACTTGAATATGTATATATTCATGTATATATGTATATATGTATGTATATGTGTATATTCATATATATATGTATATATTTGAATATGTATATATATTGCGGTGGATAATGTATTCTTTTGTCACTTTCTCAGTGGTGTTCATGTACTTCAATGTCAATCATTATCTCCACTCTTTTCTCTATTTCTACTGACCCCACCCTTGCTCAGATGTTCATCAAATTACCTCTAGAGTACTGGAGCAGCCTCCTAACTGGCCCCCCTGCTTCTAGCCTCTCCCTTCTACAGTCTAGATGTTGTGGCCAAAAGAATCTTCCTAAAGCACAGGGTGGATGATATCACTCTTCTATTCAAAAGCCTCCAGAGGCTTCCTAATGTCTCTGCAATAAAACATAAATTCCTATCCTTGACTTTTAAGGTGCTCTGCTGTCTGTCTTGGACCTAAGTCCTATTTTACATTCTTGCCCTATAATTCACACTGTGCTCCACCCAAGCAGGTCTATTCACTGTTCATCACTGTTTGTCTCCTCCATGCCCGGAATAAACTCCCTCATCCCAACTTTCAGAATCCCTAGATAGGCACCTAGATGGACTAGTTTATAGAGGGTTGGAGTAAATAATAGCACCTTTATATCACACTTACTACATGCCAGGCACTGTGCTGAGCACTTCACAAATATTGTCTCATTTTTCTCCTCGCAACAACCCTGGGAGATAGGTGCTACTACTATCATTCCCATTTTATAGATGAAGAAACTGAGCCAAGCAGTAGTTAAAATGACTCGCTCAGGGTCACATAGCTAGTAGGTATCTGAGGTTGGATTTGCCCATGGGTCTTCCTATTTCCAGGTCTGACACTGTATCCACTGTGCCACCTAAGGAAGTCCTAAATTCAAAATTAGTCTTAGACACTGGGTGACCTTGGGCAAGTCACATAACTTCTGTTTGCCTCAGTTTCCTCAACTGTAAAATGGGGGTAATAGTAGTATCTACTTCACAAAATTGTTGTGAGGTTAAAATAAGATACTATTTGTAAAATACTTAGCCCGGTAATAGGCACTTAATAAATGTTTATTTCCTCCTTTCCTTTCTTCCTAGCTCAGCTCAAGTATCAAATCCCCTCTTCCCTGATTGATTCCTTTAGTTTTTAATTGTTTTCTCTTCCTCAAATGGTATATTTCTTTCCAGCAATAAAATATAAACCCTTTGAGTGCAAGGCTTATTTAATTTTTTGTATTTGCATTCTTAGCAACTAGTACAGTGCCTGGTACATGGTGTACACTCGATCCATGTTTATGCTTTGTTGCTGGCTTGTCCTAGAGATCATAGTTAATATGAGTGAAGTGCCCTTCCCAGTGAAGTAAGTTAGTTCCAGGGTCAGGATTTCAACCCAGGTCTCCTGATCCCCATGTCAATGTTCTTTAATGCATGAAATTATATTCCTGAATCTTTCTGTTTCCCCCTCCCTCACTATTGCTTTTTTAAAAAGTCTAGACCTGAGCCATACTTTCCAATGGCCCACCAGCCTGCCAGTGTTATATGGAGCCCTCTCTTCCCTTGTTCCTGTATCTGCTACCATGATCATTCGGCTTCCAACCTCACCACTGAGCTGAAAACTGTTTTCTTTGAGATGACCGACATCTCTTCATTGCCCAACCCAAGGGCCTCTCCCTCGCCTCTTCGACACTCTGAGCTCCCTGGCTCTCTTCTCAGTCAATCAAACTGATCCGTCCATCTATGGTCGTTGACTAAGCACGTACTCTGCCTCCATACTGGGCTGAGCACTGAGAACACCAATATGAAAGGCAGATGGGGAATGCTGAGGAATGTTTCCAGAGGGGGAAACGTGAACATAACACACTTTTCTGTTTAATCTGCCCTATCAATATTTTCTTTTCACTTTTGTAAGTCAAAACAATCACGAGAATGATAACAATGACTGCTTGTGGAACGAGCGAGTCACTTGGCAGGGTTGGGCAGCTGAGGGCAGGCTGCCTCCAGAAGGCCTCGTGGAAAATGGGCCCATGTGGTGATACCTCAGTGTGCAAAAGGAGCAGGTGGGGGCAACTTGCCGGGCATGGGTGGGGGTGGTACAGTGGGGAAGGGAAAGGTGGCTCAGCTGATCAAACAGGAGTATGAGGGCAGGGGAGGGGCAATGGAAAGACCTTGTGGTTCTGCCTGAGATCTGGCATGATCACATCGGGGGTGGGGTGCATTTCTTCTCAGATAGACAGAAGCCACCAGCAGAAGACGCAGGGCGTGCCTGCTGAACCAGAGGCTGATGCGGTGTTCTTTTTGGCGGACCTCTGCTGCCACCTTGTGTTCATGTCTTAGAACACACATGGGTCCAGTCTGATATTCGACGCCGCCTGTGTGACCACTCAGAGAGTAGCTGGCTGCTGAGGTCACTGGGTCCAGAAGACGCCAGGCAAACTTTTAACAAATGATTGGCCCCACGGCAGACTGGTGAGGGATACAGAGAAGTGTAACGCCAAGGCCTCTCTGGACCTCATTTGTCTCATCTATAAAATGAAGAGGTAGAGCCCGGTGACTTTCAGGGCATCTTTAGGTTCTAATTCAACGAGATGTTTGGGGAGGGTAATGCTTTGTCCATTTCAACTAACTGAAAATTGATAATAGGATGATCATCTATCCCGATACACACACACACACACACACACACACATATCCTTCCTCTCCTGCATTAAGCTTAATTATCCCCATTAAAGGGGGTGGTGGTAACAGTGTGTGGTTGCTGCTGAATGTATAGAACAGATGGGAGTTCAGAGGAGGAACAGATCATCTTTCTGAGCCTTAGTTTCCTTACCTGTAAAATGGGTTTGAGGAGAGGAAGACGGACCAGAATGACCCATGAGGTCTTTTCTAGCTTTGAATCTGAGATTCTACAATGCTGTTATTACGGCAGGATATAGCAATCCAGGGAGATGTCTTGGAGAATATTTAATAATATTTTATGTGTTATTTCATATATAAAATAACATAATAAAATTTAATCTGAGGCTTTAGGGTAAGCAAGATCGAGAACCCAGACAAGTAGAGCGGCCTGCACATAAGCTGAGATAGAAAGGCAGGGTTGTGTAAGCTGCCTTTGGGGGTACAGGATCCTGATAGTACACGGTGTTACGTACAGCAGTAACTGACTGATAAATCTGGAAATGCAGACAGGAGCCAGATGGGAGAAAGTTTTGAATGCCTAGTTGAGGAATTTATACTTCATCCTCTTATTCTCAATAAGAATAATGAACATTTACATAGCACTTACTATGTGCTGGGAGCTGGGCTAAGTACCGTACAATTTGATTCTCAGAACAAACCTGGGGAGTAGGTACTATCATTATCCCCATTTTACAGATGAGAAAACTGAGGGAGACAGAGGTTAAGTGCATCACCCTGCTAGTGAGGATCTGAGGCTGGATTTGAATTCAGGTCTTCCAGACTCCAGGCTCTTTATTGGTGATATGATGTGAAGTCTACTTACTTTCAATTCAAAAAGCAATTACCAAGCACTACATCCATCAGGCAATCAACAAGTATCTATTAGTGCTTAGTAGAAGTGCTTGCTAATCACTGGAATGTGCCCAGGATACGAAGTCAAAAAAATGAAACTCCCTTCACTCAAAGAGTTTACATTCTATCAGAAATACCTACTGCATATGAGTATATAAAGAAAAAGAAAGGCAAGCTATTTATTTAGAGTGAGGTAACTCTCTAGCCTTGGGCAATCTGCTGGAAGCAGAAACCTTGAGGTTCACTTTCCTGTTTTCTTCAAAGCAATGTTTTAAGAGGCAGATCTAAAGCTAGATGTACTCAAAGATAGCCACAGACCAGATGGCTGGCTATGCTTGTCTTTGTTTTTCTCTATCTCTCCCTAGAATGACTAAAAGGGAATGTGCTGAGGTAACATCTGTGCTGCAGGAGAAGCAAGAGGATTGGTGGAGGAAGCTCAGAGCAGGGCAGATGGAAGCCCAGATTCCAAGACTGCGTGTGCAATTGACATACTGTCAGATTCTCCTTAAAGCATTTTTCTTGTCTCAGCCTCAGTTTTCTGATCTGTAGTTATAAAAGTGACTTGTCTAGGGTCACACAGCTAATGAATATCTAGAGCAGATTTTGAACTCGGGCTTTCCTGACTCCAGGTCCAGTGTTATATCCATTTCACCACCTACCTACCTATTGAATCCCATCATGATAGGAAGAACCAGTGAGAACATTTAATTTGTCCCAAATGTGACCCAAACCCAAACCTCCTGATTACTATTTCATGGCTCTTCCTACGATACCACACTGTCTCCAGTGTATTCTGTTACCTCTCCTCCCAGACAAGTAAAAGATGGCTGTGATGTTGGGCCTGGACCAAGAGAAAATTTAGCAGGGAGAAATTAGCATCCCATGCTTAATCAACCAATAAGCATGTGTTTGGTACCTACTATGTGCCAGGCACTGTGAAATATATAAAGACAAAGACAAAAGTTCCTGACCTCACATTCTGCCCAGGGCCACAAGATATATGAGTAGGGCAAGGAAAAAGTGCAATTTTGTACATTCCCTTTTTGCATGAGCATAGAAAAGGGGTAATAGATGATAACAATTCAAAAGAGATCTGGGGATTTTAGTAGGTCATAAATAATAAGATAGTGCAAGGACAAGGACAGTGTTTTGCCCTCTTTGTATCCCGTTTTTAGCATGGCACCTGGCATATAGTAGGTGCTTTTAGAAAAGCTTGTTGGCAGATGTTTGTTTTTTTTAAAAAAGGCAATACCACATTTCATTGGTCTGCATAATATACCATTCCTGGATTGTAATAGTTTCACTGTACTTTGGGTTGGTCAGACCATATCTGAATTACCGTGGTTGCCATAGCTTAAGGTGGACATTGACTTATGAACTATGTCCAGAGGAAGGCAACTGGGGTGATGAGAAGTCCTGAAATGATGTTGCATGAAGAATGACTCGAGGTATTGGGGATATTTCACCTCGAGAAGAGAAGACTTAAACTTTTCAAATATCTCAATGGCTGTCATACAGAAAAGGGAATAAACTTGCTTGGTGTGCCATCAGGGGTCAGTACTAGAGATGGAAATTAGAGGGAGACAGGTTTTAGCTTAGTATAAGGAATGAATGAATGAATGAATGAATGAATGAAAAATCACGTACTGATACCTTATTCCACTGTGCTAAATAATGATACAAATTTAAAAAAAAATCAATCCCTATCTTCAAGGAACTACCATTCTAATGGGAATGACAACATTTATAGAGATTAGTGGCCAAGGAAAAGAGATTTCGTCTGAGGTGGTCACCATGAGGTGATAATCCAGAGGATGTCTCTAGGAGCAAGGTTAGTGTTGATCTAATTACCGTTCTCAGAACAAGGTGCATAAAATGGGGGAGGGCCAGGAGTGGTGGCATGGAATGAATTTGGCCATGTAGCTCGATCAGGTGCCTAGGCCCATCTAGACATGGCAATAGCCCCTGGAAGGAATGGGTTACCTTTCTAGGTGGTGAGCTCCCTCTGGTGCTGGCAGTGTTCCAACAGAGGTTGGCTGTTTGTCTTTTAGGGATATCATAGAGGAAGTTCCTGTTAAATAACCTCTAAATCCTCCTCCCTAGAAGGTTCTGGGATTGTCTGGGAGGAGAGGGAACAGAATACACTGGAGACAGTGTGGTATCATAGGAAGAGTCATGGAGTGGTTATCAGGAGGTCTGGGTTTGGGTCACATTTGGAACAAATTAAATACTCTCACTGGTTCTTCCTCATCTGTCATCATGGGATGCAACAGGTAGGTAGGTAGCTGGTGAAATGGATAGGACACTGGACGTAGAGTCAGGAAAGCCCGAGTTCAAAACCTGCTCTAGATATTTATTAGCTGTGTGACCCTAGACAAGTCACTTGACCTCTGTCTCCCTCAGTTCTTCATCTGTAAAATAGGGATAATAATAGTACCCACCCCACAGGGTTGTTGTGAGGATAAAATGAAGTAATATTTTGTAAAGTGCTTTGCAAACCCTAAAATGCTACATGAAAGCTAGCGATTATCATAACATTTATTAAGTACCCACTGTGTACTAGGCACTAGGGAGAGAAAAGATTTTTCTAAATGACACAGCCCCTGGCCTCAAGGAGTTTTCCAGGGACATGTTCTCAGATAAGGAGACTTTAAGGCAAGTATGATGGGGACAAAGTAGCTATCCAGACAAAGCGATCTAGGACAATCTGAGGTAAGAGAAAACACTTTGAAGTGGGGGGAACAGAGCAGATTTTGCCAACAGTGATTTGAGCTGAAATTTGAAGGGAGAAAAGGATTCTGAAAGACAAAGTATGTTCTAGGCCAGGAGGGATGACCTTCACAGACATGGCAATGAGACACAGGATGTCGAGGTCAAGGAACAGTCCGCTTCTGGTCTGACTGGGCATGGAGAGCTTACGAGGGAGGAATGTGAAATAAGGCTGCCAAGGTCAACTGGAGCCAAACTATGGAGGGCCTTAAATGCTAGGCTGAGGAGTTTGGATTTTATCCTAGGGGGAGAGAGAAACACTAAAAATTCTTATCAGGAGACTGACATGGTCAGTCTTATGTTGTAGGAAGATTGCTTGGGTAGCTGTCAGTTATGTGTCTGCTATGTGCCAGGATCTGTGCTAAGATACAAAGAAAGGCAAAAGGCAATCTCTGCTCTCAGGGAGTTCATAGTCTAATGAGGGATATAATACACAAACAACTGTATGCAAACAAACTGTATGTGCAGAAGAATTTGGAGATAATCAACAGAATTTGGGTCAGAGGGAGAAAAATCCAGAAGTAAGAAGATCAGCACTTATACAGTGGAAAGAATAAAGGACAGGAGACTATTTTTACGAATGAGGAAACCTGGGTCCAGAGAAGTTAAATGACTTGTCTAAGGTCATATAGTCGTATAAGGAAAAGTCAGGATCTAAATCCAGGTTCTCTTGTTCCAAATTCCTCTTGTTCTTTCCTTCCTATATTGTGCTTCCACATGTCTTATATTCTGGATATTTTTCTTATATCTTATCTTGTAGGTGGCTTCCATCCCTGCAGTTCCAAAAGGACTCTAGGACCCCACTGTGGAAGCAGCCTCTGTCATTAAAAATGTCCATCGAACTGGGAAGGGAATTTTCCTGTTACTGAAACCTGAAATCTCACCATTAGAGCTACCTACTTATGGAGTCAACATTAGCCTCACCCTTTGTCTTTTAAAGTAGAAATGGTGGCAGTGAAGCATCATGAATAATTTAGGGCAAATTGTTTTATTGAATGATTTATATCTCTTTGTGCCCATCAACTCCTATGGTGGCAGTGACCGTGTTTCCTCTAAACCTTCTTACTTCCCTAGTGACGAACACTAGCCTCTACCTACAGCAAGTGTTTAGTAAATCTTTGTTTTCTAGCTTCTGCTGGGTAGCTTTCTTTTGTCTTTGATTTTTTTTTAACCTCTGTGCATGGGAAAATCAGAATGTGTGGGAAAAAAATTGTCTGAGGCACTTAACTTGAAACACTAATGATGCACTTTGAAGGGGACGGTTGAAAAAAGAATTGTTGTGATTTATGGGAGGAAAATGCCGGAGGAAGACATCTGAGGAATACTTCAGAGACTTGTTGAAGGAATCCCAAGAGAGCCTTTTGGTGGTTGGCTTATCCTTTAGCTGACATCTAGAAGGACACAGGATCATTGGATCATGGGATTGTAAGAGAATTGGGATTTGATATTGGTCTAGCTAGACTGCAGGAGGTAAACGTAATGAGCCATGACAAAGTTTGTCCTTCATGCTTAGCTTTTAGAAACAAAATACTTGGGCAAAGTATGAAGGGGGTGGGGTTCCCCATCAACCTACATGTAAATCTTTTGGGGTCTAAAGAAATTGGGGAAAAGATAGAAATCTCGGACACAGATTGCATGGCACACAGTAAGCACTTAATAAATGCTTGTTGATTGGACTTGACATGGAAACATGAGCCAATCTAGTTATAGATTATGATGAGATTAAATCATAGCATTAGATAAGAACCTTAGAGTGTACAGGGAGAATCTGAGGCTGGCTAAATAGCAGCTCAATTTTAAGAGTCACCCAGGAGCTCCATCAGCTATAGAAAGGGTTGGATTAGCTGCTTTTAAGATATATATATGTCTGGTGAGCGAGCTGGGGCAGCTCTAGCCTAAACCACCACCTGGTGGCCAATCTAGATATGACACTCAGAATAGCCATTTAGAGATACCTGTAAAATGCTATACATGAAACTCTACGTAAAAATGAAGCAGTGCTTTGGCTAAATGAACAAAATTGCCAATAATAATTTTCTAACAGGAAAGAACTTTTTTGCCTTCAGGGCTTGGGTGCCTGTAGGTCAGAAAGGTATAGGGGAAGGTCAACAGGGTTTATGATGCTCAGTCATGTCTGACTCTTCATGATCCCATTTTCTTGGCAAAGATACTGGAGAGGTTTGCCATTTTCTTCTTCAGATAATTTTACAGATAAGGAAACTGAGAAAAACAGCATTAGATGATTTTCTCAGAGTTACACAGTTAGTTATTGTCTGGGGCCAGATTTGAATTCAAGAAGATGAATCTTCCTAACTCCAGGACTATGCCTCTGTGGCACTATATCGAGGGTGGAAGGAATATAGAAAACAGGGAAAGGGACAGAGAAAGAAGACATAGGGGCCCACTGAAGAGAAACTTTATCTTCCTTATAAATTTAGGGATGGTTGGTTCTTGGCAATAACCATAAATGAAAGATTGCTATGATCCATGCTTGGTAAAAAAATGCAAAAGAAGACTCTGGCCATCATTTTTATAGAAGATTTTTTTTTTACTCTCAAATTGGAAACTGCAGTGTTTTTTATCAAGGGAGAATGTCAGTGGGAGAGGAGCTAGTTAAAGGGGAATGATGTCCTGCTGTTAGATAAATATCAAGGGGAAATCAAGACACATCTAAGGTTGAAAGAAAGAGAGCTGTCAACGGATTCTGGCAATGCTGTCTTATTTCTCCAGTGACTAAAGTGATTCCCAGGGATTGGCAACCTCTGAACATGAGTGGTATTTACCATACTAGTCTCTGCTAAGAACAGCTGAAAGGGCAAAGCTCAAGCCTGGTTTAGGGAATGTGCTCTGTAACAGTGACAGATTTATAGCCTATCTTGATCCTCATAATTTTGTGTTTATCAGTTCAGGAAGGTCAGGAACACAGTTTTCTTTTCTGAGACTCTTTGCTTTCCCAGTCCTCAAGGCTTTATCATTATTATTTAAAAGTTATCTGATTTGGTACAATCATCCCATAAATCAGAGGTGAGGAACTCTGACCCCTAGTGCTGTCATAGAAAGAGGCACTGTGGTACAGTAAGAAGAGTCTGAGGACCTGGGTTCAGATGTTCCATGGGCTACTTATGACCTGGCAGACCTTGGTCAAGTCATTGAATCTCATCTGAAAATGAGAAATTTTGAATAGGTGACTTGTAGGGTCCCTTCCGACATTAAGTCTAAGTTCCTTTTTTCTTCTGAGGGCAAATGATCTGAATAGGAGTAAAAAGCATACAAGGCCCACACATAAATCAAAAGTAATTCTATTAAAGGCTTCTGGTAGTTGTTTTTAATAAAGAAAATTGGAAAATATTTCCCCCTCTCTAGTTTTTCAAATAGTAATAAGGAATATAAAGCTAGGTGGTGTGGTGGATAGAATGGGGAGGCAGAGTGTTTCAGGGAAACCTGAATTCAAAACCTGCCTTAGACTTGAGTAACCCTGGGCAAGTCACGTAACCTCCGTCTGCTTCCGTTTCCTTTTCTGTAAAATGGGGGCAATGTTATTACTGACCTCCCAGGATTGTTGTGAGAATGAAAATAAGATAACATTGGTAAAGCACTTTGCAAACCTTAATGTGCTATATTGTTGTGGTTCAACTGTTTCGCTCGAGTCTAACTCCTTGTGAGCCCATTGGGTCACATACTGGAGTGGTTTCCCATTTCCTTCTCCAGCTCATTTTATAGATGACAAAACTGAGGCAAACAAGGTGAAGAGACTTGCTCAAAGTTATACAGGTAGGAAGTGTCTGATTTGAATACAGGAAGATGAGTCTTCCTGACTCTAGACCTGGTACTCTATCCACACTGAGCTGCCCAAAGTGCTATTTATTTAATGAATGCAGCCTAAACATGTATATGTGTATGTGCGCATATATGTGCATATATGTAACATATATTTATTAATTCATTTCTAACCCTAACCCTAAATCTGTTTCTAAATTAGTTTTTAACCCTAAATTTTTGTATCTCTCTCTCTCTGCACACACACACACACACACACACACACACACACACACACACACACTTATATACTGTGCACATAGATGTGCTTATATTATTTCTATACTGTATATGTATATATGTGTAACACACACATACACAAACACTGCCTTTCAGTAGATCACCTGAATCAAAGGGGTCCTTGGGGTTATCTTGCCAGCACTTCTTACTTAAAAACTGTGGGTTGTGATCACATGGGGGTCTTGAAAAATTTGGCACCAGTAAAAGGTTTCTGAAAGTGCAACAATCAAAAATTAATTCAAGATCAAACACGTAAGGAATCCTGGGTGTTTCTGGCAGCCGTTGCCCACGTAACTTCACTGCAGCCTTGGTTCTGAACACAAAGCATGTGCCCATTTCACTGAGCAGGCCCTCAGGCCTCACAACTCTCCAAAATGCTGCCAAAACTCAAAAAGGGAGGGGCAGGGTAAGTGGAAAAAGTTAAAGAAGCCCTGAATTCTAGTCCAATTTTCTCAATTTCCAGATGAAAAACTGAAGCCAAGAGTGGAAAAGTGACCTGTTCACTGTCACACAGAGAAGAGCCAAAGTGGAAGCCAGGTCTTTGACTCTTACTCCATGACCTTTCCCCACTATATCACATCGCCTCAGAAAGAATGCACAACTCCAGAGATAACATCACAGCTTCCTGACTGCATGAAGTAATAGTCCAGGGTGCTGCTCAGAAGGCTGGCTGCTTACAAGGTGAAGGCCCGGATTTTCACCACTGACTCTGCTGTTTGCTGTCCCCTCACCTGGGGAATGTCACTTTCCCTGGGCTTCCATTTGCACATCTGTAAAATGTGGGGGTTGGAATGGATGATCTCAAAAGTCCGTTATGACATCATTCCCACAGTTCTCTGCTGATCATTGGGTAGAGGTAGCTCAGGAGGGGCTGGGGTGTGGGGAGGGGGTGGTGAGGAGACACAGATGGTCCAGACGATGACCTCAAGAATATTCTTGGCTTTGGCTTCACACAATAACGAAAATAACGCGAGTTGTGATTATTTTCCAACCTGCCGCTCTTTGTACTTCCCATGGAGTGGGATGCACAGAAATGGCTACAGAGTAGATGCTCCACCATTTTTTACAAAGTATGAATCAATCTTACCACAAAGACTGATAAGTAACAAAGTTAACTGGTTCACTTTTTATTTCCCCCGGTCACTTCCTAGTTGAGGGTGTTGCTACCCTACACTGCTGTCAAGCCTCCAACTTAGGATGGGAAGAGGGAAACAATGTTACCAAATCTATACTGGGTGCTGTGAATAAACAACACAGGAAGCAATGATTAGGAGAGATGGACAGATTGAATAGTATACTACTAGCCCTCAACTTCTTTCCTCCTCTCCTTTCCTCCCCTCCTTCTAGTCTCCTTCCTTCCTCCCCTCTCTTCTGTGTCTGTCTGTCTCTCCTCTCTCTCCCCCTCTCTTTCTTCTCCCTCTCCTCCTCTCTCTCTTTCCCTCTCCCAATCTCTCACTTCCCTGATCCTTCTCTGCCCCTCCTTCTGTGCCAGGCACTGTGCTGGAGATGCAAAAAAAAAGAAAATCAAAGTCTGTCCATGTCATCAAAGAGCCAAGTTCTTTTTACAAACATCAATTCATTTGATCCTTGCATAAATCCTGCAAGGTAGATACTACTATTACACCCATTTTACTGTTGAGTAAACCAAGGTGAACAGAGGTTAAGTGACTTGCCCAGAATCACACAGTGAGCAACTATTTGAGTCTGGATTTGAACTCAGGTCTTCCTGATGCTATATACTGCACACCCCGTGGGGCAGCTTGGTGGCCCAGTGGATAGAGCACTGGGCCTGGAGTCAAGAAAACCTGAGTTCAAATCTGGTCTCAGAGACTAGCTGTGTGACCCTGGGCAAGTCATTTAACCCTGTTTGCCTCAGTTTCCTCATCTGTAAAATGAGTTGGAAAAGGAAATGGCAAACCACTTCAGTATCTTTGCCAAGAAAACCCTAAATGGGGTCACAAAGAGTCAGACACAACTGAACATCAACAACATATACAGGACATACACAGAGTAGATGGAAGGTCATCTTGGAAGGGAAGGCCCTAGAGACTGGGAAGGCCCCAAAAGGCCTCCTGAAGAAGGTGTGGTTGGAACTGAATCTTGAAGGAAGCTAGGGAAGCTCAGAGTTGGAGGAGGGGAAGGAAAGCCTTCCTGGCATTGGGGGGCAAGGAGGGAGGGGTGAATGACTTGGATTTCAAAGCAAGGAGCAGAGAGGGAGACGTGCACAGGAGCATGTCTTTTCCCAGGTGGCTGCCCCTAAAGGATGCAAAACTGCTAGTTGAAATTTTATTCACATCAGCCCTGGTTTCCAAACAGAGTTTTAGTTTCAGGCAGGAAGCCAATAGCCATTGATTCTGAACTCTCCTCTATACACATATCTAACCTGAAATGTATTTTCTAAAATCAAAACAAAAAAAGTATACGCAAAGATGAATTTCTATTTGGAAATAACATTGGATAAAGTTAAAGATATAATAGACTATACTCTAGATCTGCTCACCCAAACACCTTACATCATGTACAGCCTGGGCTGTTCAGCAATGAATTCTCAGATTCTAAGGTGGAGTGAATATGCTGAGATGATAAGTTAGGGCCTCTCCAGGAAAATCAACTTTATGGTTTTCTAATTGTTCCTAGAATTGGAAACTAAGGAACTTCCTCAGAGAGTTGCAGAATGTCAAGATTAAAAAGGGAAGGATCAGAGAGAAAGTTGGAAAGGACCTTTGAGGTCACTCAGTGCAGGCAGCTTGGTGGAGAAAGTGTTGGGGCTGGAGTCAGGAAGACTCATATTCCTGAGTTTAAATCTGGCCTCAGACACTTCCTAGCTGTGAGACCCTGGGCAAGTCATTTGCCTCAGTTTCCTCATCTGCAAAATGAGCTGGAGAAGGAAATGACAAACCACTGCAGTATTTTTTCAAGAAAACCTGAAGAAGGGTCATGAAGAGTTGGACATGACTAAAAAGCCCCAAACAAACTCATCTAAAGTCCAACCCCTGCCTGACTGAGTATTCCTTCTATGACATTTCTAGCAAGTAGTCTTCCAAGTTTCATTTAAAGGCCCTAAAGTAAGGGAGAACCCACTACCTCTAAGGCCATGCATTCTACTTTTTGATAGGCCTAAGTACTGGCAAATTTTTCTAGATATAGAACTGAAATCTGTCTCACTCCCATTTTCACCCTCAGTTCCTGGTTCTGCCCTCTGTGAAAACAAGTCTACTAATCCCAATCTAGGTGATAGCCCTTCAAATGAATGCCTCAGGGACTTGTGCTTGTCCCCTATACTAATTAACACTGTAATCAATGACTTGAATCTAACTAGGTGACATTCCACAGGGACAACTGTAAAGGCTTACATGGGTTCAAAAATTCAGGGTCTATAGTAGCAGGCTGGGAAGTCAAGCTTAGGAGGTAGTTTATCTGAAAAAAAAAATCTGGAGTTATAGTGGACTACAAATTCAAATGAGGGGAAGCCAAAAAGTAGAGCCTTGGGTTCCATTAAGAATCATAGAGCTCACAAGAATAAGGAGGTAAGACTCCCTTTTACTCTGGTCATGTTTAAGGTAGTAAGTTCAGTTGTAGACACCATAGTTCAGGGTGATTGATTAACTTGGAAATTTCCAGCAGAAAACAGTTGGAATGGCAAAAAGGTGGTCAAGAACACAGCAAGCATTTAAGTATCTCCTAAGTGTTAGTCACTATGCTAAGTGCTTTACACGTGTTATCTTAAGTGATCTTCACAACAACCCTGTGAGGATTTATTATCCCTTATTTTACAGTTTGAGACACAGGCAGCTAGAGGTAAAGTGACTTGCCCAGGGTCCCAAAGCTAGTAAGTGTCTGAAGTTGGATTTGAACTCAGGTCTTCCATACTCCAGGCCCAAGACTCTATCCACTGAACTATTTAGGCAACAGGATCCATTATAGGAATTGGGGACATTGAACCTGAAGAAAACAAGTGTTAAGGAATGTTAAGGGGTCCCCTGAACTTGTCTTTTTGAATTGTCATCTTTTCCAGAAACACTGGACTCAGGGGATGCAGTATGCCCTGTATGTGTCAAAGAGAAAACAGCACCCCTCCACTCTCATCCCTTCCACCCTTGCCAGTTGACATAATTTGTTGTTGCATCCTAAACTGAACTCTCTGTGTGTTCTTGGGAGTTAAGACAGGTACCAGTCAGTCTGCACTAGACTGAGAAACCACAGTTGCAGCTGGGCCCTTTGTAGATAAGCAGACCATCCTATCTTCATGGTCTAGCAATTCCCAAGGGGAAAGAATCTGGCTTTTGGCTTGGTCTTTCCCCTCCCCTTCAGAAGGGGTTTTGTCCTTTTCCTACCTTTACTGCACCTTTCCCCCCTCCCATGCCACGCCCTTTTAGGTGGAGATTCTGACCTTCCTCCTTCCTTTGTTGTACTATTCTGAATATGTGAACTTCTGCTACAGATTGTTGAATTCTTTGGATTCCACATGTATGTTCATTCCTTTTGTAATAAATCTGGTTTTCATGTAAATTTCATGAAGTTGTGACTGACTGTTGGCAGAAGGAAGACTCAGAGCGGATGTTACAGTTGTCTTCCTAGAATCAGAAATACCTTTATATGGAAGAGGGATTTGAACCGTCCTCCTTTGTTCCCAAGAACAGAAATGGGAACAATTAGTGAAAACTGCCAAGTGGCTGGATTAGAAGAAATCATTTTTAACTATTAAAGCTACAGAGAAATGGAATGCAATGCTTGGGGGAGGAAGGGTTTCCCCCTTGTTGGAAGTCTTTAAACAAAGACTGAGTGACATGGAGGAAAGGGAGTTTCTTATTTCATGTAGAGTTTGGACAAGGTGACCATTGTGATCATTAATTACTTAGAAATTCTCTCATTTAAGATTGGCTTCTTATGGGCCTCATGGATGAAGGAAAAGTAATAAAAGTCAATATGTAATTAATGTTAAATTACATGGTACAGACTGTAACTGCCTTGGGATTTTAGGCAGGAGAGAGCAGCATGGGTTGGTCTAGGCAGGGAGTCTTCCCAGAAGGTATGGGGTCAGAGTGGGCCATGGAGCATGCAAATTCCTTTACAGTGAAAAATGTCTTTCTGTCAAACCTAGGAAAAATCTAATCAGGAAATAGAGCTGCAGGGGAATGTTTTCAGCAGAGCAAGAGATCCAGGTCCCAATTTTGTACTTTTTGCAAGTATATTAATTTGCAGAGTGGGTATCCTCAGTAAGAATGAGCTCTGGCTGAAGCTGCCAATGAGGCCCTTTAATAAAGATCTTTGGGCAGCTAGGATAGAATGCTTGCCTAGAGTCAGGAAGACTCCTCCTCCTGTGTTCAAGTCTGGCCTCAGATACTTCTTAGCTATGTGACTCTGGTTAAGTCATTTAACCCTGTTTGCTTCAGTTTCCTCATCTGTAAAATAAGCTGGAGAAGGAAATGGCAAACAACTCCAGTAACTTTGCCTGAAACCCAAATGGGGGGCATGAAAGTTGGACATGACTGAAAAACTGAACAAAAAATTCAGTATTTTAATTTTATTGATGCCTTGGTCTTTATATCACAATCATTTCCTATTGCCTTCCCTTTAATCTGAACCTTCCTTGTGACAAAGAAAAGAAACTATGAAAAAAGCATTTGACATAGAGACCCCTGCTGGAAAGTGTGTATA